>NC_030827.1:15337500-15962500 GCF_001704415.2 Capra hircus
TTTTACTTTACAATACTTTATTGGTTTTGCCCTACATTGACATGAACGTGCCACAGGCGTACATTAGTTCCCAACCCTGAACCCCCCTCCCACCACCCTCTCCATATCATCTCTCTGGGTCATCCCAGTGCACCAGCCCCAAGCATCCTGTATCCTGTATCGAACCTTCTCCTTCGTATAAGCCGCAGTCTTACTGGATTAAGGCCTCATCCTTATGACCTCATTTAACCTCAATAACCTCCTAAAGACCCGTCTCCAGATACAGTCACTTTAGGGGTTAGAACTCACAACTACAAAGAATACTGACCAATGATCTCCTCTTTGCTAAGACCAAAGCACACTTTAAATTCTCATTCAGAGAATACATACAGTTGTACATACAGTTGACCATACAGCTTGTACAACATTTTTTGTACAAATCTAGGGGCACCTTTCACAGACTAGCACCTTCTAGAATTATGTAGTATACAACTTGCATCTGGTCTTCCACATCTCCCGACAGCATTCAATACCACTAACTAATACTTCCTTTTGGAAGACATTCATTGCTTGACTTCCATTAACACTGTATCTTGATTTTCACTCCTGTATTTCTCACTACGCTTTTTTTCCTATTTTGTTAATTTTTTTTTCTGTCCATCCCTTAAATGTTCCTAGGCCCCTTCCTTTCTCTTTCCATTCACACTCTGCATAGTGATCTCATCTACTTTCACTCACCATTTAAATGCTGATGACTCCCAAAACCACAATTTTAGTTCAGATCTCTGTTCTGAATCCCATATCCATAGAACCAGCAGCCTCCCAGATCTATTTAAATGTCTTTTAGGCCACAGAAACTTGTCCAAAACTGTGTCAAAGCTAAGAAATTAAAACTGAGGACACCATCTCTGCCTGGAACCCTCACCCCATCAGACTTCACAAATGGAGATCAACTTTGTTATTTTCTGTTTTTAGGGTTTTCATTGTTATTTTGCTTTCTGTTTTGGTTCTTGCCCACATTGCAGGCATCTCAAGCCTGAAGGTAGAGAAGTTCCCTTCAGTACCTGTGGACATTGTAGTCTGTCTCAGAATTCCATTCCAAATTCCCAGTCACATGTCTTATTACATGCCAGTGGCTGGAAAACTAAAAGCTCAAATGTTCCAGACTCTCTCACAGTTCAAGTTCCACGTATGGCCCAGCTTCCACCAATGTGATACATGGCTCAATATTATGAAAAAAGAAGTCATGAGAATATTTCTGCTGTTTCTTTTAGCAAGGTTAACTCTGAAGGTGTTTGACTGGTCTGCAGTCCAGTCCTCGTTCTGTGGGCACTGAGAGCCAAGTGTGAGGCTTCCATTTTCTGGCACTGGTCAGGGCTAAACAACTGTGGTCCTAGAACCAACAGTTCCTCAGGGAATGCTATTTCCTCAGTGTCCTGATCCTCTATGTCCTGAGGGCCATTTCATACCTGCGTGGGATGATCAAGAAAGGAGACAAAGCCCAAGCTTTGCTCAGGGTTGGGAGACTCTAAGGGGGAACTCCTACAAAAAAGCAGGGTTATAACATCAGCATAAGGGTGAATGAGAAATAAACCTGTTGTTCAGAAAAACAAAAGGAAAAGCTTGTCTATCTCAATTTTGGTATTCAGTAGGAGGAAAGTGGAAAAAAAGAAAAACTTTCCCTCAGTGTATGGAAGAATTTTTTAAGAAAAAAAGTATAGAACATAAAGAAGATGACTAATAAATCCATCTACTTTATATGAAAAATTCTGTTCATCAAAAGATACCACAAAGAGTGAAATAAAAGTTACATAAACTAGCAAAAGATATCTGCAATAAAATAACAAATAATTAGTATTCAGAATATGTAAAGAGCTCCCCAAAATCAAAACTGCACAACGGAAAAACAGAAAAGGGGAAAAAAAGACATTTCACAGGAAACACAAAGAGACTTAAACAATGGGAAGATGTTAAATGTTGGAAAAGATGTGGAATCCCAGCAATGTTTAACCACTACTCACAGACTGACACTGGAAAACAACTTAGCATCGCCCAGTAAAGGTGAAGATGCACATATCCTGTGATGTATACGCCACTTCCAGTGATATACCCCTGCCCATGTTTACCAAGATATGAACAAGAAAATTCATAGCAGCATGGTTTGTCAGACCATAACAACTAGATACACCTCAATGGTAGAATGAATTACAAATTGCAATATATTAATACACTAGAATACTATATAAAAGGGAAAAATGAGCTATACTACATGGTGATATTACTAAAAGCAGCAATTTCCAGCAGAATGCCTACCTACGTTGTGATTTCATCTACAGAAAGTAGACAAAAAACACAAAAACACTTTCAGAAGCAAGCAAAACACTTATTTTATACATAAGATATATTTTAAATTATATTGTTAATAGGCAATAAATTAAGATAATCGGATAGGTGATAAATTTAGCATTCCTTCAGCATGAAGTAAAAATAGGAGTGCTCAGTCATGTCTGGCTCTTTGTGATCCCATGGACCATAGCCCACCAGGCTCCTCTGTCCATGGGATTCTCCAGGCAAGAATACTGGAGTGAATTGCCATTCCCTTCTCCAGAGGATCTTTCTGACCCAGGGATCCAACCCAGGTCTCCCCCACTACTGGCAGATTCTTTACCATGTGAGCCACCAGGGAAGTCCCTCTTTCACCCAGCATCTTATAAATTACTTTTAGACTCCAGTATTTTATTGTTTCTTTTAATTAAAACAGATCCTTCTATGTTACTCTTTAATATTTACATCAAATATATGTGTTCCTAATGCAAAAGATGTTTGTATAGTTTAAAGAAATCTTTAAAGAGACGCAAACACCAATACATATACCCACTACCCAGTTTAATGAGTACATTACCGCTACTTTAAAAACCCTCTCAGGATCCCCCTCTAATTACACATTCCTCCTTCTCCCTGGAGTTAACAGTGATATTGAATTATTCCTGAGACAGGCTTTTAATAGGTTTAAAATATGTATGTTTTATGTGCATATAATATAAAACCTTCTAGAGAACCAGAAAGATTTTTAATTCTGCATCACTCTCTTCCACAACCTATCCCGCTATATCCTAGTGCAGTGTTTGAATTTCTCTTGCTCATGATACCCTAAGGGAGGAGCAAAGGCACGAAAAAGAGTGTGGGGGTCAGAACTCTCACTGTCAGATTCAATTTTAACTGCACTGCTTAGTAACAGTATAATCAGACTCAATTTATTTAATCTTCTGTGGCTCAGTTTCCTTATCTATAAAAAGGAGATGATAGCTTATTTCCTTCAAGACAATCTTTCTATCTTTATATTATCAGAAATGAATAATATAAAACTTTTAAAACAATGCTTAACCAATAAGCAGAAAATTAAGAAGAGGTGGCAAGAATACACAGAAGAACTATACAAAAAAGATCCTCATTACCTAGATAACCACAATGGTGTGATCACTCACCCAGAGCCAGACATCCTGGAATGTGAAGTCAAGTGGGTTTTAGGAACCATCACTACAAACAAAGCTAGTGGAGGTGATGGAATTCCAGTTGAGCTATTTCAAATCCTAAAAGATGATGCTGTCAAAGGGCTGCACTCAATATGCCAGCATTTGGAAAACTCAGCAGTGGCCACAGGACTGGAAAGGATCAGTTTTCGTTCCAATCCCAAAGAAAGGCAATGCCAAAGAATGCTCAAACTACCACACAGTTGCACTCATCTCACACGCTAGCAAAGTAATGCTCAAAATTCTCCAAGCCAGGCTTCAAAAGAACATGAACCATGAACTTCCAGATGTTCAAGCTGGATTTAGAAAAGGCAGAGGAACCAGAAATCAAATTGCCAACAGCCACTGGATCAACAAAAAAGCAAGAGAGTTCCACAAAAACATCTACTTCTGCTTTATTGACTACACCAAAGCCTTTGACTGTGTGGATCACAACAAACTGTGGAAACGTTTTTTTCTTCAAGAAATGGGAATACCAGAGCACCTTCCTGCTTTCTGAGAAATCTGTATGCAGGTCAGGAAGCAACAGTTAGAACCAGACATGCAAAAATGGACTGGTTTCAAACTGGGAAAAGAGTACAGCAAGGCTATACATTGTCATCTGCTTATTTAACCTATATGCAGAGTACATCATGCAAAACGCCGGGCCGAATGAAGCACAAGCTGGAATCAAGTTTGCCAGGAGAAATATTAATAACCTCAGATATGCAGATGACACTACCCTTATGGCAGAAAGCGAAGAAGAACTAAAGAGCCGCTTGATGAAAGTGAAAGAGGAGAGTGAAAAAGTTGGCTTAAAACTCAACATTCATAAAACTAAGATCATGGCATCCAGTCCCATCACTTCATGGCAAATAGACGGAGAACAGTGGAAACAGTGAGAGAGACTTTATTTTGGGGGGCTCCAAAATCACTGCAGATGATGACTGCAGCCATGAAATTAAAAGATATTTGCTCCTTAGAAGGAAAGCTATGACCAACCTAGACAGCATAGTAAAAAGCAGAGACATTACTTAGCTGACAAAGGTCCATCTAGTCAAAGCTATGGGTTTCCCAGTAGTCACGTATGGATGTGACAGCTGGACTATAAAGAAAGCTGAGCACCAAATAATTGATGGTTTTGAACTGTGGTGTTGGAGAAGACTCTTGAGAGTCCCTTGGACTGAAAGGAGATCCAGCCAGTCAATCATAAAGGAAATCAGTCCTGAATATTCACTGGAAGGACTGATCCTGAAGCCAAAACTCCAATACTTTGGCCACCTGATGCAAAGAACTGACTCATTGGAAAAGACCCTGATGCTGGGAAAGATTGAAGGCAGGAGGAGAAGGGAACCACAGAAGATGAGATGGTTGGATGGCATCACCAACTGGATGGACATGAGTCTGAGGAAGCTCTGGGAGTTGGTGATGGACAGGGAAGCCTGGTGTGCTGCAGTCCATGGGGTCACAAAGAGTTGGACATGACTGAATAACTGAACTGAATAATAAACATCAAAAATTGTATTGGACATCATTTATACTAGGGAAAAGCAAATTAAACACAAATTTCTATACCATTATATCTACCACAATGTCCAAAATTACAAAGTCTGAAAATACCACGTGTAGAGAAAGATACTGAGAAACTAGAATTCTCATCATTACTATTGGAAATGAACATTTTCTTTTGAAAACTACAAGCAGTTTCTAAAAACCTAAAATACACCTACTGTATAATTCCCTCATCATTCATATATATATATATATATATCAAAAAGAAGTAACAAAACACAAACACAGAGTCTTTTATAAAATTACGGATAGCAGTTTTATTCATAACCCCAAAATGAAAATTATATATATCAGCATAAAAAACTGATAAAGTGTGGTATAGTCATTAAAGGCATACTATTCAGGAAAAAGGAAGCAAACTACTATGTATAAAACATAAATGAACCTCTAAAACATTATGCTGAGTAAAATAAGTCAGGTATAAAAGAGTATATGATTTCATCTGAATGAAGGTCAGGAACAGGCAAAACCAGTCAGCAGTGATAGACATTAATACAGTGGTTTCCATCTGAGGGGGTGAATATTGCCTGAAAACAAACAAGATAGATTTCTGGGGTGACGAAAACATCATACATTTTGATCTGATTAATAGCAGTGCTGAAAAAATTTATCAAGCTATATTATATCCAATATTCACCAGGAAAACTTTTGTTCCCCCAATTAAAATGTTTTCAGTTTTTAAAAGTATCTGACATGCAGTAAGCATGCAACCAGAGTCTTTCACTATTACCAGTTCAAGCTGGCTAATCTGTGAGAGTGGATAGGAAATAATCATGATCCAATGAGGCAAAAAAGAAAATAAAACAGTCACTCAAAGAAGGGGAAAACAATGACAGGTAATTACAACCACTGTCTGCTAAACTGAGAATTTCCTGTGAAGTCCATGGATAACAATCTAGTATGGACTTCTTTGATATTTCCTCTTGCATATTGCTCTCAGTATATTCATATGTATTCACATGTAATCAGTTCAGTTCAGTTGATTAGTCCTCTCCGACTCTTTGCAACCCCATGGACTGCAGCACGCCAGGCTTTCTTGTCCATCACCAACTCCCAGAGCTTCCTCAAACTCATGTCTGTCCAGTTGGTGATGCCATCCAATCATCTCATCCTCTGTTGTCCCCTTCTCCTCCTGCCTTCAATCTTTCCCAGCATCAGGGTCTTTTCCAATGAGTCAGTTCTTCGCATCAGGTGGCCAAAGTATTGGAGTTTCAGCTTCAGCATCAGTCTTTCCAATGAATATTCAGGACTGATTTCCTTTATGATTGACTGGTTGGATCTCCTTGCAGTCCAAGGGACTCTCAAGTCTTCTCCTTTGACTATATAATATATACACCTACATAAACATACAGGTGTACATATAATACATGTCTAATATATATTGAGGCTTCACAGGTGGTACAATGATAAAGAATCCACTTGCCACAGTAGGAGACACAGAGACACAAGTTCAGTCCCTGGGTGGAAAAGATTCCGTGGAGAAGGAAATGGTAACCCACTTCAGTATTCTTGACTGGGAAATCTCATGGACAAAAGAGCCAGGCAGGCTACAGTCCAAGGGGATGCACAAGAGTCAGACATGACTGAGCGACTAAATAACAACAAAATCAACAACAATATATGTGTTATATATATATATATTATATACATATAAAAACATTTTTTACTTTTTTAAAAATTTAATTGTGTGGTGATGACTAAGCTTCACTCACAGTAGGGATGAAGAAAAACATGGACTGTTATCTTCAGCTTAGGTCTGTGATATTACACTTAAAACTTTACGGTCACATTATTGTTAGGAGCTGGAGGTAAAATGATGGTAACTGTGGAAGGCTAGATGCCTTTCAAATACCACTCTGAAGTGTTTTCCGTGGATCAGGTAAAATAAGGTAAAAGCCATCAGGTATGGAGGGATACGGGTGCGTGTGCAGATGTGTCCCCAGCATTCCTATACTAGGAAATCATTTGAAGATGATATAGTTAGCAGTACTCACCTTAGTCACTTGATTCTCAAGATATTCCATGAAACAACCAGAACTTGCTATACATTTTCTACATTTCCAACAACGAAGAATACTTATGTCTTCTTGATTATGATTTTTAGTTACCAATTCTTTACTTCTCTTCATCTGTGGAAAAATTAATGCATTTTTAGAATGTTAAACCATGTCAGATTAAATGTGATTTTCTAAGCCCTTTGAACAGCATTAGCTACATGTGTACCAGAAAGAACTGTCATTTATTGAGGTCCCTACTGCTATTAGGCTATGAGTGCTCCATAAACTATATCCGTGATAATCATGGTAATGACGCAGTATATTAGTGACTACCAGCTTACTTTCGCACATTTTATTTCTTTTCATCTGTCTTCACTAGAAGTGGTAAAATGCAACTGCCAAAGAGTTAATTAAAGTTACCGCAGTTAAAAGGGTTGTAACAAAGAATTTTATTCTTATAATTATGATGTTTGAATAGCCACAGCATTAAACTTTAAATATAATAGGATTTACTGAGTTATAGTTATTTCTGTGAAAACTGGAAGTAACTGTGTCAAATTAATGAAGGCTATATATTGTCACCCTGCTTATTTAACTTATATGTAGAGTACATCATGAGAAATGCTGGACTGGAAGAAACACAAGCTGGAATCAAGATTGCCGGGAAAAATATCAATAACCTCAGATATGCAGATGACACCACCCTTATGGCAGAAAGTGAAGAGGAACTAAAAAGCCTCTTGATGAAAGTGAAAGAGGAGAGTGGAAAAGTTGGCTTCAAGCTCAACATTCAGAAAATGAAGATCATGGCATCTGGTCCCATCACTTCATGGGAAATAGATGGGGAAACAGTGGAAACAGTGTCAAGACTTTATTTTTGGGGGCTCCAAAATCACTGCAGATGGTGACTGCAGCCATGACATGAAAAGACGCTTACTCCTTGAAAGAAAAGTTATGACCAACCTAGATAGCATATTGAAAAACAGAGACATTACTTTGCCGACTAAGGTCTGTCTAGTCAAGGCTATGGCTTTTCCTGTGGTCATGTATGGATGTGAGAGTTGGACTATGAAGGAGGCTGAGCGCCGAAGATTTGATGCTTTTGAACTGTGGTGTTGGAGAAGACCCTTGAGAGTCCCTTGGACTGCAAGGAGATCCAACCAGTCCATTCTGAAGGAGATCAGCCCTGGGATTTCTTTGGAAGGAATGATGCTAAAGCTGAAACTCCAGTACTTTGGCCACCTCATGCGAAAAGTTGACTCATTGGAAAAGACTTTGATGCTGGGAGGGATTGGGGGCAGGAGGAGAAGGGGATGACACAGGATGAGATGGCTGGATGGCATCACCGACTCAATGGACGTGGGTCTGAGTGAACTCCCAGAGTTGGTGATGGACAGGGAGGCCTTCGTGCTGCGATTCATGGGGTCGCAAAGAGTCGGGCACGACTGAGCGACTGAACTGAATGAGAAAAATCCTGTATCCTAAATGCAATAATTTTTCTTGTATACTGTATTCAGTGGAACAATATTATATCTTGTGGTATGTGTAATCAAACAAAAAGACTTAGATAATAACCCTAACATTTTTTAGCCTATTTTTATACCTGAGATTTTATGTCAGTACTGAGATTTAGACCAGTTTGAGGAAAGTTGCACGCTAATAAGGATTTCAAATTGCAGTGTATTCAAGAATCTGCCTGGTAACTAATTGTCATTAAAAAAGGAACTGTTAATTTACTAAGCTATACACAAGGGCCTGCCTAGTTCCCTGGCCACACTTCCTCATTTGCTAGCTCTTTAGTATTTCATTTATTTAACAAACATTTACTGAGAGCTAACCAACCATATGCCACACAATGAGTCACACTCTGGAGGCACAATGATGAGCAAAACTTATTTTCTGTCTCAGACCTCACTATGCTTTCTACATCAACAGCTTTTGACCCTAGCTCATTAGAATCACTTGAGTTTTAAAATAATAGTGATGTCCAGGCCGAGTTTCACTTCTGGAAATTTTGACTTTTTCTGAGATCGGGAGGAAGTTAGGAACGGGTAGATTTTATTAAGAAGTTCCCCAGGTGATCCTTTAATGTGGCCAGAATGAGGACAGGCTATGTTAATACATGAACAATTGACTAAAATGTACTAATAACAGCTGAAAGGACAAGAGAGGGAACACAGATGGACTTTAGCCCAATTTAAAGGAAGGATTTGAGGAACTCTGCCTAGAAGGGCACAGCATGCCACTCTTGAAGCCAATCTCACTCTGACCTTCAGGTGCTAGGCAGCAGTTCAGTCTTCACTGGCATCTTCAGAACCCATCTTGGCCAGATGAACACTCCATTTAAAGTCCGTCCTCAATGATCATCAATAACATCTGAATTTGCAAATGCCCTGACCTCCTCCTCCTCCTCCACTTAGCCTCACTCACACTCCATCCATCTCTCAATAGTCTTCTTGGCATCTATCCTCAACTCCCTTTAAGCCACCAGTGGTTCCCAACCAGGAGTGGGGCTTGTAAGGAGGGGCTGTATCACAATCAACAAAGAAGAAACTCCATACCTGTCTATGCACTCCATCTCCCTGAGATCCATCCACACCATTTCTCCCCTTCCTCCAGGTGGTTCCACACCCTCTTGTAGTGGGATCATGCAATTAGAAAAAACCCTATTGGTGATTCTAATAAGTTTTCACCGAAAATCTGAGAATTATACTGTGTGACAACTCTTTTATGGCAATGCTTTTTAAATCTAGATATCTAGTTTGATTTTTTTCCAAAGCTCTAGACCAATAATTTCAGCTTCTGAATGTCAAATGCTATCTCTACATGAATCTTCTTTAGGGCCTTTGTGCTGGCTGTTTGCTCTATCTGTCTACCCTGTATGGTAGCCACTTGTTAGATGTGTTATTAAGTACTCGAAATGCAGCTAATCTGAACTGACATGCACAGTAAGTGTAAAACATACACTGGATTTTGAATACCACGTAGAAAAAAAGGAATGTTAAATATCTTACTAGTTTCCATATTTATTTCATGTTGAAATCAAAATTTTAATATGCTGTTAAAAATATACTGTAAAAATATTTCACATTTCTTTTTATTTTTTGAATATCACCTCAAAGTCATATCCTCATAAGTACAGTATAAGAAGCACCTTAAAGTGAAGTGAAGTGAAGTGAAGTTGTTCAGTTGCGTCCGACTCTTTATGACCCCATGGACTGTAGCCTACCAGGCTCCTCCCTCCATGGGATTCTCCAGGCAAGAGTACTGGAGTGGGTTGCACACTTAGGAAGCACCTAATTGGAGAGGAAATGGCAGCCCACTCCACTGTTCTTGCCCTGAGAATCCCAGGGACGGGGGAGCCTGGTGGGCTGCCGTCTATGGGGTCACATAGAGTCGGACATGACTGAAGTGACGCAGCAGCAGCAGCAGCAGCAGCAGGAAGCACGTAGGGAGTTTATTTAAATGTAAGTCACAGTCCCAGGAAATCTAATTCAATGTTTCTAGGGTAGGACTCTGTATTTACAAGCACACAGGTGATTGTATTACAGGTGATCTGAAGATCACATTCGGGGGGACACAATATAGTCTAAGCTCTATTTGCAACAACATGAACAGACCTTGAGAGTATTAACCTTAGTGGAATAAGTATTTGACAGAGAAAGGCAAATACCCTATGCTATCACTTACCTGTAGAATCTAAAAAATAAAAAAAAATCAATGTATATAACAAAAGAAAAACAGATTTACAGATATAGAGAACAAACTCAGTAGTTACCAGTGGGGAGAAGGAAAAGGGGAAAGATAGGACTATAGGAGTAAGAGGTACCACTATGCATAACATAGATAAGCAACAAGGATATATTGTACAGCACAGATAAAAATAGCAATTATATGGTAATAACTTTAAATAAGTATAATCTATAAAAATACTGAATCGCTATGTTGTACACCTGAAACTAACATTATAAATCAACTATGTGCTAAGTTGCAGCAGTTACGTCCAACTCTTTGCGATGATATGGACTGTAGCCTGCCAGGTTCTTCTGTTCATGGGATTCTCCAGGCAAGGATACTGGAGTGGGTTGCCATGCCCTCTGTCTAGGGGATCTTCTCAACACAAGAGATCAAACTCACGTCTCTCAGTATCCTACACTGGCAGGAAGGTTCTTTACCACTAGTGCCACCTGACCAGCCAAAAAGCAACTGTACTTTAATTAAAAAAACAAACAGTGTATGCTTAAGATGTCAAAAAAGGTTTGTTAGGCAGCACAAAGGATTCCTGTGATGGAACTGTCATGTATCTGAGTGTGGTTTGCTCATACGAATCCACACATGTGAAAAGACTGCATATAACTAAATACACACACACACAAGTGTATGCAACTGTTAAAATCTGAATAAAGTAGACTGTTTGAAGGGTATACAGGATTTCTCTGTGAATCTGTAATTCATAATTCACAACTGAACCTACACATATTTCAAAGAGTTAAAAAGAAACTTTTACCATGGACATTAAAAACTCAAAATTTTAAAAACTCATAACAGTTTTTTACCAATTTAACTGTCCTGACGTATGTGTATAATCTTCTATATCTTTCCCCTATATTTTTAGCTGCATAATTTTTGATTGCCTCTTCATACAACAACAATTTTGCAATATTTTCTAAAAAGAATAAAAAGATCATTTAGTCTTTCCTCTTTAAAAAATAAAAAGTCCCTTTAAATCCTTTAAAACCCAACTCCAAACTAGCTCTCAAGTCTTGGTGTCCCCTCCATGAACACTCCATTACAACACTATGCAGATCCTTGTGCAGTTTCTAAAAATACCTTTTTCTGTTTACCAACTTTCAAATTTGCTATTCTTTCTTCCTGTAAATCACTTATTTTTCCTCTGACTTTAAGAAATATTTTCTATCATTAAAGGCTGAGCAATCCCACTGCTGGGCATACACACTGAGGAAACCAGAATTGAAAGAGACACATGTACCCCAATGTTCATCGCAGCACTGTTTATAATAGCCAGGACATGGAAACAACCTAGATGTCCATCAGCAGATGAATGGATAAGAAAGCTGTGGTACATATACACAATGGAGTATTACTCAGCCGTAAAAAAGAATTCATTTGAATCAGTTCTGATGAGATGGATGAAACTGGAGCCGATTATACAGAGTGAAGTAAGCCAGAAAGAAAAACACCAATACAGTATACTAACACATATACATGGAACTTAGGAAGATCGCAATGATGACCCTGTATGCAAGACAGGAAAAAAGACACAGATGTGTATAACGGACTTTTGGACTCAGAGGGAGAGGGAGAGGGTGGGATGATTTGGGAGAATGGCATTCTAACATGTATACTATCATGTAAGAATTGAATCGCCAGTCTATGTCTGACGCAGGATACAGCATGCTTGGGGCTGGTGCATGGGGATGACCCAGAGAGATGTTAGGGGGAGGGAGGTGGGAGGGAGGTTCATGTTTGGGAACGCATGTAAGAATTAAAGATTTTAAAATTTAAAAAATAAAAAACTAAAAAAAAAAAAAAAGGCTGAGCTCAAAATTTTTTTTAAAGACACTCCCCAGAAAACAATTCCTCCCTCTTCTGTTTCCATGCAACTTTGCACGTGCCTCAACAGTAGTACTAGTCAAGCTGTAGTACACTTATGTGTGTGTCTTATTAATTGAATGGTGGTATCCTAAAAAGCACCATATTCTATTCAAACCTGCATTTTTACAATTAAATACTGTACCTGGCACCAAAAATCATAGTCAAAAGTGTTCACTGAAATCAAATCAACAAGACTTGGCACCTCAATTCAGTTCAGTTGCTCAGCTGTGTCCGACTCTGCAACCCCATGAACCGCAGCATGCCAGCCCTCACTGTCCATCACCAACTCCTGGAGTTCACCTTAACCCATGTCCATCGAATCAGTCATGCCATCCAACCATCTCATCCTCTATTGTCCCCTTCTCCTCCTGCCCTCAAACTTTCCCAGCATCAAGGTCTTTTCAAATGAGCCATCTCTTTGAATCAGGTGGCCAAAGTATTGGAGTTTTAGCTTCAGCATCAGTCCTTCCAATGAACACCCAGGACTGATCTCCATTAGGATGGACTGGTTGGATCTCCTTGCAGTCCAAGGGACTCTCAAGGGTCTTCTCCAACACCACAGTTCAAAAGCATCAATTCTTCGGCACTCAACTTTCTTTAGAGTCCAACATTCACATCCATACATGACCACTGTAAAAACCATAGCCTTGACTAGACAGACATTTGTTGGCAAAGCAATGTCTCTGCTTCTTAATATGCTGTTTAGGTTGGTCATAACTTTCCTTCCAAGGAGTAAGTGTCTTTTAATTCCATGGTTGCAATCACCATCTGCAGTAATTTTGGAGCCCAGAAAAGTAAACTCAGCCACTGTTTCCACTGTTTCCATATCTATTTCCCATGACGTGATGGGACCAGATGCCATGATCTTCGTTTTCTGAATGTTGAGCTTTAAGCCAACTTTTTCACTCTCCTCTTTCACTTTCATCAACAGGCTCTTTAGTTCCTCTTTACTTTCTGCCATAAGGGTGCTGTCATCTGCATATCTGAGGTTATTGATATTTCTCCTGGCAATCTTGATTCCAGCTTTGCTTCCTCCAGCCCAGCATTTCTCATGATGTACTCTGCATAGAAGTTAAATAAGCAGGGTGACAATATACAGCCTTGACACACTCCTTTTCCTATCTGGAACCAGTCTGTTCCATGTCCAGTTCTAACTGCTGCTTCCTGACCTGCATACAGGTTTCTCAAGAGGCAGGTCAGGTGGTCTGGTATTCCCATCTCTTTCACAGTTTTCCACAGTTTATTGTGATCCACACAGTCAAAGGCTTTGGAGTAGTCAATAAAGCAGAAGTAGATGTTCTGGAACTCTAATGCTTTTTCGATGATCCAGCAAATGTTGGCAATTTGATCTCTGGTTCCTCTGCCTTTTCTAAAACCAGCTTGAACACCTGGAAGTTCACGATTCAGGTATTGCTGAAGCCTAGCTTGGAGAATTTTTAGCATTACTTTATTAGCGTGTGAGATGAGTGCAATTGTGTGGTAGTTTGAGCATTCTTTGGCATTGCCTTTCTTTGGGATTGGAATGAAAACTGACCTTTTCCAGTCTTGTGGCCACTGCTGAGTTTTCCAAATTTGCTGGCATACTGAGTGCAGCACTTTCACAGCATCATCTATCAGGATTTGAAATAGCTCAACTGGTATTCCATCACCTCCACTAGCTTTGTTCGTTGTGATGCTTCCTAAGGCCCACTTGACTTCACATTCCAGGATGTCTGGCTCTAGGTGAGTGATCACACCATTCTGATTATCTGGGTTGTGAAGATCTTTTTCGTACAATTCATCTGTGTATTCTTGCCACCTCTTCTTAATATCTTCTACTTCTATTAGGTCCATACCATTTCTGTCCTTTATTGTGCCCATCTTTGCATGAAGTGTTCCCTTGGTATCTCTGATTTACTTGAAGAGATAGTCATTCCCACTCTATTGTTTTCCTCTATATCTTTGCATTGATCGCTGAGGAAGGCTTTCTTATCTCTTCTTGCTATTCTTTGGAACTCTGCATTCAAATAGGTATATCTTTCCTTTTCTCCTTTGCTTTTCACATCCCTTCTTTTCACAGCTATTTGTAAGGCCTCCTCAGACAGCCATTTTGCTTTTTTGCATTTCTTTTTCTTGGGGATTGTCTTGATTCATGTCTCCTGTACAATGTCATGAACCTCCATCCATAGTTCATCAGGCACTCTACCTATCAGATCTAACCCCTTGAATTTATTTCTCACTTCCACTGTATAGTCATAAGGAATTTGATTTAGGTCATACCTGAATGGTCTGGTGGTTTTGTCCACTTTTTTCAATTTCAGTCTGAAT
Organism: Capra hircus; assembly: GCF_001704415.2. Taxonomy (NCBI): domain Eukaryota; kingdom Metazoa; phylum Chordata; class Mammalia; order Artiodactyla; family Bovidae; genus Capra; species Capra hircus. The sequence goes on from NC_030827.1 coordinate 15,352,481, forward strand.
TTGGCAATAAGGAGTTCATGATCTGAGCCACAGTCAGCTCCCAGTCTTGTTTTTGCTGATTGTATAGAGCTTCTCCATCTTTGGCTGCAAAAAATATAATCCATCTGATTTTGGTGTTGACCATCTGGTGATGTCCATGTGTAGAGTCTCCTCTTGTGTTGTTGGAAGAGGGTATTTGCTATGACTGGTATGTTCTCTTGGCAAAACTCTATTAGCCTTTGCCCTGCTTCATTCTGTACGCTAAGGCCAAATTTGCCCATCACTCCAGGTGTTTCTTGACTTCCTACTTTTGCATTCTAGTCCCCTCTAATGAAAAGGACATCTTTTTTGGGTGTTAGTTCTAGAAGGTCTTGTAGGTCTTCATAGGATTGGTTCAACTTTAGCTTCTTCAGCATTACTGGTAGGGGCATAGACTTGGATTACCATCATATTGAATGATTTGCCTTGGAAACAAACAGAGATCATTCTGTCATTTTTGAGATTGCATCCAAATACTGCATTTCAGACTTGTTTGTTGACTATCATGGCTACTCCATTTCTTCTAAGGGATTCTTGCCAACAGTAGTATATATAATGGTCATCTGAGTTAAATTCACCCATTTCAGTCCATTTTAGTTCACTGATTCCTAGAATGTCGATGTTCACTCTTGTCATTGTCTGTTTGACCACTTCCAATTTGCCTTGATTTGTGGACCTAACATTCCAGGTTCATATGCAATATTGCTCTTTATAGCATCAAACCCTGCTTCCATCACCTGTCCCATTCACAGCTGGGTGTTGTTTTTGCTTTGGCTCCATCCCTTTATTCTTTCTGAAGTTATTTCTGCAATGATCTCCAGTAGCATACCTGGGCACCTATCGACCTGGAGAGTTCATCTTTCAGTGTCTTATAATTTTGCCTTTTCATACTGTTCATGGGGTTCTCAAGGCAAGAATACTGAAGTGGTTTGCCATTCCCTTCTTCAATGGACCACATTTTGTCAAACCTCTCCACCATGACCTGGCCATCTTGGGTGGCCCCACACTGCATGGCTTAGTTTCAGTGAGTTAGACAAGGCTGTGGTCAGTGTGATCAGATTGGCTAGTTGTCTGTGATTGTAATTTCAGTCTGTCTGCCCTCTGATCCCCTCTCTCAGTGCCTACCGTCTTACTTGGGTTTCTCTTAACTTGGATGTGGGGTCTCTCTTCACAGCTGCGACGGCTCACGAGCGCCGTCAGCTTATAAAAATTCTTTTTTCAATACCAAGTATTAAGTATGTCTGGATAACTAACATGGCAACCCAAAGAGAAATCCTTTAGCAAGGGATGTGAGGAGACCAAGGGAAGAAAGAAAGCTGTGTTTATACACATCTAAACTTGCAAGAAGAACTGGAGGCTATCCAATGGTGATATATTTACAGGACAGCTGAGGTGATTTCTTTCAGAGAATTTATGCTGAAAGAAGAGGTCAAACACGGTTAATGAACCTATTAACAAAAGGCTAGTCTTTGAGCTGATTTGAATACCGCCTGGTTGTTGACTGCTAGCTCAAATCCATCCTTGTCTAGCTCTCTAGACACTGGTATGGGTTCTAGAAAAGAGGGACCTGTATAAGTAAAGAACTGAAAACTGTTTTCTGTCTGTGTGTGTGTGTGCTCAGTCGTGCCCGACTCTTTGCGACCCTATGGACAGTAGCCTGCCAGACTCCTCTGTCCATAGAACTTCCCAGGCAAGAATACTGGAGTGGGTTGCCGTTTTCTCCTCCAAGGGACCTTTCCAACCCAGGGATCAAACCTGAGTCTCCCGCATCTCCTGCAGTGGCAGGCAGATTCGTTACCACTGAGCCCCCTGGGAAGCCTCCGTTTTCTGCTGGGGTCTAAGCAATTTTGAGCAGCATATACCACATGGCTTTAACACTTTGAGGGCCTGCGGGGAGCAACTAGAGAACTATAAAAGCAAACAGAGAAGTGACCCTGGGAAACATAACATGAAAATGAACTTAACTGCTGAACACATATGAATGTCTCACAATGACCATTACCAACGTGAGCAAAGCTCTTTAATTACTGGACAGTAGTTAAGCTCATCACAGTGGATACAACTTTTTCAAAGTGCTAATTTTTGTTTAAAAGTCAAATTTTATCATTTGCAACAAATACTGCCAAACACCCAGGTCTGAAAAACCATAGTTTGTCAGTCATGAGTAAAAACGGTATGCCATGGAAAGGCAGAGAGTTCAGCTCTCAGATGAAACTACTGAACACTGGCTTTTCTTCAGCACTACCCACCATCAGCAATCAGTGTACTACAGATGTGCTTTATGCATTCTTCCCACTTTTTTCATAGGAACTATTAGAAATAAATGTATTGCAAAATAAAGGTTTAATAAAATCAGTATTAGTTACTGCTTCAATAAACAGATTTCTTTTTTAACTACATGGGTAGGGCAGTGAGGAATAAAATGGCTATTAATACTGTTTGTCATCATTGCCTTGAAAGTCACTCAGTCATATCTGACTCTTTGCAACCCCATGGACTATAAAGTCCATGGAATTCTCCAGCCCAGAATACTGGATTGGGTAGCCTTTCCCTTCTCCAGGTGATCTTTCCATCCCAGGGATCGAACCTAGGTCTTCCACATTACAGGCAGATTCATTATGATCTGAGCCACCAGGGAAGCCCAGGAAAACTGGGGTGGGTAGCCTATCCCTTTTCCAGCTGATCTTCCTGACCAGGAATTGAACCGGGGTTTCCTGCATTATAGGCAGATTCTTTACCAGCTGAGCTACCAGGGAAGTCGATATTGAACAATAAAGGTTTAATAATGTCAATACTAGTTACTGCTTCAATAAACAGTCTAAAAAAAAAAACACTACATGTGTATGGCAGTGAAGATTAAAATGTCTATTAATACTGTTTATCACCACTGCCTTGATTCTGCTAAAGGAGAAGTTTTACTCACTATTGCTTTCCCATGATTAATGAAAATGTTAACAGAATTTTAAAAGGTAAATAACATCTTAGTATTATCAAGAATAGTTTGCCTGTCTCTCTGTGGTCCACCAGGGAGTGTGGACCACATTTTGAGAACTAGTGCTTCATGCAAAACAGCTGTTGTCAAAATGTTACCTATGTAAACCTTATTTTCCATCAATATCTTTAAAAATATCTAAGGAGGACAGTTCAGTCATCCTGGAGAAACACGCTTACAACAAATTTGGTGGAAATTTTCTATGAAGTTAACTACTGGAATTATAACCTACACAAGGGCATTTCATTTCTTCATCTGGCTATTACCACTTATTTATGGTACAACATCAGCCAGTGGCACAGATCAAATTCTACACTCATGGGTCCCTAAGGTTGCTCACCTTCTTCTCCTTATTCATGGATTTAAAATTGAGATGAAGTGGACAAAACTCTAATTATTAAAATTTATCTAAAATTAGAAAATAAGAATAAATCAACAAAATTTTGGGCTTCATTGGTGGCTCAGATGGTACAGTCCTGCTCCATCTGGGTGGAGGAGACACAGGTTCAGTCTCTGCGGTGTTGGAGAAGACTCTTGAGAGTCCCTTGGACTGCAAGGAGATCCAACCAGTCCATTCGGAAGGAGATCAGCCCTGGGATTTCTTTGGAAGGAATGATGCTAAAGCTGAAACTCCACTACTTTGGCCACCTCATGTGAAGAGTTGACTCATTGGAAAAGACTCTGATGCTGGGAGGGATTGGGGGCAGGAAGAGAAGGGGATGACCCAGGATGAGATGGCTGGATGGCATCACGGACTCAATGGACGTGAGTCTGAGTGAACTCCGGGAGCTGGTGATGGACAGGGAGGCGTGGCGTGCTGCGATTCACAGGGTCGCAAAGAGTCGGACACGACTGAGAGACTGAACTGGACTGAATACATTACATTTAAGGTTCAACAATGATTCTCTCTGGTTCAGAGCTTTGCCTGCTGGGGCCCACTAAGGTGGCGGCTTTGTCTTCTGCCCACTGGCATGGGTGGCCTCATACCCTTGGCCATGGGAGGCAGCCTTGCCCCTGAGGCCATGTGCAGGGACATGGTGCACTGAACCTGAGGAGGTGACTCCACTTTCAATCTCAGGAGGGAACAACTTTACTCTCTGGAGCTGTGTGCTCTGTGCCTGTGGAGGCAATGGTGGTCCCACTGATCTCTGAATTACTTTCAGGGTCATTTTTCCCTTTTCTTAAGGATAAAACATATCTGCAGCTAACTCAGTCCATAACAGTACCTATGAAAGCCAAGGTAGTCTTCTTAGTTTTAACACATGAGAAAGCCCATGTTTTATTGTATGTATTTCCTTTTACTGAATTCATAGAACAAAAGTCCTGGATTAAAAGAGAAAAATACTGAGCTTAAAATTTCTCAAAATGTAAAAGTCATGCAGGTGAACAAGAAAGAAAAATCAAAGGTGAAATGACCAAAGAATTTGGAGTTCCCTTATCAGTTATCAATTGGGGCTTCCCTGGTGACTCAGACGGTAAAGAATCTGCCTGCAAGACAGGAGGCCTGGGTTCAATCTCTGGATTGGGAAGATCCCTTGGAAAAGGAGATGGAAAATCACTCCAGTATTCCTGCCTGGAGAATTTCACAGACAGAGGGGCCTGGTGGGCTACACAGTCCATAGAGCCACAGAGTCAGATATGACAGGACAACTAACACACTTACACTATCCATATATTTCTTAAGAACTGGAACAAGGTAAAGATAAAAAGCCAATGGAGGTCAAACTGATAAAAGTGTGGAAGGAGCAATGCATATCAAATTAGAAATAAAGTAAAACATTAAACTGAATGTTGATCCAGACCATTTCAAGACAAATAATATTTCTAATTTAGGGGTCTTTGGTTTTTATTTTTATTTTTTTAAGGAAAAGCTAGTTAAAATGCACTACAAATAAAGGCTACTGTCAACCTTGACACTCAATAAGCAGCAGTCACTACCGAAATGATAAAGCACCTGTATCTAATGTCTGCTCAAGGTTCGTTTGAAAATAGGAGGTCTATGGATACATACACCAATGAGAGCACGTTCAGTGTTGATGGGATTCCTCTTTAATGTGCAACCAAACTAGACGCAAGCACTGCTGCAATGATGACAGTGGTAGAAAGTCTGAACTGTTTGAGGAAATCTATTTCTTTTATATACATACTTTCCTATATATACAAAGTTAACAAAAATGAACTGTCTGGCAGAATTTTGGAGGGTATGACTACTAAAATCAGAGAGAAAATTACCTACAGAAAAAGAATATTTTATTACTGATTAAGAAATGCTGCCCACCCACCCCCAGCCCCTGGGGGCTTGTATTATTAAAGATGAGTATGTACTTTTCTTTGCTTAAAAGCACCGTGTTGCATTTGTAGCCATTAGACTGAGGCACAATCAGTCTACCTAAAGGCTGTATACTGGAAGTGCTTGTGAAATTATATCTCCATGAAATAAGAAGCAGTATTTCTTTTGTAATACAAAGAAATGTTCTCAGTGTAAAAGAAATCTCATTTTTATGTGGGACACAGTAACATCGGATGTAATCCATAACTATTTTGCAGAAGTGGGCTTTGAAACCAGTTGGCTTTGAAACCAGTTACTGCTCACAAATATCATATGTACTAACTCTGTTGGGAATAAGCTGCACAGATATTATTTTGTAAAACTGATACCATGTCCCCTCCCTCTGCTGATGCTGAATCTTGATTCAACTGTGTTGTGAATGCAGAGGAACTGGAATAAAATGTGTTCAACTCCAAGAAATCTACAGAAAAGAAGCATTAAGACTGCAGTCAATGGTCTGTAAAAAACTACAAAAACACAAATGACTGAGTTTTCGAAGCAGCAGTCACTACACTGGTTTGTAAACTGTTTAAAAACACATCAGGACTCCAAAATTAATCTTACATTAGGCAGAAATTAAAACAGGGTTTTACAAATATAATTAGATTCCTGTAGAATTTATATGCCTTATGTAGTTCAATAGCTATTTTTAGAACATGTATTATTTAGTGCAAGCTGACTTGTAATTCAGGATCCCTCTCATATTAGCTTTCAATCTTTGACAAGGGCATCGGATACTTTACAGGTACAAATAGGAGACTGGATCAGGTGATTTCTGTCACTTCTGTAATTCTAGCCTTGGTAACTTCAGGGATTAAAATGACAATTGAAGCTTCCAATTTATTAACTCTAAATCATGAATTACAGACAGGCATCTCAATTTTCTTCAGTAATTGTCGGTGTTACATACTTTGGGGTTTGAACATGATAAAGTCAACTTTCAACAACTTTAACTGTTTAAATAATTCTGTATACACTTTAGTATTCACATCCTGAAATGTTTTTCATGAAAAGCACCCAACTTTCATTGATAGAAAAAATTATTCAATAGTTCAAATGATCTTATTGCCATCTAGTCACTTCTCACCCACCCTCCTGTTCTTCTCTTCCACCTCCCCTGGGCTTGCTGAACTCTTAGACATAACATAATGCATATCTCACCTTAAAGAGACAAGGTAATTAAAACTGATGCTAGAGTAGCTACCAAGTTCTTCTACACTCTCAACACAGCTTCTTAAAGCACACACTTCACTTAAAAGTTGAATACCAACTTTCTATTCTTTGAAATGTTTCCTTTTCCTCACAGATACTGTCTTGAATGCTCACCGCAGTCTTTGAATCCAAGTGACTCCTTTACGAATTATTTTTAAAAAATCATTGAAGAAATGTAGATACTTCATAACTTCTGTATTTTGATTGATTTTACCCATTTTAATTGCTACCACTCCGGTAGAAGGAATGCATTCTTAAGATAATGGAAGTAATAGTATGTAGTACCCATATATTCACTTATTTCTCACACACTACTTTCTTAGGGAGAAAACACAGGAAAAGTTTGAAATTACATTGCTGTTGTTCAGTCACTAAGTCATGTCCAACCCTCTGTCACGCCATGAGCTGTAGCACGCCAGGCTTCCCTGTCCTTCACTATCTCCTGGAGTGCTCAAATTCGTGTCCACTGAGTAGGTGATGCTCTCTAATCATCTCATCCTCTGCTGCCCTCTTCTCCTCTTGTTTTCAATGTTCCCCAGCATCAGGGTCTTTTCCAATAGTCAGCTCTTTGCATCTGGTGGCCAACATACTGGAGCTTCAGAATTAGCCCTTACAGTGAATATTCAGGGTTGATTTCCTTAAGAATAGACTAGTTTGATCTCCTTGCAGTCCAAAGGACTCTCCAGCACCACAATTCAAAAGCATCAATTTTTTGGCACTCAGCCTTCTTTATGGTTCAACTCTCACATCCGTACATGACTACTGGATAAACCATATAAACCTTTATAATAGCTTACAATGATTTTTACATGAACAGATACATTGTTGGTTTGAATTAGAGGCAACAGATTTTCTCACTTTGGGCACTGTTCCTTTCTGTTAGAAAGGAAACTCTAAAAGATCATCTATAAACCACATTCTTCATTTCATTTAAACTCACCTATGAGTCAAATCTATGACTAATTACATTATACTGCATTATATGGGGAAACAGTTCTGGTTGAGTCATTAGCTTGTCCTAATATACAAGGTGCTTCCAAAAGATTCTGCCCCCACCCTACTAAGCTCTTTCTTACTCATAATTACTTTAGAAAAGAAAAATTGGATAAAGTTGTACTTTTTAAAAAGCTACTTACTTACATTATTTTTTTTTTCATTTGCATTATGGTTTATTACAGGATACTGAATATAGTCACTGTAGTATACTGTTGGGAGAAGGCAATGACAACCCACTCCAGTACTCTTGCCTGGAAAATCCCATGGACGGAGGAGCCTGGTGGGCTGCAGTCCATGGGGTAGCTAATAGTTGGACACGACTGAGAGACTTCACTTTCACTTTTCACTTTCATGCATTGGAGAAGGAAATGGCAACCCACTCCACTGTTCTTGCCTGGAGAATCCCAGGGATGGGGGAGCCTGGTGGGCTGCCATCTATGGGGTTGCACAGAGCTAGACACGACTGATGTGACTTAGCAGCAGCAGCAGTTTACTGTTGAACCTTGCTGTTTATTTATTTTATACATAGATTAAAGTAGCACTTTTTAAATGACTTACTAGGTTTAGTTTTAAATAAGATTCTCTTGAGTATAAGGCAGAAATGTGGTTATAAAACTACCAATTTAACTCTTCTACTAGATAAACTCCATTATAATGGAAAAATGTTCCTAGAGTAATCCAGTCAAAACATAAAGCTCCAACTGGGGTGACAGCAGTGGTAACAGTAAATAACGGTCAAATTCTGGATATATATTGAAGGCAGAACAGACATGACTTCCAGACAGATTGAATATGGGTTCTAAGAGAAAAGAAAATCAAGGATGGTTCCAATGAAAGCAACTGTAAGGACAGGACTGCCATCAACAGATATGGGGACAGACACAGGCAGAACAGAAGGGGCACATGATGAGTTTTGGATGTATTAAGTTTGAGACCTCTATTCAACTTTCACATAGATCTGTTGAGTATAAGTTGGATTCAAGAATCTGGAGTTTTGATGAGTATCTGAGCAGCAGCTTTAAAAACAGCTGTTCTCTAAGCCATGAAAAAGGATGAGGTCTATAAGGCTCTAAGTACTGTTAGAGAAGAGGATAGAATCCTTAGCCATGGGCTCACATAAATTTTCTGGAGATCTAAATTTACATCCAGTTATGTCTCATTTACTTCCCTCTGTGTTTTGTAACCTTAGAATATGAATTCATCTTTACCATGAGACAAATATGGGACTTTGTTGAGGACTTGCCCCTCCAGAAAGAACAGTTTCACAATGTAACTGCCAAGTGCATAAGGGACATCACCAAAATAGGAATAGTTTTTTAGTAAGTTTCTCAGTTTGGGGCTCCTTGGCTCACCCTATTAGTATAAATCCAAGAACTAAAATGAGAAGCTAAGGATTCTCAGGTGATTTGAAGGATGTCAGAATTAAAAATGAATAAATATGGGAAAAGAATCTATAAACCATTTCTGGATAGTCAAATAGTTAGGAAAAATCCTTTACAGATCATGCTAATAAATGTAGGATGATTAATATAATCACCATTTTCAATTCCTAATGAAATGATGGATTTAGGGGAAGAAATCAATGGCTACTTCTACTAAAACATTAGGGAAAAGGGATGATCATTTCATAATGTATCCATAAGGCTAGGCTTCCCTGTTGGCTCAGATGGTAAAGAATCTGCCTGCTATGCAGGAGACCTGAGATCTTCTGCAGGAGAATCCCTGCAGTAGGCAATGGCAACCCACTCTAGTATTCTTTCCTGGAGAAGCTGGTGGACAGAGGAGCCTGGCGGGCTACAGTCTATGGGGTTGCAAAGAGTCAGACATGACTGAGTGACTCAAGGCTGTTACCACCTGAACTCAAAGATCAATCTTAACATCACTGAAAATAAAACAACTATACTGGTTAGCTAGGGTTAACATAACAAAATACCACCAACTGGGTGGCTTTAACAACAGATTTTTTTTTTCTTCACAGTTCTGGAACTAGAAGTCTAAGATCAAGGGGCCATCAGGGTTGGTTGCTCTGAAGGCTCTCTCCTTGGGTTTTAAATGGCTGCCTTCTCATGCATCCCCCCATGACCTTTCTTCTGTAGGCATGTATCCTGGGGTCTTTTTGCAAGCCCAAATTTCCTCTACTTAATAAGGACACTCGATGGAGATGAAATTGAGCAAACTCCAGGAGACAGTGAAGGACAGGGATGACTGGTGTGCTGCACGGGGTCCCAGTCAGACACTACTGAGTGACTGGACAACAAAACAAGGACACCAGTCAGACAGGATTGAGTCTACCCAAACAGCCTCATTCCAACCTAATCACACTGTAAAGGCCTTATATCCAAATACGGTCACACCCTGAGGTACTTGTTGGGAATTAACTCTTCAATATATGAATTTGGAGGGGATACAATTCACATTATACCAATCACCAAACAACTTGTGCCTCCTGATAAAATGTAATTGGAAGTATTCAGCACCATCTCTAAAGTATTCTTAAAATAATAACCATAATAGCCGGAACTGAATCAAACAATTAAATCTAAGAACCACTTTATTTACTATATGAATAGATGAATGTGTTAAATGACATTCAGTCACTCAGTCATGTCCGAGTTTTTGCACCCCATGGACCGCAGCACAGCAGGCTTCCCTGTCCATCACCAACTCCTGAAGCTTGCTCAAACTCATGTCCATCGAGTTGGTGATGCCATCCAACTATCTCATCCTCTGTCGTCCCCTTCTCTTCCCACCTTCAATCCTGCCTAGACTCAGGGTCTTCTCCGATAAGTTTGTTCTTCGCATCAGGAGGCCAAAGTATTGGAGTTTCAGTATCAGTCCTTCCAATGAATATGCAGGACTGATTTCCTTTAGGATTGACTGATTGGATCTCCTTGCAGTTCAAGGGACTCTCAAGAGTCTTCTTCAACACCACAGTTCAAAACCATCAATTCTTTGGTGCTCAGCTTTCTTTATAGTCCAATTCTTACATCCATACATGACTACTAGAAAAACCATAGCTTTGACTAGATGGATCTTTGTTGGCAAAGTAATGTCTCTGCTTTTTAATATGCTGTCTGCTGCTGCTGCAGCTAAGTCACTTCAGTCGTGTTCGACTCTGTGTGACCCCATAGATGGCAGCCTACCAGGCTTTCCTGTCCTTGGGATTCTCCAGGAAAGAACACTGGAGTGGGTTGCCATTTCCTTCTCCAATGCATGAAAGTGAAAAGTGAAAGTGAAGTCTCTCAGTCGTGACCCCATGGACTGCAGCCCACCAGGCTCCTTCGCCCATGGGATTTTCCAGGCAACAGTACTGAAATGGGGTGTCATTGCCTTCTCTGAATATGCTGTCTAGGTTGGTCATAGCTTTTCTATGGCTGCAGTCACCATCTGTAGTGATTTTGGACCCCAAAATAATGAAGTCTCTCACTGTTTCTGTTGTTTCCTCATTTATTTGCCATGAAGTGATGGGACTGGATGACATGATCTTACTTTTCTGAATGCTGAGCTTTAAGCCAACTTTTTCACTCTCCTCTCTTACTTTCATCAAGAGGCTCTTTAGTTCTTCTTCACTTTCTGCCATAAGGGTGGTGTCATCTGCATATCTGAGGTTATTGATATTTCTCCCGGCAAACTTGATTGCAGCTTGTGCTTCATCGAGCCCGCCATTTCTCATGATGCACTTTTCATATAAGGTAAATAAGCAGGGTGTCAATATTCAGCCTTGACATACTCTTTTTCCCAATTTGGAACCAGTCTGGCTCCATGTCTCATTCTAACAGTTGCTTCTTGACATGCATACAGATTTCTCAGGAGGCAGGTAAGGTGGTCTGGTATTCCTATCTCTTGAAAAGTCAAAGGCTTTGGTATAGTCAATAAAGCAGATGTTTTTCTGGAACTCCCTTGCTTTTTCGATGATCCAACAGATGTTGGCAATTTGATCTCTGGTTCCTCTGAATTCAACTTGAACATCTGGAAGTTCACAGTTAACTTACTGTTGAAGTCTGACTTGGAGAATTTTGAGCATTTCTTTGCTAGTGTGTGAGATGAATGAAATTGTCCAGTAGTTGAAATGACATTATGAGGCTTTAAAACTAGCCCAGTACAGGATGTGATTAATTCTACAACTTGGCTTTATCAGCTAATTAATTTTAAAAGAAAGAAGAGAAACTTAAGAGATTTAAGACATCCATCAAATGCAATGCATAGACTTGTTTGATTCTTAATTCAAACAAATCAACTCTTAAGAAAAATATTTTTGAGACAACCAGGGAAAATTATACATGAATTAGATATTCAATTCAGTTCAGTTCACTCAATCGTGTCCAACTATTTGCAACCCCATGAATCGCAGCATGCCAGGTCTCCCCGTCCATCACCAACTCCCAGAGTTCACTCAGACTCACGTCCAACAAGTCAGTGATGCCATCCAGCCATCTCATCCTCTGTCCTCCCCTTCTCCTCCTGCCCCCAATCCCTCCCAGCATCAGAGTCTTTTCCAATGAGTCAACTCTTCGCATGAGGTGGCCAAACTACTGGAGCTTCAGCTTTAGCATCATTCCTTCCAAAGAAATCCCAGGGCTGATCTCCTTCAGAATGGACTGGTTGGATCTCCTTGCAGTCCAAGGGACTCTCAAGTCTTCTCCAGCACCACAGTTCAAAAGCATCAATTCTTCGGCATTAACTTCATTGGACATAATATAGAAAACTGTTGTTTTTTAAAGGTCCTTAGGCCAGAGTTGGACATGACTGAAGCGACTTAGCAGCAGCAGCAGGCTAGAGATAAATATTTTAATTTTGACTATTTATAAGCAAAATTATATAATGCAGAAACAAAACATATGTAATGCAGAAAAAAATGAAACAAAAACGGAAGAGTAACTATTAAAGCTGGCTGATGGATACATAATGATTCATTATACCAGTCCTCTACTTTTGTGTATGCTTGAAATTTTTCATAAAAAGATTAAAAAAAAAAACACCTGAATAAACAGAATTTTCAGATGAGACTATACTCTACCATCTACTCAGAGACTAGGCCAATATAGACTTCCTCATTATCTGTATCACTGGACCTTTTTTTTTTTTTAATAATCTACTATTCTAGTGAAAATGCTGCCTTTTCCAAGTCCTGACTTTACTCAGGGGTCTCAATTCCCAACTCCCTGCTTCATCTATAAGCAAGGCCTTGGTCTCCTCTTTAACTATGAATATTAAAATCCAAGCCACTATATTAGTGAGCCTCGCAAGCTCACCCTAACACTAAGGGTAGATTTTATGTCATGTTTCTACTTGCTAAGCTCTCTCCACCTTTCTTCTTTTTAGCTCTGAGCTCTCTTTTAAATACCTTGTTACAAGCTCATCTATGCATTTATGTAGTACATAATCAAATATTTCTAGATAAGTTCTAATATTTGCAGCAGAGCTCTTCAGATTATCACAACCGGGTGCTTCGTCTCTGTTAAGCACTGTAAGAAACACTTCTAATTCTAGTTATTTGGCACTGTCACTCAGAGTTCTGGTCATATTTCTTATGATTTGTTCTGAAAACATTCAGAACCCTGAAGGGAAAGAGCAAGGGAGAAAGAAGGATGAAAATGTATTGAGGAGAAAAGAATCCTTGCCAGCTCTTTCAATAAGGTGGAAAGATTGATCCCTGAGTCAGGAAGATCCCCTGGAGGAGGAAACAGCAACCCACTCTAGTATTCTTGCATGGAAAACCCCATGGACAGAGGAGCCTGTGGACTACAGTCCACGGGGTTGCAAAGAGTAGGACATCACTGAGCAAACAACAAAACAAAAATAGTCATGTTCCTTAGGATTTGTTCTGAAAACATCAGAATCCAGAAGGGAAAGGGCAAAGTGAGAAAGGAGGATTAAAATGGGTCCAGGACTAAAGATACCCTGCGAGCTCTTTCAAAAAGGTGGAATGGGATAGATCTAAGAGACCAAGGAAGAGATATAAGAAGAGGAAGATATTTTGTCCCATATAGTCTATAAACAAAAAGCAAATGTGTCACCTAAAAAATTCTAGGCCAAAAATTGTGGTTCTGGTCACCAAGGTATTACTTTTTGAAAATCTGAAGCATTTTATTCTCCACCTTGAAGGCAGAGTCCTTGTAGAAAAAACAAAACAAATCATCAATCTTCTTCTGTGGACCTAACAAAAGCAGAAGATACTAAAACGAGGTGGCAAGAACATATAGAACTATACAAAAAAGATCTTAATGACACAGATAACTATGATGGTGTGATCATTCACCTAGAATCAGATATCCTGGAGTGTGAAGTCAAGTGGGCCTTGGGAAGCATCACTACAAACAAAGCTAGTGGAGGTGATGGAATTCCAGTTGAGCTATTTCAAGTTTTAAAAGATGCTGTGAAGCCAGCAAATTTGGAAAACTCAGCAGTGGCCACAGGACTGGAAAGGGTCAGTTTTCATTCCAGTCCCAATGAAAGGCAATGCCAAAAAAATGCTCAAACTACTGCACAATTGCACTCATCTCACACACTAGCAAAGTAATGTTCAAAATTCTTCAAGCCAGGCTGCAACAGTACCTGAACCAAGAACTTCCAGGTGTTCAAACTGGATTTGGAATAGACAGAGGAACCAGAGATCAAACTGGCAACATCCACTGGATCACCGAAAAAGCAAGAAAGTTCCAGAAGAACATCTACCTCTGCTTTATTGACTACACCAAAGCTTTTGATTGTGTGGATCACAACAAACTATGGAAAATTCTTCAAGAGATGGGAATACCAGACCACCTGAGCTCCCTCCTGAGAAATCAGTATGCAGTTCAAAAAGCAACAGTTATAACTAGACATGGACAAATGAACTGGTTCCAAATTGGGAAAGGAGTACGTCAAGGCTGTATATTGTCACTCTGCTTATTTAACTTATATGCAGAGTACATCATGTGAAACGCCAGACTGGATGAATACAAGCTGTAAGCAAGATTGCTGGGAGAAGTATCAATAATCTCAGATATGCAGATGACCACCTCCCTTATGGCAGAAAGGGAAGAAGAACTAAAGAGCCTCTTGATGAAAGTGAAAAAGGAGAGTGAAAAAGCTGGCTTAAAACTCAACATTCAAAAAACAAAGATCATGGCATTTGGTCCCATCACTTCATGGCAAATAGATGGGGAAACAATGAAAACAGTGACAGACTTTATTATTTGGGGCTCCAAAATCACTGCAGATGGTGACTGCAGCCATGAAATTAAAAGACACTTGCTCCTTGGAAGAAAAGCTATGACCAAACAGACAGCATATTAAAAAGCTGCTGCTACTGCTGCTAAGTCATTTCAGTCGTGTCTGACTCTGTGTGACCCCATAGACGGCAGCCCACCAGGCTCCCCTGTCCTTGGGATTCTCCAGGCAAGAACACTGGAGTGGGTTGCCATTTCCTTCTCCAATGCATGAAAGTGAAAAGTGAAAAGGAAGTCACTCAGTCATGTCCAACTCTTTGCGATCCCATGGACTGCAGCCTACCAGGCTCCTCTGTCCATGGGATTTTCCAGGCAAGAGTACTGAAGTGGGGTACTGCCAACAAAGGTCCATCTCGTCAAAGCTATGGTTTTTCCAGTAGTCATGTATGGATGTAAAAGTTGGACTATAAAGAAAGCTGAGAGCCCAAGAATTGATGGTTTTGAACTGTGGTGTCGGAGAAGACTCGTGGGAGTCCCTTGGACTGCAAGGAGATCAAACCTGTCAATAGTAAAGGAAATCAGTCCTGAATATTCATTGGAAGGATTGATGATGAAGCTGGAACTCCAGTACTTTGGCCACCTCATGCGAAGAACTGGCTCATTTGAAAAGACCCTGATGCTGGGAAAGATGGAAGGTGGGAGTAGAAGGGGACAACAGAGGATGAGATGGTTGGATGACAACACCGACTCAAAGGACATGAGTTTGAGCAAGCTCCAGGAGATGGTGAGGACGGGGAGCCTGGCATGCTGCAGTCTATGGGGTCATAACGAGTCAGACACGGCAAGCAACTGAACTGAAATGAGTGGCTCATTAGGCTGCTGCCAGTGCTCAGCCCATCTGCTCTACATTCCAGCAGTCCAGGCTTCCTTCCACTCCTCTACTTCACTGGTTCACTCCTCCTGCTCCTAACTCTGAATCTCTGGGAAGCTTGCCTCTAGTCTCTAGGGAATAGAACCATATCCTTCGAGTCTCAGCTAAAATACCACCTTCTAGAGGAGAAAGGAGAGTGGGTTATCCTTGGTCTATTATTTTCACCCAGTGTGTTAGTGTTAGTTACTAAGTCGTGTCCAACTCATCGCGACCCCATTTTCCCCCAACAACCTTTCTAATCCTCCTTTAGAACATTCATCATGCTTTTAACTACTCATTCCATGTTTGTCTTCCTCGCTGAGATGCAAAATCCTAGGCAGTTTATAACAGTGCTAAGCACTGATCAGTTGAATGAATGAGTGAATAAGTAAGCAAGCATAGGCAGACAAAAAAAAGTCATTCTTTCCTAACTCTCCTTGAAGTCAAGGCACAACTTACTGGCATCACCAGGGTAAATTTAGCAAACACCATTGGAAGAAGCTGGTCTTGGCCTCATAAAGCTGTCACAAAGATTGACTTTTTAGAAGCTTCATTTTAGAATACAATCTGAGCTTCATGACACCTTATGTGGTTTGATGACATATCTTATATCTCTGGAGGTATGTATCTCAATCACATACCTTATGTGGTTTGATGACGTATCTTATATCTCTGGAGATATTCAGATTACTTATAATTTTCTTTATGAAGGTATCTATCAGAAAACAGTACTTTTCTCTTTTCAATCAGCAATGGGACAGAAAGTGGCATACTCTCCATATTTTTTAAACTAAAATCTCTACCTATAAATCACAAATTCAAGAGGTTGGAATTATTTTAAATACTAACTACTACTCTTGAATACAGTGATTATTAAATAGCACTAGCTCCTTTAACCATCAGGACATTCCTGTGATGTAGGGATTGTTAATTGTTTCATAAACGAGGAAATGAAGGCCTAGAGAGTAAACTAACTTCCCAAAGTATGTCTATCGTTTTATGAGGAGGAAGTTCCTATTTTCTAGAGTCTTGACATTTTGAAGGACCAGAGGAATGAGGAAGACTGAAGCCCTTACAGACAGTTCAAAGTCGGGATGGGGGAAAGAGCTCTCTATAAACTCATTTGCTAGAACAGAGGAGTCAGTGAAATCATTGGCTGCCCTTGCCTATCTGCTGGCATCTGAGCTGACTACAGTAAGAAAAGCAGAGGGTAAGGTATGGAAGCTCTAAGTTTCAGGATCTACACTGTCTTGATCAGCTTTTTGGTGACATCAGAAATACTCTTGAGTCATTCTAAAAATAAATCAGGGCCAAATAAATTAACAGAGTCCACAAAAAACTGCATACACTTCTATCCAACCACATGAATTTTAGTGTATTTTACTTTTATGTTTGATTTGCCTTTGCTTACTCCCTGCTTTTTGTAATTATGGGATCTAGATCATGCACCCAATGTACCCAATTTGCTATCATTTATTCTCCTGTCCTACAAATATACCACTGTCTGGCAGCAAATGTATCTGCAGATAGCTGTTCCAAATAGTCCTTCAGCATGGATCTCCCTAGAACTCAATGATACTTAGATGCTGTACTAAGACGAAGATTTGGTTTATAATCCTGAAACAGCCATGCTACACTAGTTTTCTTCTGTCTTCCCATTCACTGATGTCCTTAGAATCTCCTGAAGTATGTATGCATGGTTTAGCTTGCCTTCTTTAAATGTTTCCAGAAATGGGATGCACTTATTTATCCTACATTCTGAACAGCTACAAAACAAAACAAAACAGCATGTGCAACCATGTTATAGTTTCTTTACTGATACATGAATATGTAGCAAAAGTATAAAAGCTACATACACATGTATCAGTAAAGAAATGATAAATACCAAGTTTAGGATAATGGTAACCTCTAGAAAGGTATCTAAGGGGGCTTAAATTTTACCTGCATTTTTTTCTTAAAAAAATCTGAAAAAAATAAAATGTTAACACTTTATGAGGTTACATGGTGGGAACATGGGTGTTCATTATACTATTCTCTATACCGTATGTTAATACTTAAAAGTTTTTATATCTATTTAAAGAATTTAAACTTATTTGCTTTAGTAATATGGAAGTCACATGTTTTGCATCTTATATCATGAAAACTTCTCAACGTGAAAAAATCAAAAACATTTGTTTTGAAGAGTACATAAAGTAGAAATGGCTTTCTATTGGAGGATTAATTATTACACTAAAGAGTGCTACATATACATTAAATTGTGGGGGAATCTACGATCAAAATGACTACCTGTGCGAGTGATTCTCACATCTGTGCTTCTGAAACACATGAAACCTTTTTAAAAGAACAGATGCTCAAGATTTATCTTAAACCTGCTTGAATCAGAGTATCTGCAATGAGAATCACATACACCAAGACTGACAACCACTGATCTACGAAAACGGCAAAAAGAAAATTGAGCAACCACCACTAATTCAGACCAATCATGTGACTAGCGTGGTGGAGGGGCAGTTTTCCCAGTGGCTACATAGACAGCTCTGTCTCCCACTTGGGTACTGTACAAGCAAAACACAAAGTAAGAAAAAATGAAACAGATTTTCATTGTTTCATTTCTCACAGATTGAGAAAACATGCATAACAATACATTAGCTAAACCACTAAAGAGGGACAGTGGTTCTTATGAAATACATCCATCATAAAAGTGTCACAAATCATATATTAATCATAAAACACACTGAATTAGGCTAGAAACAAACATGCTTGCCTTTTATGAAATAGAGAAAGCACAAAAAGGCTTATGTAACTGTAATGAAAACACTCACTCCAGATGATGTGATTACAGCACTGGATATCCTTTGTCCTCTCTCATCCACACTCCAGAGGTATTTTTCACCTACTCTACTGTGTTCTAATTCCCAGGAGGCTGACTTTTCACCTGCAAAAATACTCCCTCTCCCTCTCCCACCTTCTGCCTACCAGCTAAATTTGCCAGTGGGAAGCACCACTAGGAAATCAGAGGGCTGGAAAGGAGTGAAGAGGGGTATTTACTCCTCCACGCCTCTCTATCTCAGAAAGGCCAAAGGTCTAGCCAGGCAGCATTCCCCATATAGCTACCCTCTCTGGGTTTTAGTCTTGATCCTATTCTCTCACCCCTTTAGGCCTAGGGATGATAATGGTTCTCATTACTGTTAGTCCTGAGATGCTTCACCATCCATTGTTGATTTATTTTACCTCAGGCACACTTTCAAAATTGATCTTATCAACTACTCCATTTTGAGCTTGCTACATTTTTTCAGAACACTGACTGACACAATTATAAAGCATGAAGGTATATTACCCTATCTCTAAGCAGAATGCTTTTTTGTAGATCTAACCTTACAAGCTTAATATGTCCAGCTAGTATCCAGCATTATAGGTGCTGTACATGATTGAGGAAAATATATACTGAATATACGACCTGTTCCCTGGTAGCTCAGACAGTAAAGAACCTGCCTGCAACGTGATAGACCAGGGTTAGATCCCTGGATCAGGAAGATCCCCTGGAGAAGGAAATGGCAACCCACTCCAGTATTCTTAATATTCTTGCCTGGAGAATCCCATGGACAGAGGAGCCTGGCAAGCCTTAGTCGATGGGACTGTGAAGAGTCAGACACAACTGAGCGACTAACACACACTTGTACCTTTGAGGGGAAAAAAAAGAAAAACCTAGGTGGAAAACAAATTCAATCCCACTCCTAGGCATATATCTGGAGAAAACGATAACCTGAAAAAATACATGTACCCCAATATACGTTGTAGCACTATTTACAACAGCCAGGACATGGAAGCAACCTAGATGTCCATCAAAGGATGAATGGATAAAGAACCTGTGGTACATATATACAATGGAATACCACTCAGACATAAAAATTAACAAAAGAGTGCCATTTACAGAGACATGGATAGACCTAGAGACTGTCATACAAAAGAAGTCAGAAAGAGAAAAACAAGCATAGTATGTCAACACACATATGTGGAATCTACAAAAATGGTACGGATGAACTTATTTGCAAAACAGAAATAGAGACACAGATGCAGAGAACAAATTACGAATACCAAAGGAGGAAATGGGGTGGAATGAACTGGGAGACTGGGACTGACATGTATATAGACTCTAAGGCATAAAACAGGAAACTAGTGAGAACCTACTATGTAGCACAGGGAACTCTACTCAGTGCTCTGTGGTGACCTAAACAGGAAGGAAACCTAAAAAACAGAGAGCATATATGTATAACTGATTCAGTTTGCTGCACAGCAGAAACTAACACAACATTGTAAAGTAACTACACTCCAATAAAAATTAATAAAAAACCTTTTTTGGTTTCAATGAGTAAAACTTTGATGCACTCAAATAATAATAATAATAATAATAATTCCATTTGCAGTGACATGGATGGACCCAGAGATTGTCATACTGAGTGAAGTCAAAGACAAAGACAAATATCATGTGATATTGCTTATATGTGGAAGCTTGAAAAAAAAAAAAGAAAAGAAAAAAAAGATACAAACAAACTTATTTATAAAACAGAAAAAGAATCACAGATGTGGAAAACAAACTTCTAGTTACCAAGGGGGAAACTGAGGGGGGGATAAATTCAGAGACTTGGATTGACATATACATCCTACTGTACATAAAACAGATAATAGGAACCTACTGTATTGGGAACTCTCAATACTTTGTAATGACCTGGAAAGATTCTTTCCTGGTGATGGAAAGAATCTAAAAAAGAGGGGATATATGTAGAACTGATTCACTTTGCTGTACAACAGAAACTAACACAACATTGTAAAGCAACTATAATAAAAATTAAAGAAAAACAAATTCAAGGGCAAAATAAAAGAAATAATAAAAAACAAGGAGTAATTAACAGACAGACATGGTGAACTAAAAAATAAGAACTAGGGAGTCAGGGAAGGCTTTCTGGAAAAAAAGTATTCCAGCTGGGTCCTAAAGCACAGGGAGAATTTAGATAGCCTTTGCAAGTAGAGTGGAGAGGAATGGGCATCTTGAGCAAGGAAAATAATATAAGCCAAAACACTAAATAGGAAAGGTTATGGTTGTTGGGTAAGCAAAAAGTATAATGCCAGACTAGAGCATATCAAGCTCTATTTAGGACTCTACAGCCTTAGCTAGTTCTAAGTCAGACAAGTGAAGCTATACAAAAATACTAATTCTATAATTTATATATCTTTCAGGAGATTAGTGGGCTTCCTAGGTGACTCAGGGTAAAGAATCTGCCTGCCAATGCAGGAGATGCGGGCTTGACTCCTGGGTCGGGAAGATCCACTGGAGAAGGAAATGCCTCCAGGAAACCCATTCCAGTATTCCTGCCTGGGAAATCCCATGGACAGAGCTAGGTGGACTACAGTCCATGGGGTCACAGAAGAGCCCACTTATATATATATATACTATTCATTTCATGCTGCCTAAATTGGTGTTTGTATTTCAACTCTGGCCCCTTGAGAAAAAAAAATTTTTTTAACAGTTTTCTGAATAGGCCAGGAAGTTCTCAATCAGAATAAGCCTCATTCTTATCTCAACAATTTTATGAACGACGTTTTGAAGTTGCTGTTAAAATCTCTGCTAATGACCTACTACTTGTTTCCAAGGTTTCCCACCTGTCAGACTATCAGTGAACTAATCAGGGAAAGAGATTACAGAACTTAAAGGTAGTTCCATCATTAACAGAATAATTTCTAATATTTCTGCTTGCTACAGAGAAATTTATTAAGACAAAAAATGCAATATCTCTAATTTTCTCAGCTGGATTTTATAAAAGACTTATCAATCAAGTAATTTCCTTAAACATTTTCTTAAATCAAGGAAAACAATAAAACAGCTTATTAATTATGTGGTTAACGTTTTCTGTACCAGACACTTAGTCTGGTTAATATAATACTATTTGGTTAATATAACATTTTTGTACACATTATTGCATACTAGGGCCAAAAGAAGATATTTTTAATGTGGGCATTTTTATGTCATCATTTTACTGGGGACTGCCTACTTATTGGAGCTGTTCTGATGCAGGGAATTTTGATGAGACCTTAAAAATGAAATATTAACCTTCCAAAGTGAGAAAAAAATTCACATTAAACATGAAACAGATATCCTTATCCATTCCCTGGGAAGCGGCTTAGTGACTACACCACCACTGTATTACAAATGTATACATGCCTACAAGCAAGCAGTGTCCATTACAGAGTAGTCACACTGAGAAGGTTACAAACATTTTCTAATAATGCTGCCAATAATTAAAACTATTTTAAAAACACCTTTCACAGTTGTCTTCGTAGCCTTCATGATAACTGTTTAAATATCCTTAAGACCAGCAAAATCTTGAAGTGAGGCAGAGCTAAGTTTTGCAACCAAGCAGAAATCATTCTGCCAAGTTTAGCAAATAAAAGATGTTCAAACTGAGCTACATAGTTTTGGATTAAAAAAAAAATACAAACAAAAAACAAGTACTTGTAAAAGATTCTAAAATCATATTTTTTTGTTGCTTGTAAAATTGACAAAATTTTTCAAATATTTAAAATAACTAAATAGCAGCAGCACTTTTTAAATAAACATCTAGCCTCCTAAAGTAACTACCTGGAACGACCATTCTAAAAACATAAATGACAGCATGTTGGGGGCAGTGGCAGTGTTTCATGACCCTATAGTCACACTTTGAAGTCACAAAGCAGCTTTCTTCCAAGGAGATTAAAATATTCTCCAGACATTACTTCATTAATTCTCTAAGTATCCCTTCTGAAAGAAAAGATATATCACAGTTCTTTTTCTTTCCAGTTGGTGAGTGAAGATGGTGCAAGGGAAAGAAAATTGTTAGTGTTTATTCCATGAGTCACTAAGTAAGCCTAGGCGAACTGTGCCCTAAAATGTGCTATGTAGTTAGCAAAATTTAACTGAATTTTTTTAGCTTTATTCTGTTGATAAAAAGGCATTATATGAGGTAGATGTCTCATAAAATATTACAGGGATATATTATTATTAATTCATTGGATACTTGCCTAGAGGAACTCCTGCTTGACATACAGGAATTACCAATTAAAGACGCAGGTGTCTATCCTCAGATATACCCATAAATGCCTAGTTAAGTCTATTTCATAAAGGAGAAAAAGCTTGTTTTTTTTTTTTTAAGACTCCTTTCTTTGAATTTTAAAAGAAAAAAAATCTTCACTTTGAAAAACCAAACATATAAATGTAACAGAGGAAGAAAAATGGGGCAATAAAAGATCTATTGGCAAAATCATTTAAAAGCAGGGAAAGGGGTGCATTGTTGACAGCACTGGAGAGAAAGGACAACATAATATTGCACCTGATTACAAGTCAATTTTCATTGAAATTATTAAAATAATTATTCTTCTAAATGTTTAATTCTTTTGTAGGAGAAAAGAAAACTTACTGCTCAGGCATACTACCATTCCACTTATCCATTAAATAAACATTTAGGGTCTCTGCTATGTTAATCATTAGGTACAACTGAGCTCCCAGTGGATTCACATAGGAGATTAATAGTTTGACAGAGGAAAGACGCACACGCACACACACACGCACGCACACACACACACACACACACACTTCGTCCTTACTACGATTCCAAAAAATGGAATGACTCTGGTCATTTAAGTATCACTTTTAGGGGTACTACTTTAGGAATATGAAAGAACTCAAGTATATTTTTAAGAAAGGTTTTGGTAATTAATGAATAAATAAAAATATGCGAATTAGAGGGGCTCTCAGCGCTAATTTTGTTTGAGGTTGAGTGACTGTACTGAGAACAACTCTCAGTCAGACAAGTTCTAACCCCAGTTCCCACAAGGGCTGACTCCTTGTTTTTGATGTAATCACTTTTCCTCGTGGGTGCCTCAGTTGTCTGGTCTATAAAATGGGTAATTTAATAGAAACCTGCCCACACAATGCTCCTTTGTAATTACTAATGAATGCTCTCCTGTGTACTCTTAAAACTATTACATGCTAGAAAAATATCCAGTACATCCTATGTCGAAAAGAACGCGGTGACATGTTAGTGCTAATTAGGACACTAATGACAAATCTTCTCCATCCTAGGGATCCTCTCTGTCCACCTTCGCCTCGCGGCATTTCAGAGCTTACCCACGACCTCTGACAAGTCTGAACCCTCCGGACCCGAGGCTGCAACAAAAGCAGCTGAGACGCCGATACCGAAACGGACCAGACAAAAGAAAGTGGATCCGGGCGAAGGGAACGGGCCGTGGAAGGGGGGTGTGTGCGACTCTCCCCACGAGCTCTGAGAGGAAACCGCACGCGGTTCCCCAACTCCCACCTGGAGGGCGGCCGCGCCGGCCCCGCGGCCCTCCCCGCACGCCCCCGGCGCCGCCCGGCTCGCGCTCCCAGACCCCGTGTAATTCCGCCCTCCGGCCGACTCGCGCCCCGAGGCCGCCGCCGCCGCCCCGGGAGCCTCAGGTGCCAAAGTTGAAACGCCGCCGCACCACCTGAGGCCGGGGCGGGAGGCGGCCGGGCCAGCGCAGCCCGGCCCCGGCGCGTCCGCCCGGCGCGAGCCCGGGGCCCGAGCCGCCGCGGCCGGGCAGGGCAGGGCAGGGCAGGGCCGCGCCCGGTCGGGCCGACGCCAGCCCCTCGGGCGGCCGCGCCCCCCCCCCCCCCGGACTCCCAACCGCCGGGCCTCACCTGCGTCCGCGTCCCGGGGCGCCCGGCCGCCCGCAGCCCGGCTCTGAGGACTCGCGGCGGCGGCTCCCGCGGCGACGATGCCGGTTCGGCGAGACGGGAAGCGACAGGAGCCAAACCCCGCGGAAAGCGCTCGAGCTGCGCCGGCGGCCCGGAGCCCGCGGCCTCGGTCTCGGCGCCCCAGCGCTCCCCGCCGCCTCCGGCTCCGCGCACCCACCTCGGCGTGTTCCGGCCCGAGCGGCGCGTGGGCGGCGCCCCGTCCTGACCCCGCGCAGCCTGGCGAGCAGCGCCAGCTGCGCCCGTCCGGCGGCACCGTGGGAAAGTTGGGCTTTCTGGTCCTCCCTTTATCAGAGCATCGGAAGTGGCCGTGCCTGCTTCTGCCGCGGCCTCACCCAGTCCCACCCACAGTTCGGAGCTCCGAGCCCCCCTGCTGGGCCCATTACCTGCTGAGATCCACTCACATCCCCAGACGCTTCTCCACACCTAGACTCTTTCTAAGGCACCGCCACTCTCTGAGTTTACTTTTCCCTTCTGATGTCACTGTCCTAGTTGCTTACCTTATGCCGAAGGTTCCGTCCAAATACACCTGGGATTAACTACCAAAGGGTTTTTGATTCCTTTGCTGATGAATTACAGCTGGTAGATGAGTTGATGACAGGAGGTAAATCAAAAGTGCTTAGTCAGGGAGTTGGAGGGCTCGCTTGGAGTAAAAGTGGACTTGTCAGCAGGTTGTGAACTCTGGATTCAGAGCAATGAAAATAGATGATCAAAAGACTGTAAGTAAGGTTTGGAATATAAAAAAGCAAGTTTTATTAGGTTGCTTCAGGAAGGGGAAGGAAGCTGAGTGGGAGGACCTCAAAAGACTGTACAGCTTTCTTTGCTAGATACAGAAATTGCCATTTGCCCAAGTGGTTTCTTTAGAGTCTTGTTCTAAGAATTGCGTGCATGCTCAGTCCCATTCATCTCTTTGCGACCCCTTGGACTGTAGCCTGCCAGGCTACAATTTCAGGCAAGAATACTGGGGTGAGTGGGTTGCCATTTTCTTCTCCAGGGGATTTTCCCAACTCAGGGATGGAACCCGCATCTCCTACTTCTCCTGGTAGGCAAGCACATTCTTTCTACTGACTTAGACAATATGCAGTGATTTCCCAAGTGAAAATCTGATGAAATAATCAACAGCAAAACCACACAAAAACATGATAGGAAAAGTAAACTACTACATTTGAATATTAATACAGAAAGCCACAACAAAAAGCCTAGCCAACCAAATCCAGCAACGTAGAAAAAGTATTTTACAACATGAGCAAGACGGATTTGGCTAGTAAGTGCAAGGTTGGTGTAGCATCAAATGAATTATGGATGTAACACACTCTCTGTTTTAAAAAAGGGACAAAAACCACAGGATCATCTCAATAGTTGAAGAAAAAGCACTTGACAAAACCTAGCTCTTTTTCATGACTAAAAACACTCAACTATGTAGGAAGAGAACACCCTCAATCTGGTAAAGGACATCCACAATCTGATTTTTTTAATTAAAAAAAAAAAGAAGCTAACATCATAATTACTGGTAAAAGAATGAATAATTTCACATAAGATCAAGGAGAGGAAAAAATATGTCCACTCTTGCTACTTTTATTGGACATTGTACTACAGGTTCTAAGCAGAGCAATTAAGCAAGGAAAGGTGAGATATCTTATAGAAATAAAGCAAACAGAAGAAAGAATTTTTCAAGAAAACCAGGACAATAGTTTTTAGCACTGAGAGGCAATAGGACAAAAGTTCCCAGATTAATGAATAAAAATTACCTATGTCAAAGTGTACTATTATGAAATTTCAAAGGACATGGTTATGGGAAAAGATTTTAATAGGTTCCAGGAAGGAAAAAAGAGATCATTTACAGAGATTCAGAAATCAGAATGGCATTGGAATTTTTGAAGAAGCATAAGTAAAGAGAAATTCTGAGAGAAAGTTATTTCCAATCCAGAAGTTAAATAAGGTTATAAAAAAAAGACATTTTCAGTATGAAAAGTTTTAAGCATTCTTTTCATGCATTCTTTCTCAGAAAACAATTGAAAAACTTGCCCCACCACTACAAAGAGGTGAGGTAAGGGGACTGTTAGAGGAGACGGATGAAGGTTACACCCAATACAACTTGGTTGGAACGGCCACCAGAAGAAATCCACATCCTATCCCTGGAGCCTTGCATTTCGCAGTAAAAGAGACTTTGCTGATACAGAGTTATGACTACAAATATGGAGGCTATCCTGGATTATCCAGGTAGACTCAACCTAGTCTAAAAGCCTTTGCTTTCCATGAGAATGTGAAGAAAACAGTGCCAAATGGAGCAAAGAGTCTAAGGAGTCTGACTGGGTTAGCTGACCCATGAGGCAACATAATATAATAACTCAGATGTGGGGCTCAGGAGTCATAGTGCCCTGGCTTGATTTCCAACTCTACTGCTTATAATCATAAAATCGTAGGAAAAATTTCTTTCTTTCTGTGTCTTAGTTTCTTCATCTGTAAACGGAAGATAATAAGATTATAGAAATGGAGATTTTTTTCTGCTTTTACCCATTAAAGTGCTTAAAATATCTGGCATATAGTTAATAATAAATACCAGCTGTTATTGTTATTGACAACATTTAAGAAAATAGTTTCTGTAGAGTAATAATTAGTTAGGACTCATTTCAGTGAAATGACAGAAATCCAACTCTAGTTGGCCCTGGGGAAATATTCAGTATTTCATAAGAATAAGTCTATTATAGTTTGATGTACCTCTGGGATTCCCACGGGGCTCAGTGGTAGAGAGTTTGCCTGCTGGAGACGCAAGAGATTCAAATTCAATCCCTGGTTGGACAATATCCTCTGGAGGAGGAAATGGCAATCCATTCCAGTATTCTTGCCTGGAGAATCCCATGGACAGAGGAGCCTGTGGGCTACTGCGTATATGATGTCACAAAGAGTCAGACACAAATGAGCAACTGAGCACACATGTTTGGATCTAACTGATCAAATGATTCTATGGGCAGAATATCTTCATCTTTGGCCTCTATTTTTGGCTCTGCGTTGGCTTTCTTTTAGGCAAGAACAGTCTATATCATAACAAGATTGGCCACCAGGGATGCTAGGATTAAATTCGACTGTAACTGTTAGCAGTTACAAAGTTAGCAAACATGGTGGAAAAGGAACACTTGTTTCCCAATAGTTGCAGCAAGATTCTGGAACTGAGACTCAGTATATAGACCTGGATTGGAGCAGGGCATGGCAACCCACTCCAGTATTCTTGCCTGGAGAATCCCATAGATGGAGGAGACTAGCAGGCTACAGTCCATAGGGTCAAAAAGAGTCGGACACAACTGAAGTGACTTAGCACATGTAGACCTGGATTGCATGCCCATCCCCATTAATTACTGTGGCTAGAAGAAGATAACAAGCAGATTGGCCAAATGACTACTATTTGTTCACCCGTAAAACTCTGTGAGTGTGTGTTGGGATGTGGTTGTTCGGGGGAATCAGCCTCCTTACTTAGAGCACATAGACTGAAAGTGGGAAAGACATAGTTCCTCAAAGGAATATCATGTGCTGATATCAGAACACAGAAATGGATATTTGGGCAGACAAAAACAAAAGATGTACATTATAAGCGATGAGTGTAGTTAATCAAACACAGAGTGAAAGACTACTGAACCTCAGAGAAACCCCAGCTGAGCCTTGAGTGATGGTAGAAATCTGTATGTAGTTTTTGTGGAATGTTTAGCACCCCAGGAAGAAAGACAAATGATGTACAATAATGTAATTTGTGTGAGGTTCTGGTTTGGGAAAGTGAACATGACTAAAGGAAAAGGGTTGAAGGAAAGAAAGAGTCATAAAAGAATGGTAGAAATGTCACTTCTTGGGGCAAGATTGGGCAGAGATGCAATACGAGCAGAAAGGTAAAGGAATCTTTATGTCTCTGAATGTTCCTGCACTAGTCAAGTTGTGAGACTAGTGCTAGGGTCATTGAGAAGGACAATGTTTCTAGAGATTAGTAAGTAATAGCAGTGAAGTGCAAGAGTTTACTGATTTATTATTATTCAGTTCATTTCAGTTGCTCAGTCGTGTCCGACTCTTTGCGACCCCATGAATCATAGCACGCCAGGCCTCCCTGTCCATCACCAGCTCCCGGAGTTCACTCAGACTCACGTCCATCAAGTCAGTGATGCCATCCAGCCATCTCATCCTCTGTCCTCCCCTTCTCCTCCTGCCCCCAATCCCTCCCAGCATCAGAGTCTTTTCCAATGAGTCAACTCTTTGCATGAGGTGGCCAAAGTACTGGAGTTTCAGCTTTAGCATCATTCCTTCCAAAGAACACCCAGGGCTGATCTCCTTCAGAATGGACTAGTTGGATCTCCTTGCAGTCCAAGGGACTCTCAAGAGTCTTCTCCAACACCACAGTTCAAAAGCATGAATTCTTCGAAGCTCAGCTTTCTTCACAGTCCAACTCTCACATCCATACATGACCACTGGAAAAACCATAGCCTTGACTAGACGGACCTTTATTGGCAAAGTAATGTCTCTGCTTTTCAATCTGCTATCTAAGTTGGTATGATTAGTTATAGGTATATGTAATATGGCTATATAATAAATTATATAAATATTCAGTTCAGATCAGTCGCTCAGTCATGTCTGACTCTTTGCAACCTCATGGACTGCAGCATGCCAGGCCTCCCTGTCCATCACCAACTCCTGGAGTTTACTCAAACTCATGTCCATTGAGTTGGTGATGCCATCCAACAATCTCATCTTCTGTCGTCCCCTTCTCCTCTTGCCCTCAATCTTTCCCAGCATCAGGGTCTTTTCAAATGAGTCAGCTCTTCGTATCAGGTGGCCAAAGTATTGGAGTTTCAGTTTCATCATCACTCCTTCCAATGAATATTCAGGACTGATTTCCTTTAGGAGGGACTGATTTTATCTCCTTGTAGTCCAAGGGACTCTCAAGAGTCTTCTCCAACACCACAGTTCAAAAGCATCAATTCTTCGGTGCTCAGCTTTCTTCACAGTCCAACTCTCGCATCCATACATGACCACTGGAAAAACCATAGCCTTGATGAGATGGACCTTTGTTGGTAAAGTAATGTATCTGCTTTTTAATATGCTTTAGGTTGGCCATAACTTTTCTTCCAAGGCATGAGCATCTTTTTATTTCATGGCTGCAGTCACCATCTGCAGTGATTTTGGAGCCCCCCAAAATAAAGTCAGCCACTGTTTCCATCGTTTCTCCATCTATTTGCCACGAAGTGATGGGACCAGATGCCATGATCTTAGTTTTCTGAATGTTGAGTTTTAAGCCAACTTTTTCACTCCCCTCTTTCACCTTCATCAAGAGGCTCTCTCATCATGAGAAATGCCAGGCTGGAAGAAGCACAAGCTGGAATCAAGATTGCCAGGAGAAATATCAATAACCTCAGATATGCAGATGACACCACCCTTATGGCAGAAAGTGAAGAGGAACTAAAAAGCCTCTTGATGAAAGTGAAAGAGGAGAGTGGAAAAGTTGACTTAAAGCTCAACATTCAGAAAACGAAGATCATGGCATCTGGTCCCATCACTTCATGGCAAATAGATGGGGAAACAGTGGAAACAGTGTCAGACTTTATTTTTGGGGGCTCCAAAATCACTGCAGATGGTGACTGCAGCCATGAAATTAAAAGACGCTTACTCCTTGGAAGAAAAGTTATGACCAACCTAGATAGCATATTGAAAAGCAGAGACATTAGTTTGCCAACAAAGGTCTGTCTAGTCAAGGCTATGGTTTTTCCAGTGGTCATGTATGGATGTGAGAGTTGGACTGTGAAGAAAGCTGAGCTTCGAAGAATTCATGCTTTTGAACTGTGATGTTGGAGAAGACTCTTGAGAGTCCCTTGGACTGCAAGGAGATCCAACCAGTCCATTCTGAAGGAGATCAGCCCTGGGATTTCTTTGGAAGGAATGATGCTAAAGCTGAAACTCCAGTACTTTGGCCACCTCTTGCGAAGAGTTGACTCATTGGAAAAGTCTCTGATGCTGGGAGGGATTGGGGGCAGGAGGAGAAGGGGACGACAGAGGATGAGATGGCTGGATGGCATCACGGACTCGATGGACGTGAGTCTGAGTGACTCCGGGAGTCGGTGATGGACAGGGAGGCCTGGCGTGCTATGATTCACGGGGTCGCAAAGAGTCGGACATGACTAAGCGACTGAACTGAACTGAACTGAGGAGGCTCTTTAGTTCTTCTTTGTTTTCTGCCATACGGGTGGTATCATCTGCATATCTGAGGTTATTAATATTTCTCCCAGCTATTTTTATTCTAGCTTGTGCTTCATTTAGCCCAGCATTTCTCATGATATACTCTGCATATAAGTTAAATAAGCAGAGTGATAATATACAGCCTTGATATACTTTTCCTATTTGGAACCAGTCTGTTGTTCCATGTCCAGTTCTAACTGTTGCTTCCTGAAGTGCATTTCTCAAGAGACAGGTCAGGAGGTTTGGTATTCCCATCTCTTTCACAATTTTCTACAGTTTATTGTGATCCACACAGTGAAAGCCTTTGGCATAGTCAATAAAGCAGAAATAGATGTTTTTCTGGAACTCTCTTGCTTTTTTGAATATCCAGCAGATGTTGGCAATTTGATCTCTGGTTCCTCTGCCCTTTCAAAATCAAGCTTGAACATCTGGAATTTCACCATTCGCATATTGTTGGAGCCTGGCTTGTTGAAGAATTTTGAACATTACTTTCCTATCGTGTGAGATGAGTGCAATTATGCAGTCGTTTGAGCATTCTTTGGCATTGCCTTTCTTAGGGATTGAAGTGAAAACTGACCTCTTCCAGTCCTGTGGCCACTGCTGAGTTTTCCAAATTTGCTGGCATATTGAGTGCAGCACTTTCACTGCACCAGTTCAGGAGTTTACTGGTTTATTATTATTATTAGTTATAAGTATGTAATATGGCTGTAAAATAAGTTATATAAATATTTGTCATAATAAAATACCTAATGAAAGGATTAATGTTAGTATTAATAAAAATCAAGACAGAATTTATTCTACCAGTTATGATAATTTTCCAATTCATAAAACACCTAAGAGGAAAGACTTTTCAAAGAAAATCATGATGTTATGAAAATATCACAGAAGATTTGAGATTCATGATTTTTCAACTGCATGATCTTGGGCAAGATATGACTTTAACGCCAAGTTTCCTCAACTACAAAAGTGGTTTATCTTAAATGATATGTCTTACTCAGTTGTTATGATTATCAAGAAAAATAATAAAATCTGGAATTTCTTGGTTCACATACTGAGAAATACCAAGTGTTGAAGCCCAGTTTGAAGGATTTTGGATGTTAACTTCCTAACACGTGAAGATGAGCACACTTGTACAGTAGTTTGAGCATTCTTTGGCATTGCCTTTCTTTGGGATTGTAATGTAAACTGACCTTTTCCAATCCAGTGGCTACTGCTGAGTTTTCCAAATTTGCTGATATATTGAGTGCAACACTTAAACAGCATCATCTTTTAGCATTTTATATAGCTCACTTGGAATTCCATTACCTCCACTAGCTTTGTTTGTAGTAATAGTTTCTAAAGCCCACTTGACTTCCCACTCCAGAATGCCTGGCTCTAGATGAATGACCACACATCATGGTCATGCCGGTCATTAAGACCTTTTTTGGATAGTTCTTCTGTGTTTTCTTGCCACCTCTTCTTAATTTCTTCTGCTTCTGTTAGGTCCTTGCTGTTTCTATCCTTCATTGTGCTCATCTTTGTATGAAATGTTCCCTTGGTATCTAATTTTCTTGAAGAAATCTCTAGTCTTTCCCATTCTATTGTTTTCCTCTATTTCTTTGCATTGTTCACTTAAGAAGGCTTTCTTATCTCTCCTTGCTGTTCTCTGGAACTCTGCATTCAGTTGGCTATATATTTCACTTTCTCTTTCTCTTCTGATGCTTCTTATGCTGAAGCTCAAATACACATTTTAACTTTTCTGGTGACTCAGATGGTAAAGAATCTGCCCACAGTGCAGGAGACACAGGTTTGATCCCTGGGTCAGGAAGATCTCCTGGAGAAGGAAATGGCTACCCACTCCAGTATTCTTACATGGAAAACTTCATGGACAGAGGAATGGGTGGGTACAGTCCACGCAGTCACAAAGAGTCAGATATGACTAACTGACTAAGCACACTCACATATATTTTAACACTAGCTTTTAATTTAAGTAGTTCCTTTCAGATTATTGAAGTAATTTCCCAATGAATTTGAGTTGGCTGTCCCTTCCATTTGAGTTATCTTTTCTAAGTTAATGATTCAAAGAAATTTTGTACAACCAGTTAATTTATCTAACATTGAGAATATTACTAGTCAAAGAGGTTACATACGCATTCCATTTACAAATGTTGTTATGGGACTCATTCCAAATGTTAGTTTTGGATTAATCATTTCAATGAAATTGGCTATGAAGACAATTGTTATTTTTTAGGGAGTAATAAGGAGAAGGCAATGGCAGCCCACTCCAGTACTCTTGCCTGGAAAATCCCATGGATGGAGGAGCCTGGTGGGCTGCCATCTATGGGACTGCACAGAGTCAGACATGACTGAAGCGACTTAGCAGCAGCAGCAGGAGCAGGGAGTAATAAAAAGAAGTACAAGTAGCTGTGAAAAGAAGAGAAGCAAAAGGCAAAGGAGAAAAGGAAAGATATAATCAATTGAATGCAGTGTTCCAAAGAATAACAA
Organism: Capra hircus; assembly: GCF_001704415.2. NCBI lineage: Eukaryota > Metazoa > Chordata > Mammalia > Artiodactyla > Bovidae > Capra > Capra hircus. The sequence goes on from NC_030827.1 coordinate 15,385,541, forward strand.
GGATAGAAAAGAAAACCTTCCTCAGTGATCAATGCAAAGAAATAGAGGAAAACAGTAGAATGGGAAAGACTAGAGATATCTTCAAGAATATTAGAGATACCAAGGGAACATTTCATGCAAAGATGGGCACAATAAAGGACAGAAATGGTATGGACCTAACAGAAGCAGAAGATATTAAGAAGAGGTGGCAAATATACACAGAAGAACTATACAGAAAAAATCTTCATGACCCAGATAACCACGATGGTGTCAATACTCACCTAGAGCCAGACATCCTGGAATGCGAAGTCAAGTGGGCCTTAGGAAGCATCACTACGAACAAAGCTAGTGGAGGTGATAGAATTCCGGTTGAGCTATTTTCAATCCTAAAAGATAATGCTGTGAAAGGGCTGCACTCAATTTGCCAGCAAATTTGGAAAACTCAGCAGTGGCCACAGGACTGGAAAAGGTCAGTTTTCATTCCAATCCCAAAGAAAGGGAATGCCAAAGAATACTCAAACTACTGCACAATTGCATTCATCTCACATGCTAGGAAAGTAATGCTGAAAATTCTCCAAGACAGGCTTCAACAGTAGGTGAACCATGGACTTCCAGATGTTCAAGCTGGGTTTAGAAAAGGAAGAGGAACCAGAGATCAAATTGCCAACATCCATTGGATATTCAAAAAAGCAAGAGAGTTCCAGAAAAATATATATTTCTGCTTTATTGACTATGCCAAAGGCTTTGATTGTGTGAATCTCAACAAACTGTGGAAAATTCTGGAAGAGATGGAAATACCAGACCACCTGACCTGCCTCTTGAGAAATCTGTATGCAGGTCAGGAAGCAACAGTTAGAACTGGACATGGAATAACAGATTGGTTCCAAATAGAGAAAGGAATACATGAAGGGTATATATTGTCACTCTGCTTATTCAACGTATATACAGAGTACATTATTAGAAGTGCTGGGCTGGATGAAGTACAAACTGGAATCAAGTTTGCCAGGAGAAAATCAATAACCTCAGATATGCAGATGACACCACCCTTATGGCAGAAAGCGAAGAAGAACTAAAGAGCCTCTTGATGAAAGTGAAAGATGAGAGTGAAAAAGTTGGCTTAAAACTCAACATTCAGAAAACTAAGATCATGGCATCCGGTCCCATCACTTCATGGGAAATAGATGGGGAAACAGTGGAAACAGTGAGAGACTTTATTTTCTCGGGCTCCAAAATCACTGCAGATGATGACTTCAGCCATGAAATTAAAAGACATTTGCTCATTGGAAGAAAAGTTATAACCAACATAGAAAGCATATTAAAAACCAGAGACATTACTTTGCTAACAAATGTCCATCTAGCCAAAGCTATGGTTTCTCCAATAGTCATGTATGGATGTGAGAGTTGGACTGTAAAGAACGCTGAGCACTGAAGAATTGATGCTTTTGAACTGTGGTGTTGGAGGAGACTCTTGAGAGTCCCTTGGACAGAAAGGAGATCCAAGCAGTCCATCCTAAAGGAAATCAGTCCTGAATATTCATTGGAAGGACTGATGCTGAAGCTGAAACTCCAATACTCTGACCACCTAATTCGAAGAACTGATTTATTTGAAAAGCCCCTGATGCTGGGAAAAATTGAGAGAGGAGAAGGGGATGACAGAGGATGCGATAGTTGGATGGCATCACTGACTTGACGGACATGAGTTTGAGTAAACTCCAGGAGTTGGTGATGGACAGGGAGGCCTGGCATGCTGCAGTCCATGAGGTTGCAAAGAGTCAGACACGACTGAGTGACTGAAGTGAACTGAATAAAAAGAAAGAGGAGAGAAAAAATTTGTGATTTATATGTACTGTCTTCCCAAAGGAATCCAAGCAAATAGAACCTTTTAATATTGTGACACTTCTCACTCCAGCTTACTCTCTGGCAGCAGCAAGGTCTCAATCTGTCAGATAGCTTATTACCTGCCTGCAAAAGGTCAAACCTCAGTGTACTTTAATATTTAAGTTTATGGCCTTGGGCATTGTGGGCATGGAATTCACCAATTTACAAAAATAACATCATTCATACTCGTGAATATTATTTTATATATTTCTCTGTGGCATATTTTGTCATGATCAGAGTGGCTGTCACTTCTGTCTTTTACTGAAAGGATCACCATCTGCAATCCATTAGCTTCATTTGCTAACTTTTCTGTCAGTACTCAGTAAGTAAAGAAGCCCATGTCTATAATTTTAAAAAAATTATGATTTAAGACTCGCTTTTACAGTTATACAACAAAGTTCTAGACACATTGCATCCATTATATTAGATATCTTAACTATATATTTAACAGCTTTATCCTTTGTAATATGTATAATGGAGCAAATAAATGTTACTCTGATGAAAGACCCAAGCCTGGCTCTCTCATTAGCTATGTGCTATTTCTGGTCAAATGACTTAATCTGCCTTAATTTCAGTTTCCTTATCTGAAAAGTAACAGAATCATAGAATTTTAGGACTGGAAGGCAGCCTAAAAATCAGGGATGCCTGAAAGTTCAGCACAGTCTTATGCAATCAGTTTTGAGGCAGAATCCATCTTTAACTTTGGCCTCAGTCTTTGGAGGCCCAAAATGTCAAGTACTGACTAGAGTGTCATTTCTGATAATATAGAGACATCTTTGTTTGTTTTGAAAATCAGTTAATAAATATTATTTTGATACGTTAATAGATCCACAGTTCAAGGAAAAAAATCCTCTCAAGTGATTGTGTGAATGAATGAGAACATGAAAGAAAGAAAGAAAAAAAGTAAGGGCAAGTAAATTAAGTCTGTATGAGAGTGTTTTGCTCAGTCAGGGCATGAGACTTCAGTGTTTAAGTGTATCATTGAAATGCATTCATCACCAGTGATAGAATCTTAGAGAGTTAACAGGGAATAAGCTGGGCAAGTTAGAGGGTATAACTTTGGTTGTTTACTATTAGAAAGGAAGGAAAGATTAATAATATAAATGTAGTATCCAGTAAAACCAGCCCAAACAGAGCTTTCCTCTCAAACAACTTCAAATGAAGGTCAGCATTTAGTATCACAAACGTGCCCTGTAGTGACCGCATGAGCAATTTAGTAGCTGTGGTACAAACCCATGGACTGTACCTCACCAGGCTCCTCTGTCCATGGAATTCTCCAGGCTAGAATATTGGATCGGTAGCCATTCCCTTCTCCAGGGTATCTTCCCAACCCAGGGATAGAACTCAGGTCTCCCACACTGCAGGCAGATTCTTTACCATCGTAGTCACCAGGGAAGCTCTGGTTAGTAAAGAGCTCTAATTAACCAAATATGTTTTACTATGTTGACCTGAAATCTTCTTGCCTAATGAAACTTCATCCAGTGCCCTAAATTCTGTTCTCTGATGCAACATATTAATAGCATAACCTTTGAAGTCTAGCACTCTACAGATCTGAAGTCAGTCCTTTGCCATGTCTTTTCTAGGCCAAGTGTGATCAGGCTCTTCAGCCATTTATGGCACATGCAGACCACACCTTTCACTGTCCTAGTGTTCTTTTCTAATACTTGATGTTTCCCTTAAAAACGTAGGAGACTTTAAAATGAAAACCCAGGACTTAGCGCTTTCATTCACTCAAGATGTTTTTAATTGAGCACATGACCTGTCTCTAAGGGAAAGATATAGCAGTGAACAAAACAGATAAAAGTCCTTGCCCTGTGGAACTTATATTCTTATTGGGAAAGACAACAAATAAAAAAGTAAAACGTACAGTATATTGAAAGTAATACATGCTTTAAAAAAAAAAGCAGAGCAGTGAAGGGATATAGAACACTCTGAGGGTGAGGTTGGGGGGTTTACAATGTAAAATAGAGATCAGGGAGTCACTGAGAAGGTGACTGCCTCTCATCTTCTGGTGACCCCCTAGTTCTGCTCTCGTCTCTTATCCCACATATTTTCCATCTCAAGAGGCTGACATATGGAGTCAATCAAGAGTTCCCCTGCCACTTGGCTCCCTGTTTGGATTCACCATTGTGAATCCTAGTAAGATATTACAGGGAGGGAGGAGAGTGAGGTCAAGATATTTATTCCTGGGCCATCACTGTGCGAGGACTTTCTGGTTAACTGTGTCCCTCTCCTGGAAATTTGATTTCTCTCAATGATTTGCAAGATTCTTTCTCCTTCTGTCTCCAGTAACCACTTCCTTTCTTGTCCCTTTAGGCCTAGGCATGGTGGGCTCTAGGTTATTGGATGGTCCTTTGTGGTTTCCTTATGTCCACGCTTTTGAAAACAGTCCCTTTGTTCATGAGCCTTCTTTGACATTATCCTATTTAAAGTATGCTGTTTTCTGTTGGAACGCTGAGAGATGCAGTGATATTTGAAAGAGATAAGGCTAAGTTATGTGGATAAGGATAAGGGTAATACTCATGAAAACATGAGCATTGCAGGAGCGGCAAGTGCAGACATATTGCTGTAGACACAGTCTGGTAGTGTAGAGCACAGCGGAGCTTTCATCTCCCTTGTTTTGTCAGCCACTCAGTCGTGTCCAACTCTTTGCGATCCCATGGACTGTAGTCTGCTGGTCTCCTCTGTCCATGGAAGTCTCCAGGCAAGAATACTGAAGTGGGTTGCCATTTCCTTCTCTAGGGGGTCTTCCTTGACCACCTCATTATGCATATCCACTAGTGTAGTCAAAGATTGCAGTAGCTTTCTAGTGGCAGTAACACTCTGCTTATACTGAGCTTGTCATAAACTCAAATTCTTCTGACTCATTAATGTTGCAGCAAAATACAGAACCTTAACATGTATTTCCTTTAACTTTTGTCTTTTTTTTTTTTGCCATAAACAGATACTTTATAGGTATCTACTATGTGTCAAATATTGTGTTACTTACTGGGAATCTAATAGTAAATCAAACAAAAATGGTTTCTACCCTTCTGGAAGGTTCAGCCTCATATAGGAGGCAACCAAATAATCACACAAATAAGTCTGCGAAAAGCTCTGTGAGTTGTCAGTTCAGAAAGAAACTGTTGGGACTAGTACATAGAGAGTAAAGGTGTTATATAAAATGGGGCTAGCAAGATAAAAAAGCATTATATCACACAGAGATTCACTGGATATCATAACTATTTTGTTATTTGTTCCCAAATCAGTGAGACTCCATTAAAGAGCTCAAGTAACTGGGTGAATTGGTCAGATTTGTGTTTTGGAAATATCAATCTAGCCACAGTATGGAGAATAAATTAGAAGAAGTTAAGAATCAACCCAAGAAGACCAATTAGGGAGCTACTGAAAAATGTTGGAATTATAGGTAGAACTTCATAGTTGAGAGATCTTGAGGTGAAATGGGCAGAAAAGGGAAGCTGGTATCTGTGATGGCTGCACTATATTTCTTATTTGCATCATTAACTGGATGGAAGTAACACTCAAATAATATAGACAACATTGGAAGAGAAACATACTTTAGAGAGGAAGAGCAATAATTTGGTTCTGAATATGTAAAACTTAAGATCTGCATAAGATATCCAAGAAAAGAGGTCAACAAGGTAAATGGAAACATAAGCCTGCAGCTCAGAAAGACATCTCTATGTAACTGGCAGCCCATATAGCTGATAACTATCATATGGGTTTTGTTTTATGATACAAATCTACCACTGTATCAAAAACACTGATTCTATTATTTGGAGTTACTGTAACTCTTTTTACTTCTGAGCTCTCTGAAACTTGGTGATGTGCTTTCCATGTATTCATCCAAACTGGTGACCATTAAACTAGATGGTGCTAAATCCTAATCAGGTGCTCAGTTTGGAAACCTCAAATAATAAATGGATACTGACTGTAATTTGGCACAGCACGTTCCAAGCTGCGACTGTTCTCTGAACTCTTAGCATGTATTTTATATTTTTGGCTGCCCTTATTATGCCTTCCTGTTTTCTTTATTCTTGGTATATGTGTCTTTACTATTTCTGCTGTGCGCCTTTGGTGGGATAGACCTAGAAGATAGAACTGGGCAGCTGAAAAAGTAGATAAAAGTGAAGAAATAACAAATTTTTCAGGTACCAAATGCTTTAAATGTTTACTTGCAAAAGCACTAAGCAGAGAATGTTGTGCACCAATGCTACATGATTATTGCTCCTTGGTAAATCTAGGAAAGTCCTGTTACTGCTTTACAGTACATCTGCTCTGGTATTCAGTATAAAGACAGCAGAACAGTCAGCTGCTATATCCCTGGTGTATGCCGAACATGGCTCCATCTCCTCCACTGTCCTATACAATGTTCCAAACACACAGTCTCTCATACTCAGAGGTGGGTTCTAAGACTTCTTATTAATCTCTATATAACCTTCAGTTCAACTGTCCCTCTTCTTCCCAGTCAGCTCTTATCTCTGTTTCCACAGGAAATTCAACCAAACCAAGTACACTGCAGTCTTTGTAGTTTTGTGGATCCCAGAGGGATCACATTGCACCTCACACAGCATATCACTTCTAAAATCTCACTTGGCTGTCCCTTCCTGAGTCTTTGCCCCCAGCTTCCCAATCACTGGATTCCTCTTTCTGCGCCTACCACTTCACAGGTCTCAACTCATCTCCCCATGATTGCTATTCTCCTAGCCCCTCTCTCCTTAGGTATTACAGTCTCCTCTCTCTCTCTCCATCTCCCTCCCTCCCCCATCTCTCTTTTCCTTCTATAGAGCAGCTGACTGTTTTTCTAATTTGTACCACTAAACTTTCATACCTCACAGAGCTCACCAACAAAGAATCCTCCAGTTATCAGGGACTGTTCTTGTAGGGCAGTGAGAGATTATACATTTATGATAAATTTAGAATGAAATACATTATATATATATATATATATATATATGTATATATATATATATATATATGCGCTGTGAAGCACGGCATGTGGGATCTTAGTTCCCCAACCAGGAACTGAACCTGAACTCCTTGCATTGGAAGCATGGAGTCTTAACCCCTAGAGCATGAGGCAAGTCCCCATAATGAATGTTTTTATTGTAAAATATTTGGAACATTCTCTCATTCCTTACACATCTAAGGAAAATCAGCCTATTTTCTCAGTGTCTCCATGCCACTGCAGAGAAGAGAATGGTATAAAATTGGGCTTAACATGTATATGATCCCCAAAATACTGAAAGATCAGGTTGGAGGGGGAAATACAGAAAGTTGAAAAAATAAGAGGGGTGGAGGGGATGAATTAGTTGGAGAGTTTGTAAGGAAGATAGACATTTTCTGCCCTTAAAATGCCTACATAATAACCTATATGTTATTTGAAAACATTTAATGAAGGGTAATGCAGTAACTGGGCTTCCATCATGGCTCAGTGGTAAAGAATCTGCCCCCCAATGCAGGAGATGTGGGTTTGATCCCTGGGTTGGGAAGATCCCCTAGAGAAGAAAATGGCAATGCACTCCAGTATTCTTGCCTGGAAAATCCCATGGACAGAGGAGCCTGGTGGGCTACAGACCATAGGGTTGCAAAGAGTAGGATGTGACTTAGAAACTAAGCAACAACAATCCAGAAATTAATAAGGGCTATTGGTCTGTGGATAGAGAAATATTATGATATGTGTATTAGTTTTAGTCGATACTCCAGAGTCAATGCTTGAAATAATAAAGAATCCATATCCCAGAGGTGTTTAGCTAGTGTTTGAAAGACTAACCAGAACGACCAGCATTATTGCTGATCCACACGAAAAGATTTGATAATTAGTATATGGATGGTAGAAATGATTCTTCATTCATGTGGTCATTAGTATTCAGAGTATACAGATTGGCAAAAAGAACTTCACAGTTACCTCTACATTTGCATGAATAGGAAACAAGATTCTAGCAATGCCAAGAGCGTGTGCTGTTGAGAACAACTTGACTCCATGCCTAAAGACTCACTGAGTCAAATGTCTGGACATTTTTGGAGGCACCCATCATCTGATCTTACCAGGAGGCTGGCAGAATCCTTTCTGTTGTTTAGCTGCTCAGTCATATACGACTGTTTGTGATCTCATGGATTTTAGCACTTCCTTGTCCTTCACTATCTCCCAGAGTTTGCTTAAATTCATGTCCATTGAGTCAATGATGCCATCCAACCATTTCATCCTCTGTCGCCCCCTTCGTCTCCTGTCCTCAATCTTTCCCAGGATCAGGGTCTTTTCCAATGAGTCAGTTCTTTGCATCAGGTGGCAAAAGTATTGGAGCTTCAGCATCAGTCCTTGCAACGAATACTCAGGGTTGATTTCCTTTAGGATTGACTGGTTTGATCTCTTTGCAGTCCAAGGGACCCTCAACAGTGTTCTCTAGCACTACAATTTGAAAGTATCAATTTTTGGCACTCAGCCTCCTTTATGGTCAAACTCTCACAACCATACATGACAACTGGAAAAACCATAGCTTTGCCTAGATGGACCTTTGTTGGCAAAGTAATGTCTCTGCTTTTTAATGCACTGTCTAGGTTTTTCATAGCTTTACTTTCAAGGAGCAAGTATCTTTTAATTTCATGGCTGCAGCCACTGTCTACAGTGATTTTGGAGCCCAAGAAAATAAAGTCTGTCACTGTTTTCATTTCCCCCTCTATTTGCCACGAAGTGATGGGATCGGATGCTACAATCTTAGGTTTCTGAAGGTTGAGTTTTAAGCCAGCTTTTCTACTCTCCTCTCTCACTTTCATCAAGAGATTCTTTAGATCCTCCTCACTTTCTGCCATGGCAGTGGTGTTATTTGCATATATGAGGTTATTGATACTTTTCCCAGCAATCTTGATGGGAAGATTGCTGGGAAAATTCAAGCAATTCAAGCCTAGCTTGAAGGATTTTGATCATTACCTTGCTAGCATGTGAAATGAATGCACTTGTGAGGTAGTTTGAACATTCTTTAACATTGCCCTTCTTTGGGATTGGAATGAAAATTGACCTTTTCCAACCCTGTGGCCACTGCTGAGTTTTCCAAATTTTCTGGCATATTGGGTGCAGAATATTATTGCATCTGCTGTGAGTGAATCTTTCTTGAAAAGAGCTTGAAAGAACAGAGGTCTGGGACGGCACTGAATTTACAGAATAGGTTAATTACCTTTTATTTCTTTCCTATTTTTTTGTGTTGTGGTAAAATACACATAACATAAAATTTACCATGTAAACCATGTTTCAATGTACAGTTCAGTGATACCAAATATATTCATAATGTGCTACCGCTACCATCACGTATCTCCAGAACTCTTTTCATCTTATACACTGAAACTCTCTACCCCCTAAACGATAGTTATTCCCTCCCTTCAGCCGCTTGCCATCAACATTCTATTTTCTGTCTCTAGGATTTTATCTACTCTCAGTACCTCATGTAAGTGGAATCATACAGTAGGGGTCTTTTTATGACTGCCTTATTTCAGTTAGCGTAATGTCCTCAAGCTTCCTTCAAGTTCAATCATGTATCAGAATTTCCTTTCTTTTAAAGACTGCATACTCTTTTTACTTGTTTCTCTCTCTCTCGTTTTCTTTTTTTGTCTACTCGTTTTCCAGTATTTGTAGCTGTGGCAAATTTTGCTCTGAGACTTGCTTTCACTAAAATAGTCCATTGTAAGGCTTGGGTGGAGGAGACCTGTCATCCTTATGTATCTCTTTGAACCAGGCTATTGTTATTTACCAAAGTGAAGTGAAGTCACTCAGTTGTGTCCAACTCTTTGCGATCCCATGGACTGTAGTCTACCAGGCTTCTCTGTCCATGGGATTCTCCAGGCAAGAATACTGGAGTGGGTTGCCATTTCCTTCTCCAGGGGATCTTCCTGACCCAGGGATCAAACCCAGGTCTCCTGCATTGCAGGCAGACGCTTTACCCTCTGAGCCACCAGGGAAGAGTTTTATTTACCAAAAGTACCTAATAATTGTTGTTTAGTTGCTAAGTCATGTCCAAGTTTTTTGTGACCCCATGGACTGTAGCCCACCAGGATGCCCTGTCCATGAGATTTTCCAGGCAACAATGCTGGAGTGAGTTGCCATTTCCTTCTCCAGGGGATCTTCCCAACTCAGAGATTGAACCCACATGTCCTGCATTAATTAGCAGGTAGATTCTTTACCAGTGAGCATCCTGGGATGCCCCACCTAATAATTAGGAATGATCAAATTGCCTTAGGACTGTTCTCAACATTTAGGTTACAATATTTATAATCAACACCTTTCAGTGGTTAGTTATTAAATGCAGAATCATAAACCAACTCTCAAAAAATATAAGTACATTTAGTGAACAGTAGTTTTATGTTAAACTAGGATCATTTTCAGCAATAAAAATTCTTATTAAATTATTTGCTTATTGATATTATTCACTCATTTGAAGGCTTTTTAGAAAATAAGTTGATTATAAATAATTCTACTGAACTTTAATTTTAAATGAAATCAGAATTTGAATGAGCCTTTTAGAAATACGGCAAAGATATATATATTTTTTGGTTTCACATTAATTTTTTACAGATGATATAGCTTAAGGCAAGGGCTACAAGGAAAAATTTGCTTAGAAATGCCGTGTGTTTCTAGGACAGTAGTCTTTCATTTCTGGATTTTTATTGCAATTGAGAGAGAGCCCAAGGAGGAGTTAAGAACAAAGAAATAGAAATAAAAGAGATGAAATATAAATTTTTTCACAAAGAAATCAAATATGATAGGAACTGGAGACAAAAGACATGATCAAGGTCAGAATGCTGAAATGAATTAATACCGAGTGCAAAGTTCTTCTCTTGGTCTAAGTGTAATAAAATCATAATTTTGAAATTGTAAATTAAAGATTTCAAATGTTTTCCAGTATAGGAAAAAATGAAAAAAAATAATACTTTCTCTGATAGAAGGTAAAATAACACATATTTATTAAGTATTACCATGTGCTGCTGCTGCTGCTGCTAAGTCACTTCAGTCGTGTCCGACTCTGTGCGAACCCATAGATGGCAGCCTACCAGGCTCCCCCGTCCCTGGGATTCTCCAGGCAAGAACACTGGAGTGGGTTGCCATTTCCTTCTCCAATGCATGAGAGTGAAAAGTGAAAGTGAAGTCGCTCAGATGTGTCCTACTCTTAGCGACCCTATGGACTGTAGCCCACCAGGCTCCTCCATGGGATTTTCCAGGCAAGAGTACTGGAGTGGGGTGCCATTGCCTTCTCCACCATGTGCTAGGCCCTTTTAACAAATAGTACCTTATTTTTCAACTCCTTACTCCTCCACTCCATGCTTAGGAAGTATGACTTGGTTATTACACACACAAGGTCTTCATAGTGTGCCGGGAGCAGCGTGGGAATCCCACCCATGACAAAGGTCATGAGGAAGAGGCCTGACAGGCAAAGGCGAGTCAGGACTCAAGAGACCCCCTACCTGCTTGAGCATCTACCGCAAAACCAGAATCTGTCTGTCTTACTATTGTATGACTTTCACCAACTCCTCTAACATTAACAGGGGGCTATCCCTGACCACCTTTCTCTGGAAAAAGTTAACTTAGGGCTCCAGTAGTCTCCTGCATATAAAAGGAGTGTCTCAGCTCAAACCCCTCTGATGGCTCTCTAACTTGCCTGACAGGTTTACCTGGACTTTTACAACTACGCGTGTGATTGTTTACAGCCTCTCAACTGCGAGAGGCACGGGAAGCTTAAAACATCTTAAAGGTATCAGTTCAGTTCAGTCGCTCACTCGTGTCTGACTCTTTGCAACCCCATGTATCACAGCATGCCAGGCCTCCCTGTCCATCACCAACTCCTGGAGTTCACTCAGATTCACGTTCATCGAGTCAGTGATGCCATCCAGCCATCTCATCCTCTGTCGTCCCCTTCTCCTCCTGCCCCCAATCCCTCCCAGCATCAGAGTCTTTTCCAATGAGTCAACTCTTTGCATGAGGTGGCCAAAGTACTGGAGTTTCAGCTTTAGCATCATTCCTTCCAAAGAAATCCAGGGCTGATCTCCTTCAGAATGGACTGGTTGGATCTCCTTGCAGTCCAAGGGACTCTCAAGAGTCTTCTCCAACATCACAGTTCAAACGCATCAATTCTTTGGCACTCAGCTTTCTTCACAGTCCAACTCTCACATCCATACATGACCACTGGAAAAACCATAGCCTTGACTAGACAGACTTTAGTCGGCAAAGTAATGTCTCTGCTTTTGAATATGCTATCTAGGTTGGTCATAACTTTTCTTCCAAGGAGTAAGCGTCTTTTAATTTCATGGCTGCAGTCACCATCTGCAGTGATTTTGGAGCCCCCAAAAATAAAATCTGACACTGTTTCCACTGTTTCCCCGTCTGTTTGCCATGAAGTGATGGGACCAGATGCCATGATCTTCGTTTTCTGAATGTTGGGCTTTAAGTCAACTTTTCCACTCTCCTCTTTCACTTTCATCAAGAGGCTTTTTAGTTCCTCTTCACTATCTGCCATAAGGGTGGTGTCATCTGCATATCTGAGGTTATTGATATTTCTCCTGGCAATCTTGATTCCAGCTTGTGCTTCTTTCAGCCCAGCGTTTCTCATGATGTACTCTGCATATAAGTTAAATAAGCAGGGTGACAATATACAGCCTTGACATACTCCTTTTCCTATTTGGAACCAGGCTGTTATTCCATGTCCAGTTCTAACTGTTGCTTCCTGACCTGCATACAGATTTCTCAAGAGGCAGGTCAGGTGGTCTGGTATTCCCATCTCTTTCAGAATTTTCCACAGTTTATTGTGATCCACACAGTCAACGGCTTTGGCATAGCCAAGAAAGCAGAAATAGATGTTTTTCTGGAACTCTCCTGCTTTTTCCATGATCCAGCAGATGTTGGCAATTTGATCTCTGGTTCCTCTGCCTTTTCTAAAACCAGCTTGAGCATTAGGAAGTTCACGGTTCAAGTATTGCTGAAGCCTGGCTTGGAGAATTTTGAGCATTACTTTACTAGCATGTAAGATGAGTGCAGTTGTGCAGTAGTTTGAGCATTCTTTGGCATTGCCTTTCTTTGGAATTAGAATGAAAACTGACCTTTTCCAGTCCTGTGTCCACTGCTGAGTTTTCCAAATTTGCTGGCATATTGAGCGCAGCACTTTCACAGCTTCATCTTTCAGCATTTGAAATAGCTCAACTGGAATTCCATCACCTCCACTAGCTTTGTTCGTAGTGATGTTTTCTTAGGCCCACTTGACTTCACATTCCAAGATGTCTGGCTCTAGATGAGTGATCACAGCATCATGATTATCTGGGTCATGAAGATCTTTTTTGTTCAGTTCTTCTGTGTATTCTTGCCACCTCTTCTCAATATCTTCTGCTTCTATTAGGTCCATACTATTTCTGTCTTTATCGAGCCCATCTTTGCATGACATGTTCCCGTGGTATCTCTAATTTTCTTTCTTGAAGAGATCTCTAGTCTTTCCCATTCTGTTGTTTTCCTCTATGTCTTTGCATTGATCGCTGAAGAAGGCTTTCTTATCTCTTCTTGCTATTCTTTGGAACTCTGCATTCAGATGCTTATATCTTTCCTTTTCTCCTTTGCTTTTCACTTCTCGTCTTTTCACAGCTATTTGTAAGGCCTCCCCAGACAGCCATTTTGTTTTTTGCATTTCTTTTCCATGGGGATGGATGGTCGATCCCTGTCTCCTGTACAGTGTCACGAACCTCCGTCCATAGTTCATCAGGCACTCTATCTATCAGATCTAGGCCCTTAAATCTATTTCTCTCTTCCACTGTATAATCATAAGGGATTTGATTTAGGTCATACCTGAATGGTCTAGCGGTTTTCCCTACTTTCTTCAGTTTAAGTCTGAATTTGGTAACAAGGAGTCATAATCTGAGCCACAGTCAGCTCCCGGTCTTATTTTTGTTGACTGTATAGAGCTTCTCCATCTTTGGCTGCAAAGAATATAATCAATCTGATTTCAGTGTTGACCATCTGGTGATGTCCATGTGTAGAGTCTTCTCTTGTGTTGTTGGAAGAGGGTGTTTGCTATGACCAGTGTACTTTCTTGGCAAAACTCTATTAGTCTTTGCCCTGCTTCATTTTGCATTTCAAGGCCAAATTTGCCTGTTACTCCAGGTGTTTTTTTTTTTTTTTTGAAAAGGTTTCTGTTAATGTATTAAATCTGCACTGTTTTTAAAAGCTTTGTAAAAACTATTCTAGAAATGGTATCCATTAACTGTGTTTTTCACAAGTTATTCTTTTTACATATGACAATGTCCATCTTCACAAGGGCACTTTTCATATATCGTGTAGAAACTGCATTCCTTAAAATTAAGTCTGTCAAAGATTAATAGTCCTAAGTCATTTATTTCCTCTATCTTGTCCCATGCCTTGCTGAAAAGTCAATCAATCAATGTAAGAATTCTGAGACACCCACTAAAGGAACTCTGTTCTGGCCATGGCTTCCACTATCATATGTGGTCTGGTTCTGAATCTGAAGGACTGTCACTTTCAAGGATCTCCTGCAGACCTATTCCACTGCTAGATTATGTAGCACCTCCTTTTCCATGTTTGTGGACCTTCATTTATCTATTTGATCATCAATTAAAAGTCAAGAAGGGAGAGCTGGTGTCTGGTCTGCTTTATTTGTCACTCTCAGAACACCTCATTTTTGACTGGACTCAGACTTGGAAGTAGAAGCTCTCAGGGAGGACAGCCTCTGTCTCTTGGCGATCTGCTCCTGCCGTTTTTCTTTGGCCTCCTTCATTCTCTTGGCCAAAAGTTTAGCATATTCTGCAGCCTCTTCTTTATTTTTCTTAGTATGCTGTTTCTTCAGAGCAATACGCCGGCGTTTGTGTTGCAGAACACGGGGAGTCACGAGACGCTGAATTTTGGGTGCTTTAGTCCTAGGTTTCTTACCGTCTTTGTTTAGGGGCTTTCGCACAACATATTGGCGGACATCATCTTCTTTAGAGAGATTGAAAAGTTTGCGGATTCTGCTAGCTCTTTTGGGACCCAGGCGACGAGGCACTGTAGTATCAGTGAGTCCAGGAATATCCTTCTCCCCCTTTTTCATGATTACCAAATTGAGAACCCTCAGATTGGCATCCACAATGCAACCCCGCACAGATTTGCGCTTTCTCTCTCCAGTCCTCCTTGGTCTGTAACAGGAATGCCCCTTACTCAGAAGCAGGCGAACTCGGCCATGGGTCAAGACACCCTGCTTCATGGGGAAACCCTGCTTGTCGTTCCCGCCACTGATTCGGACCACATAACCCTTCCATTCTTCACCCAGAGCATCAGCAGCAACTTCTGTGTCCATACACTTCTCGTAGAAGGTATGAAGTTTTCGTTCATCGTCCACTTCAATGAGCTTCTGGCAGCCAGTGGCCGGGAAAGAGATGTTCAGCTTCATTCTGAAGCGGCCGACAGCCTCTGAGGCACCACGAAAAAGAGTCCAGGTGTTTTTTGGCTCCCTACTTTTGCATTCCAGTCCCCTGTAATGAATATAGAGCCTTTTAAATAGCTAAGAATTATATTGGTAAAGGGTTTCATTGTTGAGTTAATGATTGCCATGAGGCCTCCATATCCTTTATCTTTTAGGCACCTGGGAGGATATTAATCAATGTAATTGGGATGCAGAAATAGGAATATAGTAGTTTTGATGTTAGCAATACTAGACTTTTGAATTAATGAATTTTCTCTTTGTTATAAATCACTGTACTCCTCTTTCTTTGTTATAAATTGTTGCATCCTTGCTATGTAAGAATAAAACTTTATTTAGTGCTTTCTGAGAGTGGCACCAGACTTTGGAAAGAACAACACTTTTAGGGCAAATAAGTTTTCTGGGTGATGGACCCTTATCAGAAAAGGGTCATAAAATGCTAATAGGCCTCCTGGCCATAAGATGATGTAAATCACCCAAGACCTGTGTATACAGATAGGTATGCAGATAGAAAGCCTGGTCTCGATAAGGGTCAGAGCTGCTGACCCTGCATGACTCTGCTTCTTACATTTATCTCTACGTACAATTTAGAGTATAAAAGCTTCCCTGAAAAATGAAGAGACGGACACCAGGACCAGTTCCACGAAAGCCTGGCTCCCCTGTGTCAATTCTTTCTTTCTTCTCTTTCTCTTACTCTCTTTTCAGGCTGATCCCCTGGAGCACAGGGGCTTGCTGTGTTCACTTCTCTGCCCAGGCTTCTAAGACCCACACGAGAGGGAGCCCAAGGCGGGGCCCCCTCCAGTATTCAAGCAGGCGCCTGTGGCCTATGTGAATGGTTTAAGTCCCTTGTCTTGGGACTTTGTTGGTTTTCTGCGTAAACCAAGGAATATCGGCCTCTTTCTCTACTCTATTTTCTTAACTGCAACATTCTTTCTTTGTCTCTCTCTATATCTCTAAATAAATCCTTATCTCCTTCTATATCTCTAAATAAATAAATCTCAGTCGCCAACGCCGTCACACTTCGGATACCCTGGATCCAGCCGGGGCTGGTCCCCGGTAATAGTGGATAGTGCTATGAATGGTGGAAAGAGAAAATGGGCACATTTAGAGGATGCATGTGTTTTCATGTAGAAAAGGATATAGGAGAAAGTAAGAGAACACAGAGCCCCTCCAGATGGAGCAACTGTTTCCCATGGAGATTTTAGCTGTGGATGATGCTAGTGGTACAAATTAATACCAATTATAATTGGACAAATTATACCCAAGGAGGATGCATGGGAACCTTTAATCTATAGCCTGTTTGTAAGAAGCACAGGTGAAAAACAGCTTGCTCTTGGCACTTGAAGCAGAGGATCGTGGGACTGAGTCCCTAACCCATGGAACCTGATGCTACCTCTGGGTACGTAGCGCCAGTATTGAGTCGAATTATAAGATGGCCAGTTGGTATCTGATAATTGCCTAGTCATGTGGGGAAACCCCCTCTCCTCACATCAGAAGTGGGTACTAGACTCTTTACCAAGGAAGCTTACAGTGTGAAAACTCACCCTGCCACATGCGTGAAACACAAGCACCTTTCATTAGGTGTGCTGAGGTACAGAAGGCTACAGAAAGTGAGTTGAGTGTTGTATATATAATACGCATGTAAGTATGCATATCATCTTTAGATAAAGTTTATCATTTCAAATTCTGAAACTAGAGCCATTATTCCTGGGTCTCATATTACTGTGAAACCACAGCCCCCACTTCCACTCACAGATCCATACTATCTATGAAAAACAGACACTTCTCTTACTTTGAGGTCAAATGTCAAACAAAAATGGTTAAGATCCTAAAGGGCTCAAATTGTCAGTGAAATTAGTGATTTGTTTTTTTAAAATTGTATTTTTCTCTATTTTCCCCTCATGACTTCCAAAGCTGCAAGTTAACATTCAAATGCCATTTAAAAAGGAATAGTCAATAATTATTCATTATAAAAATATAACATAGAAAAATATGTATTTAAAGTATTTTTAAAAACCAAAGCCTCCTTGTCTTATCACAGTACCTGTATTATAGAGAATATCACTGATGAGAAGATATAATTTGAAACTTATGGACATTCTTAAAAATACTTGGAACTTACAAACTTTAGTTCATTCTTTAGACATTCTTAATAACATGAAAGCAAAAAACATTAAGGTTTGCACTTTTGTTAAGAACAAGAGATTTCTGGGCCCTGGTTATATTTGACTGTTTATCCTTTTCTCTACTCCCAGTAGCATAAAACACCCTAAGTAGAAATTAATGATTGCTTTAAAGTTGCAAGCAGCAATATTTATTTATTTATTTATTTATTTAAATTTTTATTTTTACTTTATTTTACCTTACAATACTGTATTGGTTTTGCCATACTTTGACATGAATCCACCACGGGTGTACATGCGTTCCCAAACATGAACCCCCCCTCCCTCCTCCCTCCCCATAACATCTCTCTGAGTCATCCCAGTGCACCAGCCCCAAGCATCCTGTAACCCGCGTCGGACATAGACTGGCAATTCGTTTCTTACATGATAGTATACATGTTTCAATGCCATTCTCCCAAATCATCCCACCCTCACCCTCTCCCTCTGAGTCCAAAAGTCCGTTCTACACATCTGTGTCTCTTTCCCTGTCTTGCATACAGGGTCATCATTGCCATCTTTCTAAATTCCATATATACGTGTTAGTAGACTGTATTGGTGTTTTTCTTTCTGGCTTACTTCACTCTGTATAATCGGCTCCAGTTTCATCCATCTCATCAGAACTGATTCAAATGTATTATTTTTAATGGCTGAATAATACTCCATCTTGTATATGTACCATAGCTTTCTTATCCATTCATCTGCTGACGGACATCTAGGTTGTTTCCATGTCCTGGCTATTATAAACAGTGCTGCAACGAACATTGGGGTACATGTGTCTCTTTCAATTCTGGTTTCCTCCGTGTGTATGCCCAGAAGTGGGATTGCTGGGTCATAAGGCAGTTCTATTTGCAATTTTTAAAGGAATCTCCACACTGTTCTCCATAGTGGCTGTACTAGTTTGCATTCCCACCAACAGTGTAGGAGGGTTCCCTTTTCTCCACACCCTCTCCAGCATTTATTGCTTGCAGATTTTTGGATCGCAGCCATTCTGACTGGTGTGAAGTGGTACCTCATTGTGGTTTTCATTTGCATTTCTCTGATAATGAGTGATGTTGAGCATCTTTTCATGTGTTTGTTAGCCATCCGTATGTCTTCTTTGGAGAAATGTCTATTTATTTCTTTGGCCCATTTTTTGATTGGGTCATTTATTTTTCTGGAATTGAGTTGCATAAGTTACTTGTATATTTTTGAGATTAGTTGTTTGTCAGTTGCTTCATTTGCTATTATTTTCTCCCATTCAGAAGGCTGTCTTTTCACCTTGCTTATATTTTCCTTTGTTGTGCAGAAGCTTTTAATTTTACTTAGATCCCATTTGTTTATTTTTGCTTTTATTTCCAGAATTCTGGGAGGTGGATCATAGAGGATCCTGCTGTGATGTATGTTAGAGACTGTTTTGCCTATGTTCTCCTCTAGGAGTTTTATAGTTTCTGGTCTTACATTTAGATCTTTAATCCATTTTGAGTTTATTTTTGTGTGTGGTGTTAGAAAGTGATCTAGTTTCATTCTTTTACAAGTGGTTGACCAGTTTTCTCAGCACCACTTGTTAAAGAGATTGTCTTTACTCCATTGTATATTCTTGCCTCCTAAGCAGCAATATTTAAATGCAAAGAATATTTTGAGGATCACATGTATGACTTTAACATATCTGTGAATTTATGTGTTGGGAAATGTTTCAGATACCTAGTTGGTTCAATACTTTAAGTGTGTGTATTGTGATTATAAAATTATAAAATTTTTTTCATCAAAACATTTTCGTGTTTAGAACTGGTTGTTGGTTCAATACCTCAAGTTGGTTCAATACCTCAAGTATGTGTATTGTGATTATAAAATTATAAAATTTTTTTCATAAAAATATTTTGGTATTTAGAACTGCTTGTTTGGCCATCTCATTCTGCTTTAACTTACAGCATAAACTTTGAGCAAGTCATATAAATTATTTGAAGCTTCATGATCCCATCTGTCAACCTTTTCTTAGCATAAACATTTATCTTTATGTGTATGTATCTTTTTGTGGAGCAAATTCACAACTTTCAATGACTTCTCAAAGAAGTGTGATACAAAAGGGGAAACAAATTAAATCACTGAGTTAGCTAATTTTTAAGGCCTTAGATTAACTGTGTCAGAGTCCCTTTACTGGTCCGTCCACTCATCTCAGCTGTTGTCAGTGTCCATGAATAGAACTCTCAGATGCCCTCTTTTCTAAATGAAATCCTTCAAGGAAATTGTAGCCACCGTGTCTGAGAGACCAGGAACATCACCAACCCAAATCCCCAACGCAAGACAGGGTTGACCAATGACTAATTGGCATGTGGTACAAAGGCCAGCCAGCTCCTTACCTCAAGCTGGAATCAATTTTGGGGTGCAATCTGAGCTCTAGAACTTCCCTGTGGGATCAGAAATGAGTCTCTAATAGCTCCCTTTCTCCCCTTCCACAGCTCCCAGGTTTATCTCATTTCCCTCCTTCTCAGAGCCCTCACCTATAATCACTTGAACAGGAATCCTTACCTCAGGTTTTGTTTCCAGAGAAATGGATTAAAAGAGGCATCTTTGAATTCTCAAGTCTTCTGCAGACTCTAAGGATGTCTTATTGTGGTTAGTTCATTCATCCTGGATTATTCTGCAAGTGGCTAACAGTGAGGATGCTCTCACTGATGATAAGTGGAATTTGAGAGTCCCTGGCATGCTGCAGTCGAACAGTTGCTTGCATAACTGAGATGGGATATAGATGAGAATGATCTACTAGCTGGTGTAAAGTCCAGTGGGATTGAGCAATGCAGGGAAATAACTATAAGGGCTGATGCTGAGTGGCTCTTGATATGTGCCATTAATTTTTTTGAGAGATGATCTATCAGCAATATAAAGCAAAGAGTGAGAAGAGTGAGGGTAAGGGACTCTTTGGCAAAATTTAAAGAAACCCATATTTTCTTCAGACAGAGGACATACACTGGAGGTGAGGCTCAGGACCTAATTGCAAGAAGAGCAGAATCTCAGAGAAGAATGAATTTTCAACCCTGTCAAGGGTCTTAAAGTCAGTCCCCTGATAAGAGTGGAACCTTGAGACTTGGGAGGGGGCTGTGTGGGTAAATCACGAGACCCTTTGAAAAACTTGAACTCCTGCATTCCCTTCAATGCTCAAAACCTGCAGAATTGGCCTACTCTCCTTGTTGGGAGATCCCTGTCTATTTGCTTAAAGCCTATGCAGAAGTTTCAAATAAAGCAGATGCCTAACATAATAACCTCCACTCTCCTCTGAATATTCCCTAGCTCTTATACTGACCAGCAGAAAATCTAATCTCAGCAAATCCTTACTGAGTAAGGTAAAGAGAGGAGAGGGGTTTGTGCCACAGTTGCTGCAGCTCTTGGCCCACACATACCAGTAGAAACCAGGAGAGTCTGACTGAGAATCCCGAGGATGCTGAATCAAGAGGGGAGGAACAGAGGGCTGGATATGGGACAGCTTGATGATAAGGGAGCACCTGTGATACACAATTTAAACCCCTGGCAATAGTACTAAGTGATTCTAGAACATTTCTAGAATGGGTCTCAGACATTTGGAAAAGGCGATGGCCTACATTAAGTGACGCTGAGATGCCAGACCTGTTGTGGCAAATTATCGAGGAAGGAAACAAAAGGCTTACAGATGTGGGAATGCTTGTCTGGTTCTAATGTTTTTTAAAGATGGAAAAGCCAACAACAGACCATGTCCTTTGGGAGGGCACATGTCAGAAACAGGATCAGAAGCAGTTTGTGTTCACAGGGGATGGGCCACAGTGTACATACATGGTCTTGTCTCAAGGCTATGTTAATCCTTCTGCTCTCTGTCATAATATATGTTGTAGGGATCTTATCCATCTGATCAGCCCACTGAATTTCAAATTAGTCCACAACACTGATGTGTTCATTGGACCTGGCACCGAAGAATTGATGCTTTTGCACTGTGGTGTTGGAGAAGACTCTTGAGAGTCCCTTGGACTGCAAGGAGATCCAACCAGTCCATTCTGAAGGAGATCAGCCCTGGGATTTCTTTGGAAGGAATGATGCTAAAGCTGAAACTCCAGTACTTTGGCCACCTCATGTGAAGAGTTGACTCATTGGAAAAGACTCTGATGCTGGGCGGGATTGGGGGCAGGAGAAGAAGGGGACGACAGAGGATGAGATGGCTGGATGGCATCACTGACTCGATGAACGTGAGTCTGAGTGAACTCCGGGAGTTGGCGATGGACAGGGAGGCCTGGAGTGCTGTGATTCAAGGGGTCGTAAAGAGTTGGACACGACTGAGCGACTGAACTGAACTGAATTGAAACATGAGGTAAGTGGATAGCATGTATCTTAATATATGTCCTCCTGAGGGTGGGAGACAATCTATACAGAGATTCGGGCCTCCCAGAACCATGAAATTTTTAGGGTCTCTCATTTCTGATTCAGGATAAAGCAAAGAAATGGTTTCTTGAAGGCAGTGCTGAGCTTCCAGCTTGGGAATGATGCCGTGCAGGACGATGCACTGTCTTCAGAAGGCAGTTTATATATTCCATCAACAGCATCTCCAGCAGGGAGAGTGTATGCATCCAGAAATCGAAGCGTTGAAGTAGAAGTCACTCCAAGCCACTGACTCGGGTCATTAACTTTGGCTTGTGGGGTTTCAGTGGTCCTAGTTCATAGGGCTCACAGTAAACATCCCACCAAACTAAATGTATGGTTCTGTCACATTGGGATTCCCTTGACAGTAGACAGGAAATGAAGAAAGTACTCCTTACATCATAAGGGTAATTGATCCCAACCATCTTGAGGAGGTAGAGATGCTGCTACCTAATGGGAATAGGATGGAGAATATTTGGTGTTTTGGTGGCTTACTGGGGCTTCTTTTGCTATACTTGTGCCCGGTTGTACCTGTAAATAAGCAACACAGAAATTACAGCCTGACAACTGCATGAAAACCAGGAGCCCAGCCCCCTCAGCAGTGAGGCTCTGGGCCAACCTTCTAGGCAAGTCCCTTGGGGCAGAAGAAGAGGATTCTAAGTACTTTTTAAATTTTTGTTTATTTTTAGCCTCACAGTATGTGGGACTTTGGTTCCCCAACCAGGGATTGAAACTGTGCTCCCTGCAGGAGAAGCACAGAGTCTTAACCACTGGGTCACAAGTAGACTACTGCACCTCAAGCTTTAATGGTCAAATGAGTTGCTCAGGGATTTTTCAAAATGCAGATTCTGATTCTGTACTTTTGAGAAGTTCCCAGGTGACATCCAACCTGTTGATGCACAGACTAAAATTTGAGTAGCAAGCCTTTAGACTAGAGTGTGCAAGAGAAGCATAAAGACATATGTGTGATTTAAAGTTTTCCTAGCTAGCAGCCACATTAAAGTAAGAAATGAATAAAGTTAATTTTATAATATAGTTCAGCTGAACCATTATATTCAAAATGCTATCATTTCAACATACAGTCTATATAGAAGTAAAGTTGCTCAGGCGTGTCCGACTCTTTGCGGCCCCATAGACTATAGCCCACCAGGCTCCTTGATCCATGGGATTTTCCAGGCATGAATACTGGAGTGGGTTGCCATTTCCTTCTCCAGGGGATCTTCCTGACCCAGGGATCGGACCCAGGTCTCCTGCATTGTAGGCAGACGTTTTACCTTCTGAGCTACCAGGGAAGCGCTACAATCTATATAAGAATTGGAAATTAGATATTGTATATGTTTTTGTACTGTCTTCAAAATCCAGTGAATGTTTTATACTTGAGGAATACCTTAATTCAGATGCTAATTTTTCATCAGAAATATACATATATATGTTTGTATTTTATAACATTTACAGTAGAAAGTAGATTTGTACACTCAATTTTATTTTAGACATACTTAAAATATCCCAGAAAGTGAATTAAATATGAGCTTTTAAATGTAAACTAATTAAAACTGAATGAATTTGTAAAAATCAGTTTGTCAATTACACTAATCACATTTCAATGCTAAAACACCACATGTAGCCAGTTCAGTTCGTTCCCTCAGTCATGCCAGACTTGTTGTGACCCCATGGACTGCAGCATGCCAGGCCTGCCTGTCCATCAGCAACTCCCAGAGCTTGCTCAAACTAATGTCCATCAAGTCGGTGATGCCATCCAACCATCGCATCTGTCATCTGCTGGCAACGGAATGAAACACCAACACTGCAGAGTGGTTTAAATCTTTATATTTTAACACCTGCTTCTTACAGCTGCTTTATATTATATCCCTTGCACAACAACCTACAGGGCAAGCTGCCAAGCACTATGATTCAGAGACTATACAGTGCGCAGGGCAAGATAACCTTTACCTTGACTTATTTACTGCAGCTAAGACTTTGTTTTGGGGAACTTCCTTATCAACTTAGAATCCATTTTGTCCCAGGGTCTGTTCCTTTTGAGGAATCAGAGAAACATCCTTGTGTGCAAGAAATGTTCTTTTCCCATGGGAACAAACAGGATTCTTAGCTGAACATCTCGTTTGCAAGAATGTTCAGCTCAGGTTGAGAGTCTCGTTTGCAAGCACTTCTCAACCTTCTTTATACCTTGTTCCCTACAGTCATTCTCTTCTCTTCCTGCCTTCAATCTTGCCCAGCATCAGGGTCTTTTCCAATGAGTCAGCTCTTTGCATCAGGTGGCCAAAGTGCTGGAGTTTCAGCTTCAACATCAGTTCTTTCAATGCATATTTAGGACTGATTTCCTCTAGGACTGACTGGTTTGATCTCCTTGCATTCCAAGGGACTCTCAAGAATCTTCTCCAGTGGTTATCATATTAAACAGAGTAGCTCTAAGTCATGTGAGAAAGACCAGAACAAAGCTGATTGAAATGAGGAAAAAGAAACTTGGGAAGTAGGCTTGAAATAAAACAATGAGGGTTGAAGGGAGTATACTTAAAAAAAAAACAAAAAAACCTAAGGAATGATGATTTCTTAAGGAGTAAATGACAAGGTCCGAAAGAATAGTGGGGTAAAAAATAACCTGTCTTCAACTATTTGTGGCTAGCATTATTTTAACTCATTTTGATAATTCAAAGGTACCAATATCTGGTTTTCTGCTGTAGCCACCTGGACCCAAGCACTTGCCATCTTGGATTTTACTTAATCAAGATATAGAAGATTACAGTGATTAAAAATCCATGATCCTTAGGAAGAAACACCACACCTGGGACCTATGCCATTCTCCACCATTCTTCTTCAGTTCCATTCAGTTCAGTTGCTCAGTTGTGTCCGACTCTTTGTGTGACCCCATTAACTGCAGCATGCCAGGCCTCCCTGTCCATCACCAACTTCCAGCATTTACTCAGACTCATGTCCATTGAGTCAGTGATGCCATCTAACCATCTCATCCTCTGTCATCACCTTCTCCTCCTGCCTTCAATTTTTCCCAGCATCAGGGTCTTTCCCAATGAGTCAGTTCTTTGCATAAGGTGGCCAAAGTATTGGAGTTTCAGCTTCAGCATCAGTCCTTACAATGAATATTCAGGACTGATTTCCTTTAGGATTGACTGGTTGGATCTCCTTGCAGTCCAAGGGACTCTCAAGAGTCTTCTCCAACACCACAGTTCAAAAGCATCAATTCTTCAGTGCTCAGTTTTCTTTAGAGTCCAACTCTTACATCCATACATGATCACTGGAAAAACCATAGCTTTGACTAGATGGACCTTTGTTGGCAAAGTAATGTCTCTGCTTTTTAATAAACTGTCTATAGGCTATTAGCTGAAGAAGCTAAAGTTGAACGGTTTTATGAAGACCTACAAGACCTTCTAGAACTAACACCCCCCAAAAGATGTCATTTTCATTACAGGGGACTCCAATGCAAAAGTAGGAAGTCAAGAAATACCTAGAGTAACAGTCAAATTTGGCCTTGGAGTACAGAATGAATCAGGGCAAAGGCTAACAGAGTTTTGCCAAGAGAATGACCAGTCTTCCAACAACAAGAGAAGACTCTACCCATGGACATCACCAGATGGTCAACACCGAAATCAGACTGATTATATTCTTTGCAGCCAAAGATGGAGAAGCTCTATACAGTCAGCAAAAATAGCACTGGGAGCTGACTGTGGCTCAGATCATGAACTCCTTATTGCCAAATTCAGACTTAAATTGTAGAAAGGAGAGAAAACCACTAGACCATTCAGGTATGACCTAAGTCAAATCCCTTATGATTATACAGTGGAAGTGACAGATAGATTCAAGGGATTAGATCTGATGGACAGAGTGCCTGAAGAACTATGGACGGAGGTTTGTGACATTGTACAGGAGGCAATGATCAAGACCATCCCCAAGAAAAAGAAACACAAAAAGGCAAAATGGTTGTCTAAGGAGGCTTTACAAACAGCTATGAAATGAAAATAAGTGAAAGGCAAAGGAGAAAAGGAAAGATTTACCCATTTGAATACAGAGTTCCAAAGAAAAGCAAGGAGAGAAAAGAAAGCCTTCTTCAGTGATCAATGCAAAGAAATAGAGGAAAACAACAGAATGGGAAAGACTAGAGATCTCTTCAAGAAAATTAGAGATACCAAGGGAACTTTTCACACAAAGGTGAGCACAATGAAGGACAGTCTTCTTAGAGATAAGTATATTTGGATTCCTGGTTCTGGCTACAAAGATTAAAATCCTTGTCTTTTGAGAGGGGTGGCCCCCTGTGGCACTATCAAGAGGTTTCCTGACTTGGGGATAATTTGCCTAATTCTCTGATTAGGTTCCCTAACAACCCATCTGTTCATGCCATGGGCCCCCAGTGTGGGGCACATTCTTCTGGACAAGCCTTGTCTCCCTCTCTTTCTGCCTCTTTCCCTGCTTCTCGGTGAGGACACAGTCCCAACCAGCTCAGTGACTCATCCTCTTCAGCTCAGGCTTCTGGGGCCAGCTTGATCCTCTTTATCTGGTTAGCTGTTCCCTCTGCATCGCTGACTCAGTGCGCTGTCCATTTGCTGAGCTAGTGAAGCTTTGCTGCCCCCTTCTGGTTTGAACAAAATACTACTTGTTAACGAATTGAGAAAACATCATAATTGCATATTTTGTCGAAAGCAGTGTATAATAAAAAGCTGCATCATTTTGAAACAATTAACTACCATTTATTGAGCAGCTTCTGTGTGCTAGAGCCATTGGGCACTGGAGATACAGCAGTGAATGAAACAGGCATCAATATGTGGCCTTGTGGAACAGAGAAAGACCAATAAACACTGGAGCCAGAGGTTGCCTGCTATGTTTGAAGAACATCAAGGGAGCCAGAGTGGCCGAAGCACTGGAACAGAGTGACTATGGGGGGAGAAGTATGGTACATGTTAGAGAGCTAAGTGTGGAAGGGCAGGTGGGAGCAGATTACACAAGGCCTGTAGTCAGTGGCAACACTGACTCAATGGACTTGAGTTTGAGCAAGCTCTGGGAGTTGGTGATGGACAGGAAAGCCTGGTGTATTGCAGTCCATGAGGTCACAACTGAGCGACTGAACTGTAGGCAATTACATACACACACACACACACACACACACATATATACAGACACACACACATATATATATACATATATATATACAGACACACACATACACATATATATCTGAAGCAGCTTGGAAGCTAATAGAGTTCTGAATAAAGGAAATATGATGATATATTTAAATAGGTCACTCTGGAGGTTATATGATGAATAGACAGAGGTGTGGCAAGAGACAAAAGGGGAGACTTGTTAGGCAGCAAGGAGTGACAACCTCTTGGACCAGTATAGAAGACTGAAGTAGTCAGATACGGTCAGGTTCTAGATATATTTTGAAAGTGGAGAATATGCTGATGGACTGAACGAGGGATGAGAAAAGAGGGCTTTAGGGTGACTGGATGGCTGAACAAACAGGATGGGCAGTTATAAATGGAGAAGTCTAGGGGAAGAGCAGATTGGAAGAATAAAGGTAGGGAGGAGATTGAGTTGTTATTTGGAAATATTTGAGATGCCTACTGAGCATATACCAAACTGGAGATCAGAGGAGAAATCTAGGATAGTGATAAAATCTTTAGAGATATACACTATAGGTGATATTTAGAGCTATAACACAAGATGAGATCAAATTAAGAAAATTAATTCAATGTGGCAGCAGTTGTTGCTAAAACTGAATATCACTTATAGTATGAACACGCTTCTGACTTTGTTGCAGCTTTGACATTTAAGTGCCCATTTGCCATGTGACGTAAATATGATTACTTTATTCTCTTATTTCCTGTTGTTTAGTTTCTAAGTCATGTTTGGCTCTTTTCTGACCCCCTGGACTGTAGTCTCCAGGTTCCTCTGTCCATGGGATTTCCCAGGCAAGAATACTGGAGTGGGTTCCCATTTCCTTCTGCAGGGAATCATCCCAACCCAGGCATTGAACTCTCTCATCTCCTGTATTGGCAGGTGCATTCTTTACCACGGAGTCTCCTGGGAAACCCTAATACTTTCTCGATTTGAACTATTGTGAAAGTGTCCTTCATATAGCTCCCTCTGTAATGATCTTTCAAGCGGCATGACTGTGTCCTTTTCTGTTCATGCCGTCTCTGACTTTTTCTCTTTAGTTCATCATAATTAAAGTATCTGCTAGTAGTAATAGGTGTTTCAGAGTGCCTGCCACGCCTTCCCCATCCCTGTGTGTTGTTAGTTGCTCAGTCGTATCTGACTCTTTGTAACCCGTGGACTGTAGCCCTCCAGGCTCCTCTGCCCATGGAATGCTCCAGGCAAGGATACTGGAGTGGGTAACCATTTTCTTCTCCAGGGGATCTTCTCCACCCAGAGATCAAATCTGGGTCTCTTTCACTGAAGGCAGATTCTTTACCTTTTGAACTGCCACCTCCTATTTAACTAGAAAATTTCTATATAGCCTTTAAGAGTCAGTTTATATGTCTCCCCGCCTCCCTAAAAGCCCTTCTTGACGTCTCTGGGCAATGCCAAGTACTCCCTTTTCTGTGTTTTCATGATGCCCCTGTTTACCTCGCCTATAGCCCTTGTCATGTAGCTGATCATCAGCTTTCATATTCTTTCTATCATATGATCTTCATGCCCTAGATGACAGGCACTGTATGTTACTCACCTCTGTGTGCTTGGTGACAGTTACAGTGAATGCTCAGTAAATATTAAATGAGTAAATAATATCATTTACACAAAATAAAATGACGGGCCTTTTATTTCAGTCACTTTTACGTCAAATAAATTACAACCATATACATTCAGGGAATTCCCTTGTGGTCCAGCACTTGGGACTTAGTGCTTTCACTGCTGAGGGCCCAAGTTCAATCCCTGGTTGGGGAACTAAGATTCAACAAGCCTCATGTAATGCCCCCCCCGCAAAAAAAAAATCATATAATTTTAAAAGCTGTTTTATATGTAGGTGCCTTTAAATAAAGGAGGAAAAAGAGTTCTTTATTCCTCTCTGTGCCTGGCTTTTTATTTTGCTCGACATTAATTATGTTGGCCAAAGTAGATTTTGCCTGAAAAGCTGTCAGACTTCATCATCAGTGCTGCTCTTTTGCAAGCCTCACACCAAAGGACTGTTGGAAGTTTATTCATGCTGAGGCTTTCTGGTTCCTTGTACTAGTCTGGGAAAAGGATACATCTGGGAGATTAACTGTGTGGTTCCCTAATGTTGGCTAAATCTTTCACCATGAATTACTGCTGTTGTTTACCTTGTTTCACCACACACTTATTCCTAGACAATCACTGGCTCAGAAGTTTGGGTCCTCTATGTGTTTGTTTTAATCCAGTTTCAGTTCTGTTCCCATTATTTTTCAAGTCTGTATGCAGCTGTTAAAGAATTTAGGAATGTGGCTTTAAAGCCTCTTTATTTCAAGAAGTTTATATAGAAAACGGCAGCCATTCAAACTTGTACCCAGGCAAACAATCTTTAAACAAATACCTATTGACTACTTGCCATGTGCTAGGAATTATTTTGGGTGGTAGAGACACAGTAGTGAATACAATAAAGTTCCTTGCTGTCTTAGTACACACTTTCTAGTGGATAGAAGATAGATAATAAGAAATAAACAAATACACCCTTTTGCTTCATAGCGTATCATTATCAAATTGTTATCTGTGCTCCCAATGTGTGGCTTCTGGTCAGTCTGTGAAAGCATTGGCAGGCCATCAGAGGAAAGGTTGAAAAATAGGTTTAGATGGTTATTCCCCTCTCTCACTTCTTAACTAGCAGGATGGTCCTGCATTCCTCTACAGCCACAGCGCCGGTCAGATAGCACATCTGTGGGTCCAGCTTTTGCCACATCTGGGAACACTGACCACTACCTTGCCCCTTCAGGCCTAAGGGTGGCAACCGTTATGTGATATAAAAACTACACTGTGTGGGTTTTCCTGTTTACTCAGTGGTAAAGAATCTGCCTGCAACGCAGGAGACCCAGGTTCAGTCCCTGGGTCAGAAAGATCCTGGAGAAGGAAATGGCAACCGATTTCAATATTCTTGCCTGGAAAATTCCATGGACAGAGGAGCCTGGTGAGCTACAGTCCCTGGGGTCACAAAGAGTCAGACACCACCGAGGGACTAACACTTTCACGGTCGTAAATTATTTCAATGAAGTTTAAAAGATTGGTACCATTTATAACAGCTTCAAAATATGTGAAATACAACTCTGATAAAAGATATCAATGACCTGTACACTGAACTTTATGTATCATTGCTGAGAGAAATTTTAGACGACTTGGACAAATAGAACTATATAGGCATACTGTTGTTTTATTATGCCTTACCTTATTGCATCTTATAGACACTGTATATTTTGTAAATTGAAGTTCCATGGTAACCTGTATTGACCAAGTTTATCAGTGCCATGTTTCTAACAGTATTTGCTCACTTCCTGTCTCTGTGTCATATTTTGGTAATTACAATATTTCAAACATTTTCACTAATATTATATTTGTTATGGTAGCCTATGATCCCTGATATTTTATGTTATTATTGTAATTATTTTTGGGTGCCACAAACTGCAACCATGTAATACAGTGAATTTAGTCGATGAAAAGTTGTGTTGTGACTGCTTCACCTATTGGCTGTTCCCTGATATCTTCCTTCCCTTGAACCTGAGGGTTACCTTTCCTCCCTAAACGCTGAGACACAACAATATTGAAATTAGGCCAATTAATAGCCTTCAGTTCAGTTCAGTTCAGTCGCTCAGTCGTGTCCAACTCTCTGCGACCGCATGAATCACAGCACGTCAGGCCTCCCTGTCCATCACCAACTCCCAGAGTTCACTCAGTCTCACATCCATTGAGTCAGTGATGCCATCCAGCCATCTCATCCTCTGTCGTCCCCTTCTCCTCCTGCCCCCAATCCCTCCCAGCATCAGAGTCTTTTCCAATGAGTCAACTCTTCGCATGAGGTGGCCAGAGTACTGGAGTTTCAGCTTTAGCATCATTCCTTCCAAAGAAACCCCAGGGCTGATCTCCTTCAGAATGGACTGGTTGGATCTCCTTGCAGTCCAAGGGACTCTCAAGAGTCTTTTCCAATACCACAGTTCAAACGCATCAATTCTTTGGCGCTCAGCCTTCTTCACAGTCCAACTCTCACATCCATACATGACCACAGGAAAAACCATAGCCTTGACTAGACGAACCTTAGTTGGCAAAGTAATGTCTCTGCTTTCGAATATGCTATCTAGGTTGGTCATAACTTTTCTTCCAAGGAGTAAGCGTCTTTTAATTTCATGGCTGCAGTCACCATCTGCAGTGATTTTGGAGCCCCCAAAAATAAAATCTGACACTGTTTCCACTGTTTCCCCATCTATTTCCCATTAAGTGGTGGGACCAGATGCCATCATCTTTGTTTTCTGAATGTTGAGCTTTAAGCCAACTTTTCCACTCTCCTCTTTCACTTTCATCAAGAGACTTTTTAGTTCCTCTTCACTTTCTGCCATAAGGGTGGTGTCATCTGCATATCTGAGGTTATTGAGATTTCTCCCGGCAATCTTGATTCCAGCTTGTGTTTCTTCCAGTCCAGCATTTCTCATGATGTACTCTGCATATAAGTTAAATAAGCAAGGTGACAATATACAGCCTTGACATACTCCTTTTCCTATTTGGAACCAGGCTGTTTTTCCATGTCCAGTTCTAACTGTTGCTTCCTGACCTGCATACAGATTTCTCAAGAGGCAGGTTAGCTGGTCTGGTATTCCCATCTCTTTCAGAATTTTCCACAGTTTATTGTGATCCACACAGTCAAAGGCTTTGGCATAGTCAATAAAGTAGAAATAGATGTTTTTCTGGAACTCTCTTGCTTTTTCCATGACCCAGCAGTATTACTTACACTAAGTATTCACGTAGAAAGAAAGAGTCACATGTCTCTCACTTTAAATCAAAAGCTAGAATGATTAAACTGAGTGAGGAAGGCATTAATTCTCTTCTTTCTTCTTGTTGAAACTTATTCCTTTTACTAAATATTCAGACTCACATGATAAGCTGTAGAGACACAGAATTCTAGTAAGGTGGTCCTAAGTTTCCCAAACATTGGTGCACTCTGACTCCCACTCCCAGACAGTCTGATGGAATTGATATGGCCATGATCTAGTGGTTGGAATTTTTAAAACCTCTCCAGGTGATTGTAATGTACAGCAAAGTTTAGAAGTCACTGATTTGGCACTAATCTGCCTTTTGTTAAGGGCATATAGCATGTGGGCAAGGTAGGACTTGAAAGAGGGTCATTTGCTACCAAGGCACATGTACTTTCCACTGTTCTAATATTGTGTTCCTTAATGAAATAGCACCAAGTGACAGTAAGGGTAAAAATCAAATCACTGCTTGAGACTTTATTGAAGTATTCCTTAAAGTGAAGTTGCTTAGTCATGTCCAACTTTGTGACCCCATGGACTGTAGCCTACCAGGTTCCACCATCCATGGGATTTTCCAGGCAAGAATTCTGGAGTGGGTTGCCATTTCCTCCTCCAGGAGATCTTCCTGACCCAGGGATTGAACCCGGGTCTTCCACATTGTAGGCAGATGCTTTACTGTCTGAGCCACCAGGGAAGTTATTGAGGTATGGAGTATACTAAATGCGTGCTAATGAATGAAGATTAAGATAGGCTATTTTAACTATTTTAATATGATAGAGTATTAATGACATGGTCTGATTGCTATCAAAATACTGGTGAAATGAGAGCAAGTCTTTAGCAGACTAACAGGCAGTTCTTCATTTGGCTCCAATGGTAGATTGGAATGATTTATATTTTTATAGGGTGATCTGTTAATATCAATTATGTAAACTAGAAAGAAAATTATGTTTCCAGAGGCACTTGAATAAATTTTCTGTAATTCTGTTGATCAAGAAAGAATTCTTTGGAAATGTGTGGATGCTTAGCATACCTGGAACAGTAATAGGGAAAAGTGAAAGTGTTAGTCGCTCAGTCCTGTCTGACTCTTTGCGAAACTATGGACTGTAGCCTGCCAGGCTCTTCTGTCCATAGGATTCTCCAGGCAAGCATTCTGGAGTGGATTACCATTCCATTCTCCAGGGGATCTTCCTTACCCAGGGACTGAACCTGGATCTCGTGCATTGCAGGCAGATTCTTTACTGTGTGAGCTACCAGGGAAGCAATAGGGAGTAATAGGTAATAGGGATAGTAATAGGGAGTAATAGGGAAGTAATAGGGAGATCACAAGCTAATAATACAAAAGCAATTTGGGAGAGAAGAACACCAAATAAAAGTAACCATAAAGGTATTTTACAGCCTTTGGTGTCAATACTACTGTTGACTATCTGACCTCATTGTTGAACATGTCAAAGAAATGCATGTACAGTGGCCTTCACTGTCCTTGGGTTTAGCATAGTCTGTCAACACCTCCTAACATAGTCATCAATTCCCTCAGTGTTCTCCTCTTTATTTTTCTTGTTATTATTTTTATTAACAGCAGCAAGATAGCTTTTGCAGTTTCGACTTAAAAATAAAAAAAACACTTTGGCTATAAATTGAGGCAGTAGATCTGCACATATGTTGCTACACTTTATTAAACTGTTTACATATTAAGGAATATAGTATGTTTAAAACTATTCTGGAATTTTTAGAATGGCATATATTTCTAACATACTCTTTCAGATATACATCAAATGCTAATCTGGGATTGGGAAAATATAATTTACTTGCCTGTGTGGAGACAAATGAAGCCTAAATTTGGCTCTTGAAGAGCCTTCTGCAAACTTGGATGCAGACAACATTCTTCCTGCTGCAGCAGAACTTTCCATGCCCCAGCTTTTGGGGCGTGTTTAGGGATTATGAAGCTGCTCCCTGAGCCCAGGGTCCTGAATCTGTGTTCCCCTGAAGGGGGATGTAAAAGGCTGCCGAGGAGACAGTGACATTACGGCACCAGGTGTTAATGCATTTCACGGGCTGTCTTTCCTAATGCAATTATTGGGCACTTCAAGGAAGTTCCTTGGAAGAATTATGGAGCTTTGTTGCTGCCAGCACAGCACAGTTCTATGGTTAACTCCCTCTGGAGTTCTCTCAGAAAAAAACTGAGCTATTCAGCTGGGGAGGGAACGGGAAACTGTCCTAAGAGAGCAGAGAGTCAGAAATATCAACAGGAGCTGCAGTTGCTCAGAGTGGCCATTCTGGAGGCCTCGGAGCTTTGGG
The DNA here is from genome assembly GCF_001704415.2 of Capra hircus. Lineage (NCBI taxonomy): Eukaryota > Metazoa > Chordata > Mammalia > Artiodactyla > Bovidae > Capra > Capra hircus. Next base: position 15,419,579 of record NC_030827.1, read on the forward strand.
AGCTGCTGCAGAGAGTTCGCCACAGGGTCTTCATAAGCAGCTCTGCCGGGAGTAAGGCTTGCATTCTTACTTGCATGAATTCGTATTCTTTTTTTTTCCCATGGTAAACATTTTGTTTTTCTACCTCAGTTGCTTATGGGGGTAAAAATAAAACGTCATTAGGGAGAAGCACAGATGAACTATTTACGGAGATGAAGAAAATTCACAATGGCTTGAATGTCTGTGAGCTGAGTATACTAGCACAAGTTCACCAAAGCAATTCGCAGCAGAAAAAAACAAACAGGAAAAAAAAAGCCGTACAGATTTGGAAAAATAGCATCTATGAAAAAGTCTGCAGGAAAATAAAAGGAAATTAACCAATGACGACATCAAGCATCTTTAATGAGATGAGCCAAACTGCACACTTTGGGTCTAAAGGATGTGTGTGCATGCTTGTTGCTAAGTTGTGTCTCACTCTTTGAGACCCTATGGGGCCCACCAGGCTCCTCTGTCCATGGGATTCTCCAGGCAAGAATACTGGAGTGGGTTGCCATTGCCTTCTCCTGAATTTGTATTCTTTAAGGCTTGTATTCTGTCAATACAAAGTTAGAGGAGAATAATTGTTCATGGCCCATACCTGCTCTAGTTGGCTAGGCATCCTTGGGGTGGTTTGTTCTACTGCAAACCACACTGTGATTGGAAAGGAGAGGACATACTGTTTTGTCTGTTTGGGAAAATATCTGCCTATTCTGACAACTCCCCCTATACAACCAGGAAGCTGTCAATCAAAGTACTTCGCCTTTGGACACCTTAACTAGCATAAGGTGGGAAATGGGCTACACTGGATAAATCGTAAAAATATAATACATCACCTTTGCTAAAGTGATTGGACCAAGGCATGGTGCATGACCTGACCAGGGACAGTCTGGGTCCATTCCTATAAATTTAGTTAGTTAGACCAGGAGGGAAATATTTTTTTGCTTGTTAGTTTAGCAAGTAGACTGTGGCCATGTAGCCACAGTATGGAGAAAGCCTTCCTGCAGTAGGGAAGAATCTGTGCTTAGTTCGCTCAGCTGTGCCTGACTCTTTGTGACTCCATGGACTGTAGCCCTCCAGGTATCTCTGTCCATAGGGATTCTTCAGGCAAGAATGCTGGAGTGGGTTGCCACGCTCTCCTCCAGGAGATCTTCCCAACTCAGAGATCAAACCCAGGCCTCCTGCATTGCAGGCAGATTATTTGCCAAGTGAGTCACCAGGGAAGCCCAAGAATATTAGAGTGGGTAGCCTAACTCTTCTTCAGGGGATCTTCCCAACTCAGAGATCGAACCCAGGTCTCCTGCATTGCAGGCAGATTCTTCACCAACTGAGTCACCAGGGAAGCCCAAGAATATTGGAGTGGGTAGCCTAAGCCTTCTCCAGGGGATCTTCCCAACCCAGGAATTGAACCGGGGTCTCCTGCATTGCATGCAGATTCTTTACTAGCTGAGCTACAAAACTATGTGAAAAAGAGCCCAGAGATGAGAAGAAAGAAGAGAGAAGTGGTATTATGTAGAACTCTGGTTCTAGCCAAAAAATTAATCTAGGTTTCCTACAGTTCTTCCTTCATTTCTGGAAGTTATCCTGATATCCTTTCAACAAATTATTTTGTATAACTTGGTTCAAACGAGGCTTCTATCACTTGTCATCTGTAACAACCTCCACAAATTTGAATTTTACCCTCAGCATCAGAGACCCTTGAGAGGGTGTAACTTTGAAAAAGGAAAGCATTCAGGGCGAAAGGGGAAGGAGGGGAAAATGTTTAAAAAGAACAAAGAACTCATTCTTGTTATAAAGGAGTCTAAGATGGGTACACATAACAGATAGAATATATTAATCAATAAATCTATTTCACTGATGGAAAATAAATAAATAAATTCCTCCTGAAGTTATGAGTTTTAGTCTCAATAATGTGCTGTATTTGACTCATTTGAAAAGGCTCTGATGCTGGGAAAGATTGAAAGTGGGAGGAGAAGGACAGCAGAGGATGAGATGGTTGGATGGCATCACCGACTCAGTGGACATGAGTTTGAGTAGGTTCTGGGAGTTGGTGATGGACAGGGAGACCTGACGTGCTGCAGTCCATAGGGTTGCAAAGAGTTGGACACGACTGAGGGACTGAACTGAACTGAATGTGCTGTATTTCCTGAGTCACTGTTGTCCATCTTTTGCCATCCTCCAAACTTGCCCCCAGCTCATTATTAATTATTTACAATTTTAGATCTGTGACAAAGTTAATATCATCTGTTTAAAATCCAGCTGTAATATTTAATGTGAATTAACAGATGATTATGTATAGGGTATTAATATGACAGAAAATCAATACCCACAGTGAAAATATTGAATACTATTTAATTCTCAATACCTAATCAATAAGAAATAAAAATATAACAAAGAAATAATCTGGTGATCTTAAACAACCAGTTTAAAAATATGAATCTAAAGCAAAAAAAAGTCAGAAAATTGAAATTATATAAAATCATATTAAAGTATTTTGATATTGCTTTGGAAAGAAAATGACCCATTCATAAATATTATATAGGCTCTGGACATTGTTTACTATTTGTGTGATGCTTTAAAATTTGTCTCACCATGGGAATCAGCTAATAAGATAGCATTTCTGGAAAAGAAATCTTGTTCAGGATGTTTGGTAAAGGGGCAATAACATTTGGATTATGTTTCAAATAAAGACAAACATAGAAGGATGCTGCAAACATTTGAGTTATTAAACATTTCAAAGTTTAGAAATGTTAACAAAGCATACATTTTTCTTGATTTTATTGATGACCATCTTTTATAGGTATGTTTGTTCAGTGTGATAGTCTAGCCTCTTTTTGTTAGCTATCAGTAAGACTTCTGTCTTAACTCTTACCCATTTCCCAAGGATCTCTTAGACTGTTTTCCTGTCTTTATTTGTATCCAAATGTATATTTATGGAGTAAAAAGTAATTTAACAAGAACCTTAACAAAATATAATTAAGAAGATAAATTGTAGGGTTGTAAAAGTTTAGAACAGGAGGACACATTAGAATTATTCTGGTTCAATGACTTTATTTTACAGGCAAGGAAATAAGACACAGGGAAATTAATTAATTTGTGACTCAAGGTTATATTTGCTGCTAAGAGACAAAAAATGCTCCCAAACTAAATACAAATGATTCCATCTTTTTGGTGTTCTTATGCCTCCGGTTTTCTTTGCTATACTTTTTAGAGCTTAATCTTTTTGAATGGTTCTCTATTTAATTTACTGAGAGATATGGTCTAGTTCAGTGACTCTCAAAGAGTAGTGCCTGGATAGCAGCATCAGTAGCACCTAGAAACTTAATAGAAACGCTAATTCACAAGCCCACCCCAAATCTGGTGAGACTTTGTTGGTGGGGTCTGGTCGTCTATCTTTTAACAAGCCCTCAGGTTACTCTGACGTGCTAGGCTTATAGAATGACATTTGGTCTGAGTGTCAGGAAACTGAGGTCTTAGTTAAGATTCCATAACTAACTCGTTACGATTGGCAGCTCACTTAAAGCAAGTCTATTATTCTTTTTTTGTTTCCTAACACTCTCTAATGCTCCCCTATAGATGTTCTGTTTAAACAACACTGTTTAAACCTTCCAGACCTGGGTAAACAGATACCCTCTACTCCAACAACTTTCCACTGCTTCCTCAGTGTTTGCCTCCATCGGCGTCAATCTCTCTGTTGAATTGCCTCTGTTGTTTCTGTACAAGGAAATGCTCTTTCTTCCCTCTTCACCTGACTTGGCTTCTTTATGAATTAGACTAGAGGTCTAAGAGTTTTGGGAAGGCTTCTTTGACTTCTTTCCAGGAGAGGTTCTATGTCTACTTTATTGTTTTCATGTTATTCTATACACATGGCATCACTGAGAGACTGAAATATACAGGCATTACCTAGCTGAAGGTGGACAAACGAGAAACAGTGAGAAAACAGCTTAGGCAAAGGTCCTGTGCTGAGAGGGAATGTGGTGCAAACAAGGGGCTGAAGAAGGCCTGTGTAGTTGGAGTGGAGAGAATGAGAGGGAGCAGAGTGGTACCAAGTGAGGCTGGAGATATAGGTAGGGACCAAACCTGCAGCATTATATTATATTATATTGTTTCAATAGGGAGGTTTTTCTTTATCCTAAGACCTAGGAAAATATGGTTACGTTTTGGGAAAGCAATAAACATAGTAAGATTTGCATATTAATAGATTCAGTTTGACAAGTGGCTGAGGCTAGCAAGAGCAGATGTTAGGTAACCACTTAGGTAACCATTGCAGTAATGCAAGAAAGAGAAGAACCTAGCTGGGACTTCTCATGTTGTTGGTAGTAGAAATGGAAAGAAAACGATGGATTCATGAGGAGATTTTTAGGATTTGGAGATTAATGGTTAGGAAGGGTGAGAAGGAGGAGGGGTCAAAGATGACTCCAAGGCTTTTGGTTAACATAAGCAGTGTGTTCAGTCATTTATTTGGGGTATATAGAAAGAAGACCAGGTTTGGGGAGAAAGGTTATGGAGATCAGAAAGTTGAGGCAATGTCAAGGTTAGTAGTCAGTCAGAGAGAGGTCAGGAAAGAATATAAAAATCTGTATCATCTGCTCAAAGGTGGTTTTTATGAGACAAGTCTTATTGGATTAGTGGAGATGGAAGCCAGATTGTAATGGACTAACAAGTGGAAAGTGAGCAAGTGGAACCGGGAAGTTTTGTCAAACATCTTGAGACATGAGAATGTGAAAGAAAGGAGAATGCTAGGGGGCTTTCTGAAATGGGGAGTGTAGACAAACTAGGGTTTTACATGTATTAGAGATGTTATTGTGTCTAAACGCTGATGAGAAAGACTGTTGAGGAAGGGAGGATGAGTGTGTAAAGAGAAGTGATAGTCGACTGTAAATTTCTCCAGAGAGCAGGAAGTGATGGAGTCCAAAGCTTTACAGTAGGAATGAACTTAAAAGGTTGAGACTGCTACTCTATTGCTATTATCCCCAAGGTAAATTTGTAAGTTTGGTAAGCAAAATGCTGGGGGAGTTCCCATCCAAAATTGTGTACTCTTTCAGTAAAGTTGAAGGCTCAATCAATATGCTAACTCTGAAGGTCCTAGAAACTCTCTTTCTGTTTGCATATAGGAATCACTTTTGGGCTTCAAAGTAGCACCCTATGTTACTAAGAGATGCCTGGTATGCAGAATGATGCAGTAAGAAGAACATGGGATTTGACATTAGTTGACTTGAGTTCAAGTTTCTTCATCTCTGCACTGAAGAATATCTGGTCATCTTCCTCAAGTTATTTTATTCAATTTCATTTCTTCGTTAGTACTTAAATTAGAGAGCATACCTTTTTTTTCTCACAGGGTTGTTGTAAAGAGTCAGAGTAAATGATAAAACTCTGCATAAATGTAGTATTTTAGTATAGCAGTGTCCATGATCACAGAATTTTAGAGCTTTAGAACAACTCCCTGTTAATGGGCATGAACCAAGGTCCAGAGCAGCAAGGCTGAGACGAGCACTATGAACCCTGTCCCTTATGCTCGTCCCACTGCTTCATGTTGCTCAGTGCAGACTTTTGAAGAACTAGTTTATGTGATTACTTTCTGTTATGCTTTGCCAATTTTTAATTTGTTTTTCTATTACATCTATTTTCAAAACAGAATTTAAGGCAACTTTGAATAAACATGCTTGTTTTCTTTTATTCCAGGTAGATGTAGATTTTAAGTCATAATCTAGTGTCTGATAATCTTGCTTATATTGGTTACATCTGCCACATTTCCTCTGTCAAACAAGAGGAAACTCCCATTCAGATGCTCTAAACAAATATAACATGAATCTCTGTCCTTATGTATTCTCAAAGCATGACCAATCTATTATGGACAACGAATGTTCTGGCATCTCTTTGAGCCTATCTTTACTGCTACTGCTGCTGCTAAGTTGCTTCAGTCGTGTCCGACTCTGTGCGACCCCATAGACAGAAGCCCACCAGGCTCTCCCGTCCCTGGGACTCTCCAGGCAAGAACACCGGAGTGGGTTGCCATTTCCTTCTCCAATGCAGGAAAGTGAAAAGTGAAAGTGAAGTCACTCAGTTGTGTCCGACTCTTCGCAACCCCGTGGACTGCAGCCCACCAGGCTCCTCCGTCCATGGGATTTTCCAGGCAAGAGGACTGGAGTGGGGTGCCATTGCCTTCCCCCGAGCCTATCTTTAAGGAGATGATAAATAAAAACAGACTTACTGTTACTTTCACTTTCCACTCTACATCCACCAATGGCAACAGGTAGCCATCATTGAGTTAGTTATCTTGGATTATTTCTGCAACATTTGTTTTAGATATCACTCATCACCTTTGTTCCCATCAGTCAATGCTCCTTGTTGTGATTAATACTTCATACTTCATACCTTTTGCTTCATGTTAAGGTTTAATGACCTTCTTTCTTCTATACTGTCCATTTGACATATTATTCTCATTAGAACAGAAGGTGAGGGTTGAAGATATTTTTTTGAACCATCTAATATTTCTAAAACATTTAAGTTTTCTTTTTTCATCAGAATTTTCAATTAAAAATCAGGCTAGGAGTCTTGAGAGATACATATTTATGAAATAGATATGAATTTGAGGTAAATAACATTTTTGTTTGGGTACAATATTAAAAAAAAAAACCTTTAAGTTTGAAAAATTCTTGGCTTCTGCACGAAATCGTTGACTAAAATGGGTCTTCCAATTTCAACAATTTTAGGAGACTGACAAAACAAGATGAACAATTTCCTGTGAAACTAAGCCATTGACTGGAACCTAGAAAGCTATTACATTCTTTTTTTAAAAAATAAATGATGTAAGAAACAGAATTATCCTCAAGGGTTACTGGGTAAATGCTTGAAGGTCCCCTGAATACATTAAGGTGGTATTACATTTGAAGCTTTCATAGATGAAAGCCATGAAATAGGGCCTGGTTATCTGGTAAGAACCATTTTCCCTTTCAAAGATCTTGGCAGCACTTCCTAGTAGTGATTCTATTTGCAACAGTAGATATTTCCAGTGGAAGAACACTAGTCATCCTTGAGTTGTGTACCATTGTTGTTGTTTAATTGCTAAGTGTGTCCACCTCTTTGTGACCCTATGGACTGTAGCCTGTCAGGCTCCTCTGTCCATGAAATTTCCCGGTCAAGAATACTGGAGTGGATTGCCATTTCCCTTTCCATGGGATCTTCCTGACCCAGGGATCAAACCCACGTCGCCTGCTTGGCAGGGGGATTCTTCTTCACTGAGCCACCTTGGAAGCCCTGTGTACCCTTGGTTGCTTTATAGATAAGAATCTCTTATAATGTGATTCTATTGACTAGACAGTAAGTAAGCACTCTTTGGCTGGGGTATAAGACAGACTGACTTCTTTAGGAAAATTACTCAGTAATTAATGGTTCTGAAAAGAGATTTCATTCTATTTGCATTTGACAGATGAAAAAATTAGTTGCCAAAATTTTTTGATGAAATGAAAGTAGATTGTTAGCACAATGTAGACCAGCACACATCTTTGAATCAATGTCTGAAATCTGGTTTCTCTCCTCTGGCCTTCAAAAAAGGTCAAAACCTTCCACAGCTTATAAGAATTGATTGTTTCGATAATCCTTTAGGTAGCCCATTTCAACATGTAACAATATATGCTCTGAATCTACCCCACTATGCTCTAAAGCCTGCTTCTTAGTTCTGGCATCTGAAAAAGGCTGGTCATCATTTTTTCCTTTTTTTTATTGTGTTAAAACTCTTTACAGCTGTCTCTTTTCTCAGCTGATCAATCCGACTTTATGTAAGCTTTTCACATAGGGCTTGATTTTCTCACCTCCATGATCTCCCTGAAGTTTTTTCCAGACTCCTCCTGCCCTTGGACTTAATAATTCAATGAGGTTGTCCTGATACTGTAGGAGCTCTGGCTCTTCAGTCCCCAAGCTTCAGCCTGCCCATTATCTTGCAGTCTCCCACTGCTCACCCTCCTAATCCTGTTATTCTCAGATCTCTATGCTCACCTGTCTGGAGAGCTGTGCACATAACAATCTCCAGCAAGGGCCACCTTGTGAGTAGGAAGAGAAATTTGATTCCAGGGTTTACAAGAAGCTCCTCTATTGCCTGTTTACTCTCTGGAGTCTGCTGTTTTAGGAGACAAAGCCTTAGATGCACAGTTCAGATCAGTTCAGTCACTCAGTCGTGTCCGACTCTTTGTGACCCCATGAATCGCAGCACGCCTGGCCTCCCTGTCCATCACCATCTCAAGAGTTCACTCAGACTCACGTCCATCGAGTCCGTGATGCCATCCAGCCATCTCATCCTGGGTCGTCCCCTTCTCCTCCTGCCCTCAATCCCTCCCAGCATCAGAGTCTTTTCCAATGAGTCAACTCTTTGCATGAGGTGGCCAAAGTACTGGAGTTTCAGCTTTAGCATCATTCCTTCCAAAGAAATCCCAGGGTTGATCTCCTTCAGAATGGACTGGTTGGATCTCCTTTCAGTCCAAGGGACCCTCAAGAGTATTCTCCAACACCACAGTTCAAAAGCATCAATTCTTTGGCGCTCAGCCTTCTTCACAGTCCAACTCTCACATCCATACATGACTACTGGAAAAACCATAGCCTTGACTAGATGGACCTTAGTTGGCAAAGTAATGTCTCTGCTTTTGAATATGCTATCTAGGTTGGTCATAACTTTCCTTCCAAGGAGTAAGCATCTTTTAATCTCATGGCTGCAGTCACCATCTGCTGTGATTTTGGAGCCCAGAAAAAGAAAGTCTGACACTGTTTCCCCATCTATTTCCCATGAAGTGATGGGACCAGATGCCATGATCTTCGTTTTGTGAATGTTGAGCTTTAAGCCAACTTTTTCACTCTCCTCTTTCACTTTCATCAAGAGGCTTTTTAGTTCCTCTTCACTTTCTGCCATAAGGGTGGTGTCATCTGCATATCTGAGGTTATTGATATTTCTCCCGGCAATCTTGATTCCAGCTTGTGTTTCTTCCAGTCCAGCGTTTCTCATGATGTCCTCTGCATAAAGTTAAATAAGCAGGGTGACAATATACAGCCTTGATGGACTCCTTTTCCTATCTGGAACCAGTCTGTTGTTCCATGTCCAGTTCTAACTGTTGTTTCCTGACCTGCATACAGATTTCTCAAGAGGCAGGTCAGGTGGTCTGGTATTCCCATCTCTTTCAGAATTTTCCACAGTTTACTGTGATCCACACAGTCAAAGGCTTTGGCATAGTCAATAAAGCAGAAATAGGTGTTTTTCTGGAACTCTCTTGCTTTTTCCATGATCCAACAGATGCTGGCAATTTGATCTCTGGTTCCTCTGCCTTTTCTAAAACCAGCTTGAACATCAGGGAGTTCACAGTTCACGTATTGCTGAAGTCTGGCTTGGAGAATTTTGAGCATTACTTTACTAGCATGTGAGATGAGTGCAATTGTGCCGTAGTTTTTAGCATTCTTTGGCATTGCCTTTCTTTGGGATTGGAATGAAAACTGACCTTTTCCAGTCCGGTGGCCACTGCTGAGTTTTACAAACTTGCTGGCATATTGTGTGCAGCACTTTCACAGCATCATCTATCAGGATTTGAAATAGCTCAACTGGAATTCCATCACCTCCACTAGCTTTGTTCGTAGTGATGCTTTCTAAGGCCCACTTGACTTCACATTCCAAGATGTCTGGCTCTAGATTAGTGATCACATCATCATGATTATCTGGGTCGTGAAGATCTTTTTTGTACAGTTCTTCCGTGTATTCTTGCCACCTCTTCTTAATATCTTCTGCTTCTCTTAGGTCCATACTGTTTCTGTCCTTTATCAAGCCCATCTTTGCATGAAATGTTCCCTTGGTATCTCTAATTTTGTTGAAGAGATCTCTAGTCTTTCCCATTCTGTTGTTTTCCTCTGTTTATTTGCATTGATCACTGAAGAAGGCTTTCTTATCTCTTATTGCTATTCTTTGGAACTCTGCATTCAGATGCTTATATCTTTCCTTTTCTCCTTTGCTTTTCGCCTCTCTTCTTTTCACAGCTATTTGTAAGGCCTCCCCAGACAGCCATTTTGCTTTTTTGCATTTCTTTTCCATGGGGATGGTCTTGATCCTCGTCTCCTGTACAATGTCATGAACCTCAGTCCATAGTTCATCAGGCACTCTATCTATCAGATCTAGATCCTTAAATCTATTTCTCACTTCCACTGTATAATCATAAGGGATTTGATTTAGGTCATACCTGAATGGTCTAGTGGTTTTCCCTACTTTCTTCAATTTAAGTCTGAATTTGGCAATAAGGAGTTCATGATCTGAGCCACAGTCAGCTCCTGGTCTTGTTTTTGTTGACTGTATAGAGCTTCTCCATCTTTGGCTGCAAAGAATATAATCAATCTGATTTCGGTGTTGACCATCTGGTGATGTCCAGGTGTAGAGTCTTCTCGTGTTTTTGGAAGAGGGTGTTTGCTATGACCAGTGCACATAAGTTAAATAAGCAGGCTGACAATATGCAGCTCTGACGTACTCCTTTTCCTATTTGGAACCAGTCTGTTGTTCCATGTCCAGTTCTAACTGTTGCTTCCTGACCTGCATACAGATTTCTCAAGAGGCAGGGTAGGTGGTCTGGTATTCCCATCTCTTTCAGAATTTTCCAGTTTATTGTGATCCACACAGTCAAAGGCTTTGGCATAGTCAATAAAGCAGAAATAGAGGTTTTTCTGGAACTCTCTTGCTTTTTCCATGATTCAGCGGATTTTGGCAATTTGATCTCTGGTTCCTCTGCCTTTTCTATAACCAGCTTGAACATCAGGGAGTTATAAAATTTTTATTGAAATATATTTCATGAGAGATAAGAATGTAAATTAAGTTATTCACATAAAATTATAAAAACCTAATATAAGACTCAGTGAAGTGAAAGTCACTCAGTCATGTCTAACTCTTTGTGACCTCATGGACTATCAGTCCATGGAATTCTCCAGGCCAGAATACTGGAGTGGGTAGCCTTTCCCTTCTCAGGGGATCATCCCCACCTAGAGATCAAATCCAGGTCTCCCACACTGCAGGCAGATTCTGTACCAGCTGAGCCATCAAGGAAGCCCAAAACTCTGGAGTGGGTAGCCTATCCCTTCTCCATTGGATCTTCCTGACCCAGGAATCGAACTGGCTTCTACCAACTGAGCTATGAGGGAAGCCCTTAAGACTCAGAGATCACGCTAAGTAATGATTGGAAGGGGAGGGAGCTTGAAGACCCTGGTGGAGTACAGTAGGGGTAGGACAAAAGTCAGGTACAACCCTGCTTATTCCAGCCCACTATCACTTTTGATTAGAATTGGTTACCATTCTTGAAAGTACTGGGTTTAAGGGATGCCTTCTTGAGTTCTCAGTAAAAGTTGAACTATCCATTGCTTACACCTCACTCTGAGTGTATTACTTCTTGACCTATCTTAATGTTCACAAATCCTTTCTTTGGCCATGTTGTCTACCAGTGATCGTATCAAAGGCAAAGGCAGTCATCATTTTTGTTCTGAAGTATCCGTTTGTGTTTTTGATTTCTCGAATTCCCTTTTGATTTTGTCTTAGGGTTTCCACCTCTCTGCTTATATTACCCTTCTGTTCTTGCTTATTGTCTACTCTTTCCATTAGAGTTCTTAGCATATTAATTGTACTTATTTTAAATTCTCTTTTTGATAATTCTAACATCTGTGTCATATTAGAGTTTGATTTTTGTGATTACTGTTTCTTCAGTTTGAGTTTTTTCCTTGTATTTTGTCATGCTATGTAACTTGTTTTGTTGAAGGTCAGATATGTTGGTATAGGAAATAGAAAATGAGGTAAATAGGCTTTTAATGTGAAGATTTATAAGCTGGCTAGGAACTGAACTATGTTTAATGTTTGTTATAGCTGCAGGTGCAGTGTCTTGAATTTCCTCGAGTGTCCTTGTTTTGTCTTCTCTTGACGTTAAGCTTCCCTCAGCATTCCTCCTCGGTATTCCTGGGTAGCTGAGTTGTTAAAGAATTTGCCTGCAATGCAGGAGACCCCAATTCAATTCCTGGGTCAGGAAGTTTCCCTGGAGGAGGGCACGGCAACCCACTCCAGTATTCTTGCCTGGAGAATCCCCACAGACCGAGGAGCCTGGTGGGCTACAGTCCAAGGGGTCATGAAGAGTGGGCCATGACTGAGTGACTAAGCACAGCAAACAGCAAGCCTCAGAGATAGTCAGTGTTTTGCAGTTGTTTGAGCTATTATCCACAATAGTTACATTGGAACACTCTCAGTATGGTGGTAAAAGGTAAGAGAGGTGAAGTATTCTATTAATATAATATGATCAGAGGACCTGTGTCTTAGGTCTGTGATCTCCACAATTAGTTTCCCATGGTATAGCCTTTACCTTCCTCCTTAGATAAGAGACAATAGAGCAGGCAGAAGGTGGGGAATATCCTCAGCTGGGTTCAGGCTTTGCACAGTCTTTTCCTTACTGAGTATGCTCTTGTTGTAAGAATGCTTTGGACCCAATTCATATTGATTCATCTTTCTCAGATCTATGCTGTGAGAATTTACAGTGGAATTCCCGGAGGTAAACTCATGCATGTGTGGGTGATCTCCACGATGGTGACCTCAAGAAGTTTCTCTTTCTCATGCTTGTCCATATTGAGCCTCCAACAAGACATCAAAATGATCACAGTGCTTGTACCAATTTATGGATCTGGTGGCATTTGTCCAGGTAATCACATACTGACTGTGACTCTCTGGACTCATTTTTCTCTCCAAATTTTGGGGTGTTAGTTTGCCCTGTAACCTCTGTTCTCTGATAGGGAGGGTCTAAGAAAAGTCACTGATTTTCAATTTATTCAGCTGTTTCTTGTTGTAAGGCTGGGAGTGATGATTTCCAAATTCTTTGTATGTCAGAGCTGAAACTGGAAGTCTTCTTTATGCAAATTTATTTCATTTTATGTTATTTTTCCTAGTACATTTCTCTAGGCAACACGACTTAAAAAACATGACTGTGTTTTTTAATTGAAGTGACTGTAGTTATGTTCTCACTTGTACATAAATCAGGTTTGACATTAGAGGAGTTGAAATACTCAAACAAGACGACTTTAGAAGATAGAGCATTAGCATGAATTCTAAATTCTACTGATGGGACCCTGAGGATAAAGAAGTCTTCTTCCACACTATAACCACTCCTTCCTGGTGAAATATGTCAAGGTTACCTTGATATGGGGCTCAAGCTGATATAATCTAAACATTTAAAAACAGTCATGTTAGTTTGCAATGTCTCACTTTTCCAATTCTAATTCTTTGAGATCGAGGAGGAGGAATAGGAAATGTTGCTCAGTTGTGTCTGACTCTATGTGAGAACATGCGTATTTGCCCATCCAGTTCAAAATAAAACTATACTAAAAGTGAAAGTGAAGTTGCTCAGTCATGTCTGACTCTTTGCAACCCCATGGACTGTAGCCCACCAGGCTCCTCTGTCCATGGGATTCTCCAAGCAAGAAAACTGGAGTGAATAGCCATTCCCTTCTCCAGGGGATCTTCCTGACCTTGGGGTCGAATCCAGGTCTCCTGCATTGCAGGAAGAGTCTTTACCATCTGAGCCACTAGGGAAGCCCCTTTAAGATCAAAGTAAACCTTTATTTACTTTTTTATTCTGTCACATGTTCAATAAACTTGCAAATATCCTACTCATCTTTTTGTTCTTCCTACTCATCTTTTAAAGGTCAGATCATATTCCACCTTCTATATTAAGCCTCCTCTGATTACCTCAAATGGGACTGACTTCTACCTGTTTTTCTCTAACTATTACAGTGGTATGCTGGAGACAGTTCATACTGGCTGATAAGAGCTGAATGTGAGCAGGCACCTTGCACCAATTCTACACTCAGTGACATCATGTTGGTAGTCAGACCTCAGTTGTGGTGGAGCACTTACATCATTGAAATTGGAAAACACTATAGATAAAGGCTTTAAAAAATTTCCCTACAGATCCAGTTAAACATTGACCATCACACCACTATCTGTGTGTGTGTTGTGTGTCTAGTTGTAGATAGATAGCTAGGTAAGCAGCTACATAGGTAGGTACATAGATACATAGAATGATATTGGGTTGGCCAAAACGTTCATTTGGGTTTTTCTATAAGGTGTTATAAGGACTTCCCTGGTGGCTCAGACAGCAAATCGTCTGTCTACAGTGCGGGAGACCTGGGTTCAGTCCCTGGGTTGGGAAGATCCCCTGGAGAAGGAAATGGCAATCCACTCCAGTACTATTGCCTGGAAAATCCCATGGACAGAGGAGCCTGGAAAGTACAGTCCATGGGGTCACAAAGAGTCAGACACGACTGAGTGACTTCACTTTAGAAGGTATTACAGAAAATCTCAAATAAAGTTTTGGCCAACCCATAGATAGGTACTGAGAAACAGAGGGACAGAGAGAGAGACAGATAGACATAATATTAATAGCTGTTTATGTACTAATCTCTTACTCTGTAGTTTCTTAAATGTATATGTAGTTGGCAGGTGTTATTTTAATTCCTGAGTACCCATTTTCTATTTTTAACTGGGATATCACTGGTCCTCTTTTTAATTCTTGGTCATTTGGATAGAGTTTAGTTCTGCCTTGGTTCCAAGGTCAGGATGCTAAATGCAAAGAAGCTACTAGGCTTCATCTATGAATCTACCAAACTGGAGCTGAGACTCACATCTCCATCCTATCAAATGATGAGGGATGATGTGGAATTTCCTCTTTGCTCACTAAAAATAAGGGAGAGGAGGGTGTTATGGTCTGAACTGCTTTCCTCAACTTTAAAGTTTTGCACAGCAAAGGAAACCATAAACAAACTGAAAAGACAACCTACAGAATGGGAGAAGATATTTGCAAACCAGGCAACTGACAAAGGATTAATTTTCTAGATATACAAACCTTGTTTCTGTTCTTGGATTGGAAGAATCAATATTGTCTAAATAACTATACTACCCCAGGCAAACTACAGATTCAATGCTTGTTGTTGTTCAGTCACCAAGTTGTATCTGCGCAACCTCTATCAAATACCAATGGCATTTTTCACAACTAGAACAAAATATTTTTTTAATTTGTATGGGAAAACAAAAGACCTCAAATAGGCAAAACAATCTTGAGAAAGAAAAATGGAGCTGGAGGAATCAGCTCCCTGACTTCAGACTATACCACAAAGCTATGATGGGACTCTTTACCCCCTTCTCAGTGTCTATGCTGAGAGCTTTGTACTTTCCTCCTCTTTGATAAATCCTATTCGCTTTCTACCATGAGTGTCTGTGTTTGTGGATTCCATTCTTTGGCTCCACAGACAAGAACTTCGATTCCCATCTCAAGAGCAGCCCTGAATACGCAGTGGTAAGTTGTTATGGGCTGGGTAATTTCATAGGCTAATGAATGGAAGGATTATTTCAACTATTTGAGGGAAGGGCTTCTCTGGTGGCTCAGTCATTAAAGAATCCACCTGCCATGTGGGAGACCTGGGTTTGATCCCTGGGTGGGGAAGATCCACTAGAGGAGGGCATGGCAACCCACTCCAGTACCGTTGCCTGGAGAATTCCATGGACAGAGGGACCTGGTGGGCTGAAGTCCAGGGGGATGCAAAGAGTCAGACATGACTGAGCGACTAAGCACAAAGATGTAATAACCAAAACAGTAAGATACTGGCACAAAAACAGACTCATACATCAATGGAACAGGATATAAATCCCAGAAATAAGCTCAGGCACATATGACCAATTAATCTGCAACAAAGGAGGCAAGAATATACAACGGAGAAAATACCATCTCTTTAAGAAGTGGTGCTAGGAAAACTGAACAGCTATGTGTGAAAGAATGAAATTAGGACATTCTGTAACCACACACAAAAATAAACTCAAAGTTGGTTAAAGACCAAAATGTAAGATCAGATACTATAAAACTCCTAGAGGCAAACATAGGCAGAACACTCTTTGACATAAACTACAGCAGTATCTTTTTGGATCCATCTCCTAGAGAAATGAGAATAAAACCAAAAATAAACATATAGGACCTAATTAAACTTAAAAACTTTTTTACAGTGAAGGAAACCGTAAGCAAACTGAAAAAATCTACAGAATGAAAAAAATATTTGCAAACCATGCAACTGACAAAAGATTAATTTTCAAAATACACAAACAGCTTATACAGCTCAATATAAAAAAAAATAACCCAATTAAAAAAAATGGGCAGAAGATCTAAATAGATATTTCTCCGAAGAAGAGATGGACAAAAAGCATATGAAAAAATGCCTAACATTGCTGATCACTACAGAATGCGAATCAGAACTACAATGAGGTATCACTTCATACCAGTCAAAATGGCCATCTTTAAAATGTTTGCAAATAAATTCTGGAGATGGTGTAGAGAAAAAGGCACCTTCCCACACTGTTGGTGGGAAATGTAAATTGATATAGTCACTATGGAGAACAGTAGGGATGTTTCTTAAAAAACTGAAAATAGAGTTGCCATATGATCCTGCAATTCTACTCTTGGGCATATATCTGGAGAAAACTATAATTAGAAAAGATACATGAACCCCAATGTTTATAGTAGCACTATTTATAATAGCCAAGACATGGAGGCAACCTAAATGTCCATCTAAGAGGAATGGATACAGATGTGGTATATTTATGTATATGTACAGTGGAATAGTCTTCAGCCACAGAGACTAATGAATAATGCCCTTTGCAGCAACATGGATGGACCTGGAGATTTTCGTACTAAATGAACAGATGTTTCAGTGCATTTCCCAGTAGACATCATGGGTATTAACATCTATCTCTCTGATCATCTGTCTGTCACTCACAGACATACAAAGAGATATATGTAATAGCCCACTCTCTCTTCTACTGTGTGTGTGTGCATGTGTGTGTGTGAGAGAGAGAGAAGAGAGTTTACATATTAGAGTTATCTATATTTTAAAATCAACTGTTTTGACCAGTGAAAGTATTTAATGGATTATATAGATGGCTCCACAGATGGAGTTAATCATACTTTTATTCTTAACTCAGATATTGAACATTTTCAATCAATCGTGATTAAATTGAAAAGTTATAACATGACAGCAACATAATTGCCAATGTTAACTGACCTGAGTATTTCAGTATATTTTCCAGCAGACATCATACGACCTGCCAATACTACTGGCAGATTAGTTGGTATCTCACTTAACTAGTCCTCATAGCTAGTGTGAGAATATCAACTGAGTTTTTCCTATGAAATGTTCTCCTTTAGAGACTGTAGACTGAGTAAGAAGCTTAGATTGTTTCTAGTACCAGGATAGTGCTGGAATGATGCAGAGGAAAAAAAATCAGAATTCAATTGAAGGAAATATGCAATATATTTGTGGTAATTAAGGAGATGATTAAAAGTTGTGGAATGGCTAACTCCAACTACTATGTGGTCAGTGTAAGTAGGTTGCCAGGGAAATTACAAAGTAGCTTAACAAAAAGTCATCCTTCGTTGTTAGACAAAGTTAACCTTGTTAGTATCCATATTATCCTGAACTGAGCTTGATCTGAACACATTTACAAATACTTATTTTGCTATATTTCTTTCATACTAATATATGTAACTAGTGATCATAATAACTGAACAGAAGGCAAATACAGAGAGTAACCTGCACTTGGTCATCAATTTTATGGAAGGAATTTACACCGCAGCATAAACTACCATCTGTTTTAGAAACAGTGCAAAGAACTGACTCACTTGCTTGAGAATTACCAGCTTTATTTACCTACCCTGTAACATTAGGGTGATAGGGAGTTATTTCTACTGCTCCGGTTCTCATACCAATCACGATAGACCAAAAAATGGCTCCCCAAAAATATCCATGTCAAATCCTTGGAAACTAAGAATGTTGTCTTATTTGAAAAAAGGGTCTTTGCAGATATGTTTAACTTAAAATCTTGAAATGAGGAGATAATCCTGTATTATCTGATAAGAAGGAGACAGACAGACAGACAGGAAAGACACACACATAGAGAAGGCGGTCTGACAGATGCAGAGATTGGAGTGACACAGCCTAAGTCAAGGAGGCCAAGGAATGCCAGGAGCCATTCATTAGAAGCTGGAAGAAGCAAGGAAGAGTTCTCCCCTAGAAGCTTTAGAGTAATCATGTTCCTGTTGACACACTTTGATTACAGACTTAACAAACTCCAGAACTATGAGAGGATATATTTCTGTTGTTTTAAGCCACTAGGTTTGTGGGAATTTGTTATGGCAGCCCACCTACACTTTTACACACTATTTGGATCGAGAAGATCCCTTAGAGGAGGAAACGTCAACCCATTCTAGTATTCTTGCCTGGAAAATCCCATAGACAGAGGAGCCTGGCGGGCTGCAGTCCGTGGGGTCACAAGGAGTTGGACACAATTGAGCACACATGCTTACACGCATGTAGTATTAATATTGTTAGTTCAATCTCCCTTAATCTTAAAGTTATGTTGAATGTGCGGGATGTTTTCCAGAAAGTCACCATTGAAATAACTGTAGGCAAGTTTAAGCTGACTGACAGATGATGCATCACAGGATCTGGTTCCATTTAATATAGTATTCTGGTTACTTCTTACTGCTTAAGAAATCACTCCAAACCTTAGCAGCTTAGAATAAAATTGTTTTCTCTCATAGTTCTGTGAATTGGCTGAGCTCAGCTGGGTGGGTCTTACTTTGGGACTCTCATAGTAATTGAAATCACATGGGTGCCCGGGCATCATGCTCTGAAAGTTCCACTGGACTGGATATTTCAGACGACTCATTCTCATGGTGACTGTTGATCCTAACTTGCTCCCTGGCTTTCTGGGACAACCACATGCAGTTTTTCCTTGTAGTTTGGGTTTCTCATAGAATAGCAGCTAGGCTCAGTGTGAACATTCCTAGAGAAAGTTTTCAAAAAACAAGAAGAGAAAAGTGACAGGTCAGGAAAGGCTATACCTTAACAGTGTCATTCTGCTATTATCCATCAAGAAGGACAAGTTTACCCAGATTCAAGGGGGTGGAGAAATCAACTCACCTTCTTGATGAGAGAGTGTCAAGGTCATGTTGCAAAAGAGCTTGGGAGATGCAAGATATTTTTGTGGCCATCTTTGGAAAATATGATCTGCTGTGCATAGTAATCAGGTTTGTGAATAACACCAAATTCAGAACAAATTATTTGTGCCTGAGTAAAAAGGATTATAATTCAAAGGCGCTTTGAGAAGATAAGCTCCTAAGGAAAGACTCCTCATTTAATACAGCATTTTATCTAGCAGCTTCAGTTACAGCCACTCTCCATTTGTTTTTTTTAACTTTCCACTAAAAGAAAGAGACAAGAAAATGGGTAAACTCCCATCACCTCCAAGAACTGAGACCAATGAGGGGGTACCGTATTAGGAGTTCTTCTCATGGCCTATCAAGGCTCTGATTCATAAACTACAGTACACCAAGAAAAAAAAGTAATAAGACCCTTCTTACTTCCAACCATTGCTCTTGTTTTCCCAAACCCAGAGCCCCAGGATCTGAATCACTCAGCTGTCTCCCTAACCCAAAGACACTGAATTGCATGCCACCTTGTCCCACCTGCAACCTTCAAATACTATTTCTTTCTACCAAGTTACTATTGCTAGCAAGAATAGTTCCAGCCGAAAATGACTGGCCAATTAATGGGAAGGGGAAGTGATTAAATACTGGTAGGGATGCATCGCCCTTGGGCAGTGTGTTACTAAGTAAAAGACTTTGGGTGACAGGTGAAGCAGGAGAGGCTCAGTTTGAGGGTGATATTCAGAGTAACCCAAGCTGGGGCAGTGAGGGTAGGCAGTGATGCTGCCTCAGGAGAGCAGAGGTGAACTAAGGGAAAGCCCACAAGCAGGAAGCTGAGAGCTCCTCTGGAGGGGTGCACATCATCCTTCCCTCCAGCTGTAAATCTGAGAAGAGGTATGAAACATCACCTGAGTAGACAGACCAGTTCATATCAGAAGTCTGTGAACAAACATTACATCTAAACAAAATTCGTCTTGTTCAAATAAACCAGCAGGGTCTTAGAATTACCGCTGAAAATGGTCTATGGCAAAGTATAGAAAAATATTTCAAAAGGTTATATGATATTCTCATACTGATAGTTTCACTACCCTGGTACTCAAATTAACAACTGCTATTAAATGGGAATAGAAAAAGGAAGAAAATATAGAGATGCAAATAGAGATAGAAGAGGATACATGGCAAAAAAGTCATTGTTTTCTTTTCTTCCTTCCTCCAAAAAATTTTTGCAGCTAAATGAAAAAGTTAACTTAATAAATATTCCTCAAGGACAAATCAAGGTTTTAAATTTAAGAATACAACAAAAGGAATAATTAGATACAAGATGAAAAATAATTGTTGGGACTAATAATATTGCAAAAAGGCCAACGGCCTTGGATGATTCTAAATATTTTAGTGTTTCCTTTAGAAACCACATATATCAGCAATGGTATAGATTGAAGGACATGAAAACACACCTTGTGTGTGCTAAGTTGCTCAGTCGTGTCCAGCTCTTTGCAACCTTATGGACTGGAGCCCATCAGGCTCCTCTGTCTCTGGGGATTCCCCAGGCAATAATACTGGAGTGGATTGCCACGCCTTCCTCCAGGGGAACTTCCCGAACCCAGGCCTCCTGTGGATTCTTTACCATCTGAATCTCCAGGAAATCCTGAGAATACTGCAGTGGGTAGCCTATCCCTTCTCCAGGGTATCTTCCTGACTCAGGAACTGAACTGGGGTCTCCTGCATTGCAGATGGATTCTTCACCAGCTGAGCTACCACTGAAGCCTGAGAACACATCTTACCATAATGGTTTTACTGGTCAGGCAGAGCAAATGTTAATGGTTAGCATTTTCAGATCGATATTTTGCTAAAAGTAGAAAGTGAAGTGAAAGTTGCTCAGTCGTGTCTGACTCTTTGTGACCCTGTGGACGATACAGTCCATGGAATTCTCAAGGCCAGGATACTAGAGTGGGTAGCCCTTCCCTTCTCCGGGAGATCTTCCCAATCCAGGGATCAAACCCAGGCCTCCTGCATTGTAGGCAGATTCTCTACCAGTTGAGCCACAAGGGAAGCCCAAGAATACTGCAGTGGGTAGCCTGTCCCTTCTCCAGCAGATCTTTCTGACCTAGGAACAGAACCAGGGTCTCTGGCATCGCAGGTGAATTCTTTACCAACTGAGCTATCAGGGAAGTCCTAAAAGTAGAAAGAATAGTAAAAATGAAAGTAGTAAATGGCAACCCACTCCAGTGTTCTTGCCTGGACAATCCCAGGGACGGGAGCCTGGTGGACAGCTGTCTATGGGGTCGCACAGAATCAGACACGACTGAAGTGACTTAGCAGCAGCAGCAGCAGGACGTATTCATCCAGAGAATGAAATGTTAAACAGTGATGGAGTCACTACAGAGGGCATCTGGAGTGGAGACAGAAGTACAGTGACCTGGGAAGAAGTATAATGGTCTTAGAATGGAAAGTGAGAGAAAGCATGAACTGTGCACCTGCTTTGGGACTAAAGGTAGCAACGGCAGTCATTGACTGGTGTATTGTGGGGAAGCAAGAGGCTCCAGACAGCTGCAGAATGTCAGGACTTTATATGGCTTAGGGAGCAAGAGGAGAACAAAAATGGCCACAGAGAAAAAGAAAACAAGTTTTGGAGCAATAGAACCAATGGAGCAATAGAGCTTAGGATTTCAGCAACAGACACACATCTAGAATGAGATTCAGTTCATTCACGGCTGAAGGCATAAGGGCAATTTACATTTTATAATTCACTGGAAAATATGTTGGTGAAGGCAGCCACATGACATACCAGCAATTTCTGTTCACAGGTTACTCTTTTGAAATCTGATTTGTGTTGCTGAGCCATGCAGAAATGAATATCTTATTTTCAAATCACATGTGCTCAGTAACTATATGCATCAGGAACAACCATTTTTTTCTGTGATTTTTTTAATATCTTGCTTAGTGACACAAAGATTTATTTTCATTCCCAGCCATTTTCCTAAACAGAAGCATTGATGTAATTTTTTAAAAAGACAGCTGCAGCTTCAGAGAGCTTAGCAAGAAGCCTAAAATTTCAGAATCTATAATTTTTTTTAATGGTTTCTTATTTTCAGTATTGTATGTAATCCTACCTCTAATTACAATGCATCTATCTACTCTTCTGAAATCCTGTAGGCTGAATAAATCTGCAGAAAAATTCTAACTCAGAGGTATATCCTACACTATTTTTAGTAATTTGTGTAATGAAAATACATTTACTTAGCTCTACGCCTTTTTGAGTTAGTTCAGAAATACGTTTTCAAACTTCAAGACACTTGGAGTATTCCCTAACGGTGAGTGTTGGCCCAGTAGCAATTCAAGTCTTCTCTGTCTGCTAAGTCTAAGAGGGAAGGCTGCTCTAATTTCTCTATGCCAGCTGGAACTCTGTGAAAACTTGTTATAATCCGTGTACTACTCCTTAGCTCATTGTAGCAATTTGCTTTAATTACTTTTCCCTTGTCTTATACGTGTTACAGAAATATTGGAGTTCTCAAAAAATTCAGGGTACACATTTCTGAAGCTAGTTTTGTGTCAGAGGGATTCAATTAGGGTTTGTGATGGGTGACAGTTTCTTTAAAAATTTGATAGGAGCTATGGAACATCTCTGAACAAAGTGAATAGACATCAATTTCATATACAATTTTAGAAAGTTCAGAGATCCCTCTACTCAATCATGAAAGAGTTTTAAATCTAGTCCAATTATTTTGTGTTCAGAAAACAGTTAAGCATGTGGAAAAAGGTTTATTCAACGGAGAGTTTATAAACAATTATGCTGAAATGAGTTTAATTTCAGTTTTCACCAAGTTAAAAATTAATTTTTCTCTCATCCAGATAACTTCTGAGCCATTTAGACAACAGATTAGAGCTCACTGTATTTTGTCTTGGTCAATATGCTTGTTTGACGTAGGCAGACAGATTACCCTCCCCATTGCTCAATCCCAAGACTGTACACGTGGGAGGGACTCAACCTCTGTTCAAGTAGCATCACACTTGTGTTTCAAATCATTCCTGATGTTATATCTAATTCACTAAAATATTCAGTTGTTGTTCAGTCACTCAGTCATGTCCGACTCTTTGTGACCTCATGGACAACAGCACACCAGGGTTCCCTGTCCTTCACCATCTCCCGGAGCTGCTCAGACTCATGTCCATTGAGTTGGTGATGCCATCCAACTGTCTTGTGCTCTGTCATCCCCTTCTCCTCCTGCCTTCACTCTTTCCCAGCATCAGGGTCTTTTCTAATATGCTGGCTCTTCACATCAAGTGGCCAAAGTATTGGAGCTTCCGCATCAGTCCTTCCAATGAATATTCAGGATTAATTTCCTTTATGATTGACTGGGTTGATCTCCTTGCTGTCCAAAGGACTCTCAAGACTCTTTTCCACCATCACACTTCAAAAGCATCAATTCTTTGGTGCTCAGCTTTCTTTATGATCCAACTCTCACATCCATATATAACTACTGGAAAAACCACAGCTTTGAGCATATGCACCTATATCAGCAAAGTAATATCTCTGCTTTTTAATATGCTGTCTAGGTTTGTCATAGGTTTTCTTCCAAGGAGCAAGAGTCTTTTAATTTCATGGTTGCAGTCACCATCTGCAGTGATTTTGGAGCCCAAGAAAATAAAGTCTGTCACTGTTTTCATTTTTTTGCCATATATTTGCCATGAAGTGATGGAACTGGATGCCATCATCTTAGTTTTTTGAATGCTGAGTTTTAAGCCAGCTTTTGCACTCTCCTCTTTAATCTTCTTCAAGAGGTTTTATTCTGCATATCTGAGGTTATTGATGTTTTGCCTGGCAATCTTGATTCCAATTCAATTAGTTGGAAATAAATACCATATATGAATCATTAGGTTACTGATTCAAATCAAGTCTCTTTTATGACCCCGAACCACATCTTGCACCCGTATCTATTCATTGTTCTTTAATCTTTCTTTCTTATGTTTAGGTTAGCATGCATGTTTGACATTTCTGTCATTCTTTGTGATTAGATATCCCATCTTGATTTTTACTCTTCAAGTGATGAGCTGTCCACACTCTTAAGTATTGTTATTACATACTATGAGTCCCCTCATCATTTGCAGCCATTACTATTTAAGATTAGGATCACCAGCCAGTCCTTTTTGCTATGCCCTTTTCTTTAGTTAGCATAACAACAGACGAGTTGGTCAAAAATTCATCATTCAGTCTGTTTTTATCAGAGGCATTCCAGAAATACCAGTGCAGTTTAGAGGAGTCATTTATGGGAAAAACAACAGCAATAGATGATCTTTAGCCAGATTGCTTATAGAGTGAGTATATTATAGACTTGGAGATGGAAAGGCCCTTAGATTTCTTTCTTTCTTTTTTTTTTTTTTACTTTACAATATTGTATTGGTTTGCCATACATCAACATGAACCTGCCACAGGTATACACGTGTTCCCTATCCTGAACCCCCCTCCCTTCTCCCTCCCCGTACCATCCCTTTGGGTTGTCTCAGTGCACCAACCCCAAGCATCCAGTATCATGCATCAAACCTGGACTGGCGATTCGTTTCATATATGCTATTATACATGTTTCAAAGTTTCATCTACTATTCCTTTCTAACAATTCAGGACATATAAGACACCACCGTTATAGCAGAAAGTGAAGAGAAACTAAAAAGCCTCTTGACGAAAGTGAAAGAGGAGAGTGAGAAATCTAACTTAAAGCTCAGCATTCAAAAAATGAAGATCATGGCATCTGGTCCCATCACTTCATGGCAAATAGATGGGGAAACAATGGAAACAGTGACAGACTTTATTTTCTTGGGCTCCAAAATCACTGCAGATGGTGACTGCAAACATGAAATTAAAACGCTTTCTCTTTGGAAGAAAAGCTATGAACAACCTAGATAGTGGATTAAAAAGCAGAGGCATTACTTTGCTGACAAAGGTATGGTTTTTCCAGTAGTCAGGTATGAATGTGAGAGTTGAAACATAAAGACATTTGAGCACTGAAGAATTGATGCTTTTGAAGTGTGGTGTTGGAGAAGACTCTTGAGTGTTCCTTGGACTGCAAGGAAATCAAACCAGTCAACCCTAAAGGAAACCAGTCCTGAATATTCATTGGAAGGATTGATGCTGAAGCTGATGCTGCAATTCTTTGGCGACCTGATGGGAAGAGCCAACTCCTTAGAAAAGACCCTGATGCCGGGAAAGATTGAAGGCAGGAGGAGAAGAGGATGACAGAGGATGAGATAGTTGGATGCCATCACCAACTCAATGGACATGAGTTTGAGCAAGCTCCGGGATTTGGTGAAGGACAGGGAAGCCTGGCATGCTGCAGTCTATGGAGTCACAAAGAGTTGGACACGACTGAGTGACTAAACCGAAGTGAGCTGAACTGAACTTATATCATTCTAAGATGGTCATCTGGCCTTGGCCTGCAAACTTCTCATGATAGATATCCTTGCTTTCTGGTGCAGCCTGTTCACTGTTGAGAGATGTAAAGATAATATTCTTTCCTGTGTAGATTAGAAATATGCTTCCCAGTAACTTCTATGTATTAGTTCTTATTATATCAAGTGCAACTTGATAAAATAAGATGAATCTATTTATTTATCAGACATTCAAATATTTGAAGACAGGTGTTATTGAAGTGGTCATCTCTATTTTAGCCTTCCCAGGATTCATTTTCCTTTCTTCTCAGAATAATCAATTTTCCAATGGGAAATTTATCTCCATCCTATTTTCCACTGATGGGGTTTACCAAGGAATGAAAGCTTTCTTATCCCTACCCTTTAAGATGTGTTCAGTTCAGTTCAGTTCAGTTCAGTCACTCAGTCATGTCTGATTCTGTGACCCCATGAATTGCAGCTCGCAATTCTTCAGTGCTCAGCCTTCTTCACAGTCCAACTCTCACACCCATACATGACTACTGGAAAAACCATAGCCTTGACTAGATGGACCTCAGTCGGCAAAGTAATGTCTCTGTTTTTGAATATGTTGTCTAGGTTGGTCATAACTTTTCTTCCAAGGAGTAAGCGTCTTTTAATTTTGTGGCTGCAGTCACCATCTGCAGTGATTTGGGAGGCCCAAAAAATAAAGTCTGACACTGTTTCCACTGTTTACCCATCTATTTCCCATGAAGTGATGGGACCAGATGCCATCATCTTCGTTTTCTGAATGTTGAGCTTTAAGCCAACTTTTTCACTCTCCTCTTTCACTTTCATCAAGAGGCTTTTTAGTTTCTCTTCACTTTCTGCCGTAAAGGTGGTGTCATCTGCATATCTGAGGTTGTTGATATTTCTCCTGGCAATCTTGATTCCAGCTTGTGTTTCTTCCAGTCCAGCATTTCTCATGATGTACTCTGCATATAAGTTAAATAAGCAGGGTGACAATATACAGCCTTGACATACTCCTTTTCCTATTTGGAACCAGTCTGTTTTTCCATGTCCAGTTCTAACTGTTGCTTCCTGACCTGCATACAGATTTCTCAAGAGGCAGGTCAGGTGGTCTGGTATTCCCATCTCTTTCAGAATTTTCCACAGTTTATTGTGACCACACAGTCTTTGGCATAGTCAATAAAGCAGAAATAGACGTTTTTCTGAAACTCTCTTGCTTTTTCCATGATCCAGCGGATGTTGGCAATTTGATCTCTGGTTCCTCTGCCTTTTCTAAAACCAGCTTGAACATCAGGAAGTTCATGGTTCATGTGTTGCTGAAGCCTGGCTTGGAGAAGTTTGAGCATTACTTTACTAGCATGTGAGATGAGTGCAATTGTGCAGTAGTTGGAGCATTCTTTGGCATTGCCTTTCTTTGGGATTGGAATGAAAGCTGACCTTTTCCAGTCCTATGGCCACTGCTGAGTTTTCCAAATTTGCTGGCATATTGAGTGCCGCACTTTCACAGCATCATCTTTCAGGATTTGAAATAGCTCAACTGTGATTCCGTCACCTCCACTAGCTTTGTTTGTAGTGATGCTTTCTGAGGCCCACTTGACTTCACATTCCAGGATGTCTGGCTCTAGGTGAGTGATCACACCATCATGATTAACTGGTTGGTGAAGATATTTTTTGTACATTTCTTCTGTGTATTCTTGCCTCCTCTTCTTAATATCTTCTGCCTCTGTTAGGTCCATACCATTTTTGTCCTTTATCGAGCCCATCTTTGCATGAAATGTTTCCTCGGTATCTCTAATTTTCTTGAAGAGATCCCATTCTGTTGCTTTCCTCTATTTCTTTGCATTGATCACTGATGAAGGCTTTCTTATCTCTTCTTGCTATTCTTTGGAACTCTGCATTCAGATGCTTATATCTTTCCTTTTCTCTTTTGCTTTTCACTTCTCTTCTCTTCACAGCTATTTGTAAGGCCTCTTCAGACAGCCATTTTGCTTTTTTTGCATTTCTTTTCCATGGCGATGGTCTTGATCCCTGTCTCCTGTACAATGTCATGAACCTCATTCCGTAGTTCATCAGTTACTCTATCTATCAGATCTTAAGAGACTATAAAATAATTGGTTTCAGGTTTGCCTATACATCTCTATAGAAAAAATATAGAGTGAACTGTATGTTCTAACATTTTATTAATAATTGTACCTAACATTCATATGGGGCTTTCCTGGTGGCTCAGACAGTAAAGTATTCGCCTGCAGTGTGGTAAACTAGTTCAATCCTGAGTCAGAAGGGTCTCCTGAAGAAGGGGACAGCTACTCACTCCAGTATTCTTGCCTGGAGAATTGCATGGACATAGAGTGCTTATCCTGTCTGAGATTTGGTTCAAATTGTTTTATTATATATGAGTGGGTATGATTATTATCACTATTTCATGGAGCAGAAAACTGAGGCATAAAGAAGTTAGATAGCTTGCTCAGAGCCATGAACCTGGCAAAAGGAGGTTAAAAGGATTCCAATCTATCCCAACGTAATCTCTGCTAATAGGCACGATGACACACACACAGTACAATCACAGGAAATGGCCATGATCATAAGCTAGTAATACAGCTGGTACCTAAACTGCTCTCTCACACATATATGCATACATACACATCTGTCTTATTCAGTTCGGCTTCTAAATGTTACACATTTTAGTAGGGTAATCTATTAAAATTGTTTAACAAGCCACAGTGTATGGGACAATATCTATGTACCAATGCTCAGTGAACCACTGTACTGAAAGGCTTATCATGATGGATAACAGACCTACTATACATGGAGAAGTATATTTTAATATCGGTGCTTAATTAATACTTTAGTAAATATTTAGAGTAGAAATATTTACAAATATTTGCAACAACTTTTGCAGAGTGTCACGATTAGAATGGAAACAAAATCGCATGGATGGTAACTGTGAGAACAGGAATTTGCATATACTAATTAAATGTGGCACTGAAAGACTAGCATGATTCTGTCCTATTTTCATAAGGAAGGTCTGATGACTAATCTTCAAGTGACTAAAACTACCAACTAAATAAAAAAGTTCTTTATTTGAAGTTAGGGAAGATCTTCAATGTATTTTGTCCCTTGGCTCTACTTTGATGACTTTTCTGTGTCTGGCCTCTAACTGAACTTATTTTATCTCCTGACCACTAGTTTGTTCTCTGTAACTTGACTGGGAGGCTTGCTTCCCGAGAGAGAAAACTGATTAGCACTTTGTGAGCTCCCCAGATTTTCCTGGCTCTGAATTTTAGCAAATCTAGGGCATCTTGGCAGAGGGTTTAGGCCTGGCTGCTTGGCTGTCCTCTCTGTATCTCTGTCACATTGTGTTAGGTCTGTTATACCAGTAGGTGTCATACTGGGCTGCACTTTCCCACAGAAATTCATCAGGTAAAAATTCGAAATTCCTATGCTATAAACTCTGAAAACAGAGCACTCTACCATACAGAAGCAGTAAGTTGCATTATCTTAATTACGAAAGCATCAGGTATGAAGGCCTTTCTCTCTTCCCAGGTCTCTCCCGGAGCATGCACGCAGCATCAGGGCTGTCCATCCAGGCAGCTGGTCTGCTTCCCTTAATGGGGTCAGGAACATGGCTATTTAATGAGCCTCCTTTTGCTGTGCTAGGGCTGAGGTTCCCTTCCTAAAGGAAGCACGCATTTAACTCCATGGTTCTCAGTCTAGAGAGGACATCAGGATCACTGGGATGGCTGCTTATCCCAGGGTTGTGGGGCTGGGGGCAGGATTCTCCCCCCCGCCCCCCACCCAAGAGCTTCTGAATTTGCATTTCTGATGAATTCCCAGGTGATACTGGGAGCAAGTTCTGAAAGGCCCTGCTTTAACTTCAGGCTCTGTTTTTACTTGGCAGACTTTCCCAGTTGGATATATTAGGTTTGCCCTGTTCCCTTTTTCATTTTAAACTGCCCAGCACTGGCAGCTTTGGGGAGTAGCTCACATTAAGAAGACGTCTTGAAGATAAGAGCATGAGAGAGAGAGTCACACTTCAAGTATTCTGCTGCAAGTTATGATTTTGGATACAAGTAATAGGATTTTAGTTAACTTAGTCTAGTGGATACCATGGGGCTTCCAGCCAATTCCCTCTTCCAGCCAATGAACCTGTTCTGTAATAGCTGCAAATGCTGTGAATAATCTAGAGGAAAATAACCTGCCCACTAATGCAGGATAGGTAAGAGACGCAGGTTCCATCCCTGATTTGGGAAGATCCCCTGGAGAAGGACATGGCAACCCACTCCAGTCTTCTTGGCTACAGAATCCCATGGACAGAGCAGCCTGGCAGGCTACAGTCCATGGGCTTGCACAGAGTCAGACAAGACTGAAGTGATACAGCACACATACATGCATGCATGCTGTGGATAACGGCTTATGTCATCCGCATAAGCTGTGGATAACAGCTTATGGCTGTTACCTTCTTCAGAGAATTGCCTTTGACTAGTGAGAGCCACTTCTCCTCCCTGAGACATCTAGGAAGTTTCACACCTATCTCCCCTTCATATATTTTGGGTTAAATAAAATATATTAAAGATCGTTTCACTTGTTTCTTTTTGCACATGTGGCCAATATTATATTCCTATTGGGTCATGCTGATCTAGAGCCTTCAAAGTTACATGGGTCAGGCCAAGGCTAGATTCTGTTTGAGACCACATATATGCTGAAGAAATCAAGACTTGATGATTAGAAGGCTCAGGACAGCTGTGCAATGGAAAGTCATGACTTTTAGACAGTTTCAGTGTCTGAACCCACCTGCACCCAGAATCCATCAGCTAAAGAAGAGGCTCCATCCTCACGAGGAAGGACCTTACAATACTATGGAGGGAGTGTACAGTGATGTAGTCATTTGATTCTCCCAATCCTCTGCCAAATGACACTAGCAACCATTTATTTACAGGGTGAAAATAAACCAGAGAAAAGAGAATACCCACACCTTTTGATGGGTCTTGATACACGGACCAAATTAATATACAGAAGGGTACTCAAAGTGCCATCATTGACTTCATGTTAGAATAGAGACCTATCAGGGCCCAGAAAGAAATGGAGCTCTAGCCCACATCTATCTCAAGGAGGGTTCGTTAGGTCCTCGGACACACCTGGTGGCCATGTCTCTGGTTTCTAAGTGTTTATTCATAATGGAACCCTCAAAGTGTGTTCTTTGTCCCATTAAATCCAACTTATTGTATCAGGAAAGGCCAAGTAGAAGCCCTAAAATTGTCCCCAGCCTACCTTTACCAACATAGTGAGTCAAATTACCATCAATAAATTACCACTAACAAAACATTGTAAAGCAACCACGCTGCTGTTGCTAAGTCACTTCAGTCGTGTCCGACTCTGTGTGACCCCATAGACGGCAGCCCACCAGGCTCCCCCATCCCTGGGATTCTCCAGGCAAGAAAACTGGAGTGGGTTGCCATTTCCTTCTCCAGTGCATGGAAGTGAAAAGTGAAAGTGAAGTCGCTCAGTTGTGTCTGACTTCTAGCGAACCCATGGACTACAGCCCACCAGGCTCCTCATGGGATTTTCCAGGCAAGAGTACTAGAGTGGGGTGCCATTGCCTTCTCCGAATACTCTGATAAAAATTTAAAAAACAACAACAAAAAATCACCAAGCAAACAAAATGCCAATAAAATCCAGTTCATCCCAGGGAAGATTATAGAGATTTAGCACCATACTCAAAGAGTCCAAAGAGTTGGACATGACTGAAGAGAGTGAGCACGTGGCATGTAAGCTGAAGTATCCTAAGACATCCTCTCAGATGTAAAGGACAGGATGTTGTACCCTGTGCCTCCTATCATTAAGAGAAGCAAAATGTTTGGTAATCCTCTTCAGTGTTTGGGGTAGCACTTGAGAATACTGCTATAACCACTGTATGGGTGAAGTGAATGTCTGCTAATTTTGAGCAGGGTCAAAGACAGGAAAAGACTGCTGCAGATTTGGGCTGTAATACAAGCAGCCCTACCACTGGAGTTATAGGCATGAGGGTATTAGAAGTGTCTGTGGTCGAAAAGGAGGCCACTAGGAAAGTCCTAGTAGGAGAGTTGTAGGCACAACCCTAGAAATTAAAACAGAGCTGCTTGCTTTTTGACTCTCCACAAGGGAATGCAGCTCTGGTAATGCCTTGATTTTATTCTGGTGGGACTGTGTTGGACTTGTGACCCCCAGAAATATAGAAAAATAAATTTATATTGTTTACACCCTGGAAGTTGTGGTACTTTGTTACATAGCTCAGAGACAACAAGTACACTGGACTTGCCTGGCCTTTATCACCTTTTTTGCAAAGTAGGAATAATTCCATCTTCCTTTCCTACAGAGAACAAAAGGAGACATCACATGGGATAGTGCTTGGAAAATTTTAAAATGCTGGGCAAACAATAGATATTATTAGATTTAGAACCAGTTGAAGTAATACTATCAGAAGACGTCTTGTTCTTGCAAATAGGCAGTTACACTGATTGTTCCTAATGCTTGAAAATGCAATAAAGTAAAGGAAATAATTTATTTAAAACTCTGTTTTGGTACATCAACACTTGACAATATCTAAACCTAATGAGATCACTTGAGTAAACATAGAAAGCTCTGTTAGTGAAGATTATATACATGTCACAACAGGAATAGAAGACAAAAGAACTGAACTATTGCTGTTTTAATACAGCTCTTGGCCTGACAGAATGAAAAGTTAACATGTGATTCCTAAAAAATCAAATAGTAGATACCATCTTCATTTTACTTTATCGAGTCTGATTTTATTGTGCTGATTCTTAAGCACCAATAGGTGCTAGTATTGTCAGTCTCTTGGCCTCGATTTCTTAATTGCCAAAGTAATGCAAAATAGCTGTTTATGTCTTATACATGGTTAATTATGTTGCCTCATTTATTTTAGAAGGGACCACAGCGCTTGTTTAGATAGGTGGATGGGCCACCTCTTTGCTTTTGAGGATAATTATTTCCAAAGAAGTTTTTAAAATATAGGCCACTTTGTTCTGAGTTTTTTAAAAAAGACAATCAGGTCTATATGGTTGAGCATCATAGTCAGGGAATATTCACTGCAAGGAAGCTATTCAAGTTAGTTCCACTGAAGAGAGATTAATTTTACAGATTTGCACAGGCAACCTCAAGGGTCTAAAAACCGAAATGCTTGTAGGCTTGCAAAACCAGGAATTGGAAAGAAATCATGGCTTTTTCATCTACCTGTTACAGAGTTTGGTCTTTTGCTTCTGCTTGTGTCTAAGTGCTTTCTCATTCCTTTTTGCTTCTCACTACTACAGATCTCCTTTCTCTGCTTAATTGTCAGCAAGCATAGAGCTAAAAATGACTGCCTCAGGCCAGCCTCTATGTCTGTTGAGGTTGCACATATCGCTGTATTTTCCCATACCACTTCTTAGTGTAAAATAAGTATAGAGAATATGTTTGATTACTAGCTGGTTAGAGGATTGCATACTTAAAGCACACTCCTAGTTCAATGAGCTGTGGTGCTGAGGTCACAGGGTACGAACTCAGCTGTGGTGGTCTGCAACTAGTACCGGCTAGCTCAGAGAAGAAGGCAATGGGGAGGCAGACACCTCTACACGTGTCTTATATTTAATCATACCTAAACATTTGTTCCTTTACCTGAAGGGTGAATCCAGTGAGGTTTGTGCCCTTGACCAAGGTTTCTCACTATTTAGCTTCAAAGCATTACATATACTGCCTCCTTTCATAAGAGTAAATGAATACAGTGAGCACAATCTCATATCTCCAAAAGACTTATCACAAATATTGTTGAAAGTAACAAAATTTTGTCCTTTGTGAGTTTATAATCATAATCTTTCTACAGTTACTTCCATAAAGCTAGGAATAATGTCTGTTCATAGCTGGGGTTATACCAAGGTTGTCTATTTGATTTCCCTCAAGGAAAGACTGCTTCCCAGGTGGCTCAGTGGGTAAAGAATCTGCTGGCAATGCAGGAGCCACAGGAGACTTTGGTGCAATCCCTGGGTCAGGAAGATCCCCCGGAAAAGGACATGGCAACCCATTCCAGTACTCTTGCTTGGGAAATTCCATGGACAGAGGAGTCTGGCAGGCCACAGTCCATGTCATTGCAAAGAGTTGGACATGACTGAGCACAACAAGGCCAGGAGTGGGAGGTGGGGTTTAGGGGTGAGGGAGCAGTCCTTGAGGAAGGACTGGGCCTTCCCAGGTGGTGCTAGTGGTAAAGAACCCATCTGCTAATGCAAGAGATGCAGAAGATGAAGGTTTGATCCCTGGGTTGGGAAGATCCCCTGGTGGGGGGCATGGCAACCCACTCCAGTGTTCTCACCTAGAGAATGCCATGGACAGAGGAGCCTGGTGGACTATAGTACGTAGGGTCACAAAGACTTGGACATGACTGAAGTGACCTAGCATACATGCACAAGGAAGAACTGACGTAATGCATGTCATCTTGGGCTATCTTGATGACTAAATGGATGTATTTTTCTGCTTTCTGATGGTAATTTCTGGGACACATAATATTTCCTTCAAATACATATTGATCTATAACTAGTAAATCAAGGAAAGGACTTTTAACTTAGCAATAGAAATCTGAGTTCACAGAATCTAAAAACATAATGCCGAAGCAAAAATCTCAATTTTCCATTGCAGGGAAAGTTTGTGTTGTTTTATCTGTGGTATTTCATTAAGAAGAACATAAATGTTCTTGTCAGCAGTGCAACTAGAAATGTTTATGAGCCTGGTAGCATTGTGGAAAGTATCTCTGAGGTTGCTTAAGTTCTAGAATTCTAATTAATTTGAAGTTTATGGAGGAATTGATTACAAAAAGATTGATAATACAAGTTAGAGGCTAAATGTATTAAACAAAACTATAAAGGGCTGGTCCAGGATAAAAGACTGACGAAACTGACATCAGGTTGTCTGAAGTTGCTTTCACTGCGGTTTATTTCTGGACAAGTAAATTAGATAAATGACATTAAGGATACAAATGATTGAGTTGATGCAGTTACTTGCATGTCTGGTTTTTCATGGAAGTAACTCTGACATTCAATATGCATAGTAGGATACACAGACTGAGCAATCCAAAGGTCAGGAAAGCAAAGAAACTCTACTGTAGCTTTTTTATTTTTTGGCTGGGGAAAAGACTAAAATTATTACTTGCTGTCACCATGGTTATATAACATCATGTTCTATTTCTTAGTCACCAGGCATTCAATATACCTATTCACATCCTACCACATTACACTATTTCTTTTTTCATTTTTAACTTCAGGAAACTGTGGTCATGAAAAAAAAAATCCCCAAACATTATTGCCACGCTCTCTATTAGACCACACTTTGGAGCCAGAATCAATCAAATCCAGTTCTGCTAACCTGTGGGAGATTTGACAAACTATTTAACTTCTTTTTGTCTCAGCTTATTCAGCTTTAAAAGATGAAGTAAAAAGACTTTTGCTTTCCAATATGATCTAAAATGGTATTAGGCAAATTCTCTTGCAATAAACAACTATAATACTGGAAACATGTATGAAGCATCTGTTTAGGGGTACTGGACAATAGACAAGAGAAGCTGTGGTCCTTGAGTGGAGGAAAACATAGCTTTCTGTTTGGGGTAGAAACTTTCCAAACTGTGGTTCTCATAAGAGGAATTCAACAGAGACCGACACATTTAGCTGTGCCAAAGAAAAAGGAGAGTGCTGAGGTGAGTGAAATTTGTAAGGAAGAAGATTAGAAGGGGTTATGCACACAATAAGATATATAAATATGCACATGGATCTCCTTGAATATTTGACTGAATATTCAGATGTATAAGATTAGAGCAAGACCTAGAAAAAAGCAGCTATCGGGGAACTGAGCCGAATATGATTTTATGTGAGCCGAATATGATATCACCCTGTTCTGGGAGACACTGGGATTAGAATTAGTATAGACACTTCACTGAAAACCCTGGAAATTCCATTGATATAACAGAAAAACCACTTAGGAGTAGGGCTTATCTAGTCTTATAGTAAGGGAGAGTCTAGATGCTCTTACAAAGACTAAAACAAAAGTTTCAAAAGCATCACGTTGTTGCATCCATGTATTAACTGCATGATAGAATAAATCTCGACTGTGTAAAGTAAGACAAATTCAAGCTCCCCAAACTGTATCATTCAGAATGTTTGGCACATAGAAAAATCAAGGACATGTAATTTATAACCAGGAGAAAAAATAATTAATAGAGATCCAGAGGTGAGACATGTGTTGAAATTAGTATACAAGCACTTTAAAACTGCTGTTCAAATATGTCTGAGGATTTAAAAGAAAATAGTCATTATATTTATGTAAATATTTATATAAATATTATATAATATTTATATAGGGAATCTCAACAGAGAAATGAAAACTATTAAAAAAAACCAAATAGACATTTTTGAAAAGACATAACATCTGAAATGAAAATTTTCCTGAAAAAGAATTTGAAAAAATAAATTTGATAAAAAAAATTATCAACCCACAGCAAAGACACTTAACAAATCCCAAGAATTTAAGGTTAAACACAAGGAAAACCATATCTAGGCTCAGTATAGTCAAATTGGTAAAATTCAAAGATAAAGGAGAAAATCTTTTTAAAAAACAAGAAAGAGAGATTGTAAAGATTGTGTACATATATATACGAACAATGAGAATAATCTGTACTTTTCATCAGAAATAATGCAAGCCAGAAGACATTGCAACTACATTGTTAAAGTCCTAAAAGAAAACCATCAACATGGATAGACAGATAGATCAATGGAACAGAATTGGAAATCTTGAAATAGAACCCATAGAGCGGCTAAATTGTTTCCACTGTTAGTTTTGGAATAGACATGAAAGCAATGGAGGCAAGGAAAGGTTTGTTTTTTTGTTTTTTGCTAAATGACAATTGAATCACTGAATCTCTATATAGAAAATTAGATAAACTTTGACACCTGCCTTGCAACATACTTAAAACAGAGAAAAAAATAAGTCAAGATGAATCATAAACCAAAACATAAAAGTTAAATCTATGACCTTTCTAGAATAAAACATAGGAGAATATCTTCCTTACCATGGTGTGAGGAAAGTCTTATACAGCATACCACAAGCATTCACCCTGAAAGATAAAAGACAAGTTAGGCCTCCTCAAAACACAAAACTTTTACTCATTAAAACCCTTCATTAACATAGTGAATAGCTAAACACACATAGGAAGAAATTATTGACACACATACCTCTGGGCAAGGGCTTGTATTTACGATATGAAGTAATTCCCACCATTCAATAATAATAATATAAACAGCCTCAATTATAAACGGACAAAGAACAGGCACTTCACAAAGGAAGAATACAAATGACTAGGAAGCAAATGAAAATATGTTCCATATCATTATTTATCAGGGAAATCAAAATTGAAAGCAAATGTGGTATCACTGCATACCTATAAGCATGGTTACATTTTAAAGGGAAACACAACCAAATATTGGTGAGGCTATGCAACAACTGCAAAATACAATATTGGTGGGAATGTTGAATGAAACAATCACTTTGGGAAAATATTTGGTAGTTCCTATAAAATAAAACATGACCTATGGCCCAACAATTCTAATTTCATTGCAAGAGAACTGAAATCGTATGTTCATGAAAAGAGCTGTACAAGATTATTGACAGCAGTCTTGTTCACAGTAACTCAAAACTGGAAATATCACAAATGTCTATCAATAAGAAAATTGGAAAACAAATTGTGGTATATTCACATGACAATTCACTGTTTATGCATGTTACTAAGTGGATGAATCTCAAAACCATTATTCTGAGCAAAAGAAGCCAGACCCAAAAGAACACATATCATATCACTCCATTTATAAGCAGTTCTAGAATAGGGTTAACTAAAGAATGGTGATAGAATTCAGAAGAGCGGCTGACTCTGGAGATGGTTCAGGAAAAGATGACTTTTTCACAGAGGGCATCAGGGAAAGTTTTGGGATGATGGACTCTTTTGTATCTTGCACACATCTGTCTAAACTCATTTTGCTTTTATTTAAAGTTTTTTTTTTTTGATGTGACCTTTTTAAAAGTCTTCACTGAATTTGTTACAATGTTGCTCCTGTTTTATGTTTTGGTTTTTTGGCCACAAGGCATGTGGGATCTTAGCACCCCCACCAGGGATCAAACACTCACCAACTGCATTGGAAGACGAAGTCTTAACCATTAGACTGCCTGGGAGGTCCCATAAACTAATTTTTCTTTATGCATGTTATACTTCAAATTGAAAAAGAAAAGAAACAGATGTAATACTAGTAACTGCTTTATAAGGGTGTTGTGGAAATGAAGTAAGTATATATAGAGGTAGAGGAGAAGAGGGGGAGAGGGAGGGAGAGAGAAGAAGAGAAAGAGACAGGGGAGACAGAGTGTGCACAAGCTTACAATAGTACCTAAAGATTTTCAGGACTAAATAAGCATTAGAAATTATTATTATTATTCATATTGTTAGTTCTAATGTGCCGTTCATTTAATGTCCTATTAGTGGCTCTGCACAAATGTTCAAAGCATGGATTATATTTCAGAATTTTGGAATTATACCTCACATTGCATAGAATGAGACTCTTCTGGTATTATTCAGCTCCACTATTAAAAAGGCATTGCAGCTGTTTCTACTCCTGAAACCTCTTGACACTCTGCAAGTTCCCTATCTGTGGCTTCCCTGCCAGCTGACTTCTAAATGGCTGCAAGTTTTCCTTGCCATTCAATTATCGAGAATTTCAAATGCAAGTAATTAATCCCTTGATCAAATGGTATAGAATTAGACTGCTTTGATTGTTGCCTTCCCTCAAGAGATCTTAAACTTCCACAGAATATAACCTTTAAAGCACATTTAAACTAAACATGGGGTGGTTTAGAAACTGGTTTTGTGTTAATATCCTCAAAATCCATAGCCCAAAGCATTCATTCGATGAAATAAAACAAAAATACTCTTTCGCCTAAATTTTTTTAGGAATTGCTTCATCTACACAGTGCAGAGGTGCCAATATTTCAGCTAAATAGTAGGATGAAAATAACAGAGAGTTACCCTCTTCCAGTGACGAATAGAAACCATACATTACGGTGGTGATGATACTGAATACTGGGGCAATTTATTCTTAAAAAGAATTTTGGTTTTTACCCCGCTGGCTTGAGAAGAAATTATCCGCTGACAGATGCTGACAACTGAAGTGTAAATGGTAAAATCAGAGGATTGAAGATAACTGTTTTTAACCTATCATTGACAGTGGGAGTCAGTTGAACATGATTTCTTGGGTCTTATCTGTTTTTGTAGTGATTTCAAAGATGAAAATATTCTGTCCCAGGACATTCTTACAGAGAAGACAGTAGCTCAGAATTAAGATCATAGGACACTTAACAGAAAAAGATCATAGGAAACTAAAGGACTAAAGTAATTCATTAAATTAGTAAAAACAAAGCCACGCTCTAACTTGAATGTGGTTTGGTATAGTAATTCCACTTTCCTTAGCAACTAGACGTAACATAATGTCCACCAGTTGGCTGGCAGTAGCTTCTTTACCTGAGAAGGCAATGGCACCCCACCCCAGTACTCTTACCTGGAAAATCCCATGGATGGAGGAGCCTGGTAGGCTATAGTCCATGGGGTCGCTAAGAATCGGACACGACTGAAGCGACTTAGAGGCAGCAGCAGCGGCTTCATTACCCCAATTCCACATAATTACTGTGTTTGATCAAGCAGAGCTGAACTAACAGCTGATCCAGATATTAGTCTGTGCTCCCATTTTAGCTAAAAAAGTTTGCAAGGTACACATTCTCTTTTTTCTCTTCCACTGCATAGAACATGACATTTCATACTATATTTACAGTGTTGAACAGTAATCAGTTACTGCCACCTTGTGAGGCTGCAAAGAACAAAGAGCTTTATTTGGGATATTAAGAATTGCAATTCTAAAGACACACACACACACACACACATATATATATTTGGGTAAAACTAGAAGAGTATTCTGGGAAAGAGGAGTCAGGGGCTTATAATGACAAAAGCCATAAGGTTGTTAAAGCTGTCTGGCAAAGATTCTGATTGACTCTGATGCAGGAAAGAAATATTTTTCCTTAAGGTATAGGCTATCATTAGTTATTTAAGGTAAAATCCAATCAGTAGATAGGCCATTATGAGTTATTTTAGAGTAAAGGTCCAGTAAGTATCTTGAGTTTCTGGAACATTGGGCAGAGGTTCTAAATGCCAGTGTTAAGAAAATAAGTGGTCAAATTTCAGATTTTGTCTGGCCTGAGATGTGTGTAAGCCACACTTCATCAAGGGCCTCCTGGATCCATTTTAGAAAGCTTTCTTAGCAATATTAATGCCACTTCTATTTTCCTTTCATAATAGTCAAAGAGCTTTTGAAGTTAGACATCGCATTAGATATGCAACTGAGTAGGAAATGGCAACCCACTCCAGTATTTTTGCCTGAAAATCCCACAGAAAAAGAGGAGACTGGTGGCATACAGTCCATTGGGTCTCAAAGAGTCAGACACAACCTCATCCACATACACACGTGCATGGTACGAAAGACTTTGTCAAGACTTTAGCAATTGTACCATAATTTGAACATTGTTCGCCATTGCCTTTCTTTGGGATTGGAATGAAAACCAACCTTTTCCAGTCTTGTGGCCACTGCTGAGTTTCCTAAATTTGCTGGCATACCAAGTGCAGCTAATAGCATCATCTTTTAGGATTTGAAATAGCTCAGCTGGAATTCCATCACCTCCACCAGCTTTGTTTGTGGTAATGCTTCCTAAGGCCCACTTCACACTCCATGATGTCTGGCTCTCAGTGAGTGATCACACCATCGTGGTTATCTGGGTCATTAAGACCTTTTCTGTAGCTGGACTTACAAAAGGCAAGGGAACCAGAGATTAAATTGCCAACATCTATTGTATCATAGAAAAAACAAGGAAACTAAAAAAAAAAAAATCTATTTCTGCTTCACTGACTATGCTAAAGTCTTTGACTGTGTGGATCACAGCAAACTGTGGAAAATTCTTAGAGATGGGAATAAAAGACCATCTTACCTGTCCCCTGAGAAACCTGTATGCAGGTTATGAAGGGAACAATTAGAACCAGACATGAAACAATTGATTGGTTCCAAATTTGGAAAGGAGTACATCAAAGTCGTATATTGTCACCCTGCTTATTTATTTATTTATTTATTGTCACTCTGCTTATGCAGAGTATGTCATGTGAAATTTCATTCTGGATGAGCTACAAGCTGGAATGAAGATTGGCGGGAGAAATAACAACCTCAGATAGGCAGGTGACACCACCCTTATGGCAGAATATGAAGAGGAACTGAACAGCCTCTTGATAAAGGTGAAAGAGGAGAGTGAAAAAGCTGGCTTAAAAATCAACATTCTGAAAACTAAGATCAAGGCATCTGAAGCCATCAATTCAAGGCAAACAGATGGGGAAAAAGTGGAAATAATGACAGAGTTTATTTTGGAGGGCTCCAAAATCACTGTGGACAGTGATTGCAGTCATGAAATTAAAAGATACTTGCTCCTTGGAAGAAAAGCTATGACAAACCTAGATAGTGTATTAAGAAGCAGAGCTATCACTTTGCTGATAAAGATCTGAATAGTCAAAACTATGGTTTTTCCAGTAGTTATGTCTGCATGTGAGAGTTGGACCATAAAGAAGGCTGAGCACTGAAGAACCAGTGCTTTCAAACTGTGGTGCTGGAAAAGACTCTTGAGAGTCCCTTGGGCAGCAAGAAGATCAAACCAGTTCATCCTAAATGAAATCAGTCCTGAATACTCATTGGAAGGACTGTTGCTGAAGCTGAAGTTCCAATACTTTGGCCACCTGATGCAAAGAGCCGACGCATTGGGAAAGACACTGATGTTGGAAATATTGAAGGCAGGAGGAGAAGGGGGCAACAGAGGATGAGATGGTTAGATGTCTTCACTGACTCAATGGACATGAGTTTGAGTAAACTCGGAGACAGTGAAGCAGAGGGAAGCCCATTCGGACACAACTGAGCAACTGAGTAACAACAGCATGGTTAGGAAGACTTTTTACAAATGTAACTTTTAGTCCTTGGAATTGCTCTTAATGACGAGATTTCGTTAAAGAAATATATTTTCCCTAATAGATTCCAATGTTTGAGTGAAATCTTTTGTCTCTTTTCCTAGAACTTGCCCTGGATCTACTTTTCATGGGAAATCTTCTAACGAGAAGATTCTCAAGAAGTCCAGGTTTAGAAATGTTAAACAAGAGATGTGTATCGCTC
The DNA here is from genome assembly GCF_001704415.2 of Capra hircus. Taxonomy (NCBI): domain Eukaryota; kingdom Metazoa; phylum Chordata; class Mammalia; order Artiodactyla; family Bovidae; genus Capra; species Capra hircus. The sequence continues at coordinate 15,461,295 of NC_030827.1, forward strand.
CTCCAAACAAAGGGGATACCAGAAATTTAATCCATAAAAGTTATTTTATCCTAAAATAATGTTATCTCTTTTTGGAGTGCTTTTGTTGGTAAGTTACTTTTTCACTCATAACATCATTCAGGCAATAATTTGTCTGACTCTTTTTAGCATTAAATTAGGATAGCTCTTGAAATTCTTCAAATGGTTGATACAAGTGGCTCATTTAAAATATTCCTGCAAACCTAAAAACCAATTTCAGGCAAAATCAACATACCAGCCCTCATCCAACCAACCAACAAACCAATAAAAGTATATTTACATTCATCAACCTTTCACGCTTTTATAAGGCCAGTCACAGTTATACCTGCTGCTGCTGCTGCTAAACTGCTTCAGTTGTGTCCGACTCTGTGCAACCCCATAGATGGTAGCCCATCAGGCTCCCCTGTCCCTGGGATTCTCCAGGCAAGAACACTGGAGTGGGTTGCCGTTTCCTTCTCCAATGCATGAAGGTAAAAAGTGAAAGTGAAGTTGCTCAGTCGTGTCTGACTCTTCGCGACCCCATGGACTGCAGCCCACAAGGCTCCTCCGTCCATGGGATTTTCCAGGCAAGAGTATTGGAGTGGGGTGCCTTTGCCTTCTCTGAATTCTCACCCTTAGGTTTTAAATTCACTAATAAAGAATGAAATCATGAAAACCCTAGGCATCCTACCCTTGTACCCCAATAAAAGCAGAGCCCCAGGTCCACAAACTTCCCTCTCTCTCTCCCCTTGATCTCACTGTATGGCCTTGGTTGTGTTGGGTATCTTCTAGTACTTGTGAGTAATAAACTGCCTCTCATAGTTCCCTGGTGGTTTATGTTGAAGTCCATCTTGCACTTATAATAAGAACCAGTAGGACTGTTCCAGCCACAACACTGGCTCCAGAACAGGCAATATCTATGGGGCCTTGCCACAGGTAGTTTGGATCCAGGTAAGTGTCCAAGGCATTACTAGCTGATAACAGCACTATAGTGTAACTGTTCATTGGCAGAGACACACAGGACACATACTCCTAAAGAAGTTTGTTTCTATTGTTTTTTTCTAAAAATCAAAGAAAAATAGTTTTTTAAAAGTTCACTAAATTTTATGCAAAATTCAACACAAAATTGCTTTGAATATATGTGTTCCAGTAATTGTAACAGAGAAATTTTCATTGCTTGGCAAATATAAGTTAAGCATCTAACAAATTTATAAATGCCATACATTTATAAGGGCTTCCCAGGTGGCTAAGTGGCAAAGAATCTGCCTGCCAATGCAGGAGACGTGGGTTTGATTCCTGGGTTGTGAAGATCCCCTGAAGGAGGAAATTGTCACCCACTCCAGTATTCTTGCCTGGAGAATTCCATGGACAGAGGAACGTGGTGGGCTGCAGTCTGTGCAGTCGTGAAGAGTCAGACTCCACTGAGCTGCTGCTGCTGCTAAGTCACTTCAGTCGTGTCCGACTCTTAGCAGCCCCATGCACTGCAGCCTACTAGGCTCCTCCATCCATGGGATTTTCCAGGCAAGAGTACTGGAGTGGGTGCCATTGCCTTCTCCACTGAGTACATACGTTTATAAAAAAATCTTTTTTGACATAGTATATCATTTCTTTTAATTGAGGTAGAATTGACATATTAATTTCAAATATACAGTATAATGATTTGGTATTCGTATACACTGCAAAATGATCATCACAATAAGTCTAGCTTCCCTCTATCACCATACAAAGTTACAAGTATACAATACAATGTTACTGACTATAGTCACCATGCTATACATTACAATCCCATGGCTTATTTTATAACTGAAAGCGTGTGCCTTGGTCCCCTCCACCCCTCCAACACCCCTCCCCTATGGCAGTCATCATGCTATTCTCTGTATTATGAGTTTGCTTTTTTTCTTGTCTAGATTGCATATGTAAGTGAAATCATATGGTATTTGTCTTTGTCTGACATTTCATTTAGCATAATACCCTCTAGGCCCATCCATTTTTTGCAAATGGCAGCATTTCATTTTTTTTTTATGGTTGAGCAGATTTCCATCATATGTATATACTGCATCTTCTTTATCCGTTCATCCACAGATGGACACTTAGTTTGATTCCATATCTGGACTATTGGGAATAATGCTGAAAATGAATAAGTGATTACATATCTTTTCAAATGAGTGTTTTTGTTTTCTTCAGATAAAAGCCCAGCAGTAGAATTTCTGAGTCATAAAGTAGTTCTATCTTTAGGTTTTTAAGGAACTGCTGTGTGTTTTCCACAGGTCCTGGATTAATTTACATTCCCGCCATCAGTGCACAAGGGTCCCCTTTTCTCCACATCTTTGTTAATATCTGTCACTTCTGTTCTTGATAGCAACCATTCTGACAGGCGTGAGGTGATACCTGACTGTGGTTTTGATTTGCTGTGGATTCCCTAGTGACTAGTAAAGCTGAGCATCTTGTCATGTGCTTATTGGCCACCTCTGTCTTCTTTTAGGAAAATGTCTATTCAGAGCCTTTGTCCATCATTTTCAAAATGCTTATTTTTTTTGTTATTAAGTTGCATGAGTTCTTTATATATTTTTAATTCCTTATAGGATATATGATTTGTAAACATTCTCTCCCATTCAGTAGCTTGCCTTTTCATTTTGTTGAAGATTTCCTCTGCTGTGCTGAAGCTTTTCAGTTCAGTGTAGTCCCACTTGTTTATTTTTGCTTTTGTTACCCTTGCCTTTGGAGTCAAATTAAAAACTACCACTAAGACTAATGTCAAGATGTTTATCAGCTATGCTTTCTTCTAGAAATTTTATAGTTTCAATATAAACACTTCTTAATACCACATTTTAATCCTGAATTAATCCCTAGAAATAGAGTGTGTTGGGGATATGCCTCATTGCATTTCCACCTTTTTAAATGTATACACATTGTTAATTAGAAAAACAGTGTAGCCACATTTCAAAAATTTGGGATAAATTAAAAAAGCAAACATTCATAATTATTCAGTTCAAAACAGCAAGTGTATCATTTATTTCAAAAAAGAAAAGAAAAGAAAACCTGCTGGAAAGTGAGCGTGTCACCTTTTTTCAGAAGCACACTTGTTGGTACACTCCCATACAGCATACACTCTCATTATGTCACTCCCATATGTTGGTGGTCATGACCAGCCGCCAGTCTGACAGACATCTTTTGTCGTATTATCTCCACCTGCGGGCCCTTTGGGATATTGTCCCCTGACAACCTCTGAAGCACCATGTTGTATTTTCACAATTATTAATATAGATTGTTTGCAGACTGTCTCTACTTGATTCCAGGTAACACACACCAACCATTATTGAAATCTGATCATCCTCATTCTTATTTTCTGCCTAGTTTAGTATCATCTTCCCTCTAAAAAGTTTGTAGACCTGTTTCTGTCATCTTTGAATTTTCAAAATTTTGCCTTCTCTTGAACTGAATTGAAGCTCCTTGAAAGAAAATACATACTTTTTCTTGTGCTTAACAATCTTGACTGACTCACTGGTTCAAAAAATGATATTTTAAGCAACACAAAGGGCACATTAATATTTTAATGCAAAGCAATACTTAACATGCCTCTTTTGAGTTGAATATGCCCCATCACTTCACTGTGACTTGGCTTCCTCATGTATAAATGCAGCTGCCAACTGGATTTACCAGCAAAACTACAACCTTCTCTGGCCTCTACAATCAGCACCAAGCTGCCCTTCGCCCCTGTTAAAGCTGAACCTGCTGCCTCTTGGTTCCCCCTCCCTTTCACTGCTCATTCCACAGCAATCCGACTTCTGTCCCTAGTTCTCCTCTAAACCTGCTCTTGTCAGGGCATCGAGGCAATGAAAATGGAAGTCTTAGTCGTTCCAGTGTGTCTGACCACTCTCTGTGGCCCCATGGACTGTAGCCCATTAGGCTCCTCTGTCCAGGGGATTCTCCAGGAGTGAGTCGGCGTTTCCTTCTCCAGTGGATCTTCCCAACCCAGGGATCAAACCTTCGTCTCCTGATCTCCTGCACTGACAGGCAGGTACTTTACCATCTGAGCCACCTGGGAAACCCTGCATGCCTTCTTGCTAAATCCAATAAGTACTACTCAGCTCTCATTTAAGGTGACCTCCTGGAACCAGTCTATACTGTGGTCTATTTCCTCCTTCCTGAGAACACTTGTCTCTTCGCAGTGCAGTACTCTCCTGGTTTTCCTCTGGCCTCCCTGGCCTCCTTTCTTCATGTCTTCCCAATCTCTTCCTGGCCAGGTGTTCCTGAGGGTTATTTCTTGTACCTTCTGACCCCATCCATCAACCCCAGCACTTTATGCATTTTTCCTGGGAAACATCATTTCCTACGAGGCCTTTGTATACCGATGATTTCTAAACTGAATTTGTAGCCCAGATTTCTTTGAGAGTTATACACATTTTCCTTTCCTTTCCTTGTATCAGACATTTTCACTTATCTGTCTCAAAGGGAAATCAAATTCACCACACCCAAAATGGAACATATTATTTCTTTTCTAAACTTTCTTCTGCATTCCTCATCTCAGTGAATGATTTCACTCTCCATGCTGATGCCCACGTCAGAAACTTGACCCTTTTTTCCATACTCTCCCATTCAGCCAATTACCAGATCAATTCTATTTTCTGTCTCCAGGCCATTCCACCTTTCTTGTCCTCACTCCAGCTTCCTCTTTCCAGCTTCATCCTCTTTTTGTCCAGATTGCTGTTTATCAAATTGTTTCTTGTAATCCATCTCAACACTGTTTAGGGTTATTTTCTATAGGGAAAACACGACTATGTCACCACCACATTTAAGATCCTTTTAAAGCTTTATGCTGCCTTAGAATAAAGTCTAAAATCCGTAACACAGTTTACAAATTCCTGCTTACTCTCTAGCTTTAACTCACCAATTCTTCCAGCACATGCGGTGTTCTTACCATACTGTGAAAGGGTTATGCTCTGGAATATCTCGGAGTTGCACATGCCAACCCTGCCTTCAGAATACCTTTGCCCTCAATGTGTCTCCATTCACTTGCTCATCAACTCTTTATTTTTGAGGTTCAAACTGGCCATTACTTTCTTCAGGGGAGACCTTCCCTAAAAACCCCAGCTCCTCTCCCTGCCATGGCTCTTCTCCCACCTCTTACTACAGTCATTTGTCTTACCCACAGGAGACGATCCCAGACTGCCAGTGGACACTGAAACCACAGTTCAGTTCAGTTCAGTTCAGTTCAGCTCAGTCTCTCAGTTGTGTCTGACTCTTTGTGATCCCATGGACTGCAGGACACCAGGCCTCTCTGTCCATCACCAACTCCCGGACTTCACTCGAACTCATGTCCATTGAGTCAGTGATGCCATCTAACCATCTCATCCTCTGTCATCCCCTTCTCCTCCTGCTTTCAATCTTTCCCAGCATCAGGGGCTTTTCAAATGAGTCAGTTCTTCGCATCAGGTGGCCAAAGAATTGGAGTTTCAGCTTCAGCATCAGTCCTTCCAATGAATATTCAGGACTGATTTCCTTTAGGATGGACTGGTTGGATCTCCTCACAGCCCAAAGGACTCTTCAAGAGTCTCCTCCAACACCAAGTTCAAAAGCATCAATTCTTCGGCACTCAGCTTTCTTTATAGTCCAACTCTCACATCCATTTATGACTACTGGAAAAATCATAGTCTTGACTAGACGGACCTTTGTTGGCAAAGTAATGTCTCTGCTTTTAAATATGCTGTCTAGGTTGGTCATAACTTTTCTTCCAAGGAGCAAGCATCTTTTAATTTCATGGCTGAAGTAATCACCTGCAGTGATTTTGGAGCCCCCCAAAATAAAGTCTTCCAACCACTATCTGAAGCCACAGATAGTACCAAACCTTACATACACTATATCGTTTCCATGTATATATACATATACACTTATGATAAAGTTTCATATCCTTTTGGCCGTTTATGCAGTTCATGAGGTTCTCATGGCAAGTATACTGGGGTAGTTTGCTATTCCCTTCTCCAGTGGATCAGGAGGTACCGAAGAACGTGCTAACCATTGGACAGTTGCGCTCATCTTTCATGCTAGTAAGGTCATGCTTAAAATCTTGCATGCTAGGCTTTAGCATTATGTGAACCAAGAACTTTCAGATGTCCAAGCTGGTTTAGAAAAGGAAGAGGAACCAGAGATCAAATTGCCAACATTCGCTAGATTGTAGAGAAAGCTAGGGAATTCCAGAAAGACATTTACCTCTGCTTCATTGAATATGCTAAAGCCTTTGACTGTGTGGATCATAAAAAACTGTGGAAAGCTCTTAAAGAAATGGGAATACCAGACCATCTTACCTGTCTCCTGAGAAACCAGTATGCTGGTTAAAAAGCAACAGTTAGAACCCTGTATGGAACAATCGATTGGTTTAAGATTGAGAAAGGAGTAGGTCAGGGCTGTCTGCTGTCACCCTGTTTGTTTAGCCTATATGCTGATCGCATCATGAGAAATGCCAGGTTGGATTAGTTGTGCCAGGCTAGAATCAAGACATGTGGGAGAAATATCAACAACCTCAGATATATACCACTCTAATGGCAGAAAGCTAAGAGGAACTCAAGAGCCTCTTGATGAGGGTGAAGGAAGAGAGTGAAAGAGTCGGCTTAAGACTAAATATTCAAAAAAACTAAGATTATGGCATCTGATCCCATTACTGCATAGCAAATAGAAGGGGAAAAGGTGGAAGTAGTGACGGATATACTCTTCTTGGGCTCCAAAATCACTGCGGATGGTGACTGCAGCCATGAACTCAGAAGACGACTGCTTCTTGGCATGAAAGTGATGGCAAATCTAGACAAATGTCTCTGTTGAAAAGCAGAGACATTTCTCTGCTGACAAAGGTCCATATAGTCAAGGCTGTGGTCTTACCAGCGGTCACTTATGGTTATGAGGGCTGAATCATAAAGAAGACAGAACTCCAGAGAATTGATGCCTTCGAACTGTGGTGCTGGAGAAGACTCCTGAAAGTCCCTTGGACAGCAAGGAGATAAAACCAGTCAATCTTAAGGGAGATCAACCCTGAATATTCACTGGAAGGACTGATGCTGAAGCTCCAGTGTTTTAGTTATCTGATGTGAACAAATGACTCATTGGAAGAATCCCTGATGCTGGGAAAGATCAAGGGCAGAAGGAGAAGAGGGTGTCAGAATATGAGATGGCTGGATCCCATCACTGATGCAATGAACATGAACTTGGGCAAACTCTTGGAGATAGTGACAGACAGCGAGGCTTGGCGTGCTGAAGTCCATGGGGTCACAAAGAGTTGGACATAACTGGTGACTGAAAAATAACAAGATAAAGTTTAATTTATAAATTAGGCACAGTAAGAGATTAACAGGAATAGATAATAAAATATGACAATTATACCAATAATGCATAATAGAAGTTATATGAGTATGATCTCTCTCAAAATAGCTTACTGTGCAGATTTAATTATTTTTCCATCTTAACTAAGAGCTTATCATGCAGTCATGCATTGTGGTCATAACTTCTGCGGTGTCGGTTATGGCAATAAAACTAGCACACAGTTCTTTTTTACTTCTTCACAATTTCACAAATAAAAGATTCTTTCTTACCATAGATCTTTGCAACGTCAGCATATGATTTTTTTCTTTCCCTATTAAGCCAAGAACTTTCACTTTTTCACATAAGAGAAGGAATTTATGGCTTCTCTTCAGCATATCCAAATTGCCAGCATCACTACTCTAATGTTTCAGGGCCATCATGCAGTTAAATAAGTGTTTCTTGACTTAATAATAGATCTGATAACCAAGATGGCTGCTAAGTGACTAACCAGTGGGAAATGCTGGACAATGAGATGTTTCATGTCCAGGGCTGGATGGAGTGTATGTCTTTTTTTTTTTTTTTTTGATCTTCTATATGTTTTATTTATTTTTTTTATTTTTTTAGCGGGAGACTTTATTTTATTTTATTTTTTAAATTTTAAAATCTTTAATTCTTACATGCGTCCCCAAACATGAACCCCCCTCCCACCTCCCTCCCCACAACATCTCTCTGGGTCATCCCCATGCACCAGCCCCAAGCATGCTGCACCCTGCGTCAGACATGGACTGGCGATTCAATTCTTACATGATAGTATACATGTTAGAATTCCCATTCTCCCAAATCATCCCACCCTCTCCCTCTCCCTCTGAGTCCAAAAGTTCATTATACACATCTGTGTCTTTTTTCCTGTCTTGCATACAGGGTCATCATTGCCATCTTCCTAAATTCCATATATATGTGTTAGTAAACTGTATTGGTGTTTTTCTTTCTGGCTTACTTCACTCTGTATAATTGGCTCCAGTTTCATCCATCTCATCAGAACTGATTCAAATGAATTCTTTTTAACGGCTGAGTAATACTCCATTGTGTATATGTACCACAGCTTTCTTATCCATTCATCTGCTGATGGACATCTAGGTTGTTTCCATGTCCTGGCTATTATAAACAGTGCTGCAATGAACATTGGGGTACATGTGTCTCTTTCAATTCTGGTTTCCTCCGTGTGTATGCCCAGCAGTGGGATTGCTGGGTCATAAGGTAGTTCTATTTGCAATTTTTTAAGGAATCTCCACACTGTTCTCCATAGTGGCTGTACTAGTTTGCATTCCCACCAACAGTGTAGGAGGGTTCCCTTTTCTCCACACCCTCTCCAGCATAATAGCAAATGAAGCAACTGACAAACAACTAATCTCAAAAATATACAAGCAGCTTATGCAGCTCAATTCCAGAAAAATAAACGACCCAATCAAAAAATGGGCCAAAGAACTAAATAGACATTTCTCCAAAGAAGACATACAGATGGCTAACAAACACATGAAAAGATGCTCAACATCACTCATTATTAGAGAAATGCAAATCAAAACCACAATGAGATACCACTTCACACCAGTCAGAATGGCTGCGATCCAAAAATCTGCAAGCAATAAATGCTGGAGTGTATGTCTTGAGATTTCATTATGCTACTCAGAATGGCATATACTTTTAAACTTATGTGTTTTTTCTGGAATTTTCCATTTAATATTTTTCAGACTGAAGTTAATGTCCAGTAACTGAAGCCATGGAAAGTGAAGCCAGGGATAAGGTAAATTTTCTTTATTTTTATTCCTGTCATAGCATTGGCTGTGTCCTCCACTGGACTGTAAGCTCCGTAAGAGCAGAGACAGTCTTCTTATATCCCCACTCCTAAGCACAATGCCTGGCATAGAGGGGGCATGCATTCAATAGTTGTATCCAACTGAACTAAATCAGAAAATAATCTTTAAGATAATTTTGAGGAGAAGGGGGGGGTGACAGAGGATGAGATAGTTGGACGGCATCCTTGACTCAATGGACATGTGTTCTAACAAACTATGGGAGACAGTGAAGGACAGGGAAGCCTGGTGTGCTGCAGTCCATGGGGTTGAAAATAGTCAGATGACTGAGCCACTGAACAACAACAAAAAGATAATTTTTAATAATAACTTTCTATGATGCTGAACATTAGAATCCATCTCTTGGAAGTTCTTTTCTTTTTTTAAAATTTTATTATCTATTATTATTATTTTTTTTACTTTACAATATTGTATTGATTTTGCCATACATCAACATGAATCCGCCACGGGTGTACACGTGTTCCCAATCCTGAAACCCCCTCCCCCCTCCCTCCCTATATCATCCTTCTGGGTCATCCCAGTGCACCAGCCCCAAGCATCCTATATCCTGCATCGAACCTAGACTGGCGATTCATTTCTTATATGATATTATACATGTTTCAATGCCATTCTCCCAAATCATCCCACCCTCTCTCTCTCCCACAGAGTCCAAAAGACTGTTCTATACATCTGTGTCTCTTTTGCTGTCTCGCATACAGTGTTATCATTACCATCTTTCTAAATTCCATATATATTCGTTAGTATACTGTATTGATATTGATCTCTTCTCTTTCTTATATAGACATAGAAACGAAGGCTTACAAAGACATATCTCAGATAGAGTTTCTAATAAGAACTTTCAAAGCAAGCCACCAAAACAACTTATTTTTCTTGAATATAGACAAGAAGAAAAGCATCCTATATGCATTTAAAGATGCTGGTGATTGCATGAATCAGAAAGAAAGTTTCAGCCATTGTATTAGTTTCTTAGGACTGCCAATAACAAGCTACCACAAAGTATAAATTTATTTCTCACAGTTCTAGAGGCTGGAATTTTTCTTCCTTTTTTTTTTTTAACACACACACACACACACTGAGAATAGTCTTTAAACCTTACTATGAAGCTTGACCACTTTTTCCCCTAATTTAATACACTGTTTAGCTGTTGCATGGTATTATATAATATGCAGGTTTTGAAATTTATTTAACAATTTCTCTATTAACATTCACATTATTTCTAGTTTTTGCCACTATGACTAACACTGCATTGGTATGTATTATCTTCAAAAACATATCCTTATACTAATGTTTTAAATAATAGAGTTTCTTAAAACTGGGCAAGCTTGATCAAATAGTTTATATGCATTAAATTTTAATGGAATTTTCAAGATTTTATTTCAAAAAGAAGAGATGTAGTATTTCACCTCCATTAGAAATTTTGAGAGTATCTATTTCCTCAACAACATCAAGTGATTTTTCAGGCTTTAATTTGGGCTAATCCTAGGGGGAGGGAGGGTAAAAAATATATCTCATTTCTTTAATTTTCATTTCCATGACCTCTAGTTTTGATTGGAGTTTCTTCTTCCCTGTAGAGATCTTCTCTTTCACCTAAAAGAATTCCAGAGTAGATACTCCAAAGTTAATAAGGTAGCTCCATGACTTCCTAATGGTTCATGCTCAAAAGAAAGGAGTATAGAGAGAAGGGATCATCACCCTCAGCTATTTATCTCCACTTAAATCTATAAAAGTCCCACATAACAGTTTCCAAACACATTTTACTGATCAGATCTTAGTCACTTGGTAACGCCTATCTGAAAGAGATAAGAAAATATACATTGTTAGCCTTTTTAGGGATTGTGTGGTTTTCTCAGTTCCTTTCTATGGATATGCTTGTTCCATATTTCTTACTTCCCCTTGAGAGGAAATTCTCAAGATCATATGTCTGCAAAGTCTGGCCAGACGCTGACAACCCTGCATTTGCTTTCCTGAGAGTGAGGCTATATATACACATAGGGTTGTGTATTCTCTCAGTCCTGCAGAGCTGGTCTGGCTTCTGCAGTTCTCACTGGCTGTCTGTAAAGCCTCATTTTCACTATTCTTAAGGGTGAGCCTGGGGAGCTGGAGTGTGGGTGAATAACACAGGGCAATAAGGGTGCCTATGGGTGAGGAGGGAGGGATTCTCAGGCTGGTGGCCCCAGAGATCCATGATGGAATGGCTTGTATAATTTTTGCCACTTGGTGCATAGGGTTCTCAGTTTGAACTACTGGTCTACCAGTCACTTACTATCCCCTGGCCACACAGTTCATGGACAAGTATGCTGGATGGGGCTAAAGAGAAATGGGCCTCATAGGGAGCATTCTGTGCAGCTAAAGAAGTCAGGGGCCCTTACACTTTCTCACTTTCCTTATGGGAGAAAGAGTGGGCAGAGGTATCTCCTGACATTGAGCTATGCTGTCCACTGGGAAGGGAGATGTGCTGTAATTCTTCAGTGCTCAGCTTTCTTTATAGTCCAAATCTCACATCCATACATGACTACTGGGAAAACCATGGCTTTAACTAGACAGACCTTTGTCAGCAAAGTAATGTCTCTGCTTTAATATGCTATCTAGGTTGGTCATAGCTTTTCTTCCAAGGAGCAAGTGTCTTTTAATTTCATGGCTGCAGTCACCATCTGCAGTGATTTTGGAGCCCAAGAAAATGAAAAGTCTCTCACTGTTTCCATTGTTTCTCCATCTATTTGCCATGCAGTGATGGGATCAGATGCCACGATCTTAGTAGAAGGACGTGTGCTCATCTTCTCCTGCAAGAACTCCAGTATTGCAACTTGCTGCTGAACAACCATCGAGAGGAGAATGTTGGATCCCACCAAAAAAGATACCCCTTGTCCAAGGGCAAAGGACAAGCCCCAGCAAGATGGTAGGAGGGGCAAAATTGTGTTTAGAATCAAAACCCATACCCACCAGAGATGCTTAGAGGGCTCAAACAAAACCTTGTGCACACCAGGACCCAGAGACCCAACAGAATCTGAGCCAGACCTGCCTTTGAGTGTTTGAGTATCTTCTGCAGATGCACAGATCAGCAGTGGCCTGCCGGGGGGACATGGGCTCTGGCCGCAGCAGACCTGGGAGGTGAGGCATGTGGCATAAGTCCTCTTGGAGGGTGTCACCATTAGCCCCACCATAGGGCCACTGAGCAGATGCCCCACAAGCTGGAAAACAATCATATCAAAGACGTTCTCACACTGTTAGGAAAGTTCTAGGGCCCACAATAGATTTCCCAATCTAGGGATATGGTAAAGGGACAGAGAACCCCCAGGGAATTTTACTTTGAAGGCCAGTGGGATTTGATTACAGAACTTCCACAGGACTGGGGAAACAGACTCTTTGAGGGCACAAACAAAACCTTGAGCATATCAGGACCCAGGAGAAAGGAGCAGTAATCCCACAAGGGACTGAGCCAGACTTGCCTGTGAATGTCTAAGGAGTCTGTGGTGGAGGCATGGGTCAATAGTGGCCTGCTGTGTTGTTGGGTGCACTGAATACAACAGTCTGGGCATAAGTCCTTTTGAAGGAGGTTGCCATTACCTCCATTACCCCTACCATAGTTTGGCCTCAGGCCAAACCACAGGGAGGGAACACTCCCCGACACACACCTCCCATCAACAGAAAACTGGATTAAAGATTTCCGGAGCATGGCCCGGCCCATCAGAGCAAGACCCAGATTCCCCTACAGCCAGTCTTGCCCCTCAGGAAGCTTCCACAAGTCTCTTATAGATAGGTGATTGTCAAAATTGGTGTTTGCTTGGAGAAAGATGGTCATCTGCCATGTTGATGACATCATTCCTAGGGTTTCTAATGTGCTCCTGATGGATGTTTATGTGGTGTCCTATTTTTCACCGTTACAAATAATGTGGTAAAGTACGTTATTGCTCATGATCTTTATTTTGTCTTTTTTTGCATAAGTTTGAGCCTATTTGTAGGGTGTACGATGGAAAGTAGAATTGCTAGGCTGTAGGGTATACCTCATCTACTTTACAGGAAATTTCTCAATTGCTATAGAAACTGATTTAAGAATATATATTTCCACCAGTAGCACAGCAGTATATGAGGGTTCCTGTTGCTCCGTATCTGACATGTTCAGCTCCTTTAATTTTTATCAGTCAAAAATAACATCCAATAGCAGTTTTACATTGCATTATCCTGACTCCTCTGGAGGTTGTGTTTAGACTTCCTCTTCTGTGCATTTTCCATTCCTATTTATTTTTTCCATGTGTTGCTTCTCTTTTTGCTTATTGATTTAAAGTTATTTTTAAAATTCTGCATAATAGTTTTTGTTGATTTTGTGCGTGCAAGTGTGCATGCTCAGTCCTGTCCAACTCTGAGACCCCGTGGACTGTAGCCCACAAGGCTCCTCTGTCTATAGAATTCTCCAGACAAGAATATTGGAGTGGGTTGCCATTTCCTACTCCGGGGGATTTTCCCGACCCAGGAGCTAACTTGTATCTCCTGCATTGGCAGGCAGATTATTTACCACTGAGCCACTTGGGATGCCACCTGGAAAGCCATTGTTGATTGTGTATGATGCAAATACCTTCTGCTGGTTAGCAACTTGTCTTTTCATTTATTTATGGTGGTTTTTGCTTTGTAGAAGTTGTAGTTTTAATGTGGCCCATGTGGTATTCTTTTTCTTTTTTAAAAAAATTTTTGTGTTGTTTTTAACTCTGAGGTAATGATCTTTTAAAATTGTTAGTTTTGCTTTTCACAAGTAAGTCGTTAATCCACTTAATGTATGGTTGAGGTAATAATAAAAATATTGTTGTTGTTATTGTCTGGAAACAAGCCTTTTTGTTTTGCCAGCATTATTGTCTGGTTTATTCTTCCCTCATTTCAAATGTTAGCTCTGGAGTGAGCTTAGGACTTTATGTTAGGTCTCTTCCTTGCCTACTTCTCTTCACACCTTGATTCCCCCTAACACTCAACAACCCCTTTTTCTGGTCCTCTGGCTAAAGAGCTGGGGTTTTAGCCACATGGATTGTCAGGGGTTTCCTTTGACTGGCTCTGCCTTCACATGAAGCTGCTAGAGAAAAGGGGGTGAGAAAAATAATGAGCATTTCCTACTCCCCATACTCCGAATAGCAGTGACTCCTTTTCTCTGTTCTCAGAATTTTCTCTCAGATATTTAGGTATTTCTGTGGCAGCAGCTGCTGCAAGTACCTTCCTAACTGAGACTTGCCTGTGGGAAAGATTGGATAATAAAAATGCAGGGGGCAACCCAGGAGTGTGCCTGGAGTCTCCTTGCAGTGACCCCTCTGCTCCACCTACTTCCCCAAGCTCCTCAGGCCAGAAAAAATTTCTCCAGATTCTTCTATTAATACCCTCTGTAGTTCCAGAATTCTAGCTGCTCTAGAGTCTATGCCTGGAGGCACAGGAGGGTTCAAAAAAGGCAGAGAGAAATCTGCAGTACAAAGGCACACACACACACACACACACACACACACACACACAATGGTATTCTTTGTATTTTGATTTTTCTCCCTTATCTGCTTGTTCTTATTTACTTTTCAGAATCCTCACAGAGTTGCTTTCTGCCTGCTGTTCAGGATTTCTACTTGTATTCATTGGGAAGGAGAGGGTGGTTTGCTTACGCCATCCTAGCAAGGGATAGAACCTCCACGTTGAAGTTCTTCATCACAATGGCAGGCGATGTCCAGCCTCTGTCAGAGTCCTCTCAGGCTCTGGACTCTATCTGCCTTTCGGCTTAGTTATCACTTTCCCATCTCCTCCCTTTTCGCCTTCTGGATCTTCCATCACTATTTCATCTGACTTTCCAGTGTCCTGTATCTTCTTGCATAATTTCAATACTGTTGTCTTTATTATATATTGGAAGGTTCCCCCCGTCCCCCACTTTGTTTTCCTGGATACAAATTTGGTTCTTACCAATAGATGTTCTGCTGCTTTAGTTTCTAAAAGTAAATACTGTTCTATTTACTTTTAAAGTTTAAACATCATAATTTTACCTTGTAGAAAATCATCTTGTGTTCTAAATTAATCTTTTGAGTGCTCTTATTTATTTTTTGATTTTAATGAAAGTTCTCAAGTGTCTTTCCTAACTTCTTTCTCAGAGGGATTCGTCTCCTCTAGACACTTAACTTGGTCTTAGCTTTGGCCTGTTCAGGCTGCTGTAACAAAGCACCACAGACTTGGTATGCTATAAGCAGCAGAGACTTATTTCTCAGAGCTGTGGAAGCTGGAAATTTGAGATCAAGGCAGCAGCCTGGTCTCATTCTGGTGAGGGCCCTCTTCTTCCTCTTCTGGGTTCATAGCCAATGTCTTCTCACTGTGTCCTCACATGGTAGAAGGGGCTAGGAATCCCTTTGGAGTCCCTTTCATAAGAGCACTCATCCCATTCATGAAAGTTTCACCCACATGACCTTAGCACCCCACACACCTCTCAAAGGTCCTACCACTTAATACCATCACTTTTGGGAGTTAATATCCAACACATGAATTTTGGAGGGGGTCACAAACATTCAGATCATTGATAGATTTCCTCCACTTAATTTTGTTTTCTTCAGTAAGTTTCAATTTTTGTTACCTGTCTAAAAGTAGTTTAGGCTGGCAGGGTTTCCAGAGCCAGGAAAATGACTTTTGAGTGAGGAGTTTATGTGGAATAAAAGCAACTTTCAGTCCTTTCTGTTATCAGAATTGCCACCAGACCCTTGCTCAAAACCCGCCAATCCCTCCCTTAAATAGGAACTAACCTATATCTTTAAGTTGCAGGGTCTGGACACAAAGGAAGTTATGAGAAGAGAAAAAAAAAAATTGTGACAGAACCAGCTGAAACCAAGATGGCAATGAATCTGACCTCCAACAGATCTTTGAGTCTTGCACCCCATTTTCAGGAAATCTCTGTCTCTTCCCAGAAAACTCCTGCATATGCGTCTCCACCACCAGTCTCACTCCTCCCTGCATTGTCCTTACTCCTTAAAAGTAAATCCTTCCCATGATGAGACCCAGAAGTTGACTTGTGAACTAAGTTTTCTCTTTTCTAGTTTCTGTTCATTGAATAAAGCTTGTGCTGCTTTGATCTCAGCTTTGGTTTTGTTTTTGACTATGTGAACCCCAATGGAAAAAGAACCTTCCCTACCAAGGCAGGGTATCTCAGCCAATCTATGACCCAGGTAGGGGTTCTTATCTCTATACCCTGAGCCAGAGAACGCTTGCACCCACCAGGATAGGCATACTTTAGATCCGCTGGGCTTAGCATCCCAGAACAATACACAAGCAGCTATAGAAAGACACACAGCTCCCATTTGTCAGGACTGATAGCCACCTACCAGCTGTGGTCCAAAGGAACCACAAAATCCTTTTTTTTCCCCCTCACTGCTTTTCTCCTCTGCTGCCCCATCTCTTTCACTATTTCCCATGGCTCCTTTACTCTACAGATTATAGGAGACTACTTTTGGCCACAGGAAATTATTCTGGTTTTTGTGTCATATAAAACCTTCCTTTTGAGGAAAGACAGTCATAGATGTGCATCAAATACTCCCTCTTCCCTGAATGCCTCATAGTTACACTCTCATTCCTCAGCCCCCAGTTAAAACATTCAATGTCCTATGAATTTTATTGGCGCTGATTTAAAGTTAACAACATTTTTTTTTTGGCCAGGTATTATTTTATCTCAGTCACTTTCTTAATGTGGGTCACAGTGTCCTTTTAAAGAATAATAAAGTGATAACCCTTAGAAGTTTATATTCTCCTTCTCAGAGTAGATCATTTAAACCATGTAAATGGGGACAGGCTCAGTTCTACGTGTACAGGTTTCTTGTATTGGTTTGCTTCTTAGAGTTGCCTTAGGAAAATTGAAAATGAGACGAGTTTTTGAAAAACGATTTCTTAAAATCCCAGACCCATTCCTGTATAGCTGAAAGGTTCCTATTCCAAACAAGCAGTGGCTGTAGAACAATTGGTAATTTTTCTTTCTGATAGGTGGTAGGAAGGAAAACTTCTACTTTTTGGATGAGACATTGAGACTGGGGAAGGACAAGTAACCTTGGTGGCACCATTTCACAGGGGTGAGGCTGGGACCCAGACTCAAGTACTATTCTTCCTACATAGCCACACTGGAACAGTGAAATTATTTAGAAACAAACACAGCTGATGGTCTTAGACAGTAGAGGAGGAGACAGAAGGACAGACTAGAAGAAATGTGAGCTCCCTTCCATTTCAGCAAGCATCTCAGATGACTCAGTTCTTTACACTGTGGAAGGTGTTTTGAAGACAGAGTAGTTCATCTCTGTGGCCAGCTTGTTTATACATTTTTCAAGGTGGGGGGGGGAACAACCTTAAGAACCAAAAGTATGTCTGAAAAGCCAGTTTATCACTCCAGATACAGTCTACTCACCATACAGGAACTAAGGAGTTTTAAGGCGCTCAGACAAAGGAACAATTATATTTTAAGAATAAGTGTCATGTAAGAATTGAATCGCCAGTCCATGTCTGACGTAGGGTGCAGCTTGCTTGGGGCTGGTGCATGGGGATGACCCAGAGAGATGTTGTGGGGAGGGAGGTGGGAGGGGGGTTCATGTTTGGGAACGCATGTAAGAATTAAAGATTTTAAAATTTAAAAAAAATAAAAAATTTAAAAAAAAAAGAAAGAAAGTAAAAAAAAAAAAAGAATAAGTGAAATTAATGAAGTTTAACTTTCCAAGTCTTCTTAAATAACACTCCATTAAATTTGTATTTATACTTTATAAAATGATCTGACATTCATTATTGTTATGCCCAAGGTCCCAACCCCCAGAACTGAGAGAACAAGACATCCACAGCAATGCAAACGCAAAAAGGGAATTTATTGCTAGCTCGAGCCAGGGCCCAAGTTTCATCCAACGCAGTGGAGTGGAACAAGGGCCCCGAGCCCTGAATTACAGCAGTATTTATAGGGTTAAGACAAAGACAGGGAATTGGCAGGGGTGGATTGGTTGCAAGGGTTCCTTAGCATCTACTAATTGGCTAGATTTTCCCGAGTGTGGGCTTTCTCAGGGGGTTTTCATCCTCGTCCAGATAAGCCTGAACCAGGCTACAGGGAGTACACTGATTGGTCGAGTCCTGGCGCTGGTGGAGGATGATCTCAGCTCCTCCTTGGCAATAACTCAGCTCCGCTGTAAAGGAGACTTAGGCCTCTCTTGGCCCCCTGAAGCCTGTCATGGCACCTGTTTGATCCTAACAATTATTTTGTGTGATTTTTCTCCTATTTCTTATCTTTTATTAATTCTCTTCCACCAGTAGCCAGGATTACACATCTGACACGTTCACAGTGGTTGATTTTATTTTTCAGCTTCTTTTGGCAACAGAACAATCTGTATTCTTATTTCTCTAACACCACCACCACCAAAAACAAGACATCAAAAGAGAGTAAAAGAAAGAAGAGAGAAAGAACACCTTGTATTCTCTTTACTATCAAAACAGGTTCTAAGGAAAAGGTTTGAGACCAGACATCACTTTTGTGAACTTAAGTTAACATGTTACCCTTCTCAAAATATTTGCTGAGAAACTTTATACATAATTGTGTGAGAAAAATCTGTCTCTGTAAATGGAATTTATACCCAATAAGGGTTTTAGAAACCTAATAAATGGAGCAGTTATTTTGGGAACAACCTAGTGGATTGACTATATTCTGCCCTACTTATACTAATTCAAAGTCAAGACAACTTATATCTGGAAATATCATTGCATTTGTACTTTCTTAAGTGTAAGGGCCTTTTAACCTCATGCTGTGATTTTTAAACTAGCCATAGGGGAGGCCAGAGCCCTCAATGGGCATTGAATATTGAACATCACCTTTTTATTTGATATATAAGTCAATTCTAAAGTCATATATGTTTTCAGTTGATGTGTTTGCTCTTAACAGTGTAAATAAAATGTTTATAAGAATGGTTGTCATTGTCATTGAAAAGCTGTATTCATGATAATTGTATAGTTTTAGTTCACCAAGAGGTGCCGTAGCCATCTTTGTTTGTAGTTGTGCTTTATGGCTAATTTAATGCTTCCCTGTAAACATGCTTTCGAGATTGCTCATAAAGAATCCCAACCCTGGTGTCTGGAGCTCACTGGACTCTTATGAACTCACTAGGCAATTTGTATTTCGTGCCAGTCAAAATTTGATGGCTGTGTAGTGTGGTGGCTCAGAGGTTAAAGCATCTGCCTGCAATGAGGGAGACCTGGGTTCAATCCCTGGGTTGGGAAGATCCCCTGGAGAAGGAAATGGCAACCCACTCCAGAATTCTTGCCTGGAAAATCCCATGGACAGAGGAGCCATGAGATTGCAAAGAGTCGGACACGACTGAGCAACTTCACTTTCACTTTCAGTATAGTTTTATTTTGAACTGGATGGGCAAATACTCATGTTCTCACATAGGTATTCTTCCTGATAATGACTGTTTAGAGGTGCAAACTGAAGATAAATGTATTGACATCCTAGGCTGGTTTCAAAAATATTTTACCTTCTGGTGTGTTTGAAGAATGGTGAGGCCAGTGGTCCTTTTTCAAGGAGGTGTCCAGGGTTCTTGAAGCCATAAATTCCAGATGGTTTCACATCAAGCTGGCAGTGCTTCCATCATGGCTTCTCCAGCCACGGCTGACTGTGGTATTTATTCATTCACTCAGCAAATAGTTACTGAATGCATGCTATGTGCCCAACCCAATTCTGGCTTCTGGGGATGCAGCAGTGAACAAAACAGGCAAAACTCCCTGCCTTTGTGGAGCCTATTTTTTCAGTCAATAAACAAAGCAAATATTGAATAGCATGTTAAAGCCTGATCAAATGTTAGGGAGGAAGTGTTGGAAAAGGGACTACAGTCTATAATGGGACCAGGAAGGCCTCACTGAGAAGGTGACTTGCACAAAGACCTGACAGAAGTGAGAAAGTCATGTGGATAACTAGGGGGGAATTGCACCTGCTCAAGGGAACAGCAAGTGGGAAAAAGCCTGAGGCAGGAGCATGTGCTGCTGTATTTGAGTAACCGTGAAGATGAGTCAGGGGCTGAAGCTAAGTAAACGAGGGGAATAAGAGTAGAGTGTGAAGTAATGATGGCAGTTGATTGAGGGAAGGTTATGTTGGGCCTTAGAGGTGATAGCTGAGACTCTTTTTTTCTATTCAAGAAAAACGCTAACTAGAGGGGACATCAAGAATTCAATTTCTACTTTCAAAAACGCTAGAAATATTTCCTGGGTATCTGGAGTTAAGAAATATTCTTCCTCTTAGATTACAGGGGCTTCCCTATAGCTCAGACAGTAAAGAATCTGTCTGCAATGTGGGAGACCCAAGTTTGATCCCTGGGTTGGGAAGATCCCCTGGAGAAGGGAATGGCTATCCACTCCAGTATTCTTGCCTGGAAAATTCCATAGAGGAACCTGGTGGGTCCACGGGATTGCAAAGAGTTGGGCACAAGTGAACAACTAACACTTTGTTTCTTGACCACAGGATACCTTGCTTTTCTTAATGGAAACAAAGACTAAAGTTTGCTTGGCGCTGTGTCTAAAATTTCTGATGGAGATTAATTCCTGAGTTTTTATAATTTACTTGCTTCTCTGCTACTCGTTTCATGTCCACAAAGCAGAAAATCTTTCCTGCTACCTTCTTAGAGTTACTATACAAGAAGCTGTTACTATTCCGACATTGTGTTACCTCTTTGGACATACTATTGAAATGTCAAATAACTCCCTGAGATTTGAGGATTATGGTTTTGACTAACTTAATCTTAGTTCCATGTTCGAAGTCACTTGCACAGTGAGCTTTCAAATTAAATGATATTGAAAGGAATTTATTCAATCGTGAGTATGGATGGCCTGATTTTCCTTGACCAAATCCTTCATTTAACTTGAAGATCAAATAGATGGTGACTTTTAAAGGAAGTTCCTATAATATATGAATGCTTGAGGAGGATGTGTTTGAAATGAAAAGCAGGAGACAGGGGAAGAAGAGTCTGCCTGCTAACATTCTTTAAGAGGGCCAGCTGCTCTTCCTGAGTCCTCACTAACATTTCTTAGAGTCTCTCCAGCTGGCGCTCCTTGGCTGCAATGGGATGGTAGTGGGAAGAAGCTACTTTATTTCCTAGAGATGTGACTCTTCTACTGGCTCCTCTACTAAAACATAAATGCCACAAATAAAGGAATTCCAACTGTTTTATCATCATTCTATCCCCCAAGCTTAATGTCATGCCTGATCTATTTTAGGCTCTCAAAATATTCCTTGAATAAATTAATTAATGAAATTAAATATAATATATTCCCTCTGCATTCTTCTGACTTCCTTCCAAAATTTTCACTCTGGGAACTTAATCCAGGATGTCTGCTTCTTGAGGAAATTGTGTGTGCATGCTAAGTCACTTCAGTTGTGTCCACCTTGTGCCATCCTATGGACTATAGCCCACCAGGCTCATGTGTCCATGGGATTCTCCAGGCAAGAATCCTGGAGAAGGTTTCTGTGTGCTCCTCCAAGGGATCTTCCCAACCCAGGGATCGAAACCTCATCACCTGTGTCTACCTGTATTGGCAGGTACGTTCTTTACCACTAGCCCCATCTGGGAAGCCCTTGAGGAAACTAAGTAACTTTTAAAATAGTGTAAACCTGGGATAAGTAAGGAATGGGCAAGAGGTAATGCCTTCAACATATGGACTTTGGATGCAGTTTCTTGA
This sequence comes from Capra hircus, assembly GCF_001704415.2. Taxonomy (NCBI): domain Eukaryota; kingdom Metazoa; phylum Chordata; class Mammalia; order Artiodactyla; family Bovidae; genus Capra; species Capra hircus. The sequence goes on from NC_030827.1 coordinate 15,483,125, forward strand.
AAAAATTCCAGTAGGGACTTGATTCAGATACCTGACCCAGACTAATATCCTACCATGTGTCTTGGGAAAAAGATAAAGGCAAAGGTCAACTGTAGTGACAGCAACAAAACTAGTAAGGCCTTTGTGACTTAGAATATTGATGTATCTTTTAATGCTTGGATCTCTCTTTCCATTTGTTATTTTCATATCAGGCTCGTTTTGCCCATTCCTCCTTCACTGCTTAGGACAGATATGTTAGAAACAGCACAGATTGGTGTCAAGTGGAATTGGATGCGAATTTCTGATTCCCAACTATGCTGCAGTTTATTCACCTAAAAAAGTGAAATCAGGGGTTTCTAACTCAAAGGCTTTTAAGATTCAGTGAAATAACATTTGTCAAGTGTCAGCTTAGAGTTTGGTATGTATAAGCACCTTGAAAACACTGCTTCCCTTTTCCTTAAAATGCTGGCTCAGAGGTCATTAGTGGCCTTTCTCCCCTTTTTGTTACCATTCTCTGGGCCCCATTTACCTACTGAATATTTAGGGCTAAAAGGCTCAGAATTATTTACAGAAGTAAGGGGTAGCATGGATGTGGGGAGGAAATTAAGGAATAGAGATGGGGGAAGAGAGAAGCAGAGTCAAGAACAAAGAAACAAAGAATAGAATTCTAAGGTAAGCCTGGTTCAGATATGATAAGATGATTTAAAATAGCTTCCTAGTATGACTTCTTGCCTCCAACATTTAATCTTTCTAGTTCAGTCTTCACACTGAAACCAGAGTTATTTTCTTCTTTAGCTCATGCCATTTCCTAACTGTTGTTTCTTGCTTATCCCTATTGAACCTGCTGTATACTATGGTTGTTATATTTAATTTTTCTGACATATTAATATACAAAATATTATTATTAATTAACTTAATCTCTAAATGTTTGAGTCTGTATGAAAAAGAAAATTTGAGATGTAGAAATAGCCTCTAATTAGCTGACTATTTATAATATGAATCTCAACTCTTCTCTTCATTTATTGTAAGTGATATCTATTTATTACCATAATTCTTTACACTTTTTTCTGGTTCCTGAATGTTATAAATATCTCATAATACAATTCAGATATAATGTGAATAGACTGCTGTGAAATTTCAAGAACTACAAAAAATGCTGGAAATGAGGAAGTCCTGGTAAATGCTTAAATCACTCACAGAACTATTGACTGGATTGAAAAGCAGAGAAAATTGACAAGGATGATAACAAAATCATCAAAGAAGAATAATTTTCACACCCAAACATCAGGAAAATTGATGAAGCTGGTTAATATTTGTACAAAGGAGATTCTCTTTAAGACAGTGTTACAAAAATTCAAATCGGAAGTGAAGGTTGTAATATAAACATTTTGCAGAAAAAAAATCACAGACTAAAACTTAACACATGAGTTATTCTTTGTTGCAATTATATCCTATATTTTATTAAACATAAACTAGAATGGATTTTTTTTTTTTTATGACTTTGAGTTCTGAGTTTCATTTTTTAAAGACTAAATCCAGGCCACATTTTTTAAAACTGTAGTTACTATGAACTTTTGTTCCCCGCATTAAGAGGCCTTGCTGCTGCTAAGTCAATTCAGTCATGTTCGACTCTGTGCGACCCCATAGATGGCAGCCCACCAGGCTCCCCAGTCCCTGGGATTCTCCAGGCAAGAACACTGGAATGGGTTGCTATTTCCTTCTCCAATGCATGAAAGTGAAAAGTGAAAGTGAAGTCTCTCAGTCGTGTTTGACTCTTCGAGACCCCATGGACTGCAGCCTACCAGGCTCCTCCGTTCATGGGATTCTCCAGGCAAGAGTACTGGAGTGGGGTGCCATCGCCTTCTCTGTAAGAGGCCTTACCTGGTCCCAGTTATCCTGGGAAAATGAGCTCTTCCTGTAGTTAGTTATTTGTAGTCTACTGAACACCATTAAAGTGTTAGCTCCATGAAAAAAGCTACCATGTTTTCAACAGCCACCATAATGCCCTGCACATGAACACTAATGTACTTCATGGCAAATAGATGGGGAAACAATGGAAACAGGGACAGACTACTTTCTTGGGCTCCAAAATCACTGCAGATGGTGACTGTAGCCATGAAATTAAAAGACACTTGCTCCTTGAAGAAAAGTTATGACCAATCTAGTTCAGTTCAGTTCAGTCGCTCAGTCATGTCCGACTCTTTGCGACCCCATGAATCGCAGCACACCAGGCCTCCCTGTCTATCACCAACTCCCGGAGTTCACTCAGACTCATGTCCATCGAGTCCGTGATGCCATCCAGCCATCTCATCCTCGGTCGTCCCTTTCTCCTCCTGCCCCCAATCCCTCCGGACAGCATATTAAAAAGCAGAGACATTACTTTGCTGACAAATGTCCATCTAGACAAAGCTATGGTTTTTCCAGTAGTCTTTTATGGTTGTGAGAGTTGGACTATAAAGAAAGCTCAGTGCTAAAGAATTGATGCTTTTGAATTGAGTTTGAGAAGACTCTTGAGAGTCCCTTGGTCTACAAGGAAATCAAACCAGTCAATCCTAAAGGAAATCAGTCCTGAATATTTATTGGAAGGACTGATGCTGAAGCTGAAACTCCAATACTCTGGCCACCTGATACAAAGAGCTGGCTCATTGGAAAAGACCTTGATGCTGGGAAAGATTAAAGGCAGGAGGAGAAAGGGATGATAGAAGACAAGAGGGTTGGATGGCATCACTGACTTGATGGATATGAGTTTGAGCAAGCTTGGGAATTGGTGATGGACAGGGAAGCCTGGCGTGCTGCAGTCCATGAAGTCACAAAGAGTTGGACATGAATGAGTGACTGAAATGACTGACTGACCAGTTACTGTTTGACAAATAGTGATCTCAACACTTTATAAGTATGAACTCATTTAATTATCAGAATAATCTTTCCAGGTCAGTAGTATCTTTAAACATGAGAAAACAAAAGCACAGAGAAATTAACTAACTTGTCTAAGGTCACACAGCTTGAAAGTGGTAGAGATGGAAATCAAACCAAGGCTGTCTAGTTCCAGAATCCATGCTCCTAGGCCATACAGTATGTTGTCTCTATTATTTTAGGCTGTATCCAGATGTTTAAGTCAAGATTTGAGTAATCTATGTGAGTATAGTAATACAGTCTATAGATTAGATTCAAATGAGACTCTGGGGAAGAGAGTTTATGGTATCTTTGGTTATAACAAATGCTAGAAGAAAAATGCAAAAGTTAAAACAAACAAAATGTCCAATATTCTTCTAATGAAACTAGGGCCATTTGGTCTCTTTCAATATATTGTTTTATTCTATTTTTATCCTTATTATTTTTGATCATAAGAGTATAAAAAGTGTAAATGCTAGAGAAATATTTCACCAACTGTTTTTTTTCTACTGTACATTGATACATCTTGTATTATAGTCCAAAATGCTTTGCTATATATGCCTATACTATATATATGTATATATATATGTATATGTACATATAACACTGAATTACTTTGCTGTGCCCTTGAAACTAACACAACATTGTACATTAACTTATTTCAATAAAAAGCTTTGACCATCACATACAAGTGGTATGATCTAATATAGACCACAATAAGCTTAAAAATTAAAAATTACATGAATTTGAGCAAACTTCAGGAGATAGTGAAGGACAGGAAGCCTGGCATGCTGCAGTTCATGTGTTGGACATGACAGCGAATAAACAACAAAAAGCTTAGAAAATTTCATCAAGTTAAAGCATAAAAACCGTATGATCATCTCAATAGATGCAGAAAAAGCTTTTGATTTAAATATCAACTCCCATTTATAATAGAAAACTTCCTAGAAAGTGGGCACAGAGGGAACACAACTGACATAATAAGGGCCATTTATGATAAGCTCAGAGCTAACATCACATGCTAAGATGAAAAGCTGAAAGCACTTCCTCTAAGATCGGGAGCAAGAAAAGGATGCCCACTCTCCACACTTTTATTTCACATAGTTTAGGAAGTCAGCCGCAACAAACAGAGAAAAGAAGAAATAAGGAATCTAAATTAGAAAAGATGAATTAAAATGTTCACTGTTGTAGATGACATGAAACTATATATAGAAAATTCTAAAGACTCTATCAGAAAACTACTGGAGCTCACCAATTAATTAGGCAAACTTGCAGGCTAAAAATACACCAAAATCTGTTGCATTTCTATACCCTAACAATGAGAGATCAGAAAGAGAAATGAAGGAAACAGTCTCACTTACCATCACATAAAAAAAAAATGAAAAACTAGGAATAAACCTACCCAACAAATTAAAAAAGCTATACTCCAAAAACTATGAGATACTAATGAAAGAAAACTGATGATGATACTGAAAGATATACCTTGTTACTAGATTGGAAGAATCAGTATTGTCAAGATGACTAGATTACCCAAAGCAATCTGCAGATGCAGTGCAATCCCTACCAAATTACCCATGGCATTGTTCATAGAACTAGCACAAAAATGTTTAAAATGTGTGTAGAAGCACAAAAGACTATGAATAGCCAAAGCAATCTTGAGAAAGAAAAATGGAGCTGAAAGAATCAGACTCTTTCAGACCACATAAAAGTTACATTAATCAAGACAGTATGGTACTGGCACTAAAAATAGAAATATAGGCCTGTTACATCAGGATAAAAAGGATGAAAAGCCAGAGATAAACTCATGCACATAGGGTCACCTAACCTATGACAAAGGAGGCACACATATCTATACAGTGAAGAAAAGACAACCTTTTTAATAAGTGGTGCCGGGACAGCTACATGTACAAGAATGAAATTAGAACACTCCCTAACACCATATACAACACGAAAATAAACTCAAAATGGATTAAAGACCTGAATGTAAGGCAGACATTATGAAACTCTTAGAGGAAAATGTAGGCAGAACACTCTATGGCATAAATAGTAGCAACATCTTTTTGGATTCACCTCCTAGAGTAATGGAAATAAAGCCAAAAATAAACAAATGTGTCCTAATTAAGAGGGCTTCCCAGGTTGTCCTAGTGTTAAAGAACCCGTCAGTGCAAAAGACTTAAGAGGTACGGGTTTGATCCCTGGGTCGGGAAGATCCTCTAGAGGGCATGGCAACTCACTCCAGTATTCTTATTTGGAGAATCTCATAGACAGAGGAGCCTGGCAAGCTACAGTTCACAGTGTCTTACAGAGTCAGACACAACTGAAACCACTTAGCATGTAAACATGTCCTAATTAAACTTAAAAGCGTCTGCACAGCAAAGGAAATCATGAACAAAACTAAAAGGCAACCTACATAATGGGAGAAAATATTTGCAAACAATGTTACCGACAAGGGATTAATTTTCAAAATATACAGACAGCTTATACAGCTCAATACCACCCCTCCCAAAAAAGAAGACTCAACATTGCTAATTATGAGAGAAATGCAAATAAAAACTACAATGAGGTATCATCTGCTACCAGTCAGGATGGCCAACATCAAAAACATCTAGAAAAATTAAATGCTGGAGAGAGTGTGGAGAAAAGGGAATTCTCCTACATTGTTGGTAGGAATGTAAGTTGGTACAGCCACTACAGAGAAACTAAAAATAAAAGTGTCATATGATCCAGCAAGTGCACTCTTGGGCATATATACAGAGAAAACTATATTTGAAAAAGTACACGCACCCCTATGTTTGTTGCAGCACTATTTATAATGGCTCAAACATGGACACAAACAATGTCTATCAACAGAGGTATCAATGAGGACATGTGTGTATATACACGCACACGCACACACACACACACACACACACACAAAGAGCATGGAATATTACTCAGCTATAAAAAAGAATGAAATAATGCCACTTGCAGCAACAAGAATGGGTTATCATATGAAGTGAAGCAAGAAAGACAAATATGATAGCACTTTTAAAAGTGATATAAAAGAATATAAAAATAATTCTACAAATGAACTTATTCAGAAAACAGAATTAGACCCACAGACGTAGAAAATAAACTCATGATTACCTGAGGGTAAGTGGAGGAGAGGCATAAATTAGGAGCCTGGTATTAACATATGCTGCTGCTGCTGCTGCTGCTAAGTCGCTTCGGTAGTGGCCGACTCTGTGTGACCCCAGAGACAGCAGCCCACCAGGCTCCCCCGTCCCTGGGATTCTCCAGGCAAGAACATTGGAGTGGGTTGCCATTTCCTTCTCCAATGCAGGAAAGTGAAAAGTGAAAGTGAAGTCGCTCAGTCATTTCCGACTCTTTGTGACCCCATGGTCTGCAACCTACCAGGCTCCTCCGTCCATGGGATTCTCCAAGCAATATACACACTACTATATATAAAATTGACAATCAATAAGGGCCTACTATATTCCACAGGGAACTATTCTCAATATTTTACAATAACCTATAAAAGAATTTGAAGAATAATAGACATATATCTATGTATAACACTTGAAATTATCTATACACTTGATTGCTATACACTTGAAATTAACACAGAATTGTAAAGCAACTATATTTCAGTAAGAAAAATATGCATCATTATGTTTCACCAATAATTAGAAAATAACCCCAAATGATTTGTGTGAATGTGCTTAGTGGTGAAAATCTTGATGGCAATGTTTTCACATCAACATCAGAGAGAATAGGAGCAGCCTGTTTGACAGAAGAGTCCTCAAGCAAAGCAGACTGTGCATGACCTAGCCCCCAGGAGGTCACAGGTGTCTGCACAGGGGCTTTGCCCTGCCGCAGATAGGAAGTTAAGGAGCTCAAACCAAACTTAAAACTTGCAAAGATATTGCAGGGGCTTGTTATTTCTGAGTTACATGTATGTTTTGTTTGACAAAAGAGTGCCTCTGGTTAAAGAAAATAGTGTATATGTGTATGCATGTGTGGGTGTGTTTGTGTGTATATGGAAGACCGCTGAACCTTAATGCATGTTCCCCAAAACTGTTCATTTGCTCATATTATTTTCTTGCCAGGGGACACTCAGTATGGTAAAGAGACTCTGTGATAAGGAACTTGGACAAATTGCATGAATTTCTGAAGACAAAGTATCATCCTAGCAATGAGCACAGGGTTTGGTAAATAGTTCAGTTCAGTTTAGTTCAATTGCTCAGTCGTATTGGACTCTTTGCAACCCCATGAACTGCAGCACGCCACGCCTCCCTGTCCATCACCAACTCCTGGAGTTCATTCAAACTCACGTCCATCGAGACAGTGGTGCCATCCAGCCATCTCATCCTCTGTCGTCCCCTTCTCCTCCTGCCCCCAATCCCTCCTATCATCAGTCTTTTCCAGTGAGTCAACTCTTTACATGAGGTGGCCAAAGTACTGGAGTTTCAGCTTTAGCATCATTCCTTCCAAAGAAATCCCAGGACTGATCTCCTTTAGGATGGACTGGTTGGGTCTCCTTGAAGTCCAAGGGACTCCCAAGAGTCTTCTCCAACACCACAGTTCAAGAGTATCAATTCTTCAGCGCTCAGCCTTCTTCACAGTCCAACTCTCACATCCATACATGACCACAGGAAAAACCATAACCTTGACTAGACGGACCTTTGTTGGCAAAGTAATGTCTCTGCTTTTTAATATGCTATCTAGGTTGGTCATAACTTTCCTCCCAAGAAGTAAGCGTCTTTTAATGTAATGGCTGCAAATAGTAGAGGTGCCCATTTAATAGCCACTGAACAGACTCTGCAAGACTGTGCCTTATGATATCACAGAGACATCTGGGCCCTTTGCTGTCTGGAAAGTCTTAGCCTTGGTCTTACACATGCATCATATACTTGGCTACTCTTGGTGGAAATCTCCTGGCACAGACCAAGTCTGCCTATTATACCAACCTCAGTGGTAAATGAAGTATTTGCTGCTTTTCTCTCCCCACTAGCTCATGAGGAAACCTCCCTCCTGCTGATTTTAATGCTGTTTACGTGTGCAACATTTACCATCATAATTAATGCTATTTATAGAAGTCATGTTTTGCTTCTTAGTTTGCAGGTAACAGGATCTCCCTAATAAGCTTTTGGAGTTTCTATCTACTTATGTTCAATGTTTTGTTTTCTGGGGACTCTCCTTCATACATCCTGTGGGCAGAGACTTGGGAATGAAAAGAAAGCAGAATCTCTTTTTTCCCTTCACCGGCCATCATGGCTCATAAATCACCCTGGGAATTTAGTAACTGTTGGAGTAAAAGTATCAAAGGATGAGGGACAGAGAAGGAAGCTTATGCTTCTTCAGTGTTTCAGTTCTTACCAGATTCCCTGTCCTCACTTTCTTCCTCTTCTCACGAATGTGCCCCCAGTTTCCTTCACACCTGCAGACTCAGTCCCAACTAGGGCCAGCCTGGCCACAATCAGGGCTGGGTGGGGTAGAGGGATAATTACTAGATCCAGATCTATCATCTAGATCACTACTATTTTTTTCCTTTAAAACAACCACCCCTTCCATTACTCTGTTGTCATCATGAACAATGGATTTATTGTTTTTAACTTGTGATGTTATAATCACTACTTGTAGACTCAGCTAGCTCTAACTGCATCCATGGCTTGTTCAGGGGACCATGGCTCCTTGCAGTACACTGCTGGGAACAGACGTTTGTTCCTTCTGGGCTTGTCTTGACTGACTTTTACCTGGTCATTTAGATCTTCCTCTCTCTAGCCTTTGTGCCTCACTCTTGCTTTGACTGACCTCCATTCTGCTCTTCCCTTCCCAACCCCTGATGAGCTATGATTCACATGGGGTGGGATGGGCAATACAGGTTCAAGGTTGGCTCTGAGAAGTGATTTATAAAGAGTAGAATGGTATTTAATGCTGAAACATTCCCAAAGTGTTTTTACTTTTTTTCTATTTAAGCAATTATATTGGATTTTGAATCAAATTTTTTCTTTGATTTAGCACTATGGTGGAATACTCTCAAAAATTTAAATTTCTTCAATAATCCCCAAAATATATTAATTTTTTTTAAAATTTCAGGATCTGCTTAGGTTTTACTCATTGCATTCAGTTGTTGTGTCCTTTTGGTTTATTTCTCACCATGTTTGTTTTGCATGGTGTTTATTTTTTACTAACATTCTTTGAAGTTCATTATCTTCAGAAAACAGACCATGTTCTGCCCCTCCACTCCTACCCTTTTCTTTTCTCCAGTCACTATTGCCCCTTTAGAGTCTTCATCCCTTTTCATCACTCACACCTCTCTAGACCTGTTCTAATACTTGGTAATATGGCTGTACAAGCTTTATAACATAGCTGCCATTGTCCTCAGTATACATGGGATAGAAGGAACAGTTTGGGGTGAAGACACACCAACAAGACACAAGCACACAAACTTACATGTGAGACCCTTCTCCCTCCTGAAATTTCTCTCCTAGAACTGTGCACTGTCAGCCCAGGAACCCAGGGCAGGAGCAACTGAGACTCTCTCATGGTTGCCAAGGGTTACGTTCATATCCCACTTTGAGTCTTAAGTAAAAACTGCTGCTCCTGGTTGATGGACAGATACTGGCCTGACAAATGACTGGAAGATTCCACTGTAGCATCTTTCCCAGAGATATTCTTCAAATGCAGAGATTGCTCAGGAAGCCTGAAGGCATTTTTATTGCAGAGAGAGGTTTTTAACTTGTCAAAAAAAATATTTCTCTTCAGGGAGAAGACAATAATTAATAGACAATAAAAACATGTCAGAACATTTCCCCAGACCCTGGAGGAGATGCTGGCAGGCCCTGTACTGATAGGGAAGCAGGGAGCTAGAAAAGCTGTGCCAGAACAGACCGGCTCTGGGTTGACTCTCAGCAGTCAGAGATCACCTGCTGGCGCTAATGACTGCCTCTGAGTTCGGGCCAGCTCCTGAGGATGCCGAGAGACCCCGTGCCAGTTTGCCTTGGGTGACGGCATCCTGCACAAATGAACTGAAGTCTTATTCTCTGTGAGGCTTTGTCTTCTCCACAGGAGCTTCTGTCCTCTGTCCCTTCTTTTCCTTGTCAGCTGATGAGGGCTGGCTATCGAGTACCCCAGGCATCACGTTGCACTTGGTGAAGGACACAGTTAGAGTGATACAGCTTAGCATCAAGGAGAAGGGCAGGGGCTGTGCCTTTTATAAACCTGCTCTAGTTTGCAGCTCCTACTTCAGAGGAGCTCAGCACGTCTCACTCATTTCCAAAGGGAGCTGATCCTGTATCTCTCTTTCCAATTCTCATGCATTGAACTGCTTGCTGCTGCTACTGCTGCTAAGTCGCTTCAGTCGTGTCTGACTCTGTGTGACCCCACAGACGGCAGCCCACCAGGCTCCCCCGTCCCTGGGATTCTCCAGGCAAGAACATTGGAGTGGGTTGCCATTTCCTTCTCCAATGCATGAAAGTGAAAAGTGAAAGTCAAGTTGCTCAGTCATGTCCGACCCTCAGCGACCCCATGGACGGCAGCGTTCCAGGCTCCTCCGTCCATGGGATTCTCCAGGCAAGAGTACTGGAGTGGGATGCCATTGCCTTCTCCGAGTGTCATGGCACATTCTCACAAATAATCCTAGCTTTATCTTACTCTATGACTTTACAAAGCCTTTCATTTATTTATTTAATTTGTGATGGAATAATCTGACCATCGATTTATTTTCCTAAAAAATATCACTTATAGTAAGATATAAAATATATTGTATAAATATCAAATATGTAATAAAACTTGCACTGTAAATATAAACTATAATATATTATATATATATATGAAGCATTAAACTCTCCAACTGAAACCCAGAACTGAAACACTATTTTCACATGCATAAGGCTCTATGTGACTTAGAAGAAAGTAGGTCCTATTTTCTTCATATGAACATCAGTAGGATAGATCAGTATTAGCTATAAACCTTACTTCAGAACACATACTCCATCTTTGTTCATAGTTTGCCTTTTTAAAATAATCATTCAAGATGAATCGTATTATCTCAATTACCTGAGAATCTACACACTGCATACTTGAATACCAAAAATGCTAACAATTGCCACCAGCCTTATAAATATATGACTATATCATCCTCCCACCAACTTTGAAGGCCAACATGGATACCCACGTGTGACCCTTTTTATCTTCATTCACTTACACATTTATTTATTCATTCATGCATTCACTGATTCATTTACATCAATAAACACCATAATGAGGAACCACTAAGACTCAAGAACAGATCCTCAGTTTGCCCTAAACTCTATCCCCTAAAAGGGAAAAAAACAACTCTTGCTTGAGATGCCCTCAAATCTGGAGTCAAAGGGACTGGATTATGCATAGCTGTTAAATCTCATGCTGCTTCTAATCAGCACACAAACTTGTTGGAACTCAGCAGAGAGACCAGGTGTGCCATCTAGAATCTGGCAGGGAGTCACTTTAGCAGGTATCTGAGAGCCTTGGGCTCTTACAGTGAGTTCAAATCCTGACTGTGCTATTTACCAGTTAACAGACCTTGGGTAGACTTCTTTAACCCCTCCTTACCAGTACAATGAAAATTATTACAGTAGTTATTGTTCAGTCATTATACAGTAAAATCATTAAAGATCTTCCTAAGATTATTATACAGTTATTACACAGTAAAATTATTACAGTGAAGATCTTCATAAGATCTTCAGATTTTGTTTGTTTGCTTTTTAATTAATTAATTTACTTTAATTGGAGGCTAATTACTTTACAATATTGTAGTGGTTTTTGCCATACATTGACATGAATCAGCCATGGGTGTATATGTGTTCCCCATCCTGAACTCCCTTCCCACCTCCCTCCCCATCCCATCCCTCAGGGTCATCCCAGTGAACCAGCCCTGAGCACCCTGTCTCATGCATCAAACCTGGACTGGCAATCTATTTCACATATGATAATATACATGTTTCAATGCTATTCTCTCAATTCATCCCACCCTCGCTTTCTCCCTCAGAGTCCAAAAGTCTGTTCTTTACATCTGTGTCTCTTTTGGTGTCTTGCATATAGGGTCATCGTTACCATCTTTCTAAATTCCATATATATGCATTAATATACTGTATTGGTGTTTTTCTTTCTGACTTACTTCACTCTGTATAATAGGCTCCAGTTTCATCCCCTCATTAGAACTGATTCAAATGTGTTCTTTTTAACAGCTGAGTAATATTCCATTGTGTATCTGTACCACAGCTTTCCTATCCATTTGTCTGCCAATGGACATCTAGGTTGCTTCCATGTCCTGGCTATTGTAAACAGTGCTGCAATGAACTTTGGGGTACATGTGTCTGTTTCAGTTCTGGTTTCCATGGTGTGTATGCCCAGCAGTGGGATTGCTGGGTTGTATAGCAGTTCTATTTCCAGTTTTTAAGGAATCGCCACACTGTTCTCCATAGCGGCTGAACTAGTTTGCATTCCCACCAAAGTGTAAGAGGGTTCCCTTTTCTCTGCACTTTCTCCAGCATTTATTGTTTGAAGACTTTTTGATAGCAGCCATTCTGACCAGCGTGAGATGGTACCTCATAATGGTTTTGATTTGCATTTCTCTGATAATGAGTGATGTTGAGCATCTTTTCATATGTTTGTTAGCTATCTGTATGTCTTCTTTGGAGAAATGCTTCAGATGGTTTTACCACAGTGCATGTGAAGTGCTTAGTACATGCTCTGCCACACAGAAAGAGACTGAGAAATGATAGCAATCATTAGGGTGGTAGATTTCAGCAATTACACACTCTATGCCATAAGGTCATGCATATAATAAAATTAAGGCTTTGGCATCTCCTGATGATTCTTTCACTTAGTATCTGAAACAAGAATTTCTATGAGGCCTTTCCTAAGTTATTAGAAATCTTCCTTAACATATTTGATTTCTCTAAATAATTAGATGATTAAAATTTCTAATATCTCATACTAAAGAGGCAAGTGGGTAATATTATACCCCCTTGATTGATGCTAAAGATTTAAAGACAGCTGGTGGAAAATGGTTAAAATCCTTTTCTAACATGTCAATAAAAATTAACACAACTATAAAATTTTGAACTCCCTTCTCTTACTAAATGTTGTCAAAAAGTACTTGCAAAATTGTGAATGGTTTATGTGATCTGATTCTATGACGAATTTTCAAGATTTTATTTTCAAAGAATGAAACAAAAGGCTATATCCCCAGCACTGTCCTGCGAGGAAAGCTATGAATATTGAAAAGCCAGGTCAGTTAGAGGTAGAAATCTGAGCAGCTGTCGTTTTCTTGCTTCTGTGCTCTGATTATGCTATTTGGTCTTTGCCTCTCCTCATAGGGGTCTTATTTATTTAAGGAAAATGAATTTTCCCTGCAACTGGAATTATCTTGTTAATAGAATGCAAAGCTGACGTGAGTTATTCTGTGAGGATAGTAACTAAGGCCTAGATTCCCAAGTTTTTTTTTGGAATTCTCCCACCCTTGTTGTCTGTAAAGCTGGACCCTTCATTTAACTCAAGTATCTACTCAATAGTGAAGGGACCTTCCCAGGTGGCACTAGTGGTAAAGAACCTGCCTGACAATGCAGGAGACATAAGAGATGCAGGTTCAATCCCCGGGTCAGGAAGATCCCCTGGAAGAGGGCATGGCTAATCCACTCCAGTATTCTTGCCTGGAGAATCCCGTGGACAGAGAAGGCTGGCAGGCTACAGTTCATAAGGTCATAAAGAGTCAGACACGACTGAAGCAACTTAGCATGCACGCAAACTACTTTATAGTGAAACTTTTCCCAGCAACTTCCCTTGAGAACATAATCTTAAGTAGTATATTTCATCATTCTCTCTCCCCTAACCCTAAATCATTTTTACAACACTTACCTTTCCCTGAGATATCACAAGTTAATTTTTAATTATTGCCTTCCTGTCACACTCCACCACCCCAACTCTCCCAAGATATGAGAGGGTAGAATTTTGCCAATCTCCACCAGTTTTATTACTGTATTTAGAATGGTTCCTGGCATGTATTGATGTTCAAAGTATTGATAAACAAACAAACCAAGAGGCAGGATGGCATGGTAGAAAATTTTTGGATTTAAAATTAAGGTACAGTTTTGACTCCTGACTATATTTGAACTAGATCTATATGCCGATGGGTGAGCCAACTAATATTTTGAGCTATAGTTTCCTCACATATGAAATAAGAAAATCTATCTTGCACGGATGTTATGAGATTCAAATGAGATGGCACATTTGCAAATGCTTCATACACTCCTTATAAACAACATTAATTTAAATGGATTTGTTATTATCACTCACAGACCAATAATTATGACCACTAACTCTTCTAAGTTCAGAAGACATGACGACGCTTTACGTGTTTGGTAGTTAGCCAGTTTAATCACATCAAGTGTCAGTTAACTTTGTTTTTATCTTTCCCCAGAAAGCACAGGATGATGGTACTGAAGTCTTATAATTTTTGTTATTTGCATAGAGCTCTGATTTTTAATCCAAGTATTCATGAAATCTAACTAATACCCCAAAAGCCCCTAATCATGGAAGAAAGACCCTTTTCTATAGGTTTCTTGGGGAGGACATTTCAAATAGATATCAAGTTTAGTTATTAAAAAAATTTTTACCTGACAGCCTAGAAATTAAATGAATATGTGATGGATTTTTATTATGAAGGTGATGGTAGACTGTAGTTTGATTTGTTTAAACATTTATTGAAATTCTGATTTTAATAAAATCAATTTAATAAAAATTTAAAAGTTTTAATTTAGCATAGAATATCTTTTACTACCTAAGTGATATAAAACATAATTTTTGGTATCTAGAATATTTCATTTTTAACTTTTAATTTTGGCAAATGAAATTCATATAAACACTATAAGATTTTGAGAAGTTATTGATATGAATATTAATTAAAGATGCATTCATTAATAGATTATCCATTTTGAAATTTGGCAATATATATCCAAAGCTTTAAATATCTGTATAATTATGGGTCTAGTAATTCTACTTCTAGAGATTTCTCCCCCAAATTAATCACAGTTATGGGTAAAGCTTTATATATAAAGTTATTAATTACTGCATTGGTTATAACATCAAAATTAAGGAAATAATCTAAATGTCTAATAATAGGGAATCAGTTAAATATATTATAGTATGTTTATTAAAAGGAATATTATAAAGCCAGGAAAAGGATATAGGAGTGTATTTAATGTCATGAGAAATATTCATTACATAGTATTAACTGAAAAAGAATCTAGCCCATGTTCTATGTGTGTGTATGTGTATAGAATCATTTTTAATGGAATAATCTGAAATTGATGGGGTTCAAACAGAAAATGACTATTTTTAAACACCTACTGCCTTCAAATGTATTCTGTTGAATCTCCCTTTTATTCCCTCTGTGATGTGTTGGAAAGACACCTTAGCTATTTTTGATGTTTTCTGTTATGAACATTGTCTCCATAATTACACTGCATTTTCAGGCATTGAGAGGTCCTGTGCATTCTCAATGGAAACTTTAAGTTCATACCCAGGAAGTGTGGTTTGTTTTTTCACACTTCCTCATATTCCTTCTCTGCTTTTTCTGGCTCCTTTGGTGCGGGGCAGAGGGTAAAGGACATTAGAGGGACAAGAGTAACTGTCTATGTCCCCAGTGTTATTATAATCTGTCTGTGTGGCAGGCATCCAAAGTCTGACTCTAATTGGATAGAAACATGAATTCTTTGGCTGTTCTGAAAAATGCTCATGCTATATAGTTCCTCAGTACAGAGAGTTTGGAACTCTTACAGCTAAACCCTCTCTGACTCTCCTTTGTTATGAATTCTATTACCTCTCACTCTACAGCTCTCTTGCCTGGTTAGCTGCCCTCTTGGGCAGAATCGTTTCAAGATAACATGAGCCAGCCTACTCTGTATAGCCTTCAATTGGGCCACAGAAAACTCATACATTCTTTTTTTTTTTTTTTTTAATGGGAGTGTAGGCAACCCATTCCAGTATTCTTGCCTGGAGAATCCTATGGACAGATGAACCTGGCAGGTCCATAGGGTCGCAAACAGTTGGATATGACTAAAGTGATTTAGCATGCAGCAAGCACACAGTTGATTTGCAATGTTGTGTTACTTTCTTCTGTATAGCACAGTGAATCAGTTGTAAATATACCCTGGTGGCTCAGTTGGTAAAGAGTCTGCCTGCAACGTGGGAGACCTGGGTTCAGTTCCTGGGTCAGGAAGATCCCCTGGAGAAGGAAATAACAACTCACTCCAGTCTTCTTGCCTGGAAGATTCCATGGAGAGAGGAGCCTGGTGGGCTACAGTCCATGGGGTCATAAAGAGTTGGACACGACTGAGTGACTAACACTTTCACTTCATTCTTTTTTAGATTATTTTCCCATATAGATCATTACATAGTATTGAGTATAGTTACCTGTGCTATACAGTAAGTCCTTATTAGTTATCTATTTTATATATACTAGTGTATATATGTTAACCTGATCTCCCAATTTTTCCCTCTCTCCCTTAACCTCTGATAAACGTAAGACTGTTTTCTACATCTGTAACTCTTTCTATTTTGTAAATAAGTTTATTGTTACCATTTTTTTGGATTCCACATATAAGCAATATAATACAAACCTTCTCTATGTGACTTCACTCAGTATGACGATCTCTAGTCCACCCATGTTTCTACAAATGGCATTATTTCATTTTTCATGGAGGAGTAATATACCATGGTATATATCTACCACACATTATTGCTATAGCAAATAATAATCACAGTTCAAGATTTCATACTGATGCCCTCTCTGCTTTTTCACTGAGAGGCCAGACTGGTCAACTTCTACGCTATTGTGTTCTCTAAGTGATAAACTGGTATCAACCTTTATGTTCATACACAATCCCAGGCTCCAGAGACATCTCAAGCTCTTATAATAACTCCCTTCAGTGAGAAATCTAGGCTTCTGCAGTTCAGCATAGATAAACAAGGCCACTCAAGAGAATAAAGATTAAGTCACAGACCAGTTAGGACAACATGGAGAGGATGGAAATCGTAAGTGAAGAGCAAGTTTATGAGGGAAAAGGGTATTTACAGAGTCACTGTGGTTCTGTTTCTAGCATAGGTTGCTGAGTATATAAATCTATAATAAATAAAAGGAAGTTTCCCAACTCCAAGTATTGGAACTAAAGGGAGATGAAGAGCCAGTTGTCGTATGCATGTATTTTTATCCTGAGAGAACTGAGGTTCAGCATCTCTTCTAATTATTCTGAATCCAAGATGTAATAATTTATACTTGACCGTTAAATTTGAAGATCTTTTGTCTTAAAGATGAAAAAGTATGTGTCAAAGCTCAACACCAAAGAATATTAAAATTTTATTCAAGGTTCTGAATAATTCAAAATTTATCTACTTTCCCCCTCTGACAGAAATATGATATAATTTTAACAGGATGTGTTGTTGGACATGAGTTTGAGCAAACTCTGGGAGAATAATGAAGGACAGGAAAGCTGGCATGCTATGGTCCATGGGGTCGCAAAAAAGTCGGACATAACTGAGTGACTGAACAAAAACATTATTTTCTTAGGCTATCCAGGTGGCTCAGCAACAAAGCATCCACCTGCTAAGCAGGAGACATGGGTCAGGAAGATCCCCTGGAGAAGGAAATGGCAAATCACTCTGGTATTCTTGCCTGGGAAATTCCATGGACAGAGAAGCCTGCCAGGCTATAGTCCATGGGGTCACAAAAGAGTTGGACACAACTTAGCAAATAAAGAATAGCAACAATAACTGTTCTTTAAGGATAATATCAATGAACCATTTGGTTTATAAGATCTAAAATATTTGTGGCATTCTTTCTGTTACATTTAATTTCCTTTTTTTTCTACACTAAGAGTTAACTGCTTTTGAGTATAGCACTTAAAATATTGAGTGACTATCTCCTTCAAATTTTACCGGACAGTTGCTTAATCTATTGCTTCATTTTGAATTTGTCTTTTAAGCTAGTCTGCGTGTTAATAAAGACAATGTACAACAGGCAAGTTACACTCCCCAGAGAAAGGCCAGCTGGTTATTTTCTAGGCAACATTCTTTATCTTCATGAATGTATTAATAGCTAAACACAAGTCTTAGAGACTCAGTTTCTATAATCATCAGCACACTGAAAACAAATTTACCTTCCAGGTACTGTTTTACATTAATCACATTAACAGCAATTCACATATATAAATGCAAGAAGGCAAAATGTGATTGTCTGAGGAGGCCTTTACAAATAGCTGAGAAGCAGAAGACAAAGGAGAAAGGGAAAGATATGCCCTGAATGAAGAATTCTAGAGAACAGCAAGGAGAGACAAGAAAGTCATCTTAAGTGAACAGAAAAAAGAAACATACCAGAAACTATAAAACTCTCAGAGGAAAACATAGGCAGAACACTTGATGACATAAATCAAAGCAAGATCCTCTGTGACCCACCTCCTAGAGTAATGGAAATAAAAACAAAAGTAAACAAGTCGGACCTGATTAAACTTAAAAGCTGTTGCACAGCAAAGGAAACTATAAGCAAGGAGAAAAGACAACCCGCAGAATGGGAGAAAATAATAGCAAATGAAACAACTGACAAAGGATTAATTTCTAAAATATACAAGCAACTCATACAACTTAATGCCAGAAAAACAAACCACCCATCAAAAAGTGGGGAAAAGACCTGAACAGGCATTTCTCCAAAGAAGACATACAGATGGCTAACAAACACATGAAAAAACGCTCAGCACTGCTCATTATTAGAGAGATGCAAATCAAAACTACAATAAGATATCACCAGTCAGATGGCCATCATTAAAAAAGTCTACACACAATCAGTACTGGAGACGGTGAGAAAAGGGATCACTCTTGCACTGATGGTAGGAATGTAAATTGATACAGCTACTATGGAAGATGGTATGGAGATTCCTTAAAAAAACTAGGAATAAAACCACCATATCACCCAGCAATCCCCCTCCTAGGCATATACTCTGAGGAAACCAATATTGAAAAAGACACATGTATCCCATTGTTCACTGCAGCACTATTTACAATAGCTAGAACACGGAAGCAACCTAGATGTCCATCGACAGATGAATGGATAAAGATGTAGTGGTACATATATACAATGCAATATTACTCAGCCATAAAAACGAATGCATTTGAGTCAGTTCTAATGAAGTGGATGAACCTCAAACCTATTATACAGAGTGAAGTAAGTCAGAAAGAGAAAGATAAATATTGTATCCTAACACACATATATGGAATCTAGAAAAATGGTACTGAAGAATTTATTTACAGGGCAGCAATGGAGAAACAGACATAGAGAATAGACTTATAGACATGGGGAGATGGGAGGAGAGGGTGAGATATATGGAAAGAGTAACATGGAAACTTACATTACCGTATGTAAAAGAGATAGCCAATGGGAATTTGCGATATGGCTCAGGAAACTCAAACAGGTGCTCTGTATCAACCTAGAGGGGTGGGATGGGGAGGGAGATGGAAGGGAGGTTCAAAAGGGAGGGGATATATGTGTACCTATGGCTGATTCATGTTGAGGTTTGACAGAAAACAACAAAATTCTGTAAAGCAATAGTACTTCAACTAATAAATTAAAACAGTGAAAAAAATAGAAATAGAGGAAAACAATAGGATGGAAAAGACTAGAGATCTCTTCAAGAAAATTTGAAATACCAGGGGAATATTTCATGTAAAGATGGGCCTCAATAAATGACAGAAACAGCAAATACCTAATGGAACCAGAAGAGGTTAATAAGAGGTGGCAAGCATACAGAGAAGAAATTTACAGAAAAAGGTCTTGATGACCTGGATAACCACAATGGTGTGGTCACTCACCCAGAGCCAGACATCCTGGAGGGTGAAGTAAAGTAAGCCTTAGGAAGCATTACTACAAACAAAGATAGAGGTGATGGAATTCCAGCTGAGCTATTTCAAACCCTAAAATATGAAGCTGTTAAAGTGTTGCATTCAATATGTCAGCAAATTTGGAAAACTCAACAGTGGCCACAGGACTGGAAAAGATCAGTTTTCATTTCAATCCCAAAGAAAGGCAATGCCAAACAATGTTCAAGCTAACATACAATTGCATTAATTTCACATGTAAAGAGTCAGACGTAACTGAGCAACTAAGCTCACAGCATATGCTAGCAAGGTAATGATCAAAATCCTTCAAGCTAGGCTTCAGCAGTATGTGAACTGAGAAGTTCCAGATGTACAGTTGGATTTTAAAAAAGGCAGAGGAACCAGAAATCAAATTGCCAACATCTGCTGGATCATAGAGAAAACAAGGGAATTCCAGAAAAAAAAATCTGCTTTATTGATTATGCTAAAGCTTTGGACTGTGTGAATCACAACAAAATGTAAAGTTCTTCAAGAGATGGGAATACCAGACCACCTTACCTGTCTCCTGAGAAACCTGTATGCAGGACAAGCAGCAGCAGTTAGAACCAGACATGGGACAACAGATTGGTTCCAAACTGGGCAAGGAGTACATCAAGGCTGTATATTGTCACGCTGCTTGTTTAACTTATATGCAGAGCACATCATGCAAAATGCCAGACTGGATGAATAACAAGCTGAAATCAAGATTGTTGGGAGAAATATCAACAACCTCAGATATGCAGATGATACTGCTCTAATGGCAGAAAGTGAAGTGGAACTAAAGAACCTTTTGAGGAGAGTGTAGAAAGCTGGCTGAAAACTCAACATTTGAAGAAACTAAGATCATGGCATCAGGTCCCATCACTTCATGGCAAATAGATGGGGAAAAAGGAGAAACACTGACAGATTTTATTTTCTTGGGCTCCAAAATCATTGTAGATGGTGACTGCAGTCATGAAATTAAAAGATGCGTGCATCTTGGAGCTATGACAAATCGAGTATTAAAAAGCAGAGACATCACTTTGTGACACAGGTCCATCTTGTCAGTGGTTTTTCCAGTAGTCATGTATGGATGTGAGAGTTGGACCATGAGGCAGGCTGAGCACTGAAGCATTGATACTTTCAAACTGCGGTGCTAGAGAAGACTCTTGAGAGTCCCTTGGGCAGCAAGGAGATCAAACCAGTCAATCCTAAAGGAAGTCAACTCTGAATATTCATTGGAAGGACTGATGCTGAAGTTGAAGTTCCAATCCTTTTGAAATAGAAGGGAAGGGGACAGAGCAAAACTTTTGAAAGAATGACATAGCTTGAAGGCACAATAGAAACTGTTAGAACCAAATGAGTCCAAGATGACAGACAAGTCAACTTGAACAGAACTTGCTCCTCAGTGTAAGCTCATTGTAACATATCAGCAAGCTAAATAACATACCCAGAGAGGCCATGACAGTTCCAAGGTCAACCAACATAAAAAGGTGGCTTGGCCCAACCCCTGGAAATCCCCACCTCTTCCCCAAAACAGTTAGAATAATCACCCACGCATTAGCCTATGAAATTACCCAGTCCATAAAAGCTAACTATACCATATTTTGAGGCTTCACTTGCTCTCTGCGATGGCCCACACTTTGTGGCATGTGTTTTTCTTGGAAATAAATCCACTTCTTACCTATCACTTTGCCTTTCACTGAATTCTGTGATGAGACAGAATCTGAGCCTCAGTAAATCCAGACACCAGATAAGTGATTCTAATGAAAAAGTCATGGGTTCAAGTTCCAAGCAGGATTTTGGCCTGATTCCAATCTCGGTCATATGGGTTTGAGTTCCAAGTGGGGTTTTGGGTGGGTTGGAGTCCTGGTGCTGTGGGTTCAAGTTCCAAACTAGGTATTGGCTGGGTTTGAATCCTGGCACATGGGCTCAAGTTCCAATCTGCGGTAAATGGTTTCACTTTGCCCCCCTGACAGGAAGAATTGACTCACTGAAAAAGACCTTGATGCTGGGAAAGATTGAGTGGAGGTGATGGAATTCCAGTTGAGCTATTTCAAATCCTGAAAGATGATGCTATGAAAGTGCTGTACTCAATATGCCAGCAAATTTGGAAAATTCAGCAGTGGCCACAGGACTGGAAAATGTCAGTTTTCATTCCAATCCCAAGGAAAGGCAATGCCAAAGAATGCTCAAACTACTACACAATTGCACTCATCTCACATGCTAGTAAAGTAATGCTCAAAATTTTCCAAGCCAGGCTTCAGCAATACATGAACTGTGAACTTTCAAATGTTCAAGCTGGTTTTAGAAAAGGCAGAGGAACCAGAGATCAAATTGCCAACATCTGCTGGATCATGGAAAAAGCAAGAGATTTCCAGAAAAACATCTATTTCTGCTTTATTGACTATGCCAAAGCCTTTGATTGTGTGGATCACAATAAACTGGAAAATTCTGAAAGAGATGGGAATACCAGACCACCTGACCTGCCTCTTGAGAAATCTGTATGCAGATCAGGAAGCAACAGTTAGAACTGGACATGAAACAACAGACTGGTTCCAAATAGGAAAAGGAGTACCCCAAGGCTGCATATTGTCACCCTGCTTATTTAATTTATATGCAGAGTACATCATAAGAAATGCTGGGCTGGAAGATTCACAAGCTGGAATCAAGATTGCCGGGAGAAATATCAATAACCTCAGATATGCAGATGACACCACCCTTATGGCAGAAAGAAAAGAAGAACTAAAGATCCTCTTGATGAAAGTGAAAGAGGAGAGTGAAAAAGTTGGCTTAAAGCTCAACATTCAGAAAACTGAACTCATAGCGTCTGGTCCCATCACTTCATGGGAAATAGATGGGGAAACAGTGTCAGACTTTATTTTCTTGGGCTCCCAAATCACTGCAGATGGTGACTGCAGCCATGAAATTAAAAGACGCTTACTCTTTGGAAGGCAAGGTATGACCAACTTAGATAGCATATTAAAAAGCAGAGACATTACTTTGCCGACTAAGGTCCATCTAGTCAAGGCTATGGTTTTTCCTGTGGTCATGTATGGATGTGAGAGTTGGGCTATAAAGAAAGCTGAGCGTGGAAGAATTGATGCTTTTGAACTGTGGTGTTGGAGAAGACTCTTGAGAGTCCCTTGGACTGCAAGAAGATCCAACCAGTCCATTCTGAAGGAAATCAGTACTGAGTGTTCATTGGAAGAACTGATGTTGAAGCTGAAACTCCAATACTTTGGCCACCTGATGCGAAAAGCTGACTCATTTGAAAAGATCCAGATACTGGGAAAGATTGAGGGCAGGAGGAGAAGGCGATGAGAGAGGATGAGATGGTTGGATGGCGTTACTGACTCCATGGAGATGAGTTTGAGTAGACTCCAGGAGTTGGTGATGGATATGGGGCCCTGGCATGCTGTGGTCCATTGGGTCACGAAGAGTCAGACACGACTGAGTGACTGAACTGAACTGAAGAGGAGAAAGGGGTGACAGTGGATGAGATGGTTGAATGGCATCACCAACTCAGTGGACATGAGATTAAACAAACCCTGGGAGATATTGAAGGACAGGGAAGCCTGGCATGCTGCAGTCCATGGGTCGGAATGAGTCAGAAATGACTTAGCAGCTGAACAACAACATTTATAAAGCAGAAAACCAATGTTTTAAAATTCCACCAGAAATATAATTGTTCATAACTATTGAAAAATTTTAATTGCTAACACAGCAACTATGAGAGTTAATTCTTTGTGTCAGCTTAACTGGGCCATGGGGTGCTACAGTATATGGCTACACATTATTCTTGGTGTGTCTGTGAGGGTGGTTTTTTTTTTAATGAAATTAACAGTGGAATGTGGGCTTCCCAGGTGCCACAGTGGTAAAGAATCTGCTTGCCAGTGTGACTGCAGGAGACATGGGTTCTATCCCTGGGTCAAGAAGATCACCTGGAGAAGGAAATGGCAACCCATTCCAGTATTCTTGCCAAAGAAATCCATGGACAGAGGAGTCTGGCAGGCTGCAGTCCATGGGATCTCAGTCAGACACGACTTAGCGACTGAGCTTCCACACAAGTGATGGTGGAATCTACAGATTGAATAGAGCAGGCTGCTGTCCCCAGTGAGGACAGGCTTCAGATGATACCTTCAAAGCTTAAATAGAGGAAAAAGACAAAAGACAGAGTAAGAATTCGCTGTGTGACTTTTGAAGCTGACAGAGTATCTTCTTGTGTATTTGAACTTGTATTGAACTGAAACATATCATTGGCTCTTAGGACTTTGAACTCAGACTAGGGACTATACTATTAGTTCTCCTGGACCTCCAGATTGCTGACTAAAGATTTTGGGACTTCTTGGCTTCCAGCCTCCATAACCACATGAGCAAATTCCTTACAATAAATAAACAAATACACACACACATATCCACAATATAGGCTGTGTATATACATACGTGTGTGTGTGTGTGTGTGTTTGTGTGTGTGTGACTTTCTTATTTAAGCAGTCCTCTTAGGGTGTATCTTTGGGTTTCTTCTAGGAATGCTAGGACAGAAGTATGTTCTTTTCTACTGAACATGTGCAGTGGAGTGCACAGCCTCAAATGTGCTCAGAATGAAACAGCCTTCGGCCTCAAGTGGCTTATTCTGCATGTACGGTTATCTTTAATGAAATCTTCAGTTACTAGAAATGATTTAAAAATGAATTCCCTTCTTTTATTTATCTCTCACACAACAATGTGTGCTGTGCTAAGTCACTTCAGTCATGTCTGATTCTTTGCGACCCCACGGACTGTAGCCCACCTGGCTCCTCTGTTCATGAGGATTCTCCAGGCAAGAATACTGGAGTGGCTTGCTATTTTCTCCTCCAGGGGATGGATCTTCCTCACCCAGGGACTGAACCCGTGTCTCTTATGTATCCT
This sequence comes from Capra hircus, assembly GCF_001704415.2. Classification (NCBI taxonomy): domain Eukaryota; kingdom Metazoa; phylum Chordata; class Mammalia; order Artiodactyla; family Bovidae; genus Capra; species Capra hircus. Next base: position 15,507,812 of record NC_030827.1, read on the forward strand.
GCATTGGCAGATGGGTTCTTTACCACTAGTGCCACCTGGGAAACCCACACAGCATTAACTGGGATCCAACCCCAAACTTATATAACACTTTTAATCTCTCTTTCCTTCCAAACTCATCCAGAGGCTCACAAAAGAAACCTCCTTTCTTCCATCTGACTTTTTGCCCTATTCTCAGATCTGTACTTATTTCTTGAAAAAAAAAAAAAATGTTTTCCAATATTTGGATCCATTGCCAGTTTCCCCATAAGAAAGGGAGCCTAGGAACCTTGGTATTCACCCTGCAGGTGAAAATCCTTCCCTCTTTCCTCCTGGCTTTCCAGGTTGGTTCTCTCTTCCCCCCTTCTCTGTAATACTAAAAGCCTAGGACCAGTCTGCTCCAATAGGAAGTGAGTACACGGGGGAAGCAATGGGCAAGGTGAGCTAGAAGACTAAAAATCTCTTGTTTGGAAGACTGAAAAAATTCCTAAGTCAGCAAATTCTAGCGCATAAATCCTACAGACCCAGAGGCCATTCTACCTCAAAAGTAGCTTGGCACCTCCTGACTCAAGGCTGCCATTAATAAATGTTAGTATTAGAGCTGAACACTCAGAAGGCAATGTTATTTCCCTTATTTCCAGGCATTGGGGATTTTGATGGGCTGGAGGGGAGGTCAGGGTTGTGAAGTAGTTGGTAGAGTCTCACCATGACCTTGAAGTACCAATATAAGCTCTGATGAGGCCAAAGGCATACTCGCCGTTTCTGCTCAGGTTGATTTGCTCTGCTCTGTTTCCTTGTCCAGTCACGTAAAAACATGTGCTATTTGGTCACAGACAGCCTGCAAATCCATCACTACCCAACACTGGGTGGACTGACCTCAGGTGTGTGCCCTCCTAATGCTGAGTCAGCAGTAATATGTTTACAAATGAAAGAAATGACATTCATTACCATATTTTTACATCTATTTTTAGTCTAAAAAGTACTCAGGGCAGTTTGCATTCATTTTAGGATTGAAACATGACACTTGGTATGCATATTAGTGAACCTGAAGGAGATCAGCCCTGGGATTTCTTTGGAAGGAATGATGCTAAAGCTGAAACTCCAGTACTTTGGCCACCTCACGTGAAGAGTTGACTCATTGGAAAAGACTCTGATGCTAGGAGGGATTGGGGGCAGGAGGAGAAGGGGACGACAGAGGATGAGATGGCTGGATGGCACCACTGACTCGATGGACGTGAGTCTGAGTGAACTCCAGGAGTTGGTGATGGATAGGGAGGCCTGGCGTGCTGTGATTCATGGGGTGGCAAAGAGTTGGACATGACTGAGCGACTGAACTGAACTGAACTGAGCTGTATATAACATTGCTCTTCACCTTTGCTTGCTGTGTACAATTGCCTGCAAAGGGAGGGACATCTCATTTCATAAACATTTACCTCTCATGATCAGCATTTTGACATTCCTCATTCAATAACTATGTGTGGCTGTTGAATCTCTGATCCAGAATCAACTGACATTTCCATATTGTACATGAGACTAATCTTTGTGAGACTGAAGTCATGATTTTGAGAGGTCTGTTGCCATGTATAATCCTGTTTCAGAAAGTGAACAGATTGAATGCATCCCTTTTTCACTTGGAAAGAAAAACTTGGTAATTTCAGCCCTATAGGTCACATTCTGCATAAAAATTCTGAATAAATTTTCAGTATTTTGGGCTCATGGATCAATTAATGACATACACAGATGACTCTGGCCTAAGATTTTCTTCAGCTCCTATAACCATATGTTGTTGAATGCAGCCCTTTCATAAACTCTACTGTCCAGATCTATCCATATGTTTGATTTCCACTGATGTGCTAGATGAGTAACTGGCAAGCAGATGGTGTCTGGTACTGCTGCTCCCTCAGGTTAAGCTTTGCGTTGCCTGGATAGATCATTTCCCTATCCCATGAAGACCCAGGGCCAATTTCCAGATCTTATTGCTCCAACTGGTTTGTAAAAGGTCCCTCTTGCCCATCCATTTATCTAATCCTACCTGTGTATCAGAATCTTCTTTAGGTCCTATTTCTTCCTTGAAGGCTTACGGGTGACAAGAATTTATGCTTTCTTTGATTTCTTTCCTTTTTGAAACCTAAGTGTTTATACTTCTCATTTTTATACATATGTTGCTTATATGTTTGAACTGATTCCTGAGTTTAAGAATCATCATTTTAACAACATCACAAGTTCCTTGAAAGCTAAAATATTATTAATTTTATTTTCCAGAGGAGATAACTTTGAACAGAATGGGAGGAAGAGAACTAGTATTTATTTAACATTACTATGGCCCCAGTATTATGGGAAGCCCTCGATGTTGTCCTTTAAATTTTTTTCTGCATGGTATTACTTCCTTTTTTACAGACGATTAAAATGAGGTTTAGAGTTTTAAGTCACTAGCTGGACACATAGTAGAGGTTTGCTTTAGGCATACAAAACATCAATCTCATCTGCTATGCGTTTAAAAATCAGTCTCACTATATCTTAAAAGTGCACTCAGTGTCCATTATATTTAGGGACACTACTGTCTTCCCTTTTTAATGTGTAATATAGATGACTTTTCCTACCTTAATATATATATTTCAATGATAGTCTTCATAGCTTCTATAGGTTATTTTTAAATTTAAGATTAAATGATAATTATATACCTCAATCAGCTGTCCAGAAGCCTTGATACAACTTCTTTGGGGAGCATTGTGCTTATAATTATATGCATAATTATTGCTTTTAAAATCATCTTTTCCCAACTATTATGAGGATGCTTCTAATAGTAGATAGAAATATCATAACTTTGAGAATGTTGTTTATATTAGTGTTGCTTTTTATTTATCACAGGAAATATTTTTTTTACATGGAAAGGCATAGAATTACAATTTATGTTTTTATTATCTAATATTTCCACAAAATTTCAGTATTTTTTCTTAAGTATTTTAGTATCAAAATTGTTAATCTTTCAGTATTTTTTTATGTGTGACCTGAAAGAATCAGTAAAAATCCTCATCAACTCTTCTGATTTCATAATACTAGGCAGAGAATTTATTCATTCTGACAGTTTCTTATATACTAGTTCTTCTTTATCAGTTTTACTTCAACTATTGAATTCTTGGAAGATTTCACAACCATAACACTTTCTAAGCACTTTTGCTATTTTTATGAGTTTCTGTGTTCCAAAATCCTGCTATTTCATTTTTTTAATAAAGATTTAGTTTTTGAAAATTGTATTTAATAGTCTCAGACTTTTAAAATTAACACTCTGTGCATTTTCTAGATGTCAGCTTTTACTTTCCTTGATTTAGTCTCCCTGCAGTATGTTTAAAATTACCATCTTGTTTGTCTCAATCTCTTTGCTAGCATTAACATTTTCAGGTTCAGAAATACATATATGGGTCCTATAAGATTCAAGTTTTACCTGATTTATATCTGCAGCTTGCCACTCAGCTTTTTATTGACATCTCTTGGAATGTTTAATACATTTTCTGATTATTTGCACCAGAGCTACTGAATCTCAGGAGAAGAAACTATTATGTGCACATCTCATCCTTTGGTTTGCTTGATGCTGTCTTTATATGTGTGATAGAATAGGTATAGAACTTTGCATCTGTTTCTGTTAATTAGGGAAATATTAAGAAGCAGTCATGTGTAGGGGAACCAGACAGCCATGGGTTTGTCTGGTCTCCCATTCTTTAGTAATAACCATAGAAAAATTATTTAATCTTATTGTGCTTTAATTTCCTCATCAATAAAAGGGGCTGATAATAATCACTACCTTAAAGAGTTGTAGGAGGATGAACACAGTTAATACATTTTAAACACTCAAAATAGGACATACACATATAGCTCTGTGGGCGTGTGTGTGTGTGTGTGTGTAGGAATCACTCTAATTTATTTATTTAAAATAAATAAAATTGAGAAAAATAATTTATTTAAAATGAATCTGCTTGGTTTCACTATCACACATGCAGACATGGCCCAGGACACTCTATATTTTCTACACATAATATAATGTAATGAATTCTGATATTCCACAGGGTCATTCTTGTAAAGTAGAAAAAGAAAAGTATTTTTTTTAGATTTTCCTTATATACAATGCTAGCAACATTTTCCCTCCTTTCCTCCCTTTTTCTTGAGTCACTATCTGCTGAGAAATACTGACAGTCCTGGGTCTCATTTGCAACTGTCTCAGGAGGGAAAATCAATACGGTAATAAACTCATATAGTGATGTCTAAGGCTATGATTACCTCTGCTCTTTTTCTTAATAGTAAGATTTTCATAGCTGACTTTAAAATTTTGCAAAGGTTCCCTGAATAAATCTGTAACCACATTCACAAATAAAAATAGTAACATGAATTTTCAAGAAAAGGCCAGGGGATGAATGGGAAGGAGATATGTTTCTTTGCTATATGCACTCACATATGGGCTGCATGTGCTTAATAAACATTTTTTCCTGTTTCCATTTCCGTCTATTAAAATTCTACATTTCCTTGAAGATTTTTCAATCTAATTGTCCTTTCCTTTCAAAATCTTTGAAAGCCTCCTTTAGAATGAATTGATCTACTAAAGCCAGGATATATAATTATGGATTAACACATGAATCCCATGGTAACTGCAAATCAAAAGCCTATAATACATACACAAACACACACAAAAGAAAGGAACAAAAGCTTACAACTAAAGAAAGTCATCAAACATCAAGGAAGAAACAAAACAAAAGAAAAGGAAAGAAAAAAAAAAGAGAGAAACTACCAAAACAACCAGAAAACAAGTAGTAAAATGGAAGTAACTACATGCCTATTAGTTATTACTTTAAATGTCAATGGGCTGAATTCCCTGACCAAGAGGCATAGGGTAGCTGACTGGATAAAAACAAAACAAAGCAAGACCCTTCAATATACTGCCTGCAATAGAGTCACTTCAGGGCTAAAGACACACAGAGACTGAAAGTGAGGATATAGACAAAGATGTTTCACGCAAACAGAAATGACAAGAAAGCAGGGATATCAATACTCATATCAGACAAAATAGACTTTAAAACAAAGGCTATAACAAAAGACAAAAAAGGGCATTATATATTGATAAAGGAACCAATACAAGGAGAGGATATCACACCTATAGTTAATCTATATGCCCCCAATACAAAAACACCTAAATACATAAAGCAAATAGCAAAGGGAGAAATTGACAGTAATACAACCTACCTCTTAGTTTTCCAAATGTTGGTTTCATCTTTTTCATGACATTTCATATGCTACATCATAGACTTCTTTGATTCAGGATCTCTGTGTTTGTCTTTACTCTTATATTTCTCCCACACTGATTTACCTCCTGCCTAGTGTATTAACTCAAGTGGATAGGTCTTCAATAAATGGTTCTGTAATGAATAGATTTATAAATGACAAGAAATGGTATGAAACATATAAATTAGTTTAATTCTTCATTTCAACCATGAGAAAATTGAGGCTTAGGAAGGTGTCCCATTTTTCTTATAATCACACAGCAAACACAGGGGGAAAAGACATTCTTGTGGTGGTGTACATTTTTAATTACAATGATTAAAATCTTAGAAGTACTGGTACTTCAGAATTGTCAATCTCTAGAATATCTGAGAGAGATTGCTTTGAAAGTAGATGCACCAAAACAGCTAAGTGTCTCTAAATACTATAAATGAGATTCCTATTTAGCCAAATTTGTCACTTGATAAGCAGCTTTATAGAGAAACTGATAAATTCCATATCGCATTTTATTAATCAGTAGTCTTGTGCTGTGCTTGACTTGTAGATTGATTTGGCCGACTGACTATTTACAATTGTCAGGATACTCTGGTAAAGTGGATGTCTGACAATTAAAGCGATCTGGAAACCATATGTCTTCTGTACAATGCCGTGATTACATGAACTGTTAGAATGAAAATCAGTTTCTCCAGCAAAATAGTATATTACTTTGGTCAGCAGGCACAAAACATCGAAACACCTTTTTCCTACAAACACTCTGAAACCTCTGCTTCTTGTCCTTTTGGGAACTCTGACAAGGACCTTACATGAATCATTCATTTTGTGAAAATACAATATTCTGTCAGCAGCATTAGCTAGCCCAGTTGGATTAGGAAACAGAATCAGCATTAAATAGAGGATGAAATAGAGTCTGAGACCATGGGGGTTACTTTGAAAGTGGTAGCCTACTGGGCTCAGCAGAATTTTAGACTTCATCCACACAAGGACAGAGGTGCCTGTAAAATTTTCCTAGCCAAGACATATGTTGAACAATACTATTTCACCAGTGAAAATTTACTTCCAAAGTTCTTTGTAAAAATATATGAACCTTCCAGTGAAGATTCAGATATTCATATCTGAAGACTCTTTCATAGCTTCAGTCCTGAAAGTGGACTCCTGACTATTTCAAATGTTACCAATGCCTTAGGTTGTGACTTAAGTTTAACACACACACTTTAGAAACACACACACTTTTTCTATATGTATAGAAAAAGACTAGAAAGGAGTACATGTAAATATCGACAATGGATGGGATGGGGAAGTTGTAGGAAATTATAATTTTAAAAATAGTTTTCCTCTAGTGTTTTATATTAAGCATATAATTTTGTAATCAGGAAAAATAACTTATTTGAAAATAATTTTATTATTTCCATGGATAACATAGTGTTTTCTGTTTTGATCTTCTCACCCTCAAATCATGATCCTAGATACCATTCAGGCTGTCTTGGTGGCTCTCTCACCGTATTATCTCCAGTCGCCTTAGCTAGCAGTGTAAGAATCCTACACAGCTTCCCTCGGCTCATGCTTAGCTTTAGGGACACTGAGGCTTCTCGCTATTATTTCCTTCCTCTTGTGCCTTTGGCCTATGCTGTTAATTGTTCAAGGCACTGTTTCTCCTGACCGTATACTCTCCTCTAGGTTATTCCATTTCACTATGCCTAACCAGCTGGAATTGGCAGCAGCTGAAATCAGCAAAGCCTAAACTAATCTGGAGATTTAGAGAGTCTAGCCATGCTTGGAGTGCCCATGAAGCAGGTCAGCTGGTTTCTACTTATATGGAGGAGTAAAGAGCTTGTTGGAAAGGAGCTCTTCCAACAGTAAGAGGGGTTAATATACAGCAACTTGATTGCAGGACAAGAATTGTTGCTAAAGGGAAAAAGTGGTTTTGAAAGCAGGGTGGCATTTGCTAGGCCCTATTTATTTTTGCCACAGCCCCATACTTGAATCTTAAGAAGCATAAGGAAACATTCTTTATGAGTAAGTTGTGCTGACAGAAATGGCTAGTGGTATTCCCACTGGAGCATAAAAACAAAATCCTAATATTTCACATTTGGAAACTGTAGAGAAGAAAACAGTACAGTGTATGCCAATCATCCCTCTGGAACTTTCCAAACTAACAGTAATTTGAATAGGGATGGAGTTTCTGAATTCTATGAAAATATGGTTCTGCTACCATTTTGTTCAGTTGCTAAGTTATGGTTGATCGTTGCAACTCTATGGACTGCAGCATGCCAGGCTTCCCTGTTCTTCACTATCTCCTGGAGTCTGTTCAAATTCATGTCCACTGAGTCAGTGATGCCATCCAACCATCTCATCCTCTGTCATCCCCTTCTTCTCCTGACCTCAATCTTTCCCAGCATCAGGATCTTCCCCAATAAACTGGCTTTTCGCATCATGTGGCCAAACTATTGGTGCTTAAGCTTCAGCATTGGTCCTTCCAATGAATATTCAGGGTTGATTTCCTTTAGGATAGAATCGTTTGATATCCCTGCTATAAAAGGGACTCTCAAGAGTCTTCTCCAACACCACAATTCGAAAGCATCAATTCTTTGGCACTCAGTCTTCTTTATGGTCCAGCTCTCACATCCCTACATGACTACCAGATAAACCATAGGTTTGACTATATGGACCTTTATCAGCAAAATGATGTCTCTGCTTTTTAACATGCTGTCTAGGTTTGTACTGGCTTTTCCTCCAAGGAACAAGTGTCTTTCAAGGAACAAGCTAACATTTTAGGTTTCCTATTTTATTCTTAAATTTGTGTGGATTGTGAATATATGGATAATTCTCATAAAATATGTGACATAGAAAGGGAAGTTAACATGATCTTCATGTTACAGATTAGTACAAGCAAAGAGAGGTCAAACCTGTTCACATAATAACTTGTGTTGCATAAGAATTAGAACCCATCTGTGACTGTTCTTTTTCCTCTGGAACACATCATGACTAGGCCCATAGATAGTTATCAAGCAAACACTCTGAATAAAGCCCTGTATCAGATGCTGGGGACTACCATAAATATAATGAGCAATGCAGACCAACTTAGCACAGTAAGATACACAGGCGCTGGGGGACTAAGATGGTAGAGAAAGACAACGTGAAGATCACCTCCCCTCACAAATGCATCAACAACACATCTACCAGAACCCTTACACAGTGTATACTTTACAAAGATGGGAAATTTCACAGGTTCTCCTTCCAATGTGATATTACAACTTTTCTGACAAGTTAATCAGCTGCCTTCTTCTCCTTGATCAATAGAATATGGAGGAAGGTTTCCTGTGTGACTTCTGAGATTTTCTTATAGAATGTGATATGACCCAGGACACACACCTTTGTATCCCTGAGAAGCTATGGAAGAGTCCTGGCTACTGCACAGTCACTGGAAAAACAGGAGGAAGGACCACAAAGAGATAGAGATACCTAAGAAGTCCTATTTCTTCCAGGCCCTGCCCATTTCTTCTGAACTGAGGCCCCAGATATACAAATGAAGAAATCTTGGAGGACCCTAGTCCAAACCACCATCTGACAGTAACTGCATGAGAGTTACCAAGCCAAAAACATTTAGTTAAGCTGATCCCAAATTCCTGACTCACAGAAATTAATATCATTGCTTTATACATCTAAATTTTGTGGTGATTGGTTAGGCAACAATGGTTAACTAATGCACAGCAGGAGAGATGTGTGCAAAAATCTTTTCAGATGCTATTCTTGCTTTATAGAGCTGAGAAACCAACAGTGTTTAATATAAGAAATTCCTTAGAAAATATAAAACTTATGAATCCATCCATTTCTACTTTAGTATACACAAATTTATCTCTGGTTTGAGTGCTGTTTTCACTTCTAATATATCTTTCACTTCTAATATATAGGTTCTTTTAATGAGAAACCATCTTTGATAGTTCTAAAAAGACTGCTGTAAAGATCTCAGTTTATTGGATAATAACATGTCCAAATTCCTCCTTTAGTATGACATAAGAAAACTAAAGCCCATTGGCATTTGCTCTTTATTTGCTCCAATTTCTGACTCTCTGAAGCCTGCATCTGCCAAACAACTCCAGATCCATCCCAGGTTGAGCTGGCTTAGGGTCTCAGAGAAACAGTGAAAGCTGAATCAGAGAAATCTTACTTCATTTTAGTGCATAAACAATGCAAAGTTAATCCAAATGAATTTATTAGAGGTGTTCAAAAAAAAAAAAAAAAGCAATTTCACCTGTTTCAAATTCCTTCTCACACTTAAGCATGGTAATACATTGAAAAAAAATTGAAACATATATGACGCCAGTGAGCTTTCCAAGAGTCCTTGTTCTGTTGTTTCACCACTCAACTTGTCTTCCTCTTCTTCCTCCTTAACTGAAACATCGCTAGTCTGCATTTAACTCCTCAATAAATCATTTTAACATGCACCTTAATCTCCCTAGATATTTTTGTTCAGCTATAAAATGAGGATAACAATATTAGCCAGTTTTGTTTGCTTAATTAGTTTGTACTAGGGCTTCCCTGGTAACTCAGTGGTAAAGAAACAGCCTGCCAGTACAGTAGACTCAGGTTCAATCCCAGGGTCAGGAAGATCCCCGGAGAAGGAAATAGTAACCCACTCCTGTATTCCTGCCTGGGAAACCCCATGAACAGAGGAGCCTGGTGGGCTGCAGGCCATGGGGTCACAAAGAGTCAGATATGACTCAACGATTAAGCATGAGCACGTTTGTTACGACTAAGTACGAGCACATTTGTTACTGGGTCAATACATAATTCACTGTCTCTGTATCAAGTCTCTGATATTGTAACATCCTATAGTATTATGATCTTTGGATTTAAATAAAGGACTTCAAGTGATGAGGAATGGCTGCTCTACTCGACAGGTTTGAAAAGACCTGGGTTCCAGAGTTGTAATCCTTTGAGAACTCTTGGCTTCCTGCCTGGTGGTTGCAGAAAGTTATCCTAGCAGCATGAAAGTCAGCTAAATGGCCTTTTTCCTCAGGCTTCTCACTAACCTAAGAGTGCTCCTTGGCAATCAGAAGAATGCTTGTTTTTGTTCAGCTTCGTGCATAGGAGAGAATCAGGTTCATTATTTTTAGGAACTCCATAGAGGTGTGGCCTTGCAATGAAAGGCAGAGTAGTATGGGGTCATTTAAGGCAACATTTGTTTTCTCTTTGAGGGAATGAGATAACGCCATCCAAGGGGAAAACAGGTGCAATTCTATTTTTCCATAGGAAAAAGAATAGAAGGCCAGAAAAAGAGGTGGCATGTTCTATTTAATGCTCTTTATTTTGTTCAGGAAGGTACAGCTCCTATAAAGAATCTTCTGATTGTTGCAGGGAAAAGCCAATTCTGACTCCATATTGGAACCATTTCTTTGACTTGCTTTTGTTATTATAATCATACATAATGGCCTGCCTCAGAGAATCCTGACCCTCTTCCTGACTATTAAACTAAAGTGCCTTTGTTCAGGACCCTGTCCACCTGAAGATGGCAGGAAGGAAGAATTTAGCACATGCCCTGCCTGAAGCTTACCATTCTAGGAGATATTTGCAAGATCGATGGCCTTTTTACTGTTTCCTCACCTCCTCTGTCTCTGATTAGAAAAAGAACCTGGTGGCATTCAGACCCTGATAAGATGGTTAATTTGAGACATTAGTCTGCCATCTTCCCAGTCTGCTGGCTTTCCAAATAGTCTTATTCCTTGCCTCAGTACCTTGTCTCTCAGATTTATTGGCCTGTCATGTGGTGAGCAAAGTGAGTTTGGACTCTGTAACATGATGCAGTGGATTTAATCTCTGATTCTCTCTGCCTATTATGCTGAAAATAATATAACTGGCAAAAAATGTTGGTGACACAGCTGAATGAATTTTATGAGCTAAAACACATAGGGAATTTGCAAGAAAAAACTTAATGTAATATTTGATCAAGAAACATGGCTCAAGGAACTGTAAAAGGGAACATTTCAGCCATTTCTTTTCTGGCCATGGAGGTTTTCTTCTATCAATTCCCATAATCACTGACTTTGATTTCTCCCACAGGTCAGGTTCCTGGGAGGAAGACCTTCACATCTTTAGTTCTTTAGCACCCTTGTGATGCCTCTTGTAGGATCTGAACTTCAGTGCAGTGCCAGGCAAAGACCATGTTCTTTGGGAAAGGTCTTGGTTGCACACCGACTCTACCTTAGCAGTCAAGTGACAATGAAGAAGCCATGTACTGTTTCAGAGCCTTGAGTTCCTAATTTCACAAAAGTCAGGAATATTACTTACCTCCCAGATATCCACAGAGGATCACAAGAGATAAAATATTAAAATATTTTATATACTTTAATATTTAAACAAATGTTTATTATTGTACCAACTTTGTTTTGTAATTATTTTACTTTCCTCTCAGATTGAAAGATTTTCAGTTTCCCCTAGCATCTATCTTAATACTTGGCATAAAGTAGGTGTTCAAAAAGGTTTTGAGGAAGGAGTGCAGGAGTGAATAATGAACCCATTTGTGGCATTTTTCCTTATGCCTGAATAATGGGAGATTTCACAGCATTATAAATTAATCTTTGGGCCTCTTTCACAATAATCATTGTGAAAAATCAGTACATATATAACCTCTAGTCAGCTCCGTGGCCCAGGCTCCCTGGGATAGATTTATGACTGGGCACCATTCCTGCTGGTAAATTACCCTGGGCTTTGCTGATATGTGAAAAATTTATGGAGTGAAAGTGTGCTGGGCAGTCCCTTGGATAGGTCTTTTTCTTCAACAGTGCTTGGATTGAACAGACGCAGGGAGACCACTTGCTATAGCCTCTTAACACCCTCCAACCTTTTCTCCAGTCACAACCTTCAGAATCAGTCACTCAGCTGTCCACGATCACCAGAACCAGCCACCATTTTTTGAGCTTAACTCCTTATTATCATCACCCATGAGCTCCCAGATTCGTCAGAATTATTCCACCAAGATGGAGGCCACCATCAGCCACCTGGTTAACATGCATCTGGGGCCTCCATACCTACCTCTCTCTGGGCTTCTTTTGAGCATGACAATGTGGCTCTGGAGTATGTGGGCCACTTTTTTTTTTTTTGAATTGGCCAAGGAGAAGCACAAGAGTGCAGAGTCTCTTGAAAATGCAAAGCTAGAATGGTAGCTATGACCTCTTCCTGCACATACAGAAGCCATTCAAGATGAGTGGGTAAAACCCAGGATGCTATGGAAGCCACCCTTCTCATAGAGAAGAACCTGAGCCAGGTCTTTCTGGATCTGCATGACCTGGGTTCTACCCATGCAGACCCCCACATCTGTGGCTTCCTGGAGAACCACTTCCTAGATGAGGAGGTAAAACTCATCAAGATGGGTGACTAGTTGACCAACCTCTTCAGGCTGGCTGGTCCCCAGGCTGGGTTGGACAAATATCTCTTCAAAGGCTCACCCTTAAGCGCAACTAGGAGCCTCTGAAGACCAGTGGCCATTGAGGAACCCCATAACATCAGGGCTGCCTGAAGCCCCTCTCTGCAAACACTAGGCTGCTTTTTAACACCTTGGAGCTCTTTCTCAAGCCCTGGACCAAATGAAAACAATAATGCTTTTTGAGAAAAAAAAAAAGATAAATATATATATATATGTATATATATGTGTTTATATATATATATATATATATATATAAATGTTCATGGAGTAATTTTGTAAGAATTAGGATGCAAGTGTTTGGGATAATTGGGAATATGACTTTTTTTTTCTTTCAGTGCTTCACTGTGAAGTATGACACAGGAAATCCATTCTTAACATTTAGAGCAATTGTCCTCAAAGTCTAGTCCCTGGACCAGCAGCATCAGTTTCTCCTGGAAGCTTGTTAGAAATGTAGATCCTCCTCATATCTACTATATCAGTAATCCTGGAGTTGGGGCCCAGAAATATTAACAATCCTCCAGGTGATTCTGTTGTACTCAAAAGTTTGAGAAGCTGACAGAGCATTGGGATTAGAAGATAAAACCAAAGTATAGAAGAAAAATAGCAATCGTTTATTTGTTTTTAATAGAATTAGATTTTAAAGTTTTAAAAGGTTGCCAAAATTGTCATTTTAAAAGGATCCCTTCTTTCTTGGATTGGAAGAATCAATGTTGTCTGAGCAAATATCCTACACTAGGCAATCTACAGATTCTATGCAATCTCTATCAAATTACCAATGGTATTTTTCACAGAACTAGAACAAAAAGTTTAAAAATTTGCATGGAGACACAAAAGACCCCAAATAGTCACAGCAATCCTAGGAATAAAAAATAGAGTGGGAGGAATCAGACTCCCTGATTTCAGACTATACTACAAAGCTACAGTCATTAAAGCAGTATGGTACTGGCATAGAAACAGAAATAAAGATCATTAGAATAGGATAGAAAGTTCAGAAATAAGCCCCTGAACCTAGTGTCAATCAATATATGACAAAGGAAGCAAGAATATACAATAGAAAAACTATACAATAGAGACAAGACAGTATCATCAATAAGAGGTTCTGGGAAAACTGGATAAGCGAAGTTACAAGTGAAGTCGTTCAGTTGTGTCTGACTCTTTGCAACCCCATGGACTGTAGCCCACCAGGCTCCTCCACCCATGGAATTTTCTAGGCAAGAGTACTGGAGTGGGTTGCTATTTCCTTCTCCAGGGGATATTCTCGACCCAGGGATCAAACCCATGTCTCCCACATTGCAGGCAGACACTTTACCATCTGAGCCAAAACTGGATAGCTACATGTAAAAGAATGAAATTAGAGTATTTCCTAACACCATATACAAAAATAAAACTCAAAATGGATCAAACACCTAAATGTAAGTTTGCGCAGTATAAAACCTTTAGAGGAAAACATAGGGAGGCTACTGTGGCATAAATCACAGCAAGATCTTCTTTGATCAATCCCCCAAAGGAAATAATATGAAAAATAAACAAATTAGACTAATTAAACTTTAAAGCTTCTGCACAGCAAAGGAAACAATAGAAAAGACCAAAAAGGCAACCCATTGAATGGGAGAAAATATTTGCAAATGAAGTGACCAACAAGAGATTAATCCGAAATACACGAAAGGCTCGTGCAGCTCTATATAAGAAAACAAGTAACACAATAAAAACGTATGGGTAGAAGATCTAAATAGGCATTTCTCCAAAGAAGATATATAGATGGTCAAAAAGCACATGAAAAAATGCTCAACATCACTAACTATTAGAAAAATGCAAATCAAAACTACAATGATGTATCACCTCACACCAGTCAGGATGGGCATCATCAAAAAGTCTACAAATAATAAATGCTGGAGAGGGTGTGGGGAGAAGGGAGCCCTCCCATACTTTTGGTGGGAATGTAAATTGGTACAAACACTATGGAGGACAGTATGCAGGTTTCTTAAAAACTAACAGTAGAACTACCATATGATCCAGCGATCCCACTCCTGGGCATAGATTTGGAGAATATTATAATTCAAAAATATACATGCACCCTAGTGTTCATTGCAGCACTATTTACAATAGTTAAGACATAGAAGTAACTTGCAAATATCCATCAACAGAGAAATAGATTTTAAAAATATGGTACATATATACAATGGACTATTATTTATCCATAAAAAAGATTGAAATAATGCCATTTGTAGCAACATGAATGGACCTAGAGATTATCACATTAAGTGAAGTAAGTCAGACAGAGAAAGACAAATATCATATGATATCATTCATATGGAATCTAATTTTAAAAGACACAAATGTACTTATTTATAAAACAGGAACAGACTTACCATTATCAAAGCAAACATGTTATCAGAGGGGAAAGGTGGTGGGGGAGGGATAAATCAGGAGCTTAGGATTAACAACACACACTACTATACATAAAATAACCAACAAGGACCTACTCTATAGCACAGGGAACTCTATTCAATATTTTGTGATAACTCACATGGGGAAAGAATCTGAAAATGAATATATGTATAACTGAATAACTGCTATACATCTGAGACTAACATGACATTGTAAATCAACTACACTCCAATAAAATTAAAATAAATAAATAAACATAGGGATCCCTTCTTTCTAGATAAGGAAACTGAGTTACAGATATGGTAGATAATTTAGTTTAGATGAGAGAGCTGTAGCCCTATCCACTGGGGTTCTTCTAGGTGACTGACTCTCCCATTCTATAAACTCAATAATGCTCACATAAGGATATAATAAGGCTTCCCTCTGGCTCAGATGGTAAAGAATCTGCTGGCAATGCAGGAGACCCAGGTTTGATCCCTGAATTCAGAATATCATCTGGAAAAGGGAATGGCAACCCACTCCAGTATTCTTGCCTGGAGAGTCCCATGGACAGAGGATCCTGGCAGGCTACAGTTCATGGGGTTGCAAAGAATTACACACGACTTGACGACTGACACTTTCACTTTTAAGAGTGTAATGCGTGTATAATATATCACCTCTCTTGGGCCATATGTTGGAGAAGCATAGTATTTACTGAAATAAGTCCCTGTCATGGTGGGAGTTTGAGTTATTCTGGAGGATTGACTGGGGAGGCAGAATTAACCTTTAGGTTTCTTCACATCACACCTTAGACAGACCCATTGACTTCTACACGTAAAAGACACCATGACCTCAGTGAGATCAGTCTATTTTGGACCAGTTACAAAATCTGTGTTTCTTCCCTGGTAGTGAAAATTGAGCTGATCTCAGGATTCTGAGACTTTGCTAAATTCAATCAGAAACTTGAGATGGTACTATTGACCCATTTTCTATCCATTTTCCACTGAGTGAAAACCTGTGGTGAGCATGTACTTTGTTAACAGTGAGGCCACAAAGAGGATAAAAGGCCCTAAATGATAGAAATTAGGGACTTCATAGTCATTTGGGCCACAAATATCTCTGACAGGACTGTTACCTGATGAGAAATTGTGTGTACCACTGCCAAATAAAGTGTAATGCTATCATTGAAGAAACAGGTGTATTTTACTTTGTTCTTTTTCCATGCTTGAGTTCATACTGACCCAGTCAACAATAACAGTTCCACAAGGCTGTTTGGCTGCTTTAAATGATAATTGCTGTTGTCTTTTTTCCCTGTAATTGTTTTATTGTCTGTCTTTTCTCTACCTTACTAGCAATAATCTGTTGTTTGTGTTTTGAAACAGCATTAAACTATTAACAGCTAAAACCCTGAGGAACTATATTTTTCTGTGAAAACTGACAATACAAACGAAACCTGGGAGCCTGGTCCCACCTGCAGTCTAATTGCATTATTTATTATTCTTTGAGGCAACAATTTCAGATCTTCTCCTGCTTGAGATGACCTTTCTCTAACAGCTTGCAAGTTACCAATCTTTTTACATTTATTCTATACCAGTAACCCTCTCCTTGAAATAAGAATCCCCACATTTGCTTGCCTCAGAAGTTTTTTCTAAATCAGAAGACCAAGGAAGTCTTTATTTTTTGTATTTTCCTAATAGAAAATAACCTTCTGAAAGCTAGGTATTATGTTTTGTACATTTCCAGTTCTCCCAATGTACCATACAGCATCAGGCTAAATAGGAAGGGCTAGACGTAGTACTTGGAGAAGGCAATGGCACCCCACTCCAGAACTCTTGCCTGGAAAATCCCATGGACGGGGGAGCCTGGTAGGCTGCCGTCTATGGGGTCGCACAGAATCGAACACTACTGAAGCGACTTAGCAGCAGCAGCAGACGTAGTACTCAAATTAAGTCCCTCATTACAGTAGCCATCCAGAAAGGAAAATGGAAATACTCAGAACAGTCAAACTAAGGGTACAATCAGTTCATTTTCCTGCTTAGTCTGGTTAACCCTACTTATATAAACGTACACATATGCATATTATATATAATGTTATAAATAGCTGTGAGGCCAGGACATGGTATGTATTTTGTGCTGGACGTGTACTACATTTAGACTCTGTGTGTGTGTATGTGTGTGCCTGTTTGTGTGCACACATGTGGATTGTGTCCTGCCAGCAGAGCCCACTTTCACCTTCCACATGGATGGCATAACTATCTTACTATCAGGGAGCACATCTGGCTTTAGCAGGGCCCTTTGAGTCACTGTGATATGGGTAATATGAGAAGTCTTGGGGCTACAATCAACTAAAGTGTGTGTCACTGGGAGGACTGTTGAAGGACTTAATGAGAAGATAGAGATATGGGCAATCATAGGGATGATAGTGAAGTTGGATAGATAGGTACAGCCAACCCAGAGAAAAGTAAGAATCAGATGATTTGGAAAATGGAACACGAAATAAGGGATGAAACAGAGTATTCCATATCTAAGACAGAGAATCTGTGAATACCTCTATTCTGGTAACTTCATAGGCTTGCCCCTGCCCTCCCCTCAACAAATGACACCAGTGAGTTGTAGGATTGCCTTCATTTCATCACAATGGCCTTGGAAGTATTGCCCCTTGAGTAGGAGAGGAGGAGCTTGAAAACTGAAATGAAGCAAAAGCAATTAAAGAACTATATGGCCCTAAAGAGTGTGTGGATTTGCGGGAAAATTGTTTTGTAAATGATAATTACATTATTTGGAGTTAATAGAACACAGTTGCATTTCATAAATGAAAGTATTTATCAGTTGAATGTACCAACTCAGGTAGGCAGACTGGGCGTGTAGAACTTGACAAGGATTAAACTGGTAAGTCCTGAAGTATATGTCTGCTATGATTGAAAATAACTAGAAGATAAAGTTGGTTCTTAGGAAGCTGGGGGAACCTGAGATCTCAAGGGTGTGACCTTCAACACACAGCTATAGAGAAGGTCAACCTTTCCTATAGCATCTTCTTCACTCCTTTTTCTGGTAGAACTATCCCATTCTTGGGGCTTCCTTGGGAGACCTATCTTTGTGATACCTACTGAGGGTACAAAGTTTCCCAGTGACATCCCTTTGGAGGACAGGGTCACAGACTCCAAAATCTTGCATCTCTCATCCTTGTTTCCTCCCAGTTTCCTTTTCTAATCTTGCTGAGATACAAATGGCAGTTTGGCAGGGGGTGTGGAAAAGGATTATTTTAGGCACTGAATTTTTCATGGGAAGTGTATAGTCAAGACTAAATGGCAACCCACTCCAGTGTTTTTGCCTGGAGAATCCCAGGGATGGCGGGCTGCCAACTATGGGGTCGCACAGAGTCGGACACGACTGAAGTGACTTAGCAATGATGTACAGGTTCTAGCCAAGTAGAACAAGTAACATAGAAAGACAAAGAGAACAAAGCTTAATTTTTCCAACTTGACAATTGCTTACTATTCTGTCCTAGCATCTAGGCAGCAGGCTTCTGCATAGCAAAGAAGACAATTATTTCTGGGGAAGTTTCTAGGCATGCCAGTCTCCTTCACCCAAGTATATTACTCCCATCAATCTGTCACAGCATCTGAAGTTCTACCACTGAAGTTGCCTTACTTTGGATTAAAGCACCATATCTCAAGTATTTTTTAATTGCAGTCCTGATGGAGCAGAGCAAGCCCAAGAAGCAAAACCAGCATATTCACAGAACCAACTTCAAAGAAAGCACAAGAGATGAATCCTCTTGTGTTTGCATGCATCCTGAGTTCACAATCTCAGCTGCCATTGATCTCTCGAGACTGGAAGGGCTGCTCTTAACTGACCCTCTCTGTCGGCCATGGTAGAAGAGGAGCGAGGCTCAAGAGCAGACAGACAGATTAGAAGTGTCACAGCCTCATGACCTAACTGGCTCTTCTGGACAGAACAGGTCACTTCCTCTTCAGCAACCCAGACAACGCTGGGCGTGGGTACCATGATCCTGTTGCAAATTAACCTGTGATCCTCTTGCTAGGACTGTTCAGACACCTGTTTCAAGACTTTTGTATCGAAAATTTACTTTCTCTTAAACTCACATGTTTATACCATACCTTTCCGAATCTAATTTTATTTCTTGTGTCTGGAGATTTCCTTTCTGGAAATTCTCTCATAATACTCTTTTTGTAATTTAGTGACTTCAAATGTACCTTATCCTCTGCACTTCTATAACCTTGATTTTTATTCTTGCTTATAGTTCTCCAGTGAATTTGTTAAATAAGATTTGAGTATTTACACATTAGAATCCTCTTTGTAACTCAGTGTATTTCCATTTCAGAAGTTTTTCCCCAGTGCTGCAGGCTATCTTTGGTATTTAGGATCTTGTTCACGGCTAAACTAATTTGAATTAAGCTGATCACTTAGTTACCATGAGATTTGTGAAATGTAACAGCCATCCTCTATCTCATAAACTGAGAGTGCTGCTGAAGACTTGAGAAGTATTGTCTAAGTGGTTGAAACTGCCTAGGGAGTTCAGGTGCCACAGAGCTCCCACCTAAAATGAAACAGCCCCAACAGATGGCTCCATTGGGTTTGCCCATTGGTTTAGTCCAAATCACTGGCTGTTTGGGAGTGATTGTGGATCTGGTTTTGGAGTGAGTAGCCCTCCCTGTGACTTGTGAGATTTATTTACACTCTCTCTATTTATGGGCTTCCCTGGTGGCTCAGACAGTAAAGAATCTGCTTGCAGTGCAGGAGACCTGGGTCAGAAATATCTCATGGAGAAAGCAATGGTTACCCATACCAGTATGCTTGCCTGGAGAATTCCATGAACAAGGAGCCTGGCAGGCTGCAGTCTATGTGGTTGCAAAGAGTAGGACACAACTTTCACTTTTCTGTATTTACAGTTGTTCTCATAACATGGGTAACGCTTTCCAGTCACTGGAAATAAACCTTTGAGAAGCCGCACAATTATAAAAGAGCTTACTTCTTACAATAAGAATTAATGGTACACATTATCTGCTACTGGTAAATATAATTCTTAATACTATCTTTTTTAATATTGTCATTCAGAAAGCTTGTTGACAGAGAAGCCTGCTCTGTTTCTTTTATTTGGTCTCTTGCTAGGCCACCTTGTCACAGGGCTCCACAGGGTGCCTTCCTGTAGATAGTAATAGTGTCCTTGCTGTTGACCAACACACTGCCTTGCTCTAAGTCTCATGAGTTGCTTATGATTTTTTTCTGATTATTTCTCCCCCTATTGCTAGAGATGATATGACTCTAGCATAATTTTATAGACAGGGAATTTTTATAGAAAATAATTTTTAGACAGAGAATCTTTTGTACTTTGGAAAAAATAATCACATGGCATAGTCTCTTTTTTCCCTGTGTTGGCTGTCCTGTTTACTTTCTCCATTCCTTTATAATTTTATCATGCTGCTGCTGCTACTGCTGCTAAGTCGCTTCAGTTGTGTCTGACTCTGTGCGACCCCATAGACGGCAGCCCACCAGGCTCCCCCATCCCTGGGATTCTCCAGGCAAGAGCACTGGAGTGGGTTGCCATTTCCTTCTCCAATGCATGAAAGTGAAAAGTGAAAGTGAAGTCGCTCAGTTGTGTCTGACCCTCAGCGACCCCATGGACTGCAGCCTTCCAGGCTCCTCCATCCATGGGAGTTTCCAGGCGAGAGTACTGGAGTGGGGTGCCATTGCCTTTTCCAAATTTTATTATAAATTTATATTATTAGAGAGCTTTAAAATTCTATTTTTGTTTTCACTAGAAGCAGTAAGGAGCACAGATTTCCTTGTTTTCCATTCCTCACATCTTTCCTATTGACCAATAAGGATTGATATGTCAGTAAATTTTGAAAACTCAGCAGTGGCCACAGGACTGGAAAAGATCAATTTTCATTCCAATACCAAAGAAGGATAATGCCAAAGAATGTTCAAACTACCATACAGTTGCACTCATTTCACATGCTGGTAAGGTTATGCTCAAAATTCTTCAAGCTAGGCTTCAGCAGTATGTGAACAAAGAACTTCCAGATATACAAGCTGGATTTAGAAAAAGCAGAAGAACCAGAGATCAAATTGTCAACATTTGTTGGATCATAGAAAAACCAAGGGAATTCCAGAAAAACATCTACTTCGGTTTCATTGACTATGCTAAAGCCTTTGATTGTGTGGATCACAACAAATTGTGGAAAGTTTTAAAAGAGATGGGAAAATCAGACCACCTTACCTGTCTCCTGAGAAACCCGTTATGCCGGTCAAGAAACAACAGTTTGAATCAGACATGGAACAATGGACTGGTTCAAAATTGGGAAAGGAATATGACAAGGCTGTATATTGTCACCCTGCTTATTTAACCTATATGCAGAGTACATGATATGAAATGCTGGGCTGGATAAATCACAAACTAGAATCAAGAATGCCAGGAGGAATACCAGCAACCTCAGATACGCAGATGACAGCACTCTAATGGCAGAAGATGAAGACAAAGTAAAGACGCCCCCAGTGAAGGAGAAAAAGGAGAGTGAAAAAGCTGATTTGAAACTCAACATTCAAAAAACTAAAATCATGGCATCCGGTCCCACCACTTCATGGCAAAGAGAAGGGGAAAAAGTGGAAGTAGTGTCAGATTTTATTTTCTTGGGCTCTGAAGTCACTGTGGACTGTAGCCATAAAATTAAAAGATGCTTTCTCCTTGGAAGGAAAGCTTTGACAAACCTAGACGGCATATTAAAACAAGAAAGACATCACTTTCCTGACAAAGGTCTGAATCCTCAAAGCTATGGTTTTTCCAGTAGTCATGTATGGATGTGAACATGCATGCATGCTAAGTTGCTTCAGCTGTGTCTGACTCTTTGCAGCCCTGTGGACTGTAGCTCGCCAGGCTCTTCTGTCCATGGGATTCTCCAGGCAAAAATACTGGAGTTAGTTGCCGTTTAGTGTTGGACCATAAAGAAGGCTGAATGCTGAAGAACTGATGCTTTTAAATTGCAGTCCTGGAGAAGACTCTTGAGAGTCCGTTGGACTGCAAGGAGATCAAACCAGTCAATCCTGAAGGAAATCAACCCTGAATATTCATTGGAAGGACTGATGCTGAAGCTGATGCTCCACTATTTGGCCACCTGTTGCAAAGAGCTGACACATTGGAAAAGACCCTGATGCTGGGAAAGACTGAATGCAAAAGGAGAAGGGAGCAGCAGAAGATGAGATTGCCATAACAATGGCAATTGCTAAGGCATAACAATTGGACATGCCATCCGATTGGCATAACATCACCAACTCAATGGACATGAATTTGAGTAAACTCCAGGAGACAGTGATAGATGGGTAACTGTCCATGCTGCAGTCCATGGGGTCACAAAGAGTCAGACACAACTTAGTGACTTGAACAATGACAACAACAACATGATACAGACTCATAGAAAATACATTTATGGTTTCCAAATGGGAAAGGGAAGGGAGGTTTGAGGAGGGTAGGATTAACAGAAGCAAATTGCTTTACACAAGACAGATAAGTGACACGAATTTACTGTAAAGAACAGAGATAGAACTCTTTTTAAAATCTTATAATAACCTATAATGGAAAATAATCAATATGCATATATAAAACTGAATTGCTTTGCCATACACCTGAAACTAACAAAATGTTGTAAATCAACTATATTTTGATTAAAAATATTTATATGATAAAAAAATAATTGCTTATTTCTAGAATTTTCCATTTAATACTCTTGGCCCAAGACTGACTGCAGGTAGCTGAAAATAAGGAAAGTGTAACAGTGGGTAAAGGGGACTACTGTAATCAGAAAATACCTCCTTCAAGATCAGTCATTATTCAATCACATATAGGATAGCAATGCACAGTCTTAGCAAGACCAGGGAAGATAATAGTCCACTAGATGTTTCTAAAATGGTGATGGTTTTGTGTGTGTGTGTTTGGAGAGAAGAAGTTTAAGTAGTCACATTCTTGATTTTTGTCAGAATGTCAGACACTAAGTAAGGAGGTCTCCACTTTGTGGCTTACACAACCATAGTCTAAAAGGCTGAATAAAATATAGTCTGTAACATGGTGAAGAATTTGAGCCAGAGATCAGAGGCATCATTTCATGGAGGAGCTTGATGTTAATTGAAGGTGACAAAGTATGAAAAGCCTAAGGGACTGACGCCCTTTACTGGCTAGGAGAGGGGCAATTTGTGTAGGTGTGAATAACTGCATGTCTGTTATTCAGCTGAATTAATTTGCATTTAAAATTCTAAGAGGTGGTCAAAACTGCCTCTGGGAAACAATGTCAGTACTAAACTTACAACGTGTTCTGTACTTTGGGAAATAGAATATCCTTAGGCATGAAGCTCCTTGAAGAAAACAGGTCTCCTTACCACTTACCCCAGAGAAAATCACTACGGTGAACTTCTTTTTGCTTGTTTACAGTATACACATCAGGAAAATTCTCACCAGCTCTCCAATTTTCAACCCCCACCTCTTACTCCTGAGCTTCCCTGGCTCAGTGGTAAAGAATCCACCTGCCAATGCAGGAGATGTGTGTTCAATTCCTGGGTTGGAAAGATCCCCTGGAGAAGGAAATGCCAACCTACTCCAGTATTCTTGCCTAGGAAATCCCATAGACAGAGGAGCCTGGCAGGCTACAGTCCATGAAGCGGCAAAAGAGTCGGACAGAGCTGAGCAACAACAGCAACAATCCCTTACTTTGACTCTGGTGTGGAATGTAGGAGACCTGCCTGCATCTGTCTGTCTTCTTCTGAAAGAAACAGGAGGTGGAGGCTGGGAGCCAGTTGTTTGGAAGCATAGAACACATATGTTCCTTCAGAAAGAGTCAGCTTGGTTCCCACATTGCCTCTGAGAACCATCACCCCCTTTCTTCTTCCTCTTTCCCGTGCCTGGTTTATGTTCACGACACTGGCTGAATTGTCCCCTCAACACTAATTTTGATTGATTGTGCTGCTTCAACTTGGATGGAACTCCTTTCTGCACCTGTCCAGACAGGTGACTGGTACTATAGACTCCTGTCTTGGTTTGACCAGGTGTCTCCCCCCAGTAACTAAGATCTGCCACACAAAACAAGCTAGCTACTCCATATCTGGCCCCTGACCACAGACACTGTCAGATTTTCCTGCCATATCTCACCTGCCCAACTGACTGTTCATGAGAGGGATACTGACTCTCACAATAAGGACTGAGCTTTCATTCTGTCTTGAGTTGCATTTTCCAGGCTCAGATTCCATTGACAGTGACCAAATGACCTATTATGTCTGGAGCCTGAGTCATTCAAGGTGTGCTATATGTTCATATTGATAGAAAAGTCAAAATATCTCCTCAAATCTTAAGATCTGCCTGGATCCCTATTCCAGACTCTAAGCATGAACACTCACCCGTACCTGTGACTTCTGTCCTTAGTTTATAATTCTAGTGGTAGTCTCTTACAGGCTTTGGTTTTAAGATGATTCTGACTGCTATTTCAGCTTCCAGGGACATCTACCTCCTTAATAACTTATTTAAGCCACCCCTTTCATGCAATGCTTCCTGGCTGCCATGCAGTTAGAATTTCCTCATGTTTTTGTGTTGCTTAAGCTTCTGGCTTGAGGCTTAACCTATCTTAATCAATATTTCATGGCATGGCTTGCATGCTAGTACCTTCTTTACACACTCTTCCTTTATATTCAGGCTGATTCCTTGAACCCTGGTCTCTGCTTCACTTCCCATTCTTAAATTAAAAACATATATTTCCTTATAGTGATTGATTTCCTGGCTGTGGCCACATCTAGATTCTTGAAACCACTTTTGTTCTCTTCTACTGTCCAGGGATGCTGTGTTATATCCCTAGTACAGATGATAAGCATTCTGATTATCAGTAAAGAAAGAATGAAGGAGGGCTAAAAACAGGACAAAAGAAACTCACAAAGCATCCACCTACTAGAAGTAGAGCTAAGCTTCATAGAACCAGGAAAGAGATGAGATTATATTTTTCTCTTAGGGTGGCCACACAGTCCATCGTTTCCCCTTCACTCCATATATCTGCAACATTTTTGTTTTTTCTGGACTAGCTTTCTCCACAAGCCTGTTGGTGTTGCCCTACATCACTTTTGTCTACCATAGATTGGCCTATGGATTGGCTCCCACCAGATGAAGTGTCCGCCTCCTGATCCAATCAGGGATGCTCAAAGCAAGGGCTCCTGTGGCAGTTCACGTCCTCCCAAGCCCATCACTTCAGCAGAGGAAACAAAGATAACTTTCAAAGAAAAAGGCAGACCCTTAGCATATTCCCCCAAGCATGTCTAATATAATTAACTCTAAAAATTTGGGTAAAAATTTTCAATTCACTGGCCATGCACGCATAGGTCAATAATATTTTAAAAAGCAAACTAAGCACTACAAAGTGACAGAGTAATGTTAAATATTCAGAGACAACTGATTGAACCTAATCAGGTGGGAGAGGTTGCAGGGAAATATATGCTAAGGGCAGGTAAGACATTAATGAAACTTAAAGAGCATGGAAAGTGTAGATAAACTTGATCTGCCAACTCAGTTAATACTAAAAATATACTGTGGGAATATATAATGGCAAGTAAGGTGCTTTGAGCATTTGTTCTTTTTTTTGCAAAAATATTTCTAACTGCTGAAAACTGTTCCCAGAGTTCTGTACTCTTCTACAAAAAATGTTATTAAGAAACTAATTAGGGAATTATAATTATCATTGATTAAGACTCCTTTATTGAAAAAAGCAGAAAGGCATATCGGATATGATTATGGAGAAAAGATTAATAGAACCAGATACGGGCAAGCAGATCAGGAGAAGGGCAGCCAGTAATAAGACATTGATTTTCACAACCTCTTGTATCCTCCAGGGACAGGAGCAAGTCTGTTCTATATCCTGAGTACTGTCTCTAAGAAGCGGGGAGTTTCTCTGGGGTCTGTCGGTGATGATGTGCAGCCATGATACAGGGCACATAGGGGGCTCCAGGCAGGATTGATGTCTGCTACCAGACAGGCAGACCAGAAAGGCAGGAACATACGGGACTCTGTTCACACAGGAAGCAGTCAGAGCAGAGACGTCAGCTGAGTTTAGAATCCTAGCCCTAGCATTTCTAAGGCCGAATTAGGCACATTGCTTCATCTCTAATTTTGTTTCCCTCAGCATAATATGTGGGATAGTAATGATACTTCATAGGATAATTATTCATAAGATATATATAGTGTCTAGCACTGTGACTGAGAGAATGGAATTGCAATAAATGATTGTATTATTACTCAAAATGAATGAAAGAAACAGGCAGAAAATGGGATCTGGGGCAGAACATGGCGTACGGTTAGGCCTGCGAGAGTAACTGTCTTCCTGGTCCATGTTGATAAAGCTTGGTAGGTGCACACTGTTTTTTCTCATATAACATGAGGCAATGAAATGCAAGTATTTGAAGTTAAATGAAACAGAAAGAGAACTAGGTCATTTGGGGAGACATCAACAATTTTACAGTTGGCAAAAAATTGCTACAATTTTCTGTTTCTTAAGTGATCTTAAAATCCACTTTCTTGGTCCTTATTTAAAGGGTCTCAGAGACCTCTTTAAATCTCCTTTTTCCCTTTCAACAGAAATGTAATGATCACTGATTTTTGTCTCTTCTTCTCCAATCTTTCTAAGAGTCATTTACATTCTTCAGAATCAAAGCTCAAGGGTATATTTGAAGCATCTCATAAGCAGACTCTATTGCCACTTCCCCTGGACTGACTTCTCTCTCTGCATCATTTTCCCTCTACCATAAATTCAGAATGTTAGTGTCACGACTCTTTTCTTTATATTTTATTTTCACTATTTCGCTCAAATTTCTACACTGCTTTTACATTGCTCTTGGTATAAGATTTCAGTTTTTTTTTAAAGAATCAAATGCCTGAGCCTTTGGGAGTATTTCCTATCTTGATGAAATTATAAGAAAATCGCTGAAATGTTAATTGTAGATATGAAAACAGTTTACCTTCTGCTCCAAAGTATTTAAACCTGTATCACCCAAGAATATTATCCCACATTACTAGAACACAATTATCACACTTACGGAATTTCACATTGTTAAGTCACTTTCTAATATGCATCCCATATTGAAATTTCTTATTTGTCCCTAAAATAGGCTTCATATTTATTTCCTGTTTGTTTGCTTTATGCTCTGATGCAATTAAAGGTCACTCATTGCCTTTGGTTGTCTTGGCATGAACACATTTAAAAGCTCATAGGGTGATTCTGAAAATCTTTTCTCTTCCCTTCCTGTTAAAAGCCAGGGAGGTAGAAAGCTACTCTACTTACTCAAAAGTGTGGCCGTTAGAATTTTGCTTTATAAATTCTGTAAATTTATAATAAGAATATCACGCAGTAACTTTTCTTAAAATTAGTAATGCTTCTAGATGGAATTGATTATTGTGAGAACTTCAAGGCCCAAGAATTCTTTGGAGAGACGATTTCTGAATTAATAAGCCCTTTGTGAGGCATTCCAGCTGTGCCAGGTTAGAAAAGGATAAGTAGATTTCTGCCATCAGGGGGGCTGATCCTCTCTTAAGAGTTGTATATTTTGCTAAGAACAAGAATTGCTTAGGATTTAGTACCTGCCCAAGGAGGAGAAGGGGATGACAGAGGATGAGATGGCTGGATGCCATCACTGACTCTATGGTCATGAGTTTAAGTAAACTCCGGGAGTTGGTGATGGACAGGGAGGCCTGGCGTGCTGCAATTCATGAAGTTGCAAAGAGCCAGACACAACTGAGTGACTGAACTGACTGACTGAAGGTTATATAATTGCCAAATAAGCCTCTAAGATAAACTAGTTTTTTCAGTCAAATATGATGGCCTGACCAATGAACAGAACCACAACTCATTAGTATGATCAGTGAGTGAGTGAGTGATCGCTGTTCAGTTGTGTCTAACTCGCTGTGACCCCATGGACTACAAGGGGTAGTAGGAGCTTACTAGGCTCCCTTGTCCATGGAATTATCCAGGCAAGAATACTGGAGTGGTTTGCCATTTCCTTCTCCATTAGTATGATCAGCAAATTTGTAATTATAAAATGATAAATGCTAATGTATTTTTTGAATGCAAAAAAGCAAAATGGCTGTATGAGGAGGCCTTACAAATAGCTGTGAAAGGAAGAGAAGTGAAAAGCAAAGGAGAAAAGAAAAGATATAAGCATCTGAATGCAGAGTTCCAAAGAATAGCAAGAAGAGATAAGAAAGCCTTCCTCAGTGATCAGTGCAAAGAAATAGAGGAAAACAACAGAATGGGAAAGACTAGAGATCTCTTCAAGAAAATTAGAGATACCAAGGGAATATTTCATGCAAAATGGGCTCGATAAAGGACAGAAATGGTATGGACTTAACAGAAGCAGAAGATATTGAGAAGAGGTGGCAAGGATACACAGAAGAACTGTATAAAAAAGATCTTCAAGACCCAGATAATCATGATGGTGCGATCACTAACCTAGACCAAACATCATGAAATGTGAAGTCAAGTGGGCCTTAGAAAGCATCACTACAAACAAAGCTAGTGGAGGTGATGGAATTCCAGTGGAGCTGTTTCAAATCCTGAAAGATAATGCTCTGAAAGTGCTGCACTCAATATGCCAGCAAATTTGGAAAATTCAGCAGTGGCCACAGGACCGGAGAAGGTCAGTTTTCATTCCAATCCCAAAGAAAGGCAATGCCAAAGAATGCTCAGACTACTTCACAATTGCACTCATCTCACACGCTAGTAAAGTAATGCTGAAAATTCTCCAAGGCAGGCTTCAGCAATATGTGATCCGTGAGCTTCCAGATGTTCAAGCTGGTTTTAGAAGAGGCAGAGGAACCAGAGATCAAATTGCCAACATCTGCTGGATCATCAAAAAAGCAAGAGAGTTCCAGAAAAACATCTATTTCTGCTTTATTGACTGTGCCAAAGCCTCTGACTGTGTGGATCACAATAAACTGGAAAATTCTGAGAGAGATGGGCATACCAGACAACCTGACCTGCCCCTTGAGAAACCTCTATACAGGTCAGGAAGCAACAGTTAGAACTGGACATGGAACAACAGACTAGTTCCAAATAGGAAGAGGAGTACGTCAAGGCTGTATATTGTCACCCTGTTTATTTAACTTATATTCAGAGTACATCACGAGAAACACTGGGCTGGAAGAAACACAAGCTGGAATCAAGATTCCTGGGAGAAATATCAATAACTTCAGAAATACAGATGACACACCCCTGATGGCAGAAAGTGAAGAGGAACGAAAAAGCCTCTTGATGAAAGTGAAAGAGGAGAGTGAAAAAGTTGGCTTAAAG
The DNA here is from genome assembly GCF_001704415.2 of Capra hircus. NCBI lineage: Eukaryota > Metazoa > Chordata > Mammalia > Artiodactyla > Bovidae > Capra > Capra hircus. The sequence goes on from NC_030827.1 coordinate 15,537,164, forward strand.
CTCAACATTCAAAAAACGAAGATCATGGCATCTGGTCCCATCATTTCATGGTAAATAGATGGGGAAACAGTGGAAAAAGTGTCAGACTTAATTTTAGGGGGCTCCAAAATCACTGCAGATGGTGATTGCAGCCATGAAATTAAAAGACACTTACTCCTTGGAAGGAAAGTTATGACCAACCTAGATAGCATATTAAAAAGCAGAGATATTACTTTGCCAACAAATGTCTGTCCTGGTCATGTATGGATGTGGGAGTTGGACTGTGAAGAAAGCTGATCACAGAAGAATTGATGCTTTTGAACTGTGGTGCTGGAGAAGACTCTTGCGAGTTCCTTTGACTGCAAGGAGATCCAGCCAGTCCATCCTAAAGGAGACCAGTCCTGGGTGTTCATTGGAAGGACTGATGCTGAGGCTGAAACTCCAGTACTTTGGCCATCTCATGTGAAGAGTTGACTCATTGGAAAAGACTCTGATTCTGGGAGGAATTGGGGACAGGAGGAGAAGGGGACGACAGAGGATGAGACGGCTGGATGGCATCACTGACTCCACGCACATGAATTTGGGTAAACTCCGGGAGTTGGTGATGGACAGGGAGGCCTGGCATGCTGCAATTCATGGGGTTGCAAAGAGTCGGACATGACCGAGCGACTGAACTGAACTGAACTAAACTGAATGTATACTATAAAGTGAACTGTTGATAACTGGTTATAGTACCCTGGTTTCTATCTACTCTGAAGTATCTTTTTTAGTCTTTTAAAGAATATTATCATTGTTCCAGTCTTCTCACAACTATAGATTATAATTGGAAATTTTTCTTCATGATTCTTTTAAGGGCTACAAAAGACACTCTGGAAAACCTAACATTGCTTCAGGGCTTAATATTCAAAATCATTGTAAACATGATTGACACTGGACCATAGAAAGGCAACTAGAAGCTATAATTCAAATATTTTATTAATTAAGCCTTAGTTGATCGACACTGTTTTCAAAACGAAGCACTTTCAAGAACAGTTCTAGGAGCTGTCACTTTTTCTACAGCATCCTCTAATATAAAGTGTTAAGGTTACTTAAAATGCAGAAGCATCACCACTTTTTGCTTTTTTATCTTGACTTGGCCCTCCCTTTAAAAAATTTTTTTTTTGCACTAAAGATTTTATCTCAGTTTCTTTCATTTCCAGGGTAGCCTTCCTAGAATGAACAGAAGAATAAGGTAACGCTGATTGATTTGGCTTGATACGAACAGAGAGATTTGAGCTTTTTGATTGTTAGAGTGAGATTTCCTGAAATTGACAATGTAGATCCTGTTCCCTTCCTTCCACCTACAGCATACAGAGACTGCACAGGAAACAAAAGACGAGAACATGCTATCCCCTTGTGCTTTGAGTTGAGGTAATTTCAGCTTAACTTGAGAACATATCAGAAAATGATGACCACGTGGTCCAGTCTTACAAGGTCGATTTGTGATTTCTTTCTGCAGTATTGTTCACTATCTTCCTCTCATTTTCTACCTTTTCCTTGTTCCTCCTCCCTCAGTATTGCCAAAAAACTTCAAATAATTTTTCTGGGCAATACACAGTAGAGAAAATATTTGAGGAACCTCAGGACAAGTTTTTCCTGGGAGTGGGAATGCTTTTGATTTTACTTCAAGATTTTGGGGGGAAAGCTAAGAAATTCAAATAGTGACATTATTGAAAGTATCATGCAATATTACAGCAACTGAATATATGTTAATACAGTACAAAATTCAGGTTTTTTTTTAAAGAAAACAAAAAGACTATAGATTGTTTTGCTTACAATAGAATTATACTTTGCTATTGGATTCTATGATATAAAAACTTGCAAACTAAAGTAATATGAGTTCCAGGTCCAAAAGGCTTGTTCTAAATTCCTATATCGTAATTTGGATTCCCTAGTAAGTAAATTCCGAGATGGAGTGGCTTTGTTTTGCCATATCTCAACTCCAGCCAGACCCCTAGAACCAGGGAACTGAGTTAAGTTACAGAGCAAACGAGGCTGCATCTTCCCAGATTGTTCATGATACAGGTTCTCCGAAAAGAATTGTAAATAGGAGGAAGTGACTGACACCTTTGAGGTAGCCTTCTGAAATTAACATAGAGTTTCCCAAAGTAACTGCTTTGGAGAAGCAGACATTCATGTAGATATAAAAATTCTAATGTTTGTTAAAGTTCAGTTTTTACAATTAGAATCTCCTTTTAATATTTCTCTGGAATGGCAGTGAAGTTGGAGTGATACCTTTTTATGAAGGCAAGGAAAATTTCCTTTCCATTTTGAGCCCTCAAATATCTCTCCAGTTGTTCAACTAGCATGCCCCAGTTAGGCTATGATGATTTTTCTTTTTAGTGTATTTGGAAGATAGTGAGTTGTTACTGGGGGTTTGGAATGTTCTTTTCCATCATGAATATCCAAATAGCAACCAAACAGACTCATAAGTCAACACAAACTATCCAGCCTAATGTTCTAGATTCTAGATATCATTACAGAGTAAGACATTTCCTTCTTTTCACCATTATAGGACAATCAAAATGAAAAAGTATAAGATGCACCTGAATGCGCAAATGAGTCATGTTTTGATTAATGTGGATCTCCGCCCTGGCCTAGCCATATCTCAGCTGTTTGTGTTGAGTGTTCAGCTAGCTGTGCATCCTGCCATCTTTTTTTTTTTTTTTTGAATCAGAGACTGGGCATCTTAGTGCATCATATTTTTCTGCTCCTGTACCAAGACTGCAAGTCTCTATGCTTTTACAACTCTCTGGGCAACACTCCCATGGTCCTTGCTGGTACAGAGTAACACATTCCATTGCTGGCTCTGAGTTTTCAGCCCATCACTGTATTCTCTCCAGCATGATGAGGCCTTGTCAGTTTTATTACATTCAGTCTTATAAACCAATGATCAGGCTCAATTTCAATTCTTCCCTTATTTACAGACAAATTCCCTTGGATCATCGAACTCTCAAGTGATGTTCCCATTGTTCTTGCCAAAGAGGGCTCCATGACCCACTCTTTTTATTTGGGGCCACTTTATTTGATTTTCTATCCTCCTGGAATGAAACTTAAATTATCATCATCCTTTTGTGGATTGTTTCCCATTTGTCAGCCACTTTGAGGCCAGTATTCTGTTTACCCCTGTTTCTCACCCTGCATTTCACTGTCAGACTGCTGTAAGACACCAGCTATGGCATTATATGTTTACCTAACTGTGTAAGCTAATACTGTCGTTAAATGGAAATTTAACTTACCCTGTAAGTACTCAACAGTTATTATAATTTGGAACACAATAAAAATATATTGTATTTTTTGTTTGATTGTTTCAGAACTCATAGTAAAAGACCACTATATTCTCTCATCATCTCTCATTCTGCTAGCATGGAGTGTGAACTTGGTTGGGGAAATTTTCAGCCTCAAATGCTTAAGTATCCACATCCAAAGTAAGATAACAAGGTAACTATTTACTGAGAATCCTGGAAATGTTGGATTTTGGGTATCATCCTTTTCCTTCCCACTCCACTAAGGCAGGAAGAAAATCAACAAAAATATCAGAATTGTTTTTAAATCCATGAAAGAGGTAATATATTCATTACAAAAATGTGAAGATGACATCTTTAAAAGAGTAGAAATAAAAACAGTAATTACCAGCATTATACATCTGTTCATAAGTATCATTCCTGCTACCACCACTGGGGCCATTTAATGAACTCGTACACTATAGATGCTTTAAGCTCATCCCCTTATCAAGCCCTGCAAGGGAAAGATTATTTTACTCATTATATATGGAAATGAAGTCAAGGCTCAGAGAAATTCAATAACTCGACAGTGATCACATAGCTAGTAAGTGACTGAACTAAATTTTAAACGCAGATCTGTTTGATTTTTAAAATCTATGTTTTAGCTCCTGCACTAAGATGACTCTCATCAGCTATCAACTTGTTCAAAGATTGCATCTGCCAGGCTTTATATGCACAAGTAAAATGAAATGGAACAAATTTTCTGGTAAATTGGAAAGCTGATTTCAACCTAGATCCTGATTTCTTTTACCAGTTTTATTTTCCTTTTCTGTTTGTGCAGATGTTGGCAGTGTCTCTGCATATAACCAGCCAAATCGACCAGCAGGCCCCTTCAGTGGACTGTCTACATCACTCAAGCCAGTTATGACTGCTCAAGTGGTTCTCTGTAGCTAAGTAGCCCTGAGAATTATGAGCTGCCACAGAAAACTGGGAGAGTTATTCCAATCTGATCAAGATCAATTCACCTTTTGCCTTTTAGACCTGCTCCTTATCTTAGTGTGAGTCTAAAGATAAAGAAATTTTATTCTTAGCTTATTCTTTTCAATTGTTGACTCACTGTGTTAACTCACCTGGCTTAGCCTCTGGGATGAAGCCAAGATTAGAAAGTGACCTTGGCAGTAGACCAAGATTGCCCTGAGACTTTCCATGTGGAGAATGCCATTCATCTTTTCAACCCCATGGGCTGCAGCCTACCAGGCTCCTCCACCCATGGTATTTTCCAGGCAAGAGTACTGGAGTGGGGTGCCATTGCCTTCTCCCTTTTCTTATCCAGAGTTCCTGATTTCTGATATTTCTTTCCAAGAAGCAAGGAGATGAGTAGACCAAGTTAAGACAGTGTAGATAGCAAAGATGCTGCTATTACCTAAAACCAATTTGATCAGCAGAAGAAGTAATAGAAGGTCCCTTTCTCTTTTTGAATGAGAGATTTCAAATGTTGTAGTCTGCACCCTCGCTGCATCTTCCTAGTTCTACATTACAAACTCCTCCCCAAACTCTTTTCCAGATTTTCCTCCAGGAGGAGCTCACTAAGAATTGCTCTTGGCTACGTTCCCCGTAATTTTCTTCTTTTTAACCTATCACATAAGGTGAGGTTTCAATTGTCAGGGCAACTGTGAGTGGAGAGAATATGGTGCTATTTGATTTCTTATTTGGTCTGCTTTCTGCTATGTTGTTAGCTATTTTCACTCTTATGGTTAAAAGAATGCAAACCGTTCCACTCTCCTGCCTTTGCTATTCTTGTTTGCCTCTATTTCTTCTCAAGATCTAGTGCGCCCGCACTCTGCCATATTTACACATTTAACTCCTTTTCTTTCCACTAGCACACTTTGATTCTTTCCTCTTCATTCTATGTTAGATTCTCCCTTGAATCAATATTTTCCACTCAAGAGAAACTGGTTTCAAAGCCCAGTTTCTGAGTTCAGAAAGGAAGTTTAATTATCACTGACAAGCTCTTTCCTCCATGCAGCATCTGTTATGTAACTAGAGAAGATTTGGCCCATGAATTTAGGCTAATCAAAATGGATAGCTTATCTAGGCAATCTCTTCATGTTTTCAGAAATTACTGAATACCAAAATGGTTCTGGGTAGCTCAGTGGAAAGAATACCTAAAATTACTGCTTAGTGATGGGGAGAGTGTTTTAGTTTTTTGTTCTGCTTTGCTTTTGGTTTTGATTCTTAAGTTTTGTTGTTGCTTCTTTTTTTTTTTTTTGGCCACACCACATGGCATATTGGATTTTGACCAGGGTTAAGTTCCCTGACCAGGGATTGAACCAATGCCTCCTGCACTGGGACCGTGGAATCTTAACCATTGGACCACTAAGGAAGTCCCAGAGAGTAGTTTAGTTCTATATGGGCTACCACAACTTGAGGCTATACCTTTATTTTCACTGGCTGGTTTCTAAACTGTGGTGGCTCTACCATAAGCAGATCCTGAGAAAAGGATTTGAGTGAAAACGATTTCTGTAAGAGATGAAGCACTACCTGGGCAAGGAGATGTGAGCCAAGAAAGGACATATTATCATTGTAGACAGGGGCTCAATGCCTGATGCAGGCCTCTGAGATGCTGTGTAGAATACTCCTTGGAGTTGTTATGAGTCTAGGAAACTAGAATATTTCTCCTGGGTAGACATTTTGGATCTGCCCTGGGAAAGAGATGAACTATGGTTCCTATGGCCATAGAAAGCTCTCAATAAAATGATTGTGAATAATTGCAGTAAGGAACCATTAGCATGTGTTGGAATGATGAATGTTGAGGGACTATGGAGGTATGTGAAAATTGTCTGCTATAAATGGGAAATGAGCAGTAGTGGGAATGGGGGGTGAGGCAGATAAGCTAAAATGGATCTGTAAAATGCAATTTGAATCTTCTGATATTTCTCTCAGCTTATGTTATTGCTGCTCTTCAGTCTCTAAGTCATGTCTGACTCTTCATGACCCCATGGATTACAGCACGCCAGGCTCCTCTGTCCTCCACTATCTCCTGGAGTTTGCTCAAATTCATGTTCATTGAGTCAGTGATGCTATCTAACCATCTCATACTCTGCTACCCCCTTCTCTGTGCTTAATGGTGTTCAGTGTACGCTGCTGCTACTGCTAAGTCACTTCAGTCGTGTCTGACTCTGTGCGGCCCCATAGACGGGAGCCCACCAGGCTCCCCCATCCCTGGGATTCTCCAGCAAGAACACTGGAGTGGGTTGCCATTTCCTTCTCCAATGCATGAAAGTGAAAAGTGAAAGTAAAGTCGCTCAGTTGTTTCCGACTCTTCGCGACCCCATGGACTGCAGCCTACCAGGCAAGAGTACTGGAGTGGGGTGCCATTACCTTCTCCGTTCAGTGTACAGAACTAGCTTATTTTAGAGATTGAGATTCTGTGGATTTCTTATGGAAGTTTTTGAGGATGTTCCCCAAACATTCATAGCAAACTTATGGCAAGAATATTATGCAGAGTTTCTTGTCTAAGAGACATCTTACATCTGGGTGGGAAAGGTCATAAGAGGTGTGGTTGCGAGCAGAGAGAGGGCTATCTACAGAGAGTGACAGTGACAACTGAACATTACCGAGCATTTTAGTAACTTCAGATCATATAGGCCTGAATTAAGGTTAACAATAAAATGTTAAAGCCTGTAAAATTGAATACAGAATAATATTTAAAGAAATAACTTGGCATGGTTAATATCTCAAAATCTTATTTTTGCTATCAATATGGGGACTTGAAGGAATCAAGAATTTGGAGACAGAGAGGTCAGGAAATGGTGGCTACATAAATCTGAATGTTCCAATACATTCTATACAAGCTGTGCAAATCAACAAAAGTAAAATGTCAACCTACAGAAATCCCATTTTTCAGAATGACTATGCGTGCTCGTTCATGTGGGTTCAGTCATGTCCCACTCTTTGCGACTTCATGGACTGTAGCCCACCAGGTTTCTCTGTCTGTGGATTTTCCAGGCAAGAATACTGAAGTGAGTTGCTGTTTCCTACTCCAGGGGATCTTCCTGACCCAGGGATCGAACCCATATCTCCTGCATTGGCAGGCAGATTCTCTACCACTGAGACAACTGGGAAGACCCTCAGAATGACTGTAAGTAAGAGTCAAATCTACTGCTCAATTTACCTGCAAGTAGAAAAATAAAAACCAGGTTCCATTTTCAGTTTTCAGAGAAACCTCCATACTGTTTCTCATAGTGGCTGTACCAGTTTCTATTCCACCAACAGTGTTCAAGTGTTCCCTTCTCTTCAGTTCAGTTCAGTTCAGTCGCTTAGTCATGTCCAACTCTTTGCGACCCCATGAATCACAGTGCGCCAGGCCTCCCTGTCCATCACCAACTCCCGCAGTTTACTCAGACTCGCATCCATCGAGTCAGTGATGCCATCGGGCCATCTCATCCTTGGTCATCCCCTTCTTCTCCTGCCCTCAATCCCTCCCAGCATCAAAGTCTTTTCCAGTGAGTCAACTCTTCGCATGAGGTGGCCAAAGTACTGGAGTTTCAGCTTTAGCATCATTCCTTCCAAAGAAATCCCAGGGTTGATCTCCTTCTCTTCACATCTATATATATATATATATACATATTTATTTATTTATTGTCTATGACCCAGTAATTCCACTTCTGGGTATCTATCCAAAAAAAAGCAAAAACACTAATTCAAAAAAAATATATTCACCCCAATGTTCATAGCAGCATTATTTACAATTGCCAAGATACAAAAGCAATCTAAATTTCCATCAACAGATGAATGGTAAAGACGATGTGGTATATACAGTGGATTACTACTCAGACAAAGAAACTTTGTCACTTGCAGCAACATGGATGGACTTGGAAGGAATTATGCTAAGTGAAATAAGTCAACAGAGAAAAAAAATACTGTATGACATCATTTATATGTGGAATCTAAGCAATACAACAAACTAGTGAACAAAACAGGAATGAAGCAGACCCACAGGTATAGAGAAAAAAATAGTGAGTAGGGGGCACAATATAGGCATTGAGGATTAAAAGGGGTTGTTATGGGATTATATAAAATCATGTATGTGAAACTTTTGAAAATTGTAAAGCACTATAGAATTTAAAAGAATCTATCAGTCAATAAACAAATGAACAAACAACAATTTCTAGTGGAGCTATTCGTCAACTCCTCACCCCAAGATTTCCAGTGAGAAAAGTATTGAAAACTTTGCAGAAGAGGGAATAGGGCAAGGGCAAAGAACTTTTGTGGAAGTTGTACAATAAGAGTAAAAAGCAGCAAGATAAGAAAATTTAGGATTTTGTAAGATAAATACAAGTAAAAAATATAAGACACATTTTTCTCCACTTTGTGTGCACACTAAAAGACCATTTGCTTTGCTACACTGACAGAAGAGGGTGATGTAGAACTAGGGATCTTGTAAATCTCCCAGTTTTTTATCCCTAGTTACTGAATATGGAGATGCAAGCAGTCTCCATTTATGCTGCGAAGAAAACAGAGAATTAAAATCAAACATTTCACCTGATAACAGCTGTCTCTAAAAGTCAACCACAAATGAAAATAAACTGCCATATAATTCTATAAAATAAACATCCTCAAATGAATATTTGGCAATATGAAAAAATTATTTTGAATCACTTTTCTAAGAGCAGAAATAGAAACAAGGAGAGGATAAACACATGAGTACGTATTTCTTGCATTCAGGAAAGAAATACAAAGAAGAGTCTAAACTACAAGTTGCTCCATGATGAATAAACTAAATAAAACTTAATAAATGTCAATGAAGAAGAGAACAATAATCAAAAGAATAAAAATTATATAATGAAAGAAAGAAAAAGGCCAGGAAGAAAGTAATTAGAATGGAAAACAGAAAGAGAATATCGAATACATGAATAATCGAAGTTCTCAAAGGAGAAAAACAAAACAATGGAACAGAAGTAATATTTAGAACAGCAATTTTCCAGAAACAAAAGAAAACCTGTATCCATGCATTGAAAGGGCCCACTAGGTACATAAGGAAATTGACATAGCATGATCGAATCTAAGGCACACACAACTAAGACTCCTGGATTTTTATAGTCCAAATGCTCTCCACTGTTTTCAGTCAAAAAGATCTAGTGAGTTCTAAGAGCAAGAGACAGAGAAAAACAATGATGAAGGAGCATTTTCAAAACACTCCAGAAATGAATTATGATCCAAAGATTTTATATTCTGCCAAGATGTCCTTCAACTATCAAGACTGAAAAATTCCATTTTAAGCCTGTAAGAACTCAAGAGGTTCTGAGAAAATGCTGAGAAAACACATGGCAAATACTGTATATGTAGAATTTATGACCTGAAATTAAAAGTACAGAATTGAGATCAAATATATCAACCATAACAATAAATATGAATGAAGCTAAATTCATTTATTTGAGGAAATATTATTTACAATTTGACTCACAAAGGAAAGTTCATATATATACTTTATAAAACATGCACATTTATAAACTCAAAATGGATTAAAGACCTAAATGCAAGTCCAGACACTATAAAACTATTAGAGGAATACGTAGGCAGAACATTCTTTGACATAAATCACAGCAAAATCTTTTTTGATTTACCTCCTAGAGTAATGAAAATGAAAATAAACAAATGGAATCTCATTAAACTTAAAAGCTTCTGCACAGCAAAGGAAACCATGGGAACAAGCAAAAAGACAACCCTTAGCATGGGAGAAGATATTTGCAAATGAAACAGCTGACAGATTAATCTCCAAAATATACAAACACCTCATGAAATTCAATATAAAAATAATCAAATAACCCAATCAAAATATGGAGGAAAATTTAAATAGACATTTCCCCAAAGAAGACAGATGGCCAAAAAGTACATAAAGATTCTCAGCCTCACTAATTACTAGAGAAATGCAAATCAAGACCACAGTGAGTATCACCTTAAACTAGTCAGAAGGGCCACCATCAAAAAGTCTACAAATAAGAAATGCTGGGGAGGATATGGAGGAAAGGGAAACCTCCTACATTGTTGGTGAGAATTTAAATTGGTAAAGCCACGATGGAGAAAAGTATGGAGATTCTTTAAAAAACTGAAAATAGAGCTGCCATATGGTACAACAATCTCACTTCTGGGCATGTATCTGGAGAAAATGATGATTTGAAAAGGCACATGAACCCTATGTTCACTGCACCACTATTTGCAAAAGCCAGCACATGGAAGAAACCTAAATTTCTATCAACAGAGGAACGGATAAAGAAGATGTGCTGTATAAACAATGGAATGCTGTCCATAAAAAGAACAAAGCTTAGCCATCTGCAGCAGCATGGACTGACCTAGTGACTGTCATGCTGAGTGAAGCAAGTCAGACACAGAAACACAAAAAGCATACGATATCGCTTATATGTGGAATCAGAAAAAGGGCACAAATGAACTTATTTAGAGCAGAAGTAGAGTCATGGAGGTAGAAAACAAACCACGGTTAGGAGGGGCTCAGGAGGGGAGGGATAAACTGGGAGATTGGAATTGACATATACACACTGCTCTATATAAAATAGATAACTAATAAGAACCTGCTGTCTAGTACAGGGAACTCTACTCAGTATTCTGTAATGACCTTATAGGAAAAGAAACTAAAAGGTGAATATATGTATATGTATAACTGACTCACTTTGCTATGCACTTGAAACTAACACAAGATTATAAATCAACTGTACTTCAATAAAGATTTTTAAAAAATAAATAAAAGAGGTGCATCTAACCCAAAGTGACCCAGAAATGCTGAAAATAAAGGGATGAGCACAAACAGGAAAAAAGAAACTGAAAAAGCAGGGGTTAAAATGCTGATATCCTGCTGGAAATGCATGACTTCAATATAATCACAAGGAAACATTAAATTCAAACCGAGAAAGATTTTTTTAATGAAATAATTGCTCTTTATTTTTCAAACTTTTCAAAAAACGTCAGGGGAATGAAAAGTGCAGACAGACAGGAATTGTTCAGATTAAGGTAGACTGTGGGCTTCCAGGTGGCATTAGTGGTGGAGGACCTACCTGCAATGCAGGAGATCTAGGTTGGGAAGATTCCCTGGAGAAAGAAATGGCCACCCATTCCAGTATTCTTCCCTGGGAAATCCCATGGGAAGGGGAGCTTACTGGGCTACAGTCCATGAAGTCACAAAGAGTTGGAAACAATGGAGTGACTAAACCACCACAAGGAGACCTGATAACTAAATGGAATGTATGATCCTGAATTGAACTCTGCTGTCTGTCTCCCCCCCCCCCGTATATATATATATACACACATACACACACACATATATATATAGCTATTTAGGTCATTATTGTAGTAACTGGCAAAATATTAACAAATCAAATAGTATTATAACATCACTAATTTCCTAATACTGATAGTTCAGTGTGATTATGTAAACGAATGTCCTTTTTCTTAGGAAATGCACACTGATATATTTACGGTTAAAAAGCAACATATCTGCAACTTGCTGTCAAATGGCCCTGAAAAAGTGTAATACTATGTGCCTGTGTGTGGTAATATATCCAGGGGTTCTTTATCCTATTGTTATAACTTTCTATAAGTCTGAAATTATTCAAAGTTCAAAAATTACCAAAAAATATTTAAGGGAGGGATACAAATTAAGTGAGGCATCTGTATCCACCAGAAAAATTTGAGTATGCTTTTGCATGCTTTCCGGGTCATAAATTTTATTTTTCCTGGGGGAATCCTAAGGACTTGCTCTGCCCTGGTTATTCGGATGTGACTGGCTGCATATACCACCTAATTTAAAGTAGTGTTATTCTTAGAGAGAAAATGCACCTTCAAATTCCATCTAAGTGACTTGCCTTTCCCGGAAAGAATCTTGGATAAAGTGAAATTGGGAGTAAAAGTTCAGAGGGCAAGCGTTTCTTTTGACACAGATGCGTTGAAGGGTTTTCTGAGAGACTGATATATTTTAATTTCCATATGCTAAATACAAGCTTTCCCTCCAAAAACTCAGAGGTCCTGGAGTTTTTTAAATTAACAAGTACATTTCTACTGCATCATAAAACTCAACCTCAATGGTAAATTGAACAAAAGCAAAGGTAACAGCTCTTGGAAGTAATAGTTTGTAAAGAAATGGTTCTCAGGCAGCTTGCTCACTTTGTTAGGGATACTTTCTTTTTCATTGATCTTGGAAACAAACAAGGCATATATGATAGGTGCAAATATGCTTATAAGCCTCTAGATTCAAGGTGAGATTAAGTCCAAACTGTTTAAACAGTTACTTCATTCATTTATCTGTGGAGGTGGAAAATGAATGTAAAAAATGTAGACATTTTATGGGCTTTTATTTTTTTTAATTGAATCTACAATTACTGTCACTTTAAAAATATTGATATTTAGCACTTTTTAAACATTTTTGGAAAGGTTTAAAGATACAGAAAAGTACAGAAGCTAAATTAACAGGTTTTCATGATTCTACCATTCAAAGCAATTAATATTAAACTTCTATTTTTCCTTCAGATATATTCTTAAGAAAAGAAACAATATTAGAATTGATTGCATTTATTCCTTTGTAGTCCTATTTCTCACTCTTCTCCCACAAGTACTATCCTGAATTTAGTATGTATTCTTCAAGCTCATGTTTATCACATACATTTATCCATCAGTAATGAATATAGTTAGTAGGACTTTGTTATTTAACTATTTTGTGTATAGTCATCTGTATTTGCTACTCCCAAACTCCTAGTTCATCCTTCCCCTATCCCCTTTCCCTTTGGTATCTGTAAGGTTATTTTCTACTTCTATAGGTCTGTTTTTGTTTTGTAAATAAATTCATTCGTGTCATTTTAGATTCCACATATAAGTGATATAATATGGTATGTGTCTTTCAGACTTACTTCACTTAGTATGATAATCTCTATGTCCATCCATGTTGTAACAAATAACATTGTTTCATTCTTTTTTATGGCTGAGTAGGATTCCATTTGTGTATATATACCACATCTGCTTTATCCATTCATTTGTCAATGGACAGTTAGGTTGCTTCCATATATATTGTAAATAGCACTGCTATGAAACGCTTAAGTTCATGTACATTTTCAAATTAGAGTTTTCTTTGGATGTATTCCTGGAAGTAGAACTGCTGGATCATATGGCAACTCTATTTTTAGATTTTTAAGGAACCTTCATACTGGTTTCCATGGTGTCTGTACCAACTTACATTCCTAATGGCAGGGTAGGAGAGTTCCCTTTTCTCCACACCCTCTCCAGGATTTGTTATTTGTTAGACTTTAATCATGGCCATTCTGACCAAAACGTCAATAATACTGATATCTTTAATATCCTGACTTTTTCATCTAACATCATGTAAATATCTGTATCTTCATTCATTTAGGTCTGAACTTGCTTTCTCATCTCATTTGTTAAAGTTATTCATGAGTGCATTATATATTTATTATTACTATGACTATTTTCTATTACGTTTCTTATTTATTCCTGGTATATATGAGTGTTCTTTTTTATGTGTCAGTGAAATTCATAACTGTTTGGAACTGTCTCATTAGCACTAATGCTTTATAGGTGTTCTTTCACTTTCTGTATAGGTGATTTGTTGTTGTTTGGTTGCTAAGTTATGTCCAACTCTTTTGCAACTCCAAGGACAATAGCCCACCAGCTTCATCTGACCATGGGATTTCCCAGGCAAGAATACTGGAGTGGGTTGCCATTTCCTTTTACAATTAATGGTTTATAGATGCTTTTTACTTTCTGTGTAGATGATATTTATTTGCAAATGTTACTATTGTCTTTAACTTTTCAGTTACTATGGCTTCTATTTCTTTGCTCATCTTTTTGTACTGCTTAGGGTCTTTAGTAGATGATTGACTTTACTGAGAATGTTTCTGAAGTTTCACCAGTAAGAACTGTTATTGGTTATGGCTATAAATTAAGACTAGATTAATTTTTACCAGGCAAAGAAAGTGCTTTCTATGACTGAAGTCTGAATATATTGTTTTATTAAAAAAAAAAAACAAGTATTGGATGTTATCATGATATTTTTTTCTTTTGGGGGGATTGATTGAGATCATACACTGTTTTTCTTCTAAGGGTGGGCATATAACTAAGGCTGGCCCACTGGGCTGAAGGAAAAGATGCTAGCCATATTGGAAGAAGTATTTTATTTGGCTTTGTTTTATTTTATTTCATTTCATTTTGCTGTTGGGTATGAAAAAGAAAGTTATTTGCCCCTGGTTCTACAGGAAGCAATTCTGAGGAATAGCTAATAAAATGAAGAACCAAAAGCACACTGAAAGTAAAAATGTCCCTTAAGTTTCTGGATCTTTTAAATTAGTTTTAGCTTTAATTATATATCACTTGTAGCTCAAAGCTAAAGGGTGTTAGACCTTAACAGGCTAGGCATATGTGCTCTGCAGTGTCCAACTCTCTAGGACCCTACGGATCATAGCTTGCCAGGCTCCCCGGTCCATGCAATTTCCCAGGCAAGAATGCTGGAGTGGGTTGTCATTTCCTCCTCCAGGGAATCTTCTGGACCCAAGGATCGTACCCATATCTCTGGTGTCTCCTGCCTTGGAAGGGGGATTCTTTACCACTAGCGCCACCTGGGAAGCTGATAACACTCAAAAAACAGATTTAGTCCACCAGCTGACATGGAACAAGAATATCTATGAAATACAACTGTAAAATCCCACAGATATAAGATCACATTTAAAAACTTATGAAAATGGTTACCTTTTCTTTTTCAAGATATTTTCTCATGTTCAATATATATTGAAGTAGTAATGGAGGAAGGAGATTAGTATAGTCCCTTGAACTTGGTTAAGGCAGAGACTCTGGAATAACGACCAGCTGTCATGTTGATTGAACAAGGTATTTAACTTTTCTAAACCTCAGTTTCCTCATCCTTAAAATAAAATAGTATACGAAAAGCACTTGGTAGTGCCTGGTATGTAATGAGAAGCAATAAATGTTAGTGATTTTTCTTAGTATTGAGAGGAAAAAAAACCTCTTTGTTAGCCCTCCGTATGCAGAGATTTTTTTAAAAAATGTACTTTTGTCACAGTTATTGACTGATTTTCCTTCAAAAAGACTTAAGTTCCAGTAAGCACTGAAATTATTCCAAATATTGCAAAATACTTAATATTTCTCTTATGTAAGTATAAAATGAAATATCAGTTTGAGGCAAAGGAGTCAGGGGGATACAGTGGTTATCTTTAAAGGTAAAGTGGAAAATCTGAGAGCTATTTGACACTGTCCTTAGTTGTGACAGACTAGTTAACAACCAAATAGTGGTGAAAGAGAAATGAAATGATGCCTGATCAATTCAGCTCAGTTAAAGACCGTGGTTCAGTGATTATGCTGTGTTCAAAATTCCAGTCTGGAAGACAGTTGCCTTGGGAGGAAAGCATTATTGCGGTGAGTAGAATACAGACCACAGTTGAATATTGTAAAGTGGCTTGGATCAAGGGGTAGTGCCAAGGTGAATAGATGCAGAGAACTGCCATATGGACTGCTAAAAGTATAATTATGACTCAGTTCTTGGAAATACATTAATCAGTAACATTTCCAGATGAATGGAAATATCTTCTTGTGAAAAAGTCTCAAAGGAAGTAGATTTAACTCTGGTAAGAGAAAGAAGATGAAAGGGTGATTTTGAATCTGGAAGCTCCAATGAGATAAATATACCTTCAGTTCAGTGCAGTTCAGTTCAGTCGCTCTGTCGTGTCCGACTCTTTGCGACCCCATGAATTGCAGCATGCCAGGCCTCCCTGTCCATCACCAACTCCCGGAGTTCACTCAAACTCATGTGCATCGAGTCAGTGATGCCATCCAGCCGTCTCATCCTCTGTCATCCCCTTCTCCTCCTGTCCCCAGTCCCCCCCCAGTTTCAGGGTCTTTTCCAATGAGTCAACTCTTCGCATGAGGTGGCCAAAGTACTGGAGTTTCAGCTTCAGCATCAGTACTTCCAATGAACACTCAGTACTGATCTCCTTTAGGATGGACTGCTTGGATCTCCTTGCAGTCCAAGGGACTCTCAAGAGTCTTCTCCAACACCACAGTTCAAAAGCATCAATTCTTTGGTGCTCAGCTTTCTTTACAGTCCAACTTTCACATCCATACATGATCACTGGAAAAACCATAGCCTTGACTAGACAGACATTTGTTGGCAAAGTAATGTCTCTGCTTTTCAATATGCTGTCAGGGTTCGTCATAACTTTCCTTCCAAGGAGTAAACATATTTTAATTTCATGGCTGCGCTCACCATCTGCAGTGATTTTGGAGCCCCCCAAAATTAAGTCTGACATTGTTTCCACTGTTTCCACATCTATTTCTCAGGCAGTGATGGAACCAGATGTCATGACCTTCATTTTCTGAATGTGGAGCTTTAAGCCAACTTTTTCACTCTCCTCTTTCACTTTCATCAAGAGGCTTTTTAGTTCCTCTTCACTTTCTGCCATAAGGGTGGTGTCATCTGCATATCTGAGGTGATTGATATTTCTCCCGGCAATCTTGATTCCAGCTTGTGCTTCTTCCAGCCCAGCGTTTCTCATGATGTACTCTGCATATAAGTTAAATAAGCAGGGTGACAATATACAGAGGGCCTGGTGAACTATGGATGGAAGTTCTTGACATTGTACAGGAGACAGGGGATCAAGACCATCCCCATGGAAAAGAAATGCAAAAAAGCAAAATGGCTGTCTGGGGAGGCCTTACAAATAGCTGTGAAAAGAAGAGAAGTGAAAAGCAAAGGAGAAAAGGAAAGATATAAGCATCTGAATGCAGAGTTCCAAAGAATAGCAAGGAGAGATAAAAAAGCCTTTCTTGGCGATCAATGCAAAGACATAGAGGAAAACAACAGAATGGGAAAGACTAGAGATCTCTTCAAGAAAATTAGAGATACCAAGGAACATTTCATGCAAAGATGTGCTCGATAAAGGACAGAAATGGTATGGACCTAACAGAAGCAGAAGATATTAAGAAGGGGTGGCAAGAATACACAGAACTGTACAAAAAAGAGCTTCATGACCAAGATAATCATGATGGTGTGATTACTCACCTACAGCCAGACATCCTGGAATGTGAAGTTAAGTGGGCCTTAGAAAGCATCACTATGAACAAAGCTAGTGGAGGTGATGGAATTCCAGTGGAGCTATTTCAAATCCTGAAAGATGATGCTGTGAAAGCGCTGCACTCAACATGCCAGCAAATTTGGAAAACTCAGCAGTGGCCACAGGGCTGGGAAAGGTTAGTTTTCATTCCAATCCCAAAGAAAGGCAATGCCAAAGAATGCTCAAACTACTTCACAATTGCACCCATCTCACATGCTAGCAAAGTAATGCTCAAAATTCTCCAAGCCAGACTTCCGCAATATGTGAACCACCAACTCCCTGATGTTCAAGCTGGTTTTAGAAAAGGCAGAGGAACCAGAGATCAAATTGCCAACATCCGCTGGATCATGGAAAAAGCAAGATAGTTCCAGAAAAACATCTATTTCTGCCTTATTGATTATGCCAAAGCCTTTGACTGTGTGGAACATAATAAACTGTGGAAAATTCTGAAAGAGATGGGAATACCAGACCACCTGACCTGCCTCTTGAGAAACATGTATGCAGGTCAGGAAGCAATAGTTAGAACTGGACTTGGAACAGCAGACTGGTTCTAAATAGGAAAAGGAGTACGACAAGGCTGTATATTGTCACCCTGCTTATTTAACTTATAAGATGTACCTTGCTGCTAAGTCGCTTCAGTCATGTCCGACTCTGTGCGACCCCATGGACTGCAGCCCATCAGGCTTCCCCGTCCCTGGGATTCTCCAGACAAGAACCCTGGAGTGGGTTACCATTTCCTTCTCCAATGCATGAAAGTGAAAAGTAAAAGTGAAGTCACTCAGTCGTGTCCAACTCCTAGCGACCCCATGGACTACAGCCCATCAGGCTCCTCCATCCACGGGATTCTCCAGGCAAGAGTACTGGAGTTTTTGCCATTGCCTTCTCCAAAGATGTACCTTACAGAGTATCAAACAGAAACTGACAAGAGGGATTGACCTGAGATGGAAACCTGAGAGCCAGCAGAGCAGAGAAATGAAGAATATAGCCTCTAGACATGCTTCCTGGGTCTTAAGTATTGTTCCACTGCTTATTAGATGTGTGACCTTGTTACTTACTGCTTCAGTTTTCTCCTGTTTGCAACGAGTATAAGAAAATCCCGTGCTGTTCTGTGCTTAGTTGCTTCAGTCATGTCCAATTCTTTGCAATGTGGTGGACTGCCGCCTGCCATGCTCCTCTGTCCATGGGATTCTTCAGGCAAGAATACTGGAGTGGGTTGCCATGCCCTCCTTCAAGGGATCTTCCTGACCTAGGGATCGAAACTGTGTCTCCTGCGTCTCCTGCATTACAGGAAGGTCCTTTACTACTGAGCCAGCAGGGAAGCCGAATAACAATATACTACCTACCACATAGAAGATGGTGAAAGTAGAAAAAATTCATGTACATCCATGCACTTAGTCCTTGGTGCATGGTATTTACTCAGTGATTATTATCGATTGTTTTGGATATTTACTCATGCAGAGGTAGTGGCTAGGACAGATGTTTTAAATCATTCAAACTGAGTCTGATTTCTAGAAAGCCAGCTTCTCTCGAAATGGAGCAGAGTTAGAGAAGCTCATGGGGGCAGTGGTTGAAGAAGAGGGCCTGGGCATGATATCTAGGACCTTGTTCTAGGTGGCACTGAATATATTTTGCTGTACTGGGCACCAAGGCCCTGGCAGGGAGAAGTTGTTTGGTCTGAGGGGCAGGGCGTAAATGGAAGATATATAGATAATCAAAATCATACCTTAGACTCAAAAACGATATTTTGGATTTCTGACAGAATGAGAATGAGAGAGAAGAGAGAGAGCGCATGCATGAGCTTGTAGATATCAGATATTATATTACTTTGGTGTACCTTCTTCTTTTAGCAACTAATTTACTATGGCAAGACTAGAATCTTCCAGAGACAGGACTCCTCAAATCATTTGATTCATCCTACCATCCTTTAGAGAGCAAGTCTCCAACCTTGTTGGCACCAGGGACTGACTTCACGGAAGACAACTTTTCCATGGACCAGGAAGGTGGAGATCATGGTTTTGGGGTGATTCAAGTGCCTTACATTTATTGTGCACTTTATTTCTAATCTAGGGCTGCTGCTGATTTGACATGAGGTGCCAGTCACTGGCCTGGAGTTTGGAGCCCCCTGCTTTAGAAGATAATTTCGGAAAAGAGTCCTAGTAGGACTGAATTTCATGGTTCACAGTGATGCCCTCCATAGTACGCCCTTACATCCATTGGTTTTCCTTTTCATTTCCCTTTCTTTCCATTTTCTCACTTCCATTCCTTGGTATCACCTCCCAAAGACATTGTGCTGTGCTTAGTCGCTCAGTCACGTCTGATGTTGTCTGGACTGTAGCCCGCCAGGCTCCTCTGCCCATGGGGATTCTCCAGGCAAGAGTACTGGAGCAGGTTGTGATGTCCTCCTCCAGGGGATCTTCCCAATCCAGGGACTGAACTCACGTCTCCCACACTGCAGGTGAATTCTTTACCATCTGAGCCATGGCAGAAGCCCGTGAACACTGGAGTGGGTCACCTATCCCTTCTCCAGGGGATCTTCCTGATCCAGGAATTGACATTACTTTTACCCAGTTCTTTGTCTCAGATTCTGTTTTTAAGGGAACACACGTAGTGTTTAAACATACTTTTGGAATGAAAGAATAAATGATGGATAAACAAATGGGGCAATGAGTGAAGGAATAGTTACTATGTACTTGGCATGCTATGGTTTACTGCGCTTTGCATTCTGTTACTTTTCATTGACTCCAGGGACTGTGTGCCGGAAACCCACGATCTATCTTAATGGCTTTGCTAGAGAAGCTGGACTGCTGGTTGCCCCCTCCTCCCCCTTTCTTTCTCTGCCTCACAGAGAGGTCAGTGTGTGTTTCAAAGTGAAGTTCCTGACACTCACATTTCCTAAACACAAGGCAGTTTGTTTCTGATAGGAATGTGAGAATTGAAGCCCTGGGATGCGACTAAATTAGCCTGCGGCCAACAATAGCAGACCAAAGTTAGGATATTTTTCACAGCTTGATTAGAAGAGTTTGCCTCTAAGAAGGGCAGGATTATTACATCTGACTTCCAGAACAGCAGCTGGAACATTATTCTCCAGACTGCTCACTGCAGAGAAGCTGCTCCAGTGGACAGCATGACTCTGCTCTTCAGCCTGGATCTGGCCTCCGCACCTGGGTACGTTCCTCAAGTCAGAGCCCTCTCCCCAACTGTCTCCACTTGCTGCCTGAGCTCCTTTTCTCTCTCCTGTCCTTTTACTCCAGCTGGCATGACTCTGCTGTGGCCTTTAAAATTTGCCTGCAAACTTAGATTTTCTTAATTCTATTTCCTTTCAATAGTGGTCAAAAGGGCCCTTGGGTTTGCATGAAAATCAAGAAGGAATATTTATACGTTATCAAAAAGGGGTAGCTTTTTGTAAACTCCTGTTTCCCATCGGTCTGTGTAGTAGGGTAGTGGTTCCCAAGTTTTCTTGTCACCGGGGACCAGTTTTGTGGAAGACAGTTTTTCCTTAAACCAGAGTTGGAGGGGAGGGTGATTTCAGGATGATTCAAGCGCACTACATTTACTGTGCATTTTATTTCTATTATTATTACATCACCTCTACCTCAGATCACCAGGCATTAGATCCAGAGGTTGGGGACCCCTGATTTAGAGGACTTGTTAAATATACAGATCCCTGGGACCAACACCGGAACTAGTCTAAGAATTAGCACTGTTTGGGGCGTGGTAGGGAGGTCTGCTCTTCAAGTGGTTTTTATACACACTCAAGTTTAAGAGTCACTTTTCATTTGTTCCCTTCTAGAATCTTTCTATAAAGTTTTCTCCTCTTTTCTCAATGAGAAGGTGAAAAGGACTCAGTGAAATATCTATTCCCATACAGCTTTTGAATGAAGCCAGAACCAAAGCAGATTATGGAGCCTTTCTCATTAAATTACAAGGTCAAGGAGGTAATTGCTCACTTACCTTTCATGGTAGTTGACCACAAAGACTTTCTTGTTTGTGGCATACTCTGTTGTAGCTAGTTAGTGATTTTTTTTTCCCCCTCTCTGGGAAGAGAAATCCATCAAACCCAAGTAGCAAGGGTGGAACTCCTCATTCTATTTGGAGCTCACTTTAAGTAGAGGGAGGGCTAACTAAGCTCATCAATTCTTAACCCTGTCTCACCCGAGTCACCTGGAGAGCTTAAAAGGTATCAACACACAGGCCCTCCTTTCCAGGAATTCTGATTCAATTGGTTTAGGGTGGTATCTGTTTATTTTTAAAGCTGCCTTGAATGGATGCATGCCCAGGCATGTCCGACTCTTTTGTGATGCCATGGACCATAGACCTCCAGGTTCCTCTGTCCATGGAATTTTCCGGGCAAGAATACTGGAGTGGATGCCATGTCCTCCTTCAGGGGGCCTTCCTGACCCAGTGATTGAACCTGAGTCTTCTGTGTCTCCTGCATTGGCAGGTGGGTCCTTTACCACTGCCCTGGCCGAGAAGGCCCAAAAGCTACCTTAGTGAAAGTCACTCCGTTGTGTCCAACTCTTTGTCACCCCATGGACTGTACAGTCCATGGAATTCTCCAGGCCAGAATACTGGAGTGGGTAGCCATTCCCTTCTCCAGGGGATCTTTCCAAGCCAGGGATCGAACCCAGGTCTCCTGCATTGCAGGCAGATTGTTTACTATCTGAACTAGTCGTTCTGAGTTCTCGGAGCCATCTGAGTTCTCTAGTTTGAACTGAGAATTCTGAGCCATCTGAGTTCTCTGGTTTGGGGAACTTCAAACTAGAGAACTACTGTGTAGTTCAAAAGGGTTTGGGGTTGAGCACTGTTTTGCATCAGAAGTAGGAATTTCTTTGGTACAAAAGGTGGGCATGAATATGCCAGCTTCAGAGGACTGTAAGCAGTGATGCAGAGGCATGGGCAATGGGCAAGTTGAATCTTTTTGCCTTTTTGTCTAGAAGGCAAAAAGATTCAACTTTAATCAGGTTTCATCACCAGAAAACAATGTACATGGAGATATCTATATCAAAAACTCAGATCTGATGAAAGACCTTCACTAAGGTAAAATTTTAGTTTTTAGCTTTCATGATGACATCTAGAAATATTCCTAAATGTATGCAAAAATGGCAGGAATATATAATTTACTAAACCATTTGGTAACAAAACTTGGAGTACATTTCTTTTCCTTGGGTATCAAGAAAAAGCCTGTGTGTCCTAATGCAAGTTCATGTTTCCTTTAATGAGTCAAAGAAGATTACATGGTCCAAAATGTACTTTAGCCATTAGAGTTCATTGTCAGTGTTCATTTTAAGTCGTTTGAATTTTAGTTCATTTTAGTACTCACACCAGGCTCCAGGTAAAATTTCCTCTCTCCACTCTTTGTATTATTTTCAATATTTTTAAAAATATGAATTTTGATTATCCTATGTAATATGTATTGTAACATTGGAGTAGGAGATGGTAACCCACTCCAGTATTTTTGCCTGGAAAATTCCACAGACAGAGGAGTCTGGTGGGCTACAGGCCATGGGTCGCAAGAGTCAGACAGGACTGACTTTCACTTTAACATAGAAATATATTTAATCCCTTTTTCAAAATAGATGACTATAACTCTTACATCCATCCTTATGACCATATCAGGGCTACCAGGATCCAAAGGTTCTGACTCTTTCCCCCTCACTCTCTCTTTCATGCACTCTCCTCCTTCAGTCACCCTGCACTCCATTCTCAGTTTCCTTTGCTTTTCTTCTACTTGGATTTTCTCTTCCACCAGAATAATGCTTCCCAGGGCTCCTCATATGCAACACCCAGAAAATGGTACTATTTTACAACACACTGGAGTAAACAGAGGAGGCTGCTGACCACTAGAGGGGGTCAGGGGCTTTGCTGCCCCAAGGCTGAGATGGTCAATGTTTCTTGCAATACACCCTCAATGAGATCTTTGAATGACTGTCCCCTTTGAGTCTCAACTTATACGTCAATGCTTCAGAGCAGCTCACCTCACCAACCCCATGAGTATAAACCCCTTCAGCCACTCTACCATACCCACTCAATTTTTTCTCATAGCATTTGTAGTAATAATCCTGCAATTATTCCTTATTTTATTTCTTCACCCGCTTATAGTTTGTTTCTACTATTTTCAGTATAAAGTGACTGAGTACAGGAATACTTGTAGGCCTTCTTATTCATTACACACAAAAAGCCTAGAAATGGTAGGTACTCAATAAACACACCAGATTGATGGGAAAACTGTGACTAGGACTGAATAACCCCCATTCCTAGATGAGGCTTCATTTAGTGTGGCTGGGGAACATGCTTCGGTGGATGAATTAAGGCAAAGACTCTATCTTTTTAGCTTTATAGTCTTAGCGAATGGTGTACTGCCTGTCTCATAACATACAGACAATAAGTACTTGTGTGACTGAATGAGGAGAAGAAGGAAGGAAGAAGGAAGCAGGGAGAAAAGGAAGGAATATAGAGATAATTGAACATAAGCCTCAACTTCCTTGGTCTGTTTCAAGTTTTGGAAATCTTCAACTGGTGGTGGTAGCAATTTAGTCTGAAACCTGGGATAGTAATGTTGGGAGTATTTTAACTGATGCAGTCAGGCTAATACGAGGAATCCATTCTGTGATCTAGGGCAAAAACGTAACTATGAGGACCCTCAGT
Source organism: Capra hircus (assembly GCF_001704415.2). Lineage (NCBI taxonomy): Eukaryota > Metazoa > Chordata > Mammalia > Artiodactyla > Bovidae > Capra > Capra hircus. The sequence continues at coordinate 15,561,192 of NC_030827.1, forward strand.
TTTTCTGCAAATGAAGTTTGAGTCTGGTGAGTTCTGAAGTCCCTGACCATTTTGAAATCCACTGTTTAAACTGAGAGAAAGTCAGAGAGGAAATGTTAAGGAACTAATCAACCAGAAATTCCAGCGGCAGCCAGGATCCTCCAAGGGAGACCAGAAGCTGCTTTTTGAAAATATGTTGGATGACTAGGAATGATCCAGGCAGTCCTCAGGGTGTGTTTTCAGGGTGGTTGGACTTTCTACTTATTAGGACACCTATGTTTTCCTCTCTCTTTGTCCCCCTATGGCTGAGCAGTACCTTCTCATCAGCTAGGGATTGTGAATAAATAAGCAACAACTGTTGCTAAGGTCAGGTGAATAAATAAGCAACAACTGTTGCTAACTGCAGGTGGAAGTAGTAAAGAATTATATTTTCTCATTGTACTCAAGTATTTTAGAAACAAACAAGCAGAAGGCCTTTCCAGGCCTCCATTTCTTTATTTGAAAAGCTGAACAGGCTTTGTGAAGATTGAATAAAATATTTCATGGAATAGGCCTAGTATAGAGTTGGGCATATGATAAACAATCATGCTGGCTACCACTATTATTATATTATCCAAGTCATGAGATAGAAAATAAAATAAAATATTTAATCCTAAATACTGGCATTTGATTCCATTTCTTTCTTGGGAAGATAGAGTAGTTGGCTATGAAGTCCACGGGGAGAGATCCAGAGCTGCACACCATGAGGCTCCTCTTCTCCAATTAAAAAGCTTCAGTATATTAATAAACCCAGCTGTGTTTCCCCAACAATTTGGAAAAGCTGCAAAATCCAAAAATAAAACAAAGAGATACTCAGTCTAGAAGCAAATTTCAATTTTATATTTCTTTCAGAAAAACATTGATATTACAATGTTTGACATTAAAACTATCTCAACACCACATTTGGTAACAGTCAGATACTATGGCTAACTCATCTCCTTCATTTAACAAAAGTAGATATTTTGAACATTTATGTCTTTCAAGAATCACTGTTTTGTTTGTTTTTGTGTTGTTTCCCATTAAGTGATGAGTCTGGGAGAAATGCTTTCTCATTCACAATAAAAATTATTGAAAGATGTGGCTCATGCTTAAAAATACTGTTTAGTTTTAGTTTTCAAGGTGGAATTGGGAACTGAAAATATAACTTTAGAAGAGAGATATCATTTACTTAAAAATAAACACACTAACAATGAGCTCTAAACTTTTCAAAATGTTAGTTCTTTGATAATTTAAAATAAGAAATGGCTTTTGATAAAACATTAATAGCAATTTTTGACTGACGTTAGTTTAAATAAGTTCTTTTCCATAGAGTTTTTAAGTGATTGACTATAAACTCAAGTAATGTGATTTAGTATAATTACTCTATACTTATTTTATATTAAATAAGCTATGTATTTCTGTCTGTTAAAATACAAAATATAAAACATAAAAATTCTAGTTACTATTAGTCATATTAAATTACATTTCTTTTCTTTTTGGAGGATAGGTATATTTCATATAAGTAGAAAAGATGAAGAAGGCCCAAGATAGAAAATATTTTGGAAAATTAATTAAAATTTTATTTTTACTAACATTGATTGCACACTAAGATATAAGGAACTTATAGGATATAAGTTCTTTAGTTGCATTTTCTTATTTAATCCTGATGCAACCTAATAAAGTAGAAATTTTTCTATGTTCTGATAAATCTAATAGATTCTGTATTCAAGACTTTTTCTCACTGCAAAACACTAAAGAATGATAGATAGGTTACAACTAACAGGGAGAGCTGAGCTCTCAAGAAATTCAGGAGAATCTTCAGTACCCCAAGACGACAGGAACAAAAGCCGGAGTAATAAGCCAGCACTGCAGTCAGATACTTTAGAGACATTTGCTGATCGATGGTGCCTAAATCCTGAAGGTTTACTGTCTCTTCAATGAAACAGAACAAATCCTAGGACATATAAAAACGGTGTAGTGGTGGTGATGGGGAGGAGGTTGGGATGCAGACAGCCACAGAAAGCTAGAATCTTCAAAGAGCTTCAGGGAAAAAAACAATGTGTCTGCCATGTTTGAACTGTACACAGGAATAAAGGTTCCTCTGATAATATTAAGCCATAAATGATCCCCCACATAGGATAGTATACCTACTGCTGTATATAACAGAAGAAAATACAAATATTCCTGGAATAATGTCCATTGAACCAAGATTCTCAGGATTCCCATAAACAGAGATTGGTCAAATATAAACTCACAGAATAAAACCACCAATCACAATAGTAACCAAGCTAGCATGAGTGAGACTCGGCAAGAAAGAGAATTAGAAAAGAGGGGTTACAGATAGTGGAATAATCAGAGACAGAATATAAAGCAAACATGCTTAAAATGTTAACAGAAATAATAAAATTATAAACTTGAGCAAGAAACAAAGATGTACTGATATAATTAGCTACAATGGAAAAATAAAACAAAACTCATGAAAGTAAAATATGTAGTTGAAATTGAAGAACAAGGATTTAACCAATTGTTTGGCATATCAGACAAAACTTAAAAGAGAATTGATAGCCTAGAAGACAAGTATGAATAAATTAACCACAATAAAGCACAGGAGGAAAAAATAAAAAATGTGACTGAGAAATTATGAGATACAGAAGATAGGAGAAAGTTCTTCTAGTATATTTAGAATTTTAGGAGAGAGTAGAATGAAGAAGGGAAAGGCAGTACTAGGCAATAAGACCAACCTCAAGTTGTGAAAGAACTGGTGTATTTTACTTTACATTCTTTGACAACAGTGAAATTAAGTTACAAATAATAATAAAAGATAACTAAGAACAACTGCACTTAATTGGCACCGAGAAGAATGCTTCCAAATTACACAATTTGAAAATCACAATAGAAAGTATAAAATGGAATTTTAAGTATAAGCAACCTTTGTTTTTACTGAATAAGAATAAAAGGAAAAAGACTCACACAAATAATTCATAAAGATCAAAACAAGTGATTTACTGCAGATAATTGGAAAGTTAATTACTTTAAACAACTTAATAAAAATGGAACACTTTTAAAAGAAAATTATAACAACATTGATTCTAGAAGTATTAGAAAGCCTGAATTATTCTATAGGTACTAAATGAATTACATCAAGAATTAAACACATGTCCATCAAGAAAAACCAAGTCCCATGTTTTACAGATAAATTTTATAAACTAAAAACAGATAATTGAATCTTCTAAAAGCTATTCCAGAGAATAGAAAAACTAGGTAATAGGCCATACTTCATTTTTATGAGGTTGGTAGATTGAAGGCGGGAGGAGAAGGGGACAACAGAGGATGAGATGGTTGGATGGCATCACTGACTCGATGGGCATGAGTGAGTAAGCTCCGGGAGTTGGTGATGGACAGGGAAGTCTGGCGTGCTGCAGTCCATGGGGTTGCAAAGAGTCGGACACGACTGAGCAACTGAACTGCACTGCACTGATAACTTTTGGCACTGATATCAGAGTAAGACAGCACAAGAAAGAAAATCTGTAGACAAATTTCACTCAAGGATTTAGATGCAAAACCTAAAACAAAGTATTAGTAACTTAGGCTTCCCATGTGGTGCTACAGATATAGAACCCACTTGCCAATGCAGGAGACGTAAGAGAGGTGGGTTCGATCCCTGGCTTGGGAATATCTCCTAGAGAAGGGCATGACAACGCATTCCAGTATTCTTGATTGGAGAATCCCACGGACAGAGGAGCCTGGCGGGCTACAGTCCATAGGACCTCAAAGAGTCGGATCAACTGAAGCAACTTAGCATTAGTAACTTAAACCTAAAACAAAGTATAAGAAAGGGATAGAGTAGGAAGTAGAATCTCTTTAGGCTGATTAAGCATACCTTTCAGAAATATACTATGTGGTGTAGCATTAGAAGCATTCTCTCTAAAATCATGAATGAGTATACACTCTATTTCCTCATCTCTGAAATATTATACTATAGTTCTAGCCAGTTCATTGGTAAATAAAAAAGTAATTAAGTGCAAAAAATTTAGTAAGTTTTGTTGTAATATTTGCAGATAATTTAGTTGTCAACATAGAAAAACAGAGAAAATCTACATATTATTAAAATTAATCAAGTACACAGAAGTAAATGCAGTTAAATAACTTAATCACATTCTTATACACCTGCAAACATTGAAAACACAATTTAAAAATATGCTATTCACATTAGCTACCATTCATAAAAGCACAACTACAATAGCAACAAAGTAAGGCACTTATGGGAAAAAAAAATCTACCACAAGTTGTCTATGTCATTAATAGATAAAATTAAGAACTTTATTAAAAGGCAAGAAAGATCTAAATAAATGGAAAGTTACACCATATTCATGATGGTTAAAAAAGATGAGTAACATAAAGATGTCTGTTCTTTTGAAATTATAATTTCAACACAATTCCAATAAAATTCCACAATAATTTTGGATATAGATATGGGTACAGGATGAAAAAGTTGATTCAAAGTTAACATGTAACAGTAAAAGGCCAAGTATGGTCAAGAGATTTTTGAGGAAGAATAAAGTAGAGGATGACCTAGCACATATCACATTTGTTGCAAAAATTAGGACATTGTATTTTTGGAACAGAAATAGGCAAATAGACCAAGAGAATAGAGAACCCAAAAGCAAACTCACATGTTATGTGAAAACAAGATGTATGACAGAAGAGACTGTATGTCAGGGGGTGAAAGAATAGACTATAAAATGAATGGTGTTAGGTAATTTTTCTGACAGTAACATTTAATCTGGATTCCTGTCTCACACAATATACTCAAAATTCAAGTCTAGAACTCATGAACTAAATATAAAACTCAAAAGAATGTTGACTGATATCATTACAACCTTTAAGTAGACAAAGATTTCTTAAACAAGACAGAAAATGCACAGAACAAAGAGAAATATTTATATTAAACTGAAAAATGTAAATTCATTAAAAACCTTTATAAGGTAAAACTTTGAGCCAGTGATTGAGAAAAAATATTTTCAATAATACACAAGGAAAAAGATTAACATCTATAGTAGATAATGGACATTAAAGATTAGTAATAAAAAAAAAATTGGACTTTCCTAGTGATGCACTGGTTAAAACTCTATGCTTCTAATACAGGAGGATCTGGATCCATCCCTGGTCAGGGAACTAAGATCCCAGTTGTCACAGGGTATGTTCAAAATGACAAAAAACCACAACACACATACACAAAGAACCCAATTTACAGGTAAGCAAAAGGTAAGAATCAGTAATTCACAGTTACGAAAAATGAAACAACACTCAACCTTGATGAAGCAATGGGAACCTACACATGTTAGTGGCTGTGTTAGTTTCCCCAGGGTGCCATAATAAAGTGCCCCAACCTGGTGACTTAACTCAGCAGAAGTGTATTGTCTCCGAATTCTGGAAGGTAGACATCTGAAATGAAAGTGGTGGCTCAGTACAAACACTCTGATAGCTCTAGAAGAGAGTCCATCCCACGTGTTTGTTTAAGCTTCTGGTGACTGGCAGCAGTCCGTGGCATTCCTTGGATTGCGGCAGTATAGTGCCAATTTCTGTATCTGTCTTCAGATGGGGTCCTTCCCTGTGTGTCTGTCCAAATTCCCCTCAACTTATATAAACATTAGTCATTTGATTAGGGCTTGCCCTAATCTTGTATGACCTCTTTTCAACTTAAGTACATCTGCAAAGATCCTGGTTCCAAATAAGGTCACAGTCCCAGAGACTGAATCCTTTATCCTTTTGGGTGACATAATTCAACCTACAAAAGTGGTTATGAAATTTTACACAACCAGTTTGGAGAAGAATTAGGCCATATCTACCAAGATTGAATCTGGGTATATCAAAGGATCCAATAATTTCATTTCTGGATGCTCAAATTTTGCTACTCTAAGTATTGTCTATGAATCAGCAGTATCACTGTCACCTGGGAACTCGGCAGACATGCAGTCTTGGGCTCTACTCCGTACCTGTGGTGTTAAAATCTGTATTTCAAACAAGATCCCAATGTGCTTTGTTTAAAAAACACTAGTCTATTCTAAGTTACACAGATTTTTTAAAAAGAGATGTAAACATTAACACTCATAGCAGTATTATTTATAAAAGCAAATGTTTGAAGAAGACTTAAACATTAAAAAGTCAGAGAATGGATATATAATTTGTGCCATTAGTTATATAATTTAAATCTACAGTGAAAATAAATGAACTAGTGGTGCTTTTATCAATACAAGTGAATTTCACAAAGATAATGTGAAGCAAGAAAAGGAATTTGCAGAAAATTACAGAGAGAATGAAACCATTTCTATATTGCTTAGTGACATGTGTCATTCATGGGAATTTAGGGGTTTTCAACCCCTAAATTCAAGAGTAAAGAGAGCTTCAATGGAATCATACTGTTCTTTCTCATGAGTTTTCTTAAGTATGTATTTCATATATTAATATTTATACTATATCTGCATAATACAATGGAAAAAATTAGAAAAAATTCAAGGCCAGTATATGGCAGCATAGCTATTTGAATCCAAAACTGTGGCCCTGAGCTGCCATACCCACCTAACAAATTACTGTCTCAATAGGCCTAATGGCACAGTTATAGACTCATATTTTGTACTCACAATAGTTGCTTTTATATGCAGCATGTTTTAAAACAAGATTAAAATAACTCGTTTGGCATTGGTTTTAATTTTATAACAAAAAAGGTTACTTGCCAAAGCAAAATAATACTTAGGTCTTTACCCCCCAATTATTGTTAAATACAGTAATTAAATCTTATTTCAAATAAATATTATATTAAATTTAATTTTCAACTATCCTTCGATTAACAGAAAATATTGAGTTAACATTCCAAAGATTTTTCTCATCTCAACTTATCCTTTCAGAAATGAGCCATGAAAATATTGTCAGAAAGAGAGCAATGTAGAGGAGGTGAACTCAGGAAAGCACATTTATTAACACCTGTCATGCTAATCTGATGAAAACTACTGCCTTTTGGGTTTTTCTGTACTTTTAAGCATTTTATTGAGATCTATGATTTTTGGTTATTTATTTATACTTTTGAATAAATGGTTGAGCTCCCAGGGAAGAGCAGACCCTTTTTCCTCAGTGATTACTGAATTTTTGTTGATACATTCATCACCACCCCCCAATAACTTTTCTTTTTTATTGTGGCTGCACTCTGTGGCTTGTGGGATTTTAGTTCCCCCATTGCGGACTGAACCCGGGCCCTTGGCAGTGAAAGCACGGAGTCCTAACCCCTGTACCACCAGGGAATTCCCAATAACTTTTAAGTCAAGAAGTTCCAGAATGCAGAGGGCACATCTTTCTTCACTTGTACTCAGAATGTCCTAAAGAATTGGAAGATTACCAAGTAATTTGAAGAATAGAGAGAATGTCACATCTGAAACTGAGCGGGACCCTGCTGGGCCATCCAAGGGACAGATCCGGCGGTGTCCCTGTCTCTTGTTTGTAGAAAAGCTTTAGCGTCTTAGACCTTCACGAGTTGCAATGAACAAATTTAATCACAGAATTGAGAAAATGCAGAAGTAAAGGTAAACAGTAAAACAAGACAAAATAATAATAATTTAGCCATGAAACAAAGTCAAGAGCCTTTAATTTCTCTGTAAGGGCTATAGATAATACCTTGGGTCATATCCTTGAGTTGTTTTGCAGATACTAAAAGCCCCAGCAAGTGGAAAAAGTTAACTATTGACACTTGTGCCATACCCAGAACCACACCAAGTCTTTAGTGGGAAAACACAAATGGTGGGAGCCTCAGCCTCTGCTTCAGTAACTGTAAGATTGATTCGGTTCATTTAACACAATGTTGAAAACACAGCATGTAGAGAAAGGAAAAAAAAAGCAATTCCTATTCATTTAGTGTGTGACTTTGGGCAAGTTAATTAACTCTTGTTTTCTCAGTAGTAAAATGAGTGCAAAATAGATTTGTGAAACAGTGATTTTGCTGGCCCATAAAAAGACCCCCAGACCAATTGGGACTAGAAGGGATGATGTTGACTCCAGAAATGCCATGCAGTTCCCTCACCACCAATAAACCAGAAGAATGTTTTCCAGCTGATCAGTCACCCTGAACCCTCTCCCTCACACTGTCTTTAAAAATCCTTCCCTGAGAGCCACCAGAAGAGTTCAGGTGCTTTGAGCATGAGCTGCTGGGTCTCCTTGCTCAGCCTCACATTGGGCAACTTGCAATAAGGGGCTCTACTTTCTTTCTCCACAACTTGGTGTAAGTAGATTGGCTTTGCTGCACATAGCGGGCTAGCAGACCCAAGTTTGGTTTGGTAACTCATCCACATGAAAATTGTTTTCAAAATAAATCCTCACCTGAAAGGGCCTTTTTTCCCCCCCAAGCACTTGCTCTTTCACTAAATCTACCTAATTCTCTTTCTCTGCACTTCTCAGCAATTATCAGTAGAGAGAGAATTAATATTATTACTTTGCAACACTATTACTACTGTTATTGCTTGACCTTCACTAGGTGTTTTTTATAGGCGAGCAAAATCACTTTTTCACAAATTTATTTTGTACTCATTTTACTACTGAGAAAACAAGAGTTAATTAACTTGCCCAAAGTCACACACTAAATGAATAGGAATTGCTTTTTTTTCTTTCTCTACATGCTGTGTTTTCAACATTGTGTTAAACGAACCAAATAAATCTTATAGTTACTGAAGCAGAGACCGAGGCTTCCATCATTTGCGTTTTCCCACTAAAGACCTGGTGTGGTTCTGGGTATTGCATAAGTGTCCAGCATATAGAAATAGCAGCTAAGGAATGCTACCATCTGAGGAGGGTGCACGATGAGAATTATATACACACACAAAAAAAATTGGGCTTAGTTTTAAAGACTTTTTTTCTCTTGCATTTTGGTTGCATTTCTTATAAAGGACCAGTTAATTCTTGCTGATAATCAGAAGACCACATTTCCTAAATTATCTAAACAAAATTCTCTGAAGTTTTTTTTTTTTTTATCCCTAACAAATTCCAGTAAAAAAAAAAAAAATCATAGTTCTGGAAAAACTACAATTGCCTTGCTGCTTTAGTATTTGAAGATTGGGATGAATTAAATTCAGGATGATATTTTTAATTAAAAAATAATCTATTCTAGTGGGATGAATAGAGAAAGTAGCATCAACATATCTTCACTATTGTGTGTAAAATGGATAGCTGGTGTGAAGTTGCTGTATAACAGAGGGAGCCTAGTCTGGTGCTCTGTGATGACCTAGAGAGGTGGGATGGGGGAAGGGAGGGAAGGGATATATGTATAATTATGGCTGATTCCAGCTGTGTATGGCAGAAATGAACACAACATTGTAAAAATTAAAACACAAAAAAATAATCTATCTTAGTTTTATTATGTACTTATTTTAAAATATAAAAACACTTTAGTTCAAAAATTTATTTTTGTAATTTAAGCCAATTTTCAATTATTTCTTCTATAAGTTATTCCCTCACTAATAGAAAAATCAGCCACAATTTGGGGATTATGGATGAACATACCAATTATTGAGAAAACCCAACCATTACTGAACTTTTGGTAACGATGAGGCGGTCAGATTTACAGAAAAACTCCAGCCTAACATCTTTGTAATTTTATGTCCCTGGTTAAAGAACTACATTGAAATGCTTGGCTTGTATCAAATTTCCTGTGAAGATGTTAAAAATCTTTATCTCCCATAACCTATTTTAGAGAAATGTCACATAATAGATGAGGCATCAAACCCTAGATCCATAAAAGCAGAATGACTAGAAGTTTTGTTTTCAAATGATGTCATCAATAATATTCACTCTCAGGCTAGTGTTTCTTTAGGCTAATTTCAGAGTCCTCAAAGAATAACAGCCGAACTCTTTATCTAGGATCTTCTGTTTGTACCATCTCTTCTGGCATATCTGGGATTCTGTATCATTAAGAGTTGAATGTAGAAGAACTGGTGAAGTGTGAACATAAGGAAAATGCAGCATCATTGTGCTTTTAACATATATCACAATATTTTTAGTTTAATAAAAGTTTTACATAATTATCTATTAGTCATATGAAGGTTGTAGGACCATAGTCATGCTGCATGTCCTTTATACTTCTATTCTCTTCCTAGTGTTTATAAACTTTCTATATATTCTCATTGACATGAAATGTTTGAGATATTATATACACTATTTCTAAGAAAGACATGAGCCTCGAGAGATTTTTCAACTTGAATAAAGAAAAAGCTGTGCTGTAAAATATTAAAGCAGAATAGCAAGTGTCAGATCTCAGAAATATTAACACTAAATTAACAGCATTTTAGCTCTCAGAAAAATAAACTTGTGAGTCATTAAACAACTTGTGTTTAGTAATAATGAATGCAGAGTTGCTGACCGACACATTTACTGACTTACCCTATGCTGACATGTGCTAAGTTTGACAAAATTCTTATTCAAGTTTGTACTTGACATGTTAATATTTTCTAATTCAAATTTCTTTTATTTTACTCTTTGTTTATGTTATCAGCTATATTTCCCAAGTTTTATCTTTGGAGAATCTAGATTATAATTATTTTTTTTATTAAATTTTGCTGGAACTGCAACTGTATTTTAATAAAGTTATTTAGCTTTGTATTTGTGAGGAGATTTTAATGGGGAGAATGAGTACCCACACAAATTTTAAAAAGACTTCTTCAGAGTCTGTAGCCAGTATTACCATATGTACTTATCTCTTTCTTTTCAGTGCCTTGAATCATGATAAATGTCAGGTTCATTGTTGCGGCATGCTGAAATGATTGAGTGGGAACTGTGCCCAGCACGGCATTGTAAAACAATCCATCTCCAAATACATCGTCCTGTACAACAAGATTTTCTCTGACACTTTTATGATTGCTCTTTTGTTTGGTCTTGGAGCATTTAGACCTCAAGTTTGAACACAATATTAAGACTATTGCTATCCTGTAGTGAATCTGTGCACATTATCTAGCGTCATCTACTTTTGGGATTGCATTCTGTACTTTACTTCAGTCCTGAAATCAGAGTGTATAAGTGAATTTCATTATATGTTATTCTAGTGGAGTAGAAATCCCATTCTTTACCTAAGTGCAGATGGAATTAAATTTGGTTTCCTTGGTAAAGGAAACAGCTTAGATAACCAACACATAGCAGTCTTTCTATCTTCTATGTTAAGTCATCCCCATTTGGAAAATCCAATAATGCTTTTCCCCCATTGATGAATGTGTGCAAATGTATGAGTTCCAAAGTTCAGCATATGTTAGCACAAAATCAACACAAGTGAAGGTGTTTCCCTAGGTCTATTAAAATTGCATTTCTAGATAGAACTTGTGAATGACATGTTGCAGGCTTTCAAAAAAAAAAGCCGGAAAACATAATGGACTATATAGAGACGATTAAAAGCAACCGATGATACTAAAAGAAATTTTTGAATAAAATAGAAAAAATAGAAAACTCAAAGTTACTTTTCTTTTAATAACCGTCTTTATTGAAGTTGTGGATTTCTTCAGTACACGCTCTTTTCTGCAAGACGAGGGTTTCTAGATGGCGCTCTAAAGCGTTTGCCGGTAGGTGGCGACATAAGTCCTTATTGCCTAGAGCTGTCCCAGGTGCTGAACCCAGCTTCTGCGCCCAAAAGAACTCTGCAACCAGCGACCAGGAATTCCACCAAGTTCTCCTTAGATGCCGGAAAACCGGTAGGAAAGGACCATTAAAAAATGCCCAACCTCATTTATAACGCAAAGTCAAACAAATTATCTCCCCTAAATTTACTTGGCACAAAGCTGTGGAAGATGACAATGTTCACTGAAATTAAAAAGGCAATGGTAAAGGAAAGGCAAGCCCTGGAATGTGGTAATGGACAGAGAAACCTGGAGTGCTGCAGTCCATGGGGTCGCAAAGAGTCAGATCCGACTGAGAGACTGAACTGAACTGAATGGAAAGGCAAGTGTGTGTGTGTGTGTGTGTGTGTGTGTGTGTGTGTGTAGAACACAGACCGAATCGGTTTTTCTTCACTTTGAAATGCAGTTTTTCACCTCTCCTTTGACGTGTCCTTTTTAACTGCTTTCTCACCCAATTTCTCAAGGTTGGAAAAAAAAAGTCAGAGGCAAAGGAGTCAAGCTGGACTGTGAGATGACAAACGGGGGTGATTTTTAAAAAGCTAAGACACACTCCATCTTCTTTCCATCCATAAGTAACAATTTTCAGACTGACCCAGGACTGTCCACGTCCCCATTCAGGCTCCTTATGCCTGCTCTTCTCTTGTCCTATTGCCACTCAGTGATGCTGAGTCTACTAAAGAATTTGACAAATATGAAGCAATGTATATGGTTAGATTTTTTTTTTTCTCTCGAGTTTGGCTGGGTGGGAGGCGGAGTTATTTGTTGTAATGTTGGTCTGATCGGCAGATCGGGTGTGTGTAAGTGAGTTCTGAGTCTCGGTCGACAAAAAGGGACTTGAACGCAAAGAGGCAGAGCTAGAGGGAGAGGAGGGCGGGGAACCTGGGGAAAGAGGCACTCAGGGTTGGGGAAGTGTTAGGAACGGAGGGTTAGCGTAGGAGGGAGGGAGTCTGGCTGTCGGAGCAACACCGGAGAGATTAAGCAGAGCGAGAAGAGAGGGAGAGTGAGGGATGACCAGAGGGAGAAAGAGGGAGACGGAGGAGGCTTAAGAGAAAGAGAAGAGAGTAGAGGAAAGAGTAGCAGAGCAGGGAGAGAAGCAAGGAAGAGGAGGGTTACAGAGTGACTCTGGAAGATGGTGTTTCTCTATTCCAGACACTTCTAAGATTGGAGACTCTTTGCTGGTGGGGAGACTCCGGGTGGTATGGCAGCCAGTTAGGCAGCGGCAAAGTATAATGGACAGCAAGGGACAGACGTTCCAGCCACCTTTCCGCCGCCCGGAGATCCCGGAGCTGTTTCTCCAGCCAATTCGTTTCCCAGCTGGAGTCTCTGAGCGCGCTGCACTACGAGAGCCCAGGGAGCGCCAAGAAGCTAGCTGCTTCTGCAAGATGCCTTCGCCTGAGCAGTAAGAACTTCCTGAGTCCCTGCATCCTCTCTTAGCTGAAACTCCCCAGGAAACAGGGGCGGGAGACCCCAGGGGGAGGGGCGAGGGGGAACCTGGAGCAGCTCTTTCTCCCCTCCCCCTCCCTTGCCCGGCGCGCAAGCATGGATGTGCTCAGCCCCGGGCAGGGCAATAACACCACGTCGTCCCAGGGTCCCTTCGGGACACGCGGCAACGCTACTGGCATCTCCGACGTGACCTTCAGCTATCAAGTAATCACCTCGCTAGTGCTGGGCACGCTCATCTTCTGCGCGGTGCTGGGCAATGCGTGCGTAGTGGCGGCCATTGCCCTGGAGCGCTCCCTGCAGAACGTGGCGAACTATCTCATAGGCTCGCTGGCCATCACCGACCTCATGGTGTCGGTGCTGGTCCTGCCAATGGCCGCGTTGTACCAGGTGCTCAACAAGTGGACTCTGGGACAGGTCACCTGTGACCTGTTCATCGCCCTCGACGTGCTGTGCTGCACCTCGTCCATTCTGCACCTGTGCGCTATCGCGCTGGATAGATACTGGGCCATCACCGACCCCATCGACTACGTGAACAAGAGGACGCCCCGGCGCGCCGCTGCGCTCATCTCGCTCACCTGGCTCATTGGCTTCCTCATCTCCATCCCGCCCATGCTGGGCTGGCGCACCCCGGAAGACCGCTCGGACCCGGACGCGTGCACTATCAGCAAGGACCACGGCTACACTATTTACTCCACCTTCGGCGCTTTCTACATCCCTCTGCTGCTCATGCTGGTTCTCTACGGGCGCATCTTTCGAGCCGCGCGATTCCGCATCCGCAAGACAGTTAAGAAGGTGGACAAGAAGGCAGCCAACCATCGCCTTGCGGCGTCGCCGGCCGCGCAGCCCAGAAAGAGCGTGAGTGCTGAGTCGGATAGCAGAGACTGGAGGCAGGGCACTGAGAACAAGGTAACAGGGGCTCCGTGCGCCAATGGAGCGGTGAGGCAGGGCGAAGAAGGCGCCGCCCTGGAAGTGATCGAAGTGCACCGGGTGGGCAACTCCAAAGAGCATCTTCCGCTGCCCAGCGAAGCCGGTGCTCTCCCCTACATCCCCGCCTCCTTCGAGAAGAAAAATGAGCGCAACGCCGAGGCCAAGCGCAAGATGGCCCTGGCCCGCGAGAGGAAGACGGTGAAGACCCTGGGCATCATCATGGGCACTTTCATCCTCTGCTGGTTGCCCTTCTTCATCGTGGCCCTAGTCCTGCCCTTCTGCGAAAGCAGCTGCCACATGCCTACCCTGTTGGGGGCCATAATCAACTGGCTGGGCTACTCCAACTCTCTGCTTAACCCTGTCATTTACGCCTACTTCAACAAAGACTTCCAAAACGCGTTCAAGAAGATCATCAGGTGCAAATTCTGCCGCCGATGATGACGGAGTAGCGGCGAGTAGGCCCATCCCATTCATTCTGCCTCCCCTAGTCCTCTGGAATCAAACCTTTGCTACTTTCCCTCTGACATTCACAGCTGCTTAGGCGCGCTGCTTCCAGACCTCCTCCTCCCGAGCCTCTCTCGAGCCTCAGTCCACCGGGGGAAGGATGGCGCTCTGCGTAAAGAGGCTCTAGCCTCCGGGCAAGAGAGAAACTCCTCCGCTCTGTGAGAGGCGACCTTGGCTCAAACTGATTTCAGAATCAGTTTGATTCCAGCAATTGCCTCCCGCTTCTTCTGCCCCCCAATCTTCGCGGGGGAACTTTAAGCTTCAGCCGTTAAAGGCAAAAAAAAAAAAAAAAAAAAAAATCCACACGAAAAAGAACCTGTACACCTAGCCGCTGCGCCCACAAAAGGCTCCCATGCGATCGCCCACTGCTACAACTTGAACTTAAGGTTCAGGACTTCGCTTTATTTCCCAGTAAACCCATCCCCGCCCCGTCCCGCTCTCATCTCATCCTTCCTCCCCATCTTCCCTTTATGCCCTCGCCAGTCCTAAAACACTGATTTGCTAGTCGGAAAAGCTGGGAGGGTCTGCTTTTCCCGGTGCCTAATGTGTCCCGGGGAGTCTCCGTCTGCGGGCGTGGGCTCCCAGAGTAACTCTCCCGAAAACAGCCCCCATGCTTTGCTTTCTTGGATTCCAAACAAGTGGCTAGAGGTTGTCTGAGTGGACCAGTAAGTACAAGGCTGGGCCAGAGGGAGAGAGCGAGGGAGCGCGGAACGAATTTATCCTTGCCTGCCTTGATGTCAGCACTCACCAAAGAAACTGACATTCATTGGGAAGGGAGAGCGGACTTATTCGGACAGGTTGCCGGCGAGTCTGTGCGAGCTGGCATCGCCACTTACCTACTGTGGGTGGCGCCCGCCGGCCACGTTGCGTGAGCCGGGCTGGGGCGCCGAGTGTCGAGGATCCGCGCACCTTCGCGGCTGTCTGAGGTCTGGTTTGTGCTGGGCGGGTGCACCGAAAACTAATCCCAACTGGAGCCATCCCGCCTACGCCCCGGGACTTACTCAAGCGAGGGTGTGTCGGCTTGGTCGCTCCGTCCGGTTTTTTGGACCTCATGGACTGTAGCCCGCCAGGCTCTATCCTTGGGATTTTCCGGGCAAGAATACTGGAGTGGGTTGCCATTCCCTTCTCCAGGGTTTCTTCCCGACGCGGGGATCAAACCCAGGTCTCCTACACTGGAGGCGGATTCTTACCGTATGAGCCACCAGGGACGCCCAACAGTTAAAGTTAATGGAAGCCACAGCTTCCAGAGCAGCTCTAAGGACTAGAAAAACTAGGAAGTCCCGAAGGTGCCATTGTCCGGGTGGGCCAGAGCTCTGGCTGGCCCTCCCTTGGAACCTGAAAGGAGAAATTTATCCAATGGAAGCAGATTTTTTTTTCTCCTAATTCACTCCCTCCTTTTCCGAGTGGGAAATAGATCTATTTCGCGCACCCTGACACTGAACAAGATTTGTTCTGCAGAATGTCCAGGACACTTGGTTACCAAGATTTTGCTTCCAAAAGGGGAATCAGGGCTTTCAGTAGAATGGGCCCCCACAGGTTTAGCACTATCTGTGACCTCAGAAGTGCTCATTGTAAATAGAGGCCCTAGGGCGGCAGAGGATGAGTTGGTTAGATAGCATCACTGACTCAATGGGCAGGAGTTTGAGAAAGCTCTGGGAGATGGTGAAGGACAGGGAAGCCTGGCATGCTGCAGTCCGTGGGGTCGCAAAGAGCAGGACACGATTTAGCCAGTGAACAACAATAAAGGACTCACTAGGGGTGCTTTCTCTGCGGAGTCCAGGGGACTCCTGTACACAGCTCCTTGCCCTGACTGTCCTGCAACACAGGGTTGCCCAGAAAACGGCCTCTTGTCATTTTAATGTATGGAGCACTCCAAGCTTTCTTCTTAAAGTCCTTTCAGCCTTGCCACTCTTGCTGGAAAACCAGTTATCTTTACTGCCCCCAGAAGGGAAGTTTTTCAGCTCCATTTGAATGTAAGTTTCCATCCATGTGACCAGGATCAAGAAGTTTGTTATAATTAGAGCTAGCCTCTAATTTTCTGATGAATGATGGTTTCTTTTCCAGTAATTGCACAAAGTTAATGATTCTTACTCCCTTCTCCGTCCCTGCTTACCTTTGGAATGATTCCTTGGCCTGTTTTGAGAATTGTGTTAAAAAATTTTGCAAATGAAAAAGTTCTCTTGTGTTAAAATGAAGAAAGTGAAAAGACAGCTCTATCACTTGTAGCCCTTTTATTGTTTGTCAAACAGAACAAAACCTCCATTTGGTATCTTTTTCTCAGACCTAAACCAAGAGTAAGCATCACATCCCCTTAAAAGAGAGAAACTATAAGCGCTCTGGGAACTCAGTGGATGATTTTTCTATGCATAAGTAATGCTTCTCTTTTTTTAAGGTTTTTTTTTTTTTTTGACGTGGCCCATTTTTTAAAGTCTTTATTGAATTTGTTACAATATTGTTTCTGTTTTATGTTTTGTTTGGGGGAGGGGGTGGCTAGAGGTATGTGGGACTCTTAGCTTTACCACCAGAGATCAAACATGCACCCCCAGCATTGGAAGGGGATGTCCTAACCACTGAACCTGCCAGGGAAGCTTGGCATAAATAATGCTTAAAAGGGGCTACGGTGGATAAAATGAGAGAGATTTCTCCGGTCCATCACTTTTTATTTAAAAATTCAATTTTTTTTTCTCACAGTAATTTAAGTAGAGCTATATGAAAAACCAGACTTTGCTGTATGTCTTCCTATATTTTAAGGACAAATTCTCTAGATAAGATAATTTGAGTCCTAAATTGCTCATCCAAATTTTACCTTGATCAGCATTTGAAGTCTTGAGACTTCTATTTATTTGTGTCTTTTGCAGAACTTTGTCAATGGCTTTGGGACCTTTGTTTTTCCTGACTTGGAGGATTTACACACAAATGGGGAAGGAGCATCTAATTAGAGTATAATTGCCAAAACAATAGAGAGATTTGAGGAATAAGTGCAAAAGAGCTGCATAGCACTAAAAAGCCCCTGATGCTTTTTTTTTTCTGTTAAAGTATTGTATTAAGGTAAAGTATATATGCATCAAAATTGGCCTTCACTCTTCCCAGTGACAATAAAGGACTTTAATAATGGTAATGCTATAATAAACTGATATCAATAACATATACATCTTTATTTTAATCATAATCACTGTCTGCTTGTATTTATTTGTATAATTTTAAAGTTGAAGTTTAAAAAAAAAAATACTGTTACCAGGAGAAGATCCTGCTATACACATCAGGGATCTGACACCTAGAGAAATAAATTTCGTTTTAGCACAGAAACTCATGAGGTTTCTTTTTTAAAAATTCCTGTCTCTGGAAAGAGAGCATGACGTTTCATCTTTTAACCTTGAAACCATACAGTTTCCCTGACTGACATCTACAGTGAAGATTTAGACATCTGTCTAATTGATACAGACAAAGTGGGGGACTTGCAGAAGAGAAATGCAGATTCTAGTAAAAGCGCCAGGGGCCTGTGTTGCCTTTTTAGTGCAGTTGACAGTGATAAGTCCCCTTCCCTGTCTTCCCTACAATTTCCAGCTGGAAGAAATTAGCCTCCCTGGTTTCAAATGAAGCAACACATCGTTTTGAGGTTTGTCACTTATTTAAAAGTGAAGGGGCATTTTCCTTTCTCACTGGGTCTCACTTGATGGTGGGATTTTTAAATGGAAGATCTATTACTACATTAAGATTCAAATGCTCTCTTTTCCCTGTGAAATCATCAGTAAGGCCTCTTGTTTCCCATGTTATGTTTGTTAATTTCACTGTTTTCTGGTGTCAGAATGATGGCTGTAGGGCAAGGTAAACCCAAGTAAGCCTCAAGGGGAAAACAAAGTCAGAGCTATTATGGCCAGAGAAGAGGACACTGTGAAGCCTAATTTAGGCAATGTATGTACATACATATTCTCCTGATAATGAAAAGTCAAGATAGGAATCGAGATCACAAGAACTGTCTGGAGTTTTTCATTTGAAAAGTATTATATAAAGACATCCCTGACCTTGAGTAAAATGATGTATTTGGTACATTTGTCTTATAGATTGTGGATATCGCCCTTCTTGGCCTTTGCTTTATGCTCTGGCATCGTTTCCTCCAAGGAGACAGTGGCTTTCTGTTTTCTACAGGGCTTCTTGAGCCTGTGTTAATACTCCAATTAAGAAAGAGAGTGTTGTAATCAGTCACTTCCAGTGTGACTAACAAGCCCAGATAAACAATTAGTGACTGTCATGTGTCAGGCTCTTTTGGATAATGTTGAAATATGGGACTGTAATATAAGCTGCTATAGACACCCTGAAGGCATTTTCAACCTACTTGGGTACTAAAGAATATACTACAAAGGCTAATAAGTAAACACTCAGCAGAATATAGGTATCATCTAAATACAGGAGTGGTTCTAAGGATTTGGAGGACAATGATCATTGTGGGCTGGGGGATGGTAGGGAAGATTGGGTAAAGAAAACTGGGTAGAGCATCCAGGATTGAGCTCTGAGCACATGAGGAGTGATAGAAAAAGGCAGATGTTCTTCACGAGGTGACAAAGAGAGTGCAATTCCCTCCACCAAGTGGGGGCCTGGAATGAAATTTTTATCTGGATTCCTTACATGCATCAGTCTGGATTGATTATGAAGGTAGTGATTCTAGCAAAAGATGCAGACTCAAGACTTCCCATGAGTTATAACAACATGAAGAGTCTGGGAAGAGAGAGAAGAATCTAAAACCAAAGGAATGGGGATTAGGGTAGCTAGATAAGAGGAGAAGGAAATGGCAACCCATTCCAGTGTTCTTGCCTGGAGAGCCTGGTGGGCTGCTGTCTATGGGGTTGCACAGAGTCGGACACGACTGAAGCAACTTAGTAGTAGTAGTAGTAGATAAGAGGAAGAATGTTCTGAGCAGAGGCAGAGCACATGAATAAGAAGAAACTCATCAAACCATTTATGAGTGACAACAGGGTGACCAGGGTATGTACAAGATAATAACTCATATTTATGTAATGTTTGTGATTTTGCCCAGTGGTTTTCACATGTAAAGTGGAAGTGTTTGTTGCTGAGTCATGTCCAACTCTTTGCAACCCTAAGGACTATAGCCCACAGGTTCCTCTGTGTGTGGAATTCTCTAGGCAAGAATACTTCAGTGCGTAGGTAGTTATTCCCTTCTCCAGTGGGTATTCCCAACCCAGGGATCAAACCTGAGTCTCCCAATGGCAGGCAGATTCTTTACTGTCTGATGCACAAGGGAAGCCTCAAGAATTTTGAAGTGGGTGGCCATGGTGGTTTGGATGGTAAAAAATCTGCTGCAGTGCAGGAGACCCAGGTTTGATCCCTCACTGGGAAGATCCCCTGGAGAAGGGAATGGCAACCCACTCTAGTTTTCTTACCTGGAGAATTCCATAGATAGAGGATCAGTGGGGTCGTAAAGAGTTTGACATGGCTGAGCAACTTTCACGCATAAGAAACATATAAATTTGAGATAGCAGATCCTTCTGGAAATACTAAATAGACCATTTTAGCCAAAGCAGAAGATTCATACAGTAATGGGTACATACAGTAATGCTTGAGATCATATATGGAATCATTATAATACCAGTGGTTTTCATTCATGGGGACCACTATTATTGAGAGCAGATGTGTGCTGTTTGCAGGTAATCTCAGTGATGCAGGTAGGAAACAATAAATGCCTGAATGTGGGATGCTGGTAAGACTGAAAAATACATCAGAGAAAGAACTGGCAAGACTTGGTGCCTGGATGTGAAGAGAGAGGGAGCTGAAGATGCTGATGAGGGTTTTTTGTTTGTTTGTTTTATAGATTCTTCTAATCTTTTGTTAATTAATTAGCTTATTTATTTTTGGCTGTGCTGAGCCTCATTGCTGCATGAGGACTTTCTCTAGATGTGTTGAGCGTGGGCTACTCTTCGTTGTGATAAGTGGGCTTCTCATTGTGCTGGCTTCTCAGAGCACAGGCTCTAGGAACACAGGCTCAGTAGTTGTGGCGCATGGGCTTAGTTACTCTGAGGCGTGTTGGATCCTCCTGGACCCGGGATCCAATCCATGTGCCCTGAACAGGCAGGTGGATTCTCACCCACTCTACCATCAGGGAAGTCTGCTGATGAGGTTTTGAGCCAAGGAGATTTGAGTAAATAACAGAAGAGGGAAAGTCAGGAGTTGTTTCTCCTATGGGTCTTTGTTTTTTCAGCTTTATCTATAAATGTGAAAAAGCTTTGTTCTCTGCTAAAAAGAATTCCCAGCCCAGATGGCAGGGAACTGCTGATAATGGTAGTGATACACGTGGTATGGCATTTGAACAATCTGTCATTTGGGTGATTATGTGAAGAATGTCACCTCCTAGATCAATGGTTGTACTGATTATTGATACATTTTTAAAAAGTAGAATATGTTCATTGTGTTTTGGAGAGAGCACAATTCCAAGGGACTATAGCAGCCTTTCAAGAAGAGTGCCCCAATCTCAGATGTTAGGCAGGGATATTTGAAACCCAGAAGACTGGCTATGTACAGTTGACCAAGTGAAGAACAGAGCAATCCAGTTTGCTCTTCAAGTTCACTTATTAAGAATCAAAGCAGACCTATTTTATCCTTGAACTAGATCTTTCTAGAAAATCTAGATCCATGAGACTGAAGTATCCAGTGAATTTTGTTTTCCAAATAAATCACTTTGCAATGGCAAGGATGGGGAAATGAGTCGGATCCACAGGCAATTTCACAAATCTAATCCTATCTCAGATATTTCCAGGCTCCCTGTCTGTAATCCTGAACAATTGCTCAGACTTCCACAAAATTCGCCAGGCCAAAATTTCAAGGAGCTGTCTTGCACTGGCAAGTGGTCCTTTTGTGTCTCATATGGTTTCATCTCTGAAGAAAGAAAAGGAAGTAGGTTGACTGGGAGAAGAAGAGAGGGGGGAAGAAGAGAGGAGACAACAGGACCCACCTATCTTGTTATTCGGCTGGCTGTGGAGATTGATGAGGAAGTTTTGAATCTTCTCCAAAATCCTTGCCGGGGAAGCATTCTATGAAATATAGTGTGCTTCATGGTTCCTGGAAGCAATGAGTCTGTCTTTGCAAGAATTAAAAAGAGAGAAAGCAAACTTTGAAAGCTAGTTTTAATTTTAAAAGAACAGTATTAATAGAAACAGGAGTCTAATTGTAAATATTGACAATGTAGTGTTTGAAAGTGTATCCTGTATTGTATAGATACATCATTTTTAATAATGACTAAGCACGCTGTATGGATATCACAATGCAGTTGTATAGTGATGATTTATTGATGAACATGCACAGGGCTTTCAAGGTTTAGGAGGGATTGACCATGCACTAGGGTGTTAGAGAGCCCCTAATGCACTTCAGTTCCTATAAAGAATCTGGGTGGGTATCCACAACTCTAGAAATAACCTTAATAATCATTAATGACATTGACATCAGTGTTAATAGTTTCTGTTTGGTTAAAACATCCTGTTATGGATTAAAGATGTTTTAGATGGTGGTGATTATGCTCACCAGTATCCAAGATTTTTCTTCCCGGGTATAGTGCTAGATTACATATCTCAACCTCCTTTCTTATGAGGCTGATGTTAGACTAATATAATACATACAGAATTAATATCTTTCCTTTGAAGGTTGGACTGTAAATACCTCCAGAGTGATCTTCTTTTCCCATTTGGTAGCTAGAGAGGATTCCCTGCACCTGGAGGAGGATGGAACCACAGGTACAAGGATCCCTGGATCCCTTCTTTATGTAGACCAGATTCTTCTCCTTTTCACACCCCATGCAACCTTTGATTGTGATATGAACAGAAATAAAACCTGAGTTTGACTTAATTAAGCTGAAATTTTTGGGATTGTTTATAGAACAATCTATTCTGATCAATATAAAATATCCATAAGTAATACACTGAGTGAAAAATTTGCAGTCCTGTCAGTGACTTTGTCAGGAAGGTTGCTCCAGATAACTGAAGTAATGACTGCCAACTTCTTTCCATTCTGGCCAAGGTCACTAACCTGCTGGGGAGGCATGGATGTAGGGCAGGATGACACACACTCAGTGTATGTTCTGAATAGTACTGGGCATCCAAGAGGAGCCTGGAGTCCATCTCCCGTACCTAAGCCCAGAGACTTTGTTTTGCTCTGGTTTTAGTTTTATAGAGAGCCTTTGTAGGTAGGCCCCTGGGCAACAGCTTTGGCTATTTCTTGGGTTTTACGGAAAATTATAAAGTAGGAAAATTGATTTTGAATGCCTTTTCTTTTCTTTCAGGCAGCTTTTTCTTCCATTGTGCTTTCTCCATTAGCCTCTCAAAACTTGCACTGCCTGTCATACATTTAAAGTCTCCTACAGGCCATTTTTATTCCCCATTCTCTTAATTTTGGATCATACCAAAGGTAGCGGAGGAGCAGGCCAGTCCAGAAGAAAAACAAAGTTGACTAAGTTGACTGGCAATGATGGTGAACAATGACTTTTTTTTTTTTTATCATTTGGACAGCTGAGAGAGGAGGCATTCCATATTCTTTAATGGAGACACAGCTAATAATAATGACATTATGCAAAAAATAAAAATACTATAGAATATCTAGTGATATGGTATATTTCCATGGTTATAACACATGAACATTATCTCCAGGGAAATGAAACCATCTGACCCTAGGTATACTGCATTTTTCTAATAGCAGTTTTCTTTAAGCCCATGTGCTTATACATGTAGGTAGATGAAAATAAAATGCAAGTGGCCAAGAACATTTCCTGTATTAATACATGAGATTTTTCAAGAGTTCTTGCAGCTGGAATGGCTTAGACTAGCATTATGGAGGAAAGACTGATAAGGGAGTGATTAATAATAGAGGTCTGCAAAGAAAGAGCTGAGAGGTCTTAGAGATGGATTGGGTCTGAAACAGGCTGCTAAAGAAAAAAACACATTTAGAGATTTTAGAGAGTGGAATAGACTAGAAATAGGGAAATAACAAGCAGAAGGTACTACTCTGGGAAAAAAGAAATAGGTCTTTGATAAATTTACAGAATTCAATTTGAATAACAGGAAAGAGCAAGAAACCAGCAAAACTGATAAGAGATAAGGGGGCACAGAGAGGCTAAGAGGTCATTGCATGTGAAACACTACCAGGAGAGGTTATGTTGTTATAAGAACTAAAGGGAAGGATTACATGAAATAAACATTTCTTTTTTCTTTTCGATAAAAGGAAACCAGTGCCAATAGTGACTAAGGAAATGGAAGTAACAAAGAGGGAAGATTGAAGGCTGCTGCTGCTGCTGCTGCTGAGTCGCTTCAGTCGTGTCCGACTCTGTGCGACCCCATAGACGGCAGCCCACCAGGCTCCCCCGTCCCTGGGATTCTCCAGGCAAGAACACTGGAGTGGGTTGCCATTTCCTTCTCCAATGCATGAAAGTGAAAAGTGAAAGTGAAGTCGCTCAGTCATGTCTGACTCTTAGCGACCCCATGGACTGCGGCCCACCAGGCTCCTCCGTCCGTGGGATTTTCCAGGCAAGAGTGCTGGAGTGGATGCCATAGATTGAAGGCAGGAAGAAAATATTCTGGAGAAAGAAGGAATAATTGGAGTGAAGTCTTGACGAAGACAGGAGGTTGGAGGGTTAAATTTTGAGATGGAGATACTCTGTGATATAGGAGGTAAAGGGAGAATGTGTGAAAAAGTAGAGATATAATCCAGCCTTGGGGAGGAAGGAAGAAGCTGTATGGTTTCATTCCAGAGTTACACATTTAGATGGATGCCCCCAGTGAACAATCAAAATGGAAGCACATCTGTTATCTGGGAGCCAGACAGAAGGCCAGATAGTTGAGTGGAGCTGGAGGCTGCGGCAGTGTTTGGCAAACCTTGTCTCTGAGTTTGTGCTGACCTTTAAGCTACAGCATGTGAGAGCATTTTTTCTGCTCCTCCTAGCCTGTCTCTCTCATTTTCTTACTTCTTCACTATATTTGGCATGATCCAAAATTGAGGAATCAATGCATTGGAGTACTTTCTCAGGCTGGAAGTGGTATCTGATCATATTTGAACATTCAGTTGGTATGAATTTCAAACGTGCTCTTACCTCGCTTGATAGTTTTTTATGTAAATTTTCATATTACTTGGTTTACTATACTTCTTACTCTTAAGTCATAGTTTGATAATGTCTAGTGTGATAATAATGGGTTTGACAGCACCATTACTGATTTTTTATAAATGTTTATATCTCATTGGAAAAGACCCTGATGCTGGGAGGGATTGGGGGCAGGAGGGGAAGGGGATGACAGAGGATGAGATGATTGGATGGCATCAGTGACTCGATGGACATGAGTTTGAGTGAACTCCGGGAGTCGGTGATGGACAGGGAGGCCTGATGTGCTATGATTCATGGGGTCGCCAAGAGTCGGACATGGCTGAGTGACTGAACTGAACTGAACTGAACAGATATATACATATATATACATATATATATATATATATACACACATACATATATATGGGCTTCCCTCATAGCTCAGTTGGTAAAGAATCCACCTGCAATGCTGTCGGGAAGATCCACTGGAAAAGGGATGGGCTATTCACTCCAGTATTCTTGGGCTTCCCTTGTGGCTCAGCTGGTAAAGAATCCGCTTACAACGCAGGAGACCTGAGTTTGATCTCTGGGTCAGGAAGATCCCCTGGAGAAGGGAAAGGCTACCCACACAGTATTCTGGCCTAGAGAATTCCATGGACTACAGTCCATGGGGTCGCAAAGACTTGGACATGGCTGAGCGACCTTCACTTTCACTTTCATATATATATATATATAAAACTTGGGCTTCCCTAGTGGCTTAGCAGTAAAGAATCTGCCTGCAACGCAGGAGACACAGGAGACACTGGTTGGATCCCTGGGTCAGGAAGATCCCCAGAATGGGGCCATGGCAACCCACTCCAGAACTCTTGCCTGGAGACTCCAGGATCCTGAGGATCCTGGTGGGCTACAATCCATAGGGTCACAAAGAGTCTGACATGACTGAAGGGACTGAATACACAGTCATGCATATAGTAAGAGGGTGCAATAGCTTTGATCTAGGTGGATGGGTATGTGATTTCATGTTTTAGAAAAAAATATTGATAGTCCTTTGATGGCTACCAAAGAGGTAGTGCTTGCATTAAGGAAGAGCCTAAGAATAAAAGGGCCATAGACTCCATCTTCCTTTTGTAATTCTTGTTAGTTGATCGAGGAGCTTTCACCATTAGAATGTTATATAAGTCTTATATCATCCCTGGGATATATAAGTGGAAGAGTTTCCAAATAAATCTGCCTTTCTACAGATTCAAAACAGGTACAGACAATTTAAGTGATGATCCTAAGTTTACATAGCTGATTAGAGAGTCTAGTTCTCTGTCCACAGAGCATTGAAGCCCCCAAGAAAGAAGCATATCTACCAATCTAACGATGGAGAGAATTAAGAGGCAGACCTTTTAAGTTCTTAGAAAGAAAACAGGCTAGCAGTGCTAATGTGCAAAAAAAGCCTGCTCTGTCTTCTCTCAGCTTCTCCCATCTCCTCAGTTAAATGAAAAATCCAAGGAGAATAAGGTCACCATCTATTTAATAGTTAACATTGAATTATCTCAGATCATAATTTGAATTAAAATATACCTCTTTATTGAGGTAGAATTAAATTCACTTGTGGTAACTTGAAGTTCACATTTAGCATTAATCACGGCATTCGAGGAAAGTTAACCCCAAATTAATCCTATAAATTCTGCTAATGTAGCCATGCTAAAATGGGACAGCTCAAGCAATATGGCCTTTCCATGTTTTTCCTCTTCAGGTTCTAAGTTATGACTCCTCTTTCAGCTATTGAATAATGAATGCATTTATCACAGAGTGCCATCAGTCAGAGTAGAGATTTAAGTGAGAAATGGAAAAAGCATTGATGCCTAATAACTGTGATGTTAACCTTGGATAATGGTGTCGTGATTTTCAGAGTATTTAACCTACAGGAGGAATCCACTGTCATTTTCATCTCAAAGTTGCTTCTACTGTCTTATTTTGGCCAGGAGCTAAATCTTCATGCTTTAACTAGGAAACTGTTAACATTATGACATAACACCTTGTTTGTATAGTTGAGGTAATTAATTTTAATTCAAGCAGGGCTGTAGTGTAAACTTTGTAGAAATACTGATTATTCAGAATAAATTATATTTAAATATGTTCCAACAAGTTGTGCAAACCTTTGAAAATGAAGGCGCAGAGAAAAGTTACAAAGCCTTTCTTCTTATTAACTATTTGTCAATCAAAAGTTTCCTGAAATTTAGGGTCTACAAACTGGAGTAAGGATTTGTTTTCAATATTTTTACAGAGCTTCTACCAGGTTTCCAATACTGCAGATACTCTAAAGAGGCACACAGTTTTCATACACATTTCCTGCAATTAAACACTTTTTATCTAGGCTGTAGACTGAGGTAAATTCTGGAGTATTCATAAGGAGAAAGCGTAGCCTAGCCACAGAGAGAGATGGCTGACAATAGTAAGGGCTGTCAATATTCCAACATAAAGGAGACATTCCAGGAATTTGCCACTTAGTTAATGGTGGGCAAAACACTGAAATGTAGGAGGACAAGGAAAATCAGGGGATGAAGTGACCCCACAGCAGTATTTTCAAGCTATTTATGTAGCTGGATAGTGAGGAAATGAGTTGTGACCAAAACTCCCCATACCATTTAACATGTTGAAGTGGGCAGTTCAATTCAGTTCACTTCAGTCGCTCAGTCGTGTCCGACTCTTTGTGACCCTATCAATTGCAGCACACCAGGCCTCCCTGTTCATTACCAACTCCTGGAGTTCACTCAAACTCATGTCCATTGAGTCGCTGATGCCATCCAGCCATCTCATCCTCTGTCTTCCTTCTCCTCCTGTCCCCAATCCCTCCCAGCATCAGAGTCTTCTCCAATGAGTCAACTCTTCGCATGAGGTGGCCAAAGTACTGGAGTTTCAGCTTTATCATCAGTCCTTCCAATGAACACCCAGGGCTGATCTCCTTTAGGACGGACTGGTTGGATCTCCTTGCAGTCCAAGGGACTCTCAAGAGTCTTTTCCAACACCACAGTTCAAAAGCATCAATTCTTCTGTGCTCAGCTTTCTTCACAGTCCAACTCTCACATCCATACATGACCACTGGAAAAACCATAACCTTGACTAGATGGACATTTGTTGGCAAAGTAATGTCTCTGCTTTTGAATATGCCATCTAGGTTGGTCATAATTTTCCTTCCAAGGAGTAAGCGTCTTTTAATTTCATGGCTGCAATCACCATCGGCAGAGTTGTTTGTAAATACTTACACTCTAATGGTTGTTCTTAATTCAGACTAATTTAAATTATTGGGGAGCTTTTAAATATATAAATGACTTACTACCACCTGGAGATTCTGATTCATTGAGTCTGGAGTTAGGCCTAAAAAATCACTATTAACAACAACAACAAGAAAGAACCTCCTTGGGTGATTTTAAAATACAGGAAATGGATACAAAGAGGTTAGAAAACATTTAAGGGGATATCAGAAAACTCTTCATATAAAGATGTGTTGTGTGCTTCATGATAATGTTAACTTTGAGTCTGAGACTTTATAACAGAGAAATATGATATTTGGGGCTATCTTCTACCTTTGAGAAAAAATGAGAAAAGGTCAATAAAACTTTGCTCTTGGTCTCCTGCTTATGATAGGAAGCCTTCTGGGAACCAACAATATAGCAAACAATATAGAACTCACCATAAGTAGAAGCTAACTGTAAATGGACTTTTAAAAAGTGATTAATATTTAGGATATCTACATTATACAAATGCATCAATTTTAGATCTTGTGAAGTTAAAAATGACTGCCAGAGCTGAAAAGGTTAATGACATCCTCTGTTAACCAGAATGAGGCCTTGTCATTGAGAGAACATTTACTGCCCACTGTCGTGAAGGAGATATATATATACCTTTTGCAAAATGACCTTTATACACAAATCTTTAAGGTTGTAAATTTGTTTACTAATGATAAATCACATTCCTGGAGTTATGGAATGAGGAAGGTGATTGATCTATGTAATAACTCAAGAATAAACAGGAAATATTAACAAGGAACGGGATGTAGGTCAGTGGTCATTTTGGCAAATACAGTTTTGACCTCCTGATGTTCTATATCTTTGGTCCTTAAATTTGGTCCTACTGTTCTTAAATTTGAACTTAAGCACTAGAGATGCACTCAGTGTACTAGAGAAGAATTTAAGCACCAAGTCTAGAGATGTGAGCTAACCTAGGTGTAACAATTTATTTAATCTGCCATTATTTTAATAGGAATGTACTTATAAATACAAATTATTTGACAAAAATTAAATCTCTGAGGAAAATTAAGGACTAATTTTGAAGGAATTAGATGATTAGAACAAGTACTATGTCATGATAGATGTTAATTTTGTTGAAGTATAACTGTTCTAATAAGTTCAGTTCAGTTCAAGCGCTCAGTCATGTCCGACTCTTTGTGACCCCATGAATTGCAGCACGCCAGGCCTTCCTGTCCATCACCAACTCCCGGAGTTCACTCAAACTCATGTCCATAGAGTCAGTGATGCCATCCAGCCATCTCATCCAACTCATCTCTGTCATCCCCTTCTCCTCCTGCCCCCAATCCCTCCCAGCATCAGAGTCTTTTCCAATGAGTCACCTCTTTGCATGAGGTGGCCCAAGTACTGAAGTTTCAGCTTTATCATCAGTCCTTCCAATGAACACCCAGGGCTGATCTCCTTTAGGACGGACTGGTTGGATCTCCTTGTAGTCCAAGGGACTTGTAAGAGTCTTCTCCAACACCACAGTTCAAAAGCATCAATTCTTCGGCGCTCAGCCTTCTTCACAGTCCAACTCTCACATCCATAAATGACTACTGGAAAAACCATAGCCTTGACTAGACAGACCTTTGTTGGCAAAATAATGTCTCTGCTTTTCAATATGCTATCTAGGTTGGTCATAACTTTTCTTCCAAGGAGTAAGCGTCTTTTAATTTCATGGCTGCAATCACCATCTGTAGTGATTTTGGAGCCCCCAAAAATAAAGTCTGACACTGTTTCCCCATCTATTTCCCATGAAGTGATGGGACCAGATGCCATGATCTTTATTTTCTGAATGTTGAGCTTGAAGCCAACTTTTTCACTCTCCTCTTTCATTTTCATCAAGAGCCTTTTTAGTTCCTCTTAACTTTCTGCCATAAGGGTAGTGTCATCTGCATATCTGAGGTTATTGATATTTCTCCTGGCAATCTTGATTCAAGCTTGTGAATCTTCCAGCCCAGCGTTTCTCATGATGTGCTCTGCATATGAATTAAATAAGCAGGGTGACAATATACAGCCTTGACGTACTCATTTTCCTATTTGGAACCAGTCTGTTGTCCCATGTCCAGTTCTAACTGTTGCTTCCTGACCTGCATATAGGTTTCTCAAGAGGCAGATCAGGTGGTCTGGTATTCCCATCTCTTTCAGAATTTTCCACAGTTTACTGTGATCCACATAATCAAAGGCTTTGGCATAGTCAATAAAGCAGAAATAGATGTTTTTCTGGAACTCTGTTGCTTTTTCCATGATCCAGTGGATGTTGGCAATTTGATCTCTGGTTCCTCTGCCTTGTCTAAAACCAGCTTGAACATCTGGAAGTTCATGGCTCATGTATTGCTGAAGCCTGGCTTGGAGAATTTTGACCATTACTTTACTAGAGTGCAATTGTGCATTAGTTTGAGCATTCTTTGGCATTGCCTTTCTTTGGGATTGGAATGAAAACTGACCTTTTCCAGTCCTGCGGCCACTGCTGAGTTTTCCAAATTTGCTGGCATATTGAGTGCAGCACTTTCACAGCATCATCTTTCAGGATTTGAAGTAGCTCAGCTGGAATTCCATCACCGCCACTAGCTTTGTTCATAATGATGCTTTCTAAGGCCCACTTGACTTCACATTCCAGGATATCTGGCTCTAGATGAGTGATCACACCATCATGATTATCTTGGTCATGAAGCTCTTTTTTTGCACAGTTCTTCTGTGTATTCTTGCCATCTCTTCTTAATATCTTCTGCTTCTGTTAGGTCCATACCATTTCTGTCCTTTATCGAGCCCATCTTTGCATGAAATATTCCCTTGGTGTCTCTAATTTTCTTGAAGAGATCTCTAGTTTTAATAAATTTACTATTAAATTTTGTTTATAGATTGAGTGTTCCCATCAAGGCTGCAATGTAATTTGTTAAAGTTAAAAATGGAAAACTTAAAAATTGTACAAGAATTTTCTAGTTAATGACAGTCATTTTCATCCCCACATTTAATTCTCAGCTTTCCTGAATTCTTAAAATCAACAAGACATAGAAAAAGAGAAAAAATACCCACATAGATTATATCAGTGGGGATGAAGTGGTAAAACTGACATCCATGAGCTAGATATTTTAAGAAATTTCTGCAAGATGTAATAGAAATAGTACCAGATCTGAGGGAGGTTTCTACATGCATAGAATGTAATTAATTCTTCCATCCAACCATGCACTCTTTTACTCACTTAGTTTATAAATATTTATAGAGTGTATATAATGTGTCTCATATTTTTGAGACATTAAAGCTTCCTAGGTGGCCCAGGGGTAAATAATCTGCCTGCAGGGCAGGAGGTGCAAGAGACACGGGTTTGACCTTTGGGTTGGGAAGATCCCCTGAAGTAGGAAATGCCAACCCACTCAAGTATTCTTGTTTGGAGAATTCCATGGACAGAGGAGCCTGGTGAGCTCCAGTCCATGAGGCTGCAGAATCGGACAAGACTGAGCATAGAAACTCAGCTTCAAAGATCACAGAGGCAATAGTATTAACACAATTTTTGCTCTCATGCGGTCTAGTGAGGGGAGACATTGTCCAGAAGTCCGTGAATAAACAAACAAGATACTTCAGTACTACAAAAAGCAAAATAGAATATTATAATAAGGAGGATTCCTATGGGGAGTGCTAGCAGTGGTTGTACGAAGCTCTATTTTATTGTGTGTCAGGAAGACCTCCCTGAAGACATGATGATAGTGCTGAGATCTGAGTAGTAGGAGGGAACTGGCCACAAGAAGATTCAGAGGAACAGCATTTCGGGCGGATGCAGTAACAAATGCAAGTGCTAAGAAGAGCTAAAATGGTCCAGCGTGGCTGAAGAGGTGTGAAGGAGAGAGTTACAAGACATGAAGTCAAAGTAGATGCAACTTTACTGCTAAGGTAGTGAACTGTAAGCCTCAGGGCCTCACATTGACATCAGTTCTTGTAAGACCTTGTATTGAATTTTGTATTATTTTTCTTAAAATGGACCCATCAGATTGCATAAACTTTAGGTTCCTTAAAGTTTGGATTCGCTCCTGAATCAGAGGTCCAGGGACAACAAGGAAGAATTTATAGGCTCTGGAAAGGGCATCTAGCTTTTTTGGTTGTTGATCTGGGGAGCCTTGGAAGGTTTGGGGCAGGAAGTACAGTGCTATGACTGATATGTGCTATGTATTATAGAAGGATTTCTGTGGCAGCTCTCCAGTAGATGGACCACATAGGTAGGTAGGAATATAAAGCAAGGTCCCTTAGGAGGGTTTTTACAGAATTGTCCCAAGGGCTTAGCAGATGGTGGCTTGGAACAGTGAGGCTGCAGTGGAGATGGAGGAAAGGGGATCTGTGTAAAATCATCTGAATAAAATCTCTAAAAAATATCCTTCCAAGTTCAAGTTGAAGGCATGGGTGGGAAGTGGGTAGTGACTAGAAGTAATATCTTAATCCTAATAATGACTTTGAGAAATGCATACTACTGAACCAAATCATTACATAAAAGGCTAATGAGATGTTTTTAAAAGAATAACATTCATTATTAGTGAAAATGTGGTGACAATGAACATTCATATGTACAGTTAATAAAATGTCAATTGGCACACATTTTTGTGAAGCGAAATTGGTGCTATGCATCACAAACCTTTCAATGTGTGTTATTTTTGTTTCATTAATTCCACTTTTAGTAAAATCTTCTGTGGATATAATCAGACCACTGATGAATCATGCATTTATAGAGATGGTTCTTATAGCATTGTTAATATCACAGATGAACTGGAGAGAGGTTAAATGTTCAATAATATGGGTTTGAGTGAATTCATTAGGGTAATCCTTACAATGAAATACTGTGAAGTAATTGAAAAAGAATGCATAAGCACATATGTATTGGTTTTGAATGATATTAGCAATCTGTTGTTAATGAGAAAAGCAAGTTACAAAATATTGTACATGAAGAAATATATATGCATATGAATAACAAAAAGTCTTGGATATATATCTACATGCTAACAATGTTTATCTTTCTGTGGTAGGACTGAGGATGGTTAAAATTTTTTCTGTCATGAATTTTCATAACATATGATATAAAAAATAAATTTAATTAGTGGTAGGAAATACTTTATATTTATAGAAAATTTGTATTATGTTTTTTATAACTTTTGAGACTCCAAAGCAAATATCTTTTGCCATGTGGGATGTATTGTATATGTAGTTATAACCCACTAAAGTTTTATTTCCATAATATTTTAGTTGTGGAGACAAGAGTACACATAAGAAACAATTAGACGGAATGAAATGAAGTAAATAACACAATGTTAAGTGATGTAGGTGACACGATTTGCATCAGAAGATCAGTACAGACAGAATCTAAAGGGACCCAGGGAATCAACTCATTCTACCTTCTCCATGAAGTGAGATGAGCATGGCTTTTTAAGCTGATAGGATTGACTGAGGAGTCACTTGGATGCAGAGATTAATGATTTACGAAGGCAGAGGTAAAGTGGTTGGTATAGTTAGACCTTGTTTGTGCATTTGAATGAATAAAGTCATAAAATGTATGGTAAGCTAGGAAGAAGAATTCATAAATTTCATTATGAATCCATCACCTGCATGTCAGGAAATTATTCTGGCCTCTTGAACATTAGAGAGATGTGTGACTTTTATTTTATTCTATGCAACAGGGACTAGGAATCCCTGGTGATTCAAATGGTGAAGAATCTGCCTGCAGTACAGAGACCTGGGTGCGATCTGTGGGTTGGTAAGATTCCCCAGAGGAGGGCATGGTAACCCACTCCAGTATTCTTGCCTGGAGAATCCCATGGGCAGAGGTGCCTCCTCCCCAGAGGAGTCCTTGGGGTTGCAAAGAGCTGGACACAACTGAGCAGCTGACACAGCACAACACCAGGGATTAAAGGAAGAAACCCTTGGCCAAGAGGGTAGTGACAAAATTACTGACCTATGTTTACTGGGTTAGATACAGGGCTTCTCAGAATGGTGGCTGTGAGACCGTTCAGGGAAGCCTCAGCAACTTACTGAAGTTGAGTGACAGGAGTGAGTCCTTTTTCAAACTGGAAAACTGAGGTAATGCAAAACCAGCCTAGAGAAAAACTGAGATGAAGCTTGAAGAGAAACAGTGGCCCTTCCCACAGGATAAGAAGGAATCAAACCCACAGTTTTTCTGATTAGCTATGTAGCTCAGGCTTCTGTGGTTAATGTGGTCCATTAATCCAGTTTGGCTGCCTATGAAGCCCTTGCTGAACATCACGTGAAAGGACACATTGGTGTGTTTTGTGTTTCTGAACTAGATCATGACACGTCTTTAACTGTCCCTCATTTCATACACCATGCTTTGGTTACATGGGCCATGAAATTAGCTATTGATTCTTTGATGTTTATCTGTAACTTGGCCCTCAGTTTTCTTGGTCAAGATTACGTACCGAGCTATACATTTAGCTGCTGTGACCAAAAGTGCTGTGTCTCCATTCTGGATAGATGGCTTCGGCTGTCCCTGTCCCTGCGCTCAGTTGTGTCCGACCTTTCCCACGCCATGGACTGTAGCCCCCCAGTCTCCTCTGTCCATGGAGATTTTTCAGACAAGAACACTGGAACAGGTTGTCACGCTTCTCCAGGGGAATCTTCCCAACCCAGAGACCAAACCCATGTCTCTTGTGTCTCTTGTCTTTCAGTTCAGTTCAGTCGCTCAGTTGTGTCCGACTCTTTGCGACTCCATGAATCACAGCATGCCAGGCCTCCCTGTCCATCACCAACTCCCAGAGTTCACCCAAACTCAACGTCCATTGAGTCAGTGATGCCATCCAGCCATCTCATCCTCTGTTGTCCCCTTTTCCTCCTGCCCCCAATCCCTCCCAGCATCAGAGTCTTTTCCAATGAGTCAACTCTTCGCATGAGGCGGCCAAAGTACTGGAGCTTCAGCTTTAGCATCATTCCTTCCAAAGAAATCCCAGGGCTGATCTCCTTCAGAATGGACTGGTTGGATCTCCTTGCAGTCCAAGGGACTCTCAAGAGTCTTCTCCAACACCACAGTTCAAAAGCATCAATTCTTTGGCATTCAGCCTTCTTCACAGTCCAAATTTCACATCCATAAATGACCACTGGAAAAACCATAGCCTTGACTAGATGGACCTTTGTTGGCAAAGTAATATCTCTGCTTTTTAAGATGCTGTCTAGGTTGGTCATAACTTTCCTTCCAAGGAGTAAGCATCTTTTAATTTTATGGCTGCAATCACCATCTGCAGTGATTTTGGAGCCCCCAAAAATAAAGTCTGACACTGTTTCCACTGTTTCCTCATCTATTTCCCATGCAGTGATGGGACCAGATGCCATAATCTTCATTTTCTGAATGTTGAGCTTTAAGCTAACTTTTTCACTCTCCTCTTTCACTTTCATCAAGAGGCTTTTTAGCTCCTCTTCACTTTCTGCTGTAAGGGTGGTGTCATCTGCATATCTGAGGTTATTGATATTTCTCCCCAGAATCTTGATTCCAGCTTGTGCTTCTTCCAGCCCATCATTTCTCATGATGTACTCTGCATATCAGTTAAATAAGCAGGGTGACAATATACAGCCTAGACAGACTCCTTTTCCTATTTGGAACCAGTCGTTGTTCCATGTTCAGTTCTAACTGTTGCCTCCTGACCTGCATATAGGTTTCTTAAGAGGCAGGTCAGGTGGTCTGGTATTCCTATCTCTTTCAGAATTTTCCACAGTTTATTGTGACCACACAGTGAAAGGCTTTGGCATAGTCAATAAAGCAGAAATAGATGTTTTTCTGGAACTCTGTTGCTTTTTCCATGATCCAGTGGATGTTGGCAATTTGATCTCTGGTTTCTCTGCCTTTTCTAAAACCAGCTTGAACATCTGGAAGTTCACGGTTCAAGTATTGCTGAAGCCTACTCATGATCATATATCTCATTCTCTATATCTGATATTAATGTAGCTACTGCAGCCTTATTTGGGTAGTGGTAAGAAAGTATATCATTTTCTATCTTTTGCTGTTAATTTAGCTGTGTCTTTATACTTAAAGCAGATTTCTTATAGATAGCATAGAATTGGATCTTGTTTTTTTATTAATCTGAAAACTTCTTTTAACTGATGTATTGTGGTGATGATTTAGTCTCTAAGCCATGTCCAGCTCTTGCGATTCCATGGACTGTAGCCCACCAGGCTTCTCTGTCCATTGGATTTCCCAGGCAAAAATACTGGAGTAAGGTGCCATTCCCTTCTCCAGGGGATTTTCCCCACCCCGGGATCGAACAAAGATCTCCTGCAGTGCCGGTAGATTCTTGACTGACTGAGCCACCAGGGAAGCCCCTTGATGTATTTAGACCATTGGTATTTATATGTATACCAGTATGACTGATGCAACACTGTTGATTTGCTCATATCTTCCTTGTGCAGCAGTATGATGGACCGTGCTTTCTCCCCAAAGACTAGATATCGCGGTGCGGTTTGCCAGGTGCCATATGATACACAAGCTTATGCTAAACAAAGGAGTATAGATTGAGTCTGAAACAGGGAAAGATACTCTCACACAAGCCACTAAGCCCAGCACAACCTGAGAGGACACTGTGTCTTGGCAAGAAGTTGTTCCAGGTGCAAGGACCGCTTTCATTCTTGGTGTCTAAATGGCAGTCAAAAGACTATATACACAAGACTATATACACTATATACACTATATATTCTTTCCCAATAAATATGTATTATAGAAAATTTGAAATAATACAAGAAAGTACAGGGAGGAAAAACATTTCACTCATAATGCTACCAGCAGTAGGTAACTTCTCATTATTTTTGATATTTTTTCTTTCCATTTGTATATATTAGATATACATAATATTTTATATACTTAAGATCATAGTTTATAACCTGATTTTTTCACCTTGTGAGCATTTTATTATATTCCTAAATATTTCAAGATCACTCCTTCATATGACTATATTTAGCCTTATCTGTGACTTTTGATATTTAAATTGTCTTAAACTTATTTTATTTTTGCAAATACCATTACAATAAATATCCTTCTCCAAAATTTTTGTGCATATCTTTACTATTTCTCAAGATAAATTCTTAAAAGTAGATTTATCAGTCCAGATGGTTTGACCATTTTTAAACATTCGATGCTAACTGCCAAATTATCTTTCATAAAGATCAAGCCAATTTACTCTTCCACTAGAATTGTAGGAAAGATTTGTTTTTGGAAAGGTGGAGGAGTTTTTCTACCTAATTTTTCCAGATGAGGAGAAGCAGAAAGAAGCATAATTTTTCTTGATAAAGGAAAAATTTAGGGATAGTTTTGTGGATTGTGGGTTCCTCTAATACTTCCTGGTTGAAAATATAGCTAAGAGCAGCTCCCTAAAGAGTGAAATGGTAGATAAATTTGAGTTTGTGTATTTTAAACATTCCTTTAAAAACAAAATTCAAGTAAATGCTTTCTGTTCCCCTTAAAATTTCTTTGAATATCTTGAATTTTCAGGCACTTTCTCACTTTTTATGGAGTTTGGGAGTTTCTTCTTCTCTTTCCTCATCCTTTTTTTTCCCACTTTTCAAGGTTCTTCATGCTCCTCAGATTCTGACTCGAATGTCTATCCCTCCTGAAATCATTTCTGGTTCCTTCAAATCTGGCAATTGTTCAGGCACTCTGAGAATTGTGTGTGGGATCTACTGTACAAACTTTAGATTTTTAGTACATGTGGTTTTATGTACGGATCCTACTTGGGCTTCCAACATGGGGCTGGGGTCTTGCAGTGTTTCTGTTTTTCCAGGAAGGATTCTATCAGTTTGTATGATTGTAACATGAACCTATAGACTCCATAATAGCAGTGACAAACTTTATTTTCTCAGTATTCCACCTACGTTTCACACTGCTTAAAGCATAGTTGCTGCTGGAACTCAGTAAATACTTTTGAATAAGTGAATGAACAAATAGATCTAATTTATAGGGCAGGGTGACTTCAGAAAAGTTATGTGCTTCATTTTCTCTTGAGCAGTCTTATCAGGGAGGAAGGAAAATTACATTTTTCTCCCCCAGGAATCTTTGGACTTCTAACGCTGGACTTTTCTTTACTCGCAGAGCTCCTCCACTTCGGTGATGGTGGCAAGCAGGCTAGGGCAGACCCTTCTGGGGAAATAAAAGCCATTAAGAAGACTCGTGTCATGTGTGTTTATATATGTGTGTTTAGGCAATTAAATTCATTAGTTCCAATTTTTCAAAAAAGAAGAAAGAAAGAGAATTTGCTCAGTCATGTTTGACTCTTTGTGACTCCATGGACTGTAGCCTGCCAGGCTCCTCCGTCCATGGGATTCTCCAGGCGAGAATACTGGAGTGGAATGCCATTTCCTTCTCCACGGGATCATCCTAACCCAGGGATTGAACCACACTGCACGCAGACTCTTTACCATCTGAGCCACCAGGAAATTTTTACAAAAAGGGAGGAGAACAAATCAATCTAAGTTTATAGCGTCAAAAGGAGGGGAAAAAAAAAAGTCTGCCTGGGTTTATCCCCAGGAGTAAGATGAGGAAAGGATCATAGTTCCCTTGGGAGATAGAAAGTCCTGAACCCATTTAGATGCGGTAACTCTGAGGGTCAGGAATCTGAGGGGACCGCTGTGAACTCTGAGCCGTGCCCTTAGGGGCAGGCAAAGCCTCCCTGTGGCCAGTCTTGGCCTGAAAGTGAGTGAAGCTGCCCATCCACAAATGGAGCTTGTTGGCTTGGGCCACAGATGGCATGACAGCTTGGACAAGTGGTGAGAAACTAATGCTTCACAGTAACATGTGTCCCCAAAGAACGAATGGCGATTGTGGCAGCCACAGACCGAGGTGCTTTTCAGCTCAAAACGCTAGTAGGCTGGAAGGCCAGTTTTTTTATCTATCTATCTGCCAGGGTCCAGCCCCGGTGGATCCAGGGTGATTCGAAGGTGGGGACGGAGTCAGCGTCTTTGGAAAAATACATATTTAATCACAGATATAGAGAGAGTAGAAATGGATAGTGTAGTAGGAAGATTAGTGGAGAAAAAGAGGCTGAATAACTTGGATTACGTGGAATAGCATCCATGCTCCAGATGGGAATTCAGCCAGAAAAATGGGAGCAAGAAAGAAGCGACATGGGGGAATCAGTCTTTCCGGAAACTGATCCAATTTCTTTATTTTTGGGTTTGCTTATATACCTTTTGTTACACATAGAGATGAATACAGAGTCACGCAGGAGTCAGCAGTCCTGACCTTTATCAAAATCAGGTGCTTCACATAAATGTATAAAAAAGGTACATCATCTTCTGGCCATGAGTGAGACCTGCTGATATTTTATGATCCTTTCTTTCTGATAACCAAAAATCTTATTTTTACCAAGGGTGTTTTCTCTTAAACCAGGAACCACCCTCCAAATAAAGTTGCATTCTTATAGGGTGAGGGTGTAGTGAGTTACAATCAAGAAAGGAATTTATTTAACCCAAGGTTAACATGATTAGTCTTAAAGGTTAATACTTATTTCTCCTATATGCTTAAAGGTTAATACTTACTTCTTCCTATATGCTAGTTATATTCATCATAAGGGTAGGGAACATGAAGATTTAGCAGCAAACATCAGCCCAACAAATGAAAATCCTTTTACCAATGCTCCCCTTAAGATCTATTTAGTCTCAAGATAGTCATAAAGTTACATTTTTACATAGCAAGGACACAGTGATTTATAACAAAGCACAGTGATCTATTACAAAAGAGAAAATCCATTAACTCAAAAAGTCTAGTATTGCTAACATCAAAAACTACTGTATTTCCTTTTCTATATTCCAAATACA
This sequence comes from Capra hircus, assembly GCF_001704415.2. NCBI lineage: Eukaryota > Metazoa > Chordata > Mammalia > Artiodactyla > Bovidae > Capra > Capra hircus. The sequence continues at coordinate 15,600,833 of NC_030827.1, forward strand.
TTGATTAATATATTCCCAGATGCCTAAGGATATGGAGGCCTGGCGGCAATCATTGACTCCAGGAGAAAAAAAAGCCCTATGCTAATTAAGACTCTCAAAATACTCCAAAACTCTCTGTGCTGTTTATGGTTGAGGGGTAGTAAACAATCATGTGCCTAGTGGCAACAGTATGGATAATCCTGTCACACAAGCTAGTCTGTCAGCAGAGAGGTTTGACCTGAGACATCCTTGTCCCACCCAGAGCAGGGAATTAGCAGCAATTATTGACACAACAAATGAAAAACCCTTCACCAATATAATTCCTAACCAACCCACTATACTAATAATTTCTAACTCCCCAAAAGAATTTGCCTTTAGTAAGTCTAAAACATCTCGTGCCTCTCAGATTGGGAGGCTGTAAACAATCACATGTGGCCGGACGAACCTATACAGGCGGGCTAGATGACCTTCAGAGGAGTCCGTAAGCTGAAACACTCTTGTCACGCCCAGGAATTTTTATTGCCTGGGAGCTGCATGCTTACTCCTTCTCTGAGAGAAACGGTTATGGGGGAGAGCCCCTGGTAAAGTCAGAGGTGTAGGTGAGAGCATAAAACCGACTCTGGCTTTGGGGTAAATGCTCGGGAACAGGGGGTTTCCTGAGGCTTGATCACGCCTTTGCGTATGCCAAGCCTCCTTCCTCATGACCTTTGCCATGGGCGGAGTTCCTCACGCTGGCCCCCGGCATCTATCGAAATATTCTGGCAATCTTAACAGGGTGCAGAAAGCCCAAAATGACTGATATGTCTTCCTGCTAATCTGAGTGAGTAGGGAATTGATCTTTTTCTAATTCACTTGAAACATTTAAGGAACTGTAATATAACACATACCTTACACGTCTCAGGGCAATTCATACCTCATATAATTGTAATTTTTGTTTTCCTAGTCATGACTTCTCACAGTTAGGGGCTTCTTATATAGATTTCTAGGGTATTCTTATCTGCTGGTAAAAGGAATACTCCCGCTTACTGTCCAAGTTTTAGCCTGGGTATTCATAGGTTTCTGGACTAATTCTTATGTTTTAATGTTTTAAAATTATTATTGTTGACCTTAGTTTCCCTTTTCTTTGTATGGAGCAATATTGGGTGAGTATATATCACCACACCCACTGCAATATATAATTTTCATTAACAGCGTATGCTGTGGGATGTTTTAGGAACTATTCTTCCAAGCTTATATTTAACATTAAAAAAAAATGGTTGGAGGATAGATTTTGTTGCCGACCAGCTGTTTAGCTTAAATTTAAATTACTTTCTGAAACATGTTTCCTTGTTGAATATGCGCAAATTACATCTCGGATGTTAAAATGATGGTATGTAGGTGAAGAATCCTTGCTAACATCCTTCCATCAAGCTTCTCTCCCTTGTTTTTACTCCTTTATCCTCCCAAATAATTAAATGAAGTTCTCTGTGCATCATTGATTAAAAGGAATTGAAACTCGAGTCTATAATAAGGATCAAGGTACAGCTGGATTAAATAAACTTTCTCCCTTTTTCATTAGCATGGAATTGAGGGATGTGTTGCTGGCTACCCTCACATTTCTAGTATTCTCAAGTAGTGCTCTTTCATTCCAGGAGAGGTATAAAAATGTTTACCTTTGGAAATCAGTTTATGATATCAGCAAGTAATTTCAGAATCATCAGTGAAAAATTCTGTTCCATACTGTAAAGTTGTTTTTCCCCCCTGAGGGAGAAGGAGACCAAGAACAGTTATGAATTTTAGACACAGTGTTGGTTATCTGGGTGCCTTTTACCTTACACCGATTGCATCGGCAGGACTTCCAAGGCAGTCCTTATCTCTCCATGGAAGCATAAGAAATGACATTGATTTGCAAGGTCTTTAAGCTTCTCCACCCTCTGCCCATTTGTTTTTGCTTGTTCTCTTTTAGGCTGTGTTAGTAAGCTCCCTGGCCTTGACTTTTAGTTAAGTTACGGCAACAGGCATTTTCCCCAGCAGACAATAGAATCACAGGAGAAAGAGGTCACAATGTCGGTGTTTCTTTGTCACCACCCCTCTCCTTTCAGCTCTATCTATTCCAGCAATGGATATTTCCTTCTGAGATGACAAGTCCTGCAGTTCTGATGTGTCTTTGGTTACACTGGTTTTCTTCTCTACCCTCCTTTGGGGCCTGAAGGTGGAGATAATTTTCTGCTATTTTAATCCCTTAGTGTTCTCAGAGTTCCTTGTATGCTCTTAACCTTCACCTCACTTCTGAGAATAAATAATTCCTTCAAAATTCCTGCTGAGTGCATCTATATTTCCTTCCAAGACACTGAGTGAGAAAGCACTGCTAACACTGGACTGATGAGTTGGAAATATTAACTTTTGGAATGACCCTGAGTTTACCACTCTTTCAGATTGCTTCCTGGGCAGTAAGTGGTAATTTTATAATAACTTTTTGGAATCAACCAGCACCCCATTTCAAAGTAAGGCTTAGGTTGTTGAGCCCAGGTGACTTGGGCTGGAAGAAAGGCAAGTTTCAGTAAAAAAAAAAAATGTAGATTACCAAAACGGACTCAATCAAATTTCCCTTCTACCTTTGGCTTATTGTGAAAGTAGTACTTGCCTAGTAAGCTTAGGCATAATCATTTGTTCTGAGACAAATCATGATCTAGACAGGCCTGAGGGAGAGCCAGCAAATGATAGTGGTCCATTGTAGGAGCTGTTGATGAGTAGGGCTTGTACTGTGTTTATTTGTAGGTAGGACAAATGTTGGGCAGCCCATGGACCACCAGGCTGTGATAATACTTTCTAGTGCTTTGCAAAGCAAGCTGTGTCCTTACCATCTGGTCCTAGAGCTTTGTGAATTGCTACACATGACTGGTTTGGCACTAAATAGCCCAGAGAGGTAAGAACGGTGGCATCTATGGTGTTGCTTTTCTGTTAATTTTTAAATTAATTCCAAGTGAAAAATGAGGGTAAGTGGGGTGTTGGATCTTTGTTCTTTTGTGTTAATGTTTCAAATAATCTGTCTTTCCTCTTGGAGGCTTCGCAGGTGGCTCAGCAGGTAAAGAATCCATCTGTAATGCAGGAGATGCGGGAGACCCGGGTTCAATCCCTGGGTCAGGAAGACCCCCTGGAGAAGGGAATGGCAGCCCACTCCAGTATTCTTGTCTGGAGAATCCCATGGACAGAGGAGCCTGGCAGGCTACAGTCCACAGGGTCACAAGGAGTTGACGATGACTGAAGCGACTGAGCACGCACGCACATCTTTGCTCTTAACGTAAAGGATGGATAAGAGAGCAAGGGAGGATCGCGTCCCAGGCCATTTCACATGTCTGGAGTGAGCTGAATGTCTCAAAGCGGTGCATCCGAAGGTTTCGCTCTGGTAAAAATATCAGTTACCTCCAGGAAACCTTTAGATAAAAGGAACTTTGAATGAAATCTAGATAAAGATCAGTTGAGAAACTTTGAATCACTTACTTATATTTTTACTTGCTAGAAAAAAATTTATTTTTCTTTTTACTTGTTAGAGGGCTTCCCTGATAGCTCATTTGGTAAAGAATCCGCCTGCAATATAGGAGACCCCAGTTTAATTCTTGGATCAGGAAGATCCCCTGTAGAAGAGATAGGCTACCCATTCCAATATTCATGGGTTTCCCTTGTAGCTCAGCTGGTAAAGAACTGCAATGCTGGAGATCTGGGTTCGATCCCTAGATTGGGAAAATCCCCTGGAGAAGGGAATGGCTACCCACTCCAATATTCTGGCTTGGAGAATTCTATGAACTATGTAGTCCATGGGGTCGAAAAGAGTCCAACAGGACTGATGGATTTTCACTTTACTTGTTAGAAAATAAGATCTTCAATTCACAACCACTCACAAGTTTATGAAGTGTTTCTTGCAGGATACAGTCCAACTACTTTTCTAGATCCTACAAAATGAATTGATGAGTTGGTAGACAAGAGAGGGCTACTTGCTTGTATTGCATCATTTTAATACCCCTCTCTTATCAAGCGCTCTTAATCAACTGGGTTTTGTTTTTGCATTGCGTTTTTTTGACCTGCCTTGAGGGACTTGGTTAGAAAGTCCTGAGTGTCTTATTTTGCATTTACTACAGGATTGTTGTTGAGAATCCTGTTACTTACATTTCATATAATTTTTTACATAAGAACTTATGGCAAGACTGTCTCACAGGACAGTTTTAGGAATTTTTTTTTTTTTTTTTTTAGCAATTGGTGTTTGTTTGTTTGTTTGTTTAATTGAGCTGTATTTGACTTAAGATATTGTGTAAGTTGCTTCCCAGGTGGCTCAGTGGTAAAGAATTCATCTGCAAAGCAAAAGATGCATATTCGATCCCTGTATTGGGGAGATCCCCAGGAGAAGGAAATGGCAACCTACTCCAGTATTCTTGCCTGAGAAATCCCATGGACAGAGGAGCCTCACAGGCTATGATCCATGGGGTCACAAAGATTTGGACATGACTTAGTGACTAAAGAACAACACTGTGTGAGTTTAAGCTGTACAATGTATTGAGTTGATACATCCATATTGCAATGTAATTGCCATAATAGGCTTGCTAACACCTCTGTTATGTCACATAATATGTGACTCAACTAATGTGTTTTTATTTTATGGGGTCACATAACATACTGGGAGGGGGGTCACATAACTTATACTTTTTCTCCTTATTTTGGCTGCTGGAAAGTTCAGAGCTAGTTCCTGGTCTATCTCTAAGCAATAGAGTTTCTATTCTAACATACCATCTTGATGTTATTATCTCTTTTCCAGACCTTTTTTTTAAAAAAAATTCTATTGTATGTATTTTTAAAAGCTACCTTAAATTATTTATGAATATAGTTCAGTTCAGTTCAGTTCAGTTCAGCCACTCAGTGGTGTCCAGCTCTTTGCCACCCCATGGAATGCAGCACACCAGGCTTCCCTGTCCATCACCAACTCCCAGAACTTGCTCAAACTCATGTCCATAGAATCAGTGATGCCATCCAATCATCTCATCCTGTGTTGTTCCCTATTCCTTCTGCCTTCAATCTTTTCCAGCATCAGGGTCTTTTCCAAGGAGTCAGTTCTTCCCATAAGGTGGCCAAAGTATTGGAGCTTCATTTTCAGCATCAGTCCTTCCAATGAATATTCAGGACTGATTTCCTTTAGGGTGGACTGGTTTGATCTCCTTGCAGTACAAGGGACTCTCAAGAGTCTTCTCCAACACCACAGTTCAAAAGCATCAGTTCTTTGGTGCTCAGCTTTCTCTATGGTCCAACTCTCACATCCATACATGACTACTGGAAAAATCATAGCTTTTACTAGATGGATATTTGTTGGCCAAATAATGTCTCTGTTTTTTAATATGCTGTCTAGGCTTGCCATAGCTTTTCTTCCAATGAGCAAGCGTCTTAATTTCATGGCTTCAGTCACCATCTGCAGTGATGGTGTCCATATTTTTTTGGAGCCCCAAAAAATAAAATCTGACACTGTTTCTACTGTTTCCCCATCTATTTCCCATGAAGTGATGGGACCAGATGCCATGATCTTAGTTTTCTGAATGTTGAGTTTTAAGTGAGCTTTTTCACTCTCCTTTTTCACTTTCATCAAGAGGGTCTTTAGTTCCTCTTCCCTTTCTGCCATAAGGGTGGTGTAATCTGCATATCTGAGGTTATTGATATTTCTCCTGGCAATCTTGATTCCAGCTTTTGCCTCATCCAGCCTGGCATTTCATATGATGTATTCTGCATATAAAGTGGAATATGCAGGGTAACAATATACAGCCTTGACATACTCCTTTCCCAATTTGGAACCAGTCCTTTGTTTCATGTCAGGTTCTAACTCTTGCTTCCTTTTAAAAAAAAATTTATTTATTTTAATTGGAGGCTAATTACTTTACAATATTGTATTGGTTTTGCCATATATTAACATGAATCCGCTGCGGGTGTACACGTGTTCCCCATCCTACACCCTCCTCCCACCTCCCTCCCCATATCATCCCTTTGGGTCATCCCAGTTCACCAGCCCCAAGCATCCTGTATCGTGCATCGAACCTGGACTGGTGATTCGTTTCATATATGATATTATACATGTTTCAATGCCATTCTCCCAAATCATTCCACCCTCTCCCTCTCTCACAGAGTCCAAAAGACTGTTCTATACATCTGTGTCTCTTTTGCTGTCTTGCATAAAGGTTTATCATTACCATCTTTCTAAATTCTGTATATATGTGTTAGTATACTGTATTGGTGTTTTTCTTTGTGACTTACTTCACTCTGTATAATAGGCTCCAGTTTCATCCACCTCATTAGAACTGATTCAAATGCATTCTTTTTAATAGCTGAGTAATACTCCATTGTGTATATATACCACAACTTTCTTATCTGTTCATCTGCTGATGGACATCTAGGTTGCTTCCATGTCCTGGCTATTATAAACAGTGCTGCGATGAACATTGGGGTACACGTGTCTCTTTCCATTCTGGTTTCCTCGGTGTATATGCCCAGCAGTGGGATTGCTGGGTCATAAGACAGTTCTATTTCCAGTTTTTTTAAGGAATTGCCACACTGTTCTCCATAGTGGCTGAACTAGTTTGCATTCCCACCAACAGTGTAAGAGGGTTCCTTTTTCTCCGCACCTTCTCCAGCATTTATTGCTTGCAGACTTTTGGATAGCAGCCATTCTGGTATGAATGGTACCTCATTGTGGTTTTGATTTGCATTTCTCTGATGATGAGTGATGTTGAACATCTTTTCATGTGTTTGTTAGCCATCTGTATGTCTTCTTTGGAGAAATGTCTGTTTAGTTCTTTGGCCCATCTTTTGATTTGTTCATTTTTCTGGTATTGATCTGTATGAGCTGCTTATATATTTTTGAGATTAGTTGTTTGTCAGTTTCTTCATTTGCTGTCTTTTCACCTTGCTTATAGTCTCCTTCATTGTGCAAAAGCTTTTAAGTTTAATTAGGTCACACTTGCTTATTTTTGCTTTTATTTCTATTACTCTGGGAGGTGGGCCATAGAGGATCCTGCTGTGATTTGTGTCGGAGAGTATTTTGCCTATGTTTTCCTCTAGGAGTTTTATGGTTTCTGGCCTTACATTTAGATCTTCAATCCTTTTTGAGTTTATTTTTGTGTATGGTGTTAGAAAGTGTTCTAGTTTCATTCTGTTACAAGTGGTTGAACAGTTTTCCCAGATTCACTTGTTAAAGAGATTGTCTTTTCTCCATCATATACTCTTGCTTCTGAAACGAGTATTTTTAAAGACGTTTTCTGTGAGAATTTTTTATGCCTACAAAGTGTCAAACAAACAAACAAACAAAAAATCAAAATATAGCACTGATCAAGATGTGAAATATTAAAATCATTGATTATTTTGCATGGTTACATAGTAAAAAATAATGGTTGTCTGCCACAATAAGATTGCTCCTCCTTTGCTTAGTTCATTCAAAGTGATTTATGTGATTTGATCTGAACCATATAAGGCAGGTTTTTCCAAATGTCTGGTGTTTATTCTAATTGAGAAGTGTCATTAATGGGCACTGGGTTAATTAGATGGAGAAGGAAATTGAGAAGGAAATTCTTGGGGCTAATGCAAAATGCGGGCTTGAAACAGTGCAGAACTCTGTGGTCCTTGCTCCACCCCCCATGTCCTCAGTCTGCCTTTTGTCTGTAGGAAAAACTTTTGCCAAAGAGTAAGTTTCATTAGGTTTTCCCCAGGTGGCACTAGTGGTACAGAACCTGCCTGCCAAAGCAGAAGACATAAAAGACAATGATTCAATCCCTGGGTTGGCAGATCCCCTGGAGGAGAGCATGGCAACCCACTCCAATATTCCTGTCTGGAGAATGCCCATGCACAGAGGAGCCTGGCAGGCTACAGTCCATGGAGTCCAAAAGAGTTGGACATGACTGAAGCAACTTAGCAAGCAAGCACATTTAATCAAAGAAATGAGAACATGCAGAAACAAAGGAAAACAGTCAAAGGAAACCAAATAATAGTTATACAGTCATTAAGCATAGTGAAGGACCTTTAGTTCACCCTGAAGTGTTATAGATAATGTTCTGAGCCATATCCTATAAGCTGTTTTATAGATACGGAAACTCCCACCATGTGGAAGAAGTTGACAACATGATGAACAGACTGTAGCCATGGCATAAATTGCTATAATTCCAATAATTGGCTTCAATTGGGAACAAACCAATCCTGGATCTGAAGACTAACTGTACTTGAAACAATCAAGATGACACTGGTCTGACCACCGATGACCAACTTCAAGATGCTTGTAAGAGCTGACTGTGCTGTTTCTGCATGTAGCCCCCAACCCCCTGTCTATAAATGCTCTTATCCACTAACTGTCAGTAGGGAAGAGCTGGCCTTTGAACTGGTGTCTGCCCTCTTCCCCCACCCCCACCTTTGCTAGCATCCAAAATAAAGCAAAATTTCCTTACCACCAGCTTGGCCTGTTTGATGGCCTTTGAGCAACAAGCAACTGGACCTGGGTTTGGTAACACATTGACCAGAGATTTGGATGTAATATTCATTTTTGTTAATGTGGTAGTAGAATTTATTAAATATTAAACCAACTTGTTAGTTAGTTAGGAGCATGGGCTGTAGTCCCCCAGGCTCCTCTGTTCATGGAGTTCTCCAGGCAAAAATACTGGAGTGGGTTGCCATTCCCTACTCCAGGGGATCTTCCCAAGCCAGGGATTGGACCTATGCCTCCTGTATCATAGACAGATTCTTTACCATCAGGAAGGGAAGCCCATTAACCAACTTATATATACAATTACACTTTTTCATATTTGAAACAATCATTCAACACAGAAATATGCATTATATGCTTTATTAATTCTAAAAGAATATTTTGTGGAAGGTAAAACATTCAGAACCTTTAGACTTAATTAAAATTCAAATTTCAAACTGGTAGGTTTTTTAAGTTTTAAATATTTGATTCTCAAAAGTTTAAGAGGAGGAAAGTCATGAATGAGTAGCTGATAAATGGCTAAATAGTTTTATTGTCAAGTTTTGCAGAATTTATGAGTTCAACATCCAACTGGAGATTAACTTCATAAGGCCAGTGAGAGATGAAAAATTCTGAATGATTCATTTAACTGTGTAATTTATTTGTTTCATACTTTCATGTGAAATATTCAAGTTTTCAGATTTTACATTTTACAAGAGGTACACTCACAAGTCTAAAGAGAAACAGTTAAGCCTTCAAGGCAAAAAAAAAAAAAAAAAGGATTTCAATTCCTAGAGTTTAATAAAGCAGCACTTACATACTTATGGTGTCTTTACATTTCACTTGCATTAGGGAAAAGTTAGCAGCATTTTTTTCACTTCATTTTCCCTCCACAGACCATTCTCATTATTTGTTCTTACAAACATCTGCTCTACTCAGGGCTATGAGACATGACCAGGATACCAAAAATAATGATGCTTTCATTCTGTCTAGATGTAAAATGATTGCACAAATAATTAGACAAGAATATCAAATCCCAGAGACATGAAATTCACACGACATAGTAATAAAATATATTGCAGCCTGCAGTATGATAAAATTCTGTGTGCCTTTGCTCGTTTATTTATTTATTTATTTTTTGTCAGGACTGGAAAAAGCTTTAATCATGAGTCACTGCCTAAGTTGTAGTTACACAGTACAGGGGACATTTTGATTTCCAACATTTTGATAATACTGATGAAATGGGGAGACAGGGAGGTGTGTGTACACTTAGAAATTTTGGCTACTTTAGTGGCTCATAACTATGGCCATACTTGGGAATTATATGTCGAGTGGCTTTTCACCTTATTGTTATTTCTTTAAAAGACTTAATGTCTGCCTGGTAATATCCTTGAAGGTCAAGCTTTAGTAGGCTTGGATGGGGGTTGGGTATTTGTATTTTTATGAAGTTCCTTAAAACTTACCATGTGCATCTGAAGCTGAGAATTTCCTGGCATAATTTTAACTGACATAGAGTTTAGCCTGTGATATGATTTTTTTTCCCCTTCTGACTTAATCCTTATATACATGTAGCTGAGTGTTTGACTCAGAACTCAAACACACCAGGTCTTAAGTCAGTACTTAGAATTGTAATACTACCACTAGGAGATACCACTACGAGAGAAGAAATAAAAAGCCAACAGATTCCTGGCTCCTCAGTCTCAGTAATTTGAATATCCTTTGAGCAGAACCTCTAACTTGCCTTGTCTGATAATAGGGATGACTGTGTTAGTTGCTTAGTTGCATCCGACTCTTTGTGATCCCCTGGACTGTAGCCTCCCAGGCTCCTCTGTCCGTGGAATTCTCCAGGAGATGATACTGGAGTGGGTAGCCATTCCCTTATCCAGGGGATCTTCCTGGCCCAGGAATTGAGCTGGGGTCTCCTGCATTGTTAGGCATATTCTTTACCATCTGAACCTAGGGTTACAAGTGCCGATATGCTCAAAGCCTGCCAATCTCTCCCATTCCAACCAGGAGAAGGTCAAGTTTGGCACCACAGGGGGCCTCCAGATCATTTGGTCATTCCTGAAGTTGAGGTGCCAATGCTTGATTATTTAAAGTTATTTCTAAGTCTGCTTATCTGTGTGGAAGAGAGGAGCTACTCCACGTTCAAGGTCAGGAGGGGCGGCCGTGAGGAAATACCCCTCGTCCAAGGTAAGGACCAGCGGCTGTGCTTTGCTGGAGCAGCTGTGAAGTGATACCCCACGCCAAGGTAAGAGAAACCCAAGTAAGATGGTAGGTGTTGCGAGAAAGCATCAGAGGGCGGACACACTGAAACCATAATCACAGAAAACTAGTCAATCTGATCACACGGACCACAGCGTTGTCTAACTCAATGAAACTAAGCCATGCCGTATGGGGCCACTCAAGATGGGGGGTCATGGTGGAAAGGTCTGACAGAATGTGGTCCACTGGAGAAGGGAATGGCAAACCACTTCAGTATTCATGCCTTGAGAACCCCATGAACAGTACGAAAAGGCAAAATGATAGGATACTTAAAGAGGAACTCCCTAGGTCAGTAGGCGCCCAATGTGCTACTGGAGATCAGTGGAGAAATAACTCCAGAAAGAATGAAGGGATGGAGCCAAAGCAAAAACAATACTCAGTTGTGGATGTGACTGGTGATAGAAGCAAGGTCTGATGCTGTAAAGAGCAATATTGCATAGGAACCTGGAATGTCAGGTCCATGAATCAAGGCAAATTGGAAGTGGTCAAACAAGAGATGGCAAGAGTGAACATTGACATTCTAGGAATCAGCAAACTAAAATGGACTGGAATGGGTGAATTTAACTCAGATGACCATTATATCTACTACTGTGGGCAAGAATCCCTTAGAAGAAATGGAGTAGCCATCATGGTCAACAAAAGAGTCCGAAATGCAGTACTTGGATGCAATCTCAAAAATGACAGAATGATCTCTGTTGGTTTCCAAGGCAAACCATTCAATATCACAGTAATCGAAGCCTATGCCCCAACCAGTGACACTGAAGAAATTGATTTGAACAGTTCTATGAAGACCTACCAGAGAAGGCAATGGCACCCCACTCCAGTACTCTTGCTTGGAAAATCCCATGGATAGAGGAGCCTGGTAGGCTGCAGTCCATGGGGTCGCTAGCAGTCGGACACAACTGAGCGACTTCACTTTCCCTTTTCACTTTCATGCATTGGAGAAGGAAATAACAACCCACTCCAGTGTTCTTGCCTGGAGAATCCCAGGGATGGGGGAGCCTGGTGGGCTGCTGTCTACGGGGTTGCACAGAGTCAGACACGACTGAAGTGACTTAGCAGCAGCAGCATCAGCAGCATGAAGACTTACAAGACTTTTTAGAACTAACACCCCCAAAAGATGTCCTTTTCATTATAGGAGACTGGAATCCAAAAGTAGGAAGTCAAGAAACACCTGGGGTAACAAGCAAATTTGGCCTTGGAATACGGAATGAAGCAGGGCAAAGGCTAATAGAGTTTTGCCAAGAGAACACACTGGTCATAGAAAACACCCTCTTCCAACACAAGAGAAGAATCTACACATGGACATCACCAGATGGTCAACACCAAAATCAGATTAATTCTATTCTTTGCAGCCAAAGATGGAGAAGCTCTATACAGTCAGCAAAAACAAGACTGGGAGCTGACTGTGGCTCAGATCACGAACTCCTTATTGCCAAATTCAGACTTAAATTGAAGAAAGGAGGGAAAACCACTAGACCATTCAGGTATGACCTAAATCAAATCCCTTATGATTATACAGTGGAAATGAGAAATAAAATTAAGGGACTAGATCTGATAGATAGAGTGCCTGATGAACTATGGACGGAGGTTCGTGACACTGTACAGGAGACAGGGATTAAGACCATCCCCACGGAAAATAAACGCAAAAAAGCAAAATGGCTGTCTAAGGAGTGCTTACAAATAGCTGTGAAAAGAAGAGAAGTGAAAAAAGCAAAGGAGAAAGGGAAAGATATAAGCATCTGGATGCAGAGTTCCAAAGAATAGCAAGGAGAGATAAAGCCTTCCTCATCAATCAATGCAAAAAAATAGAGGAAAACAACAGAATGGGAAAGACTAGAGATCTCTTCAAGAAAATTAGAGATGCCAAGGGAATATGTCATGCAAAGATGGTCTCGATAAAGGACAAAAATGGTATGGACCTAACAGAAGCAGAAGATATTAAGAAGAGGAGGCAAGAATACACAGAAGAACTGTACAAAAAAGATCTTCATGACCAAGATAATCATGATGGTGTGATTACTCACCTAGAGCTAGACATCCTGGAATGTGAAGTCAAGTGGGCCTTAGAAAGCATCACTACGAACAAAGCTAGTGAAGTGATGGAATTCCAGTGGAGCTATTTCAAATCTTGAAACATGGTGCTGTGAAAATGCTGCACTCAATATGCCAGCAAATTTGGAAAACTCAGCAGTGGCCACAGGACTGGAAAAGGTCAGTTTTCATTCCAATCCCAAAGAAAGGCAATGCCAAAGAATGCTCAAACTACCGCACAATTGCACTCATCTCACACGCTAGTAAAGTAATTGTCAAAATTCTCCAAGCCAGGCTTCAACAATACGTGAACTGTGAACTTCCAGATGTTCAAGCTGCTTTTAGAAAAGGCAGAGGAACCAGAGATCAAATTGCCAACGTCCGCTGGATCATGGAAAAAGCAAGAGAGTTCCAGAAAAACATCTATTTCTGCTTTATTGACTATGCCAAAGCCTTTGACTGTGTGGCTCACAATAAACTGTGGAAAATTCTGAAAGAGATGGGAATACCAGACCACCTGACCTGTCTCTTGAGAAACCCGTATGCAGGTAAGGAGGCAACAGTTAGAACTGGACATGGATCAACAGACTGGTTCCAAATAGGAAAAGGAGTACGTCAAGCCTGTATATTGTCACCCTGGTTATTTACCTTATAAGTCAAAGGACATCATGCAGAGGACATCGGGAAAAACTCTGGGCTGTAAGAAGCACAAGCTGGAATCAAGATTGCCGGGAGAAATATCAATAACCTCAGATATACAGATGACAGCACCCTTATAGCAGAAAGTGAAGAAGAACCAAAAAGCCTCTTGATGGGAATGAAAGTGGAGAGTGAAAAAGTTGGTTTAAAGCCCAATGTTCAGAAAACTAACATCATGGCATCTGGTGCCATCACTTCATGGGAAATAGATGGGGAAACAGTGGAAACAGTGCCAGACTTTATTTTTTGGGCTCCAAAATCACTGCAGATGGTGACTGCAGCCATGAAATTAAAAGATGCTTACTCCTTGGAAGGAAAGTTATGACCAACCTAGATAGCATATTCAAAAGCAGAGACATTACTTTGCCAACAAAGGTCCATCTAGTCAAGGCTATTGTTTTTCCAGTGGTCATGTATGGCTGTGAGAGTTGGACTGTGAAGAAGGCTGAGCACTGAAGAACTGATGCTTTTGAACTGTGGTGTTGGAGAAGACTCTTGCGAGTCCCTTGGACTGCAAGGAGATCCAACCAGTACATCCTAAAAGAGATCAATCCTAGGTGTTCATTGGAAAGACGGATGCTAAAACTGAAACACCAATACTTTGGCCACCTCATGCGAAGAGTTGGGTTTCTCTTACCTTGGGCCTGGGGTATCTCTTCACGGCTGCTCCAGCAAAGCACAGTCGCTGCTCCTTACCTTGGACGAGGGGTATATCCTTCCCACCGCTCTTTCTGACCTTCAACGTGGGATAGCTCCTCTAGGCCTTCCTGCGCCCACGCATCCACCGCTCCTTGGTTGCGGGATAGCTCCTCCCGGCTGCCGCCCCTGACCTCGGACTTGAAGTAGCTCCTCTCAGTCGCGCTTAGTGCGCCGGTCGCAGCCGCCCGTGCTTCAATCACAATAAACTGTGGGAAATTCTGAAAGAGATGGGAATATCAGACCACCTGACCTGCCTCTTGAGAAATCTGTATGCAGGTCAGGAAACAACAGTTAGAACTGGATATGGAACAACAGACTGGTTCCAAATAGGAAAAGGAGTATGTCAAGGCTGTATATTGTCACCCTGCTTATTTAACTTATACGCAGAGTACATCATGAGAAACGCTGGACTGGAAGAAACACAAGCTGGAATCAAGACTGCCGGGAGAAATATCAATAACCTCAGATATGCAGATGACACCACCCTTATGGCAGAAAGTGAAGAGGAACTAAAAAGCCTCTTGATGAAAGTGAAAGTGGAGAGTGAAAAAGCTGGCTTAAAGCTCAACATTCAGAAAACTAAGGTCATGGCATCCGGTCCCATCAGTGCATGGGAAATAGATGGGGAAACAGTGGAACAGTGTCAGACTTTATTTTTGGGGGGCTCTAGAATCACTGCAGATGGTGACTGCAGCCATGAAATTAAAAGATGCTTACTCCTTGGAAGAAAAGTTATGACCAACCTAGATAGCATATTCAAAAGCAGAGACATTACTTTGCCGACTAAGGTCTGTCTAGTCAAGGTTATGGTTTTTCCTGTGGTCATGTATGGATGTGAGAGTTGGACTGTGAAGAAGGCTGAGCACTGAAGAATTGATGCTTTTGAACTGTGGTGTTGGAGAAGACTCTTGCGAGTCCCTTGGACTGCAAGGAGATCCAACCAGTCCATTCTGAAGGAGATCAGCCCTGGGATTTCTTTGGAAGGAATGATGTTAAAGCTAAAACTCCAGTACTTTGGCCACCTCATGCAAAGAGTGGACTCATTGGAAAAGACTCTGATGCTGGGAGGGATTGGGGGCAGGAGGAGAAGGGGACGACAGAGGATGAGATGGCTGGATGGCATCACTGACTCGATGGACATGAGTTTGAGTAAACTCTGGGAGTTGGTGATGGACAGAGTTGCCTGACGTGCTGCGATGCATGGGGTCACAAAGAGTCGGACATGACTGAGTGACTGAACTGAACTGAACTGAACTGAGAGCTAAGATGGGAAACAAACAGGTCATTACAACTGGAGCCTTCCTTGATTGAACGCGTTCTTTTGGGTGAAATGGAGTAAGCTATATTATTGTGAAAGTGAATCTGTGCACGTGAAAAATGCTCAATATCACCAATTATCAGAGAAATGTGTGAAAGACTACCTCACACCTATCAGAATGGTTGTAATCCAAAAGAGCACAAATAACATATGCTGATGAGGGTGTGGAGAAAGGGAATGATAATGCTGTTGGTGGGAATTTAATTTGGTACAGCCTCTGTGGAAAATGGTATTAAGGTTTCTCAAAAAAACTAAAAATAGAGCTACCATGTGACCCAGAAAAATTTTATTCCGGGTTATACATCAAAAAAAAAAAAAAAGGCAAAGAAAACCCTATTCAAAAAGATAGATGTATCCCAATATTCATAGCAACATTATTTATAATAGTCAAAATAGGGAAACAACCTAAGCATCCATGAACGGATAAAGAAGATAGGGTTTATTTGTTATATATATATATATATATATATATATGTATATATATATACATATATATATGTATAATGGAATATTAGCCATAAAAAGAATGAACTTTTGCCATTTGCAACAGCATGGATGGACTTGTAAGGTACTATTCTTGGTGAAATAAGTCAGACAGGGGAAGCCCCCTCACAGCCTGGTACCATATCTAAACCCAACAAGATAAAGAAAAGACTTCTTTCCTAGCAAGATAAGCCAGGGACCCTCTTACTCCAACCCTCCCAACTTCCTTTTCTTCTGTATAAAGACCTCCTTTCCTTGGTGGGTGGGCACTTGCATTTTGCTCACTGTGGCCACAGATTCTGAATTGCAATTTCTCTGCTGATCCTGAATAAACCCATCTTTGCTGGGAAAATACCTGGCAGTCTATTCTAGGTCAATAGTTCAAAGTGTTTTAAGTGTTAATATTCTATGTGGGCATTTAGAATGAGAGAGGTTTTGAATGGTGTGTTGTAAATCATTTTTAGATGCAATTGATAACTGAATTCAGTCCCCAGATCCCCAGATCTTGACCAGCCACAGTTAAACCTCTGCTGAGCTCCCAAAGAAGATATTAAGCCTAGAGGATTCAGAGATGTAAGTGCTTAGTCTTTGTTGCTAGCTTTTGGCCCCAAGTTTTTAAGGGAACTGGGTTGAAATCATTGGGGGTTCTTAGAATTTCCTTTTCCTTTTCTCCTGTGATTTATGGTAGAGCAATTTCTGAGAGGCAGCTTCTTTTTTTTTTTTTTTTTTGTCATCTTCAACGCTTTATTGAGAGGCAGCTTCTGAAGTTTTTTCTCTGGCAGCTATCTTCTTTTCTCCTAGTCAAGAGGAGGAAGGGAAGCGATGAGAAAGGGAGAAAGATTTCTTCCTCTCGAGTAGGAGGAAGCCTGGGTTTGTCTCATGCATCAGTAGCATGGCAGGAGGAAGAGCCAAGAAGATGAATTCAGAAAGAAGGTGGGAATTCTTTCAGAAACACAAGTAACAGAAGCAAAAAGGGGGAGCTACATTTCCCAGAAACCCAAAAGTGTAATCATTTTCCTCTATTAAACCCTCTATGAGCATTTTTGAACCAGTAACTTTCTTGATCTTGGTCCTGACACATCCTGGGAGAGAAAGCAGACTTAAGCTGGCTTCTAGGTGTTTATATTAAGTCTCAGTATATTTTTACATATGAAAGAACACCTTCATGTTTTTGTTTCCCAGACTGTTTTCCTTCCTGCCATTTCCCCAAGGTGATGCAATCTGATTTGGGGGATCTTTTCAACATTGTCTACTATGACTAGCTATTGAAAAATAAATCTTGGGAAATTACAAAAATGATAGGGTTACTTTTAGGTAGTATCTCTTGTGAGCCCCCTACCTGTCAAGCACCAATTGCTCTCACATATTTATTTTTTGAACTGTTTGAATTCCCCGGTGGCTCAGACAGTAGATTTGCCTGCAGTGCGGGAGACCCAGTTTCTATCCCTTAGTCGGGAAGATACCCTGGAGAATGAAATGGCTACCCACTCAAGTTTTCTTGCCTGGAGAATCCCATGGACAGAGGAGCCTGGCGGGTTACAGTCCATGGGGTCACAAAGAGTTGGACATGACTAAGCAATTACACTCACCCACTCATTCATTAAACAGGTAAAGTAATTAGCCTCCAATTAAAATAAATAAAAAAAACAAAAACAAAATAAAACAAAATATAAATAAATAAATAAACAGGTATACTAGCATTACTGTTGGAGAAGGCAATGGCACCCCACTCCAGTACTCTTGACTGGAAAATCCCATGGACAGAGGAGCCTGGTGGGCTGCAGTCCATGAGGTTGCACAGAGTTGGACACGACTGAAGTGACTTAGCAGCAGCACCAGCAGCATTACTGTGATGCAGCATGGCATAATGCTTAAAGGAATGAACTTTAGGGCTCACCTTCTTGAGTTTGCCTTCTGGTTATATCATTTATTAAATTAGCTGTATGTGGTTGGGCATTTTTCCTAAACTTTCTTTGCCTGATTTTCTTATTTGTAAAAAAAGGAAGGAGGAAGGTCAAAGTGAAAGTTGCTCAGTCATGTTGCTCTTTGCGACCCTGTGAACTGTAGTCTGCCAGGCTCCTCTGTTCATGGAATTCTCCAGGCAAGAATACTGGAGTGGGTAGATGTTCCCTTCCCCAGGGAGGTGAGTAGCCTTTCCCTTTTCCAGGGAATCTTCCCAACCCAGGGATTGAACCAAGGTATCCCACATTGCAGGCAGATTCTGTACCAGCTGAGCTACGGGGGAAGCCAAGGGAATAATAATAACAGTGTTCCTGTGAAGATGAACTGATTTAATATATAAATATTTAAAACTCTCAGAACTGTGCCTGGCATATATGAGACACACAGTGAAAATTAGCAATTATTTTCTTCATTTTTCAGATGAGGAAATAGGCTTGAGAAGATAACAGTTTGCTTAGGACTATACAGATGATCCATGACATAATCTAGTTTAACACTCAGATTGTAAGTGTGTAAAGACCTCTAAGAGCACAGTCCTATGGCACTTGTTGTAGAAATGGCCAGAGATTTTCAGTTCAAAGTAAATATACTACCTAGCCTCTATCTGTCTCCAGCTGGATCACCTTCTTTGCCATCCTGCTCTCTGTCTCCAAGAACCTGACAGGTATGAACCCCATCATGGGAGACCCTTGCCCTCTAGGTCTGTCAATGGGGGCCCCTGGTAGAGAATCAGAGGGGAAGAGAGCAGAGTATGGTAGGGGTATGTCTTTTCCCTTGATTTCCTGTGGGTGTGATGGCTTTGGCCTGGCTGTATCCCTTTGGCATAGTAATTGCAGTGGATCAATAAGCTTGTTTAAAGCAAGGCATGTGTTGTGTTAGTTGTTGGGATGGCTAATCAAGCAACAGTGTCAAAGGAATCATAGCGCTTTAGTGGAGATGTAACAGAACAGAGAACAGACTCCCAGAGGAGTTTCAGCCTTCAAGTCTTATCCGAAGGTCTCTCTTGGGTCTTTGTTTTTCCCTCCCAAGTGAGAAGAGATGCCACCCCTGAGTCCCAGCTTCAGTAGCCTCCAATTCTGAACCTTCTCTATATGCCTGAGGTGGAGTAGGGCAGGGAATTATAGTATTTTCCCTTAGGATTAAAGACTATTTACTTTTTAAATTAATTTTTATTGGGTGTAGTTGCTTTACAATGTTGTATTTCTACTGTACAATAAAGCGAATTAGCATTATGTATGCATATATCCCTTCTTTTTTGGATTTTCTTCCCATTTAGGTCACCACAGAGCATTGAGTAGAGTTGCCTGTGCCCTAAAGTAGGTTCTCATTAGTAATCTGTTTTATACACAGTAATGTATACATGTCAGTCCCAACCACCCATTCATCACACCTCCTTCTCGTATCCATCTGTTGGTTCTCTCCATCTATGTCTCTATTTCTGCTTTGCAAATAAGATCATCTATATCATTTTTCTAGATCTGGATATAAGCAATATTATACAATATTTGATTTTCTCTCTCTGACTTACTTTACTTTGTATGACAGTCTCTAGATCCATCATTTCTCTGCAAATGGCACAATTTCATTCCCTTTTATGGCTGAGTAATATTTCATTGTATATATGTACCACATCTTAAGATTAAAGACTTTATTATTTGGTCAGGGCTCCCATAGCCCTACTCTGTGTATTTCGGATAGACTCCTGACCCACCCAGAGTTTGAAGAACTAGACAGGGCACATCACATATAAGGGTCTTGAACTGCTTCCTTGATACCCTTTCAAATACATGACTAATTTAGAATCCTTATGAGGAGAAGAGTTTGCTCATTAGCATTGTTACTGCTAATGTTTTATTAGCCTTGATTGATTTAGATAGATTGGCACAAGGTTTTTAGAACTGTTGGATTAATTTGCTTTTTGTCAAGAAGATACATAATGAACTGGGCCTGTCTGAGCTGGTGCCTATGAATGATTTATGTGGTCAGTAATTGATCAATCATCTTTCATTTGGAAACTTCCACTGTTGAGGGAAATATAAATTGGATCTCAATGATCAAATTTACACCAAAGTCTTAAAAGAAGAAATAAAAATGATTT
Source organism: Capra hircus (assembly GCF_001704415.2). Taxonomy (NCBI): domain Eukaryota; kingdom Metazoa; phylum Chordata; class Mammalia; order Artiodactyla; family Bovidae; genus Capra; species Capra hircus. The sequence goes on from NC_030827.1 coordinate 15,620,825, forward strand.
GAAACTTGTCCTGCTATGACATTAGCAAATAAGTGTGTGGTGTTTAGATAGAGGACCAGGTCCTCACTTTCCCACAATGTAGCTTTGGGTAAGACAATTAATGTTTGACCTCAGTTGCCAATTTGTGAAAAGTGACAATATTCATATCTTTTTCCTTCCTTTCCTGAAATGTGGAGAATTTAGTAACAAATAAAACCGACATGATATTTAGTGAATGTCTACAATCTAGGCCTCATATATAATAGAAGAGGAAATATATTAGTTTATGCCTGTCTGAGACTTAGCTATGCCATTTGTAATGTGGAAGCTTTGGATTTGATTAAGAGTTCTGTCAGTTTCTGAATGTGGTGAAAATTATTAAGCATTTATTAGATGCAGGCACTGTATTAAGCACTACATATATAAATGTTAATCTTTACAACTCCCCTGGGAAGGTGCTAATTTTTTACTCACATTTTACAGCTCAGGAAACTAGGACTTAGAAGGTTAGAGTAGCTTGCTCAAAATACACAGCCAGGAGAGCATGAGCTTTAGCCTCTGATCTCAGCCAGCACCTCACCCTTCCTCTTGAGAGTCTATCCTCTGCCTTATGGAATGCATCTCACCTATTCTCAGACAGCTATCTACCACTCTTCATTTTTTTAGAGTTTTTGCTGCCCACACCACTATCACCAGCCAGTGGTGGAGGACTTCTGAGTTACTGCCTCTGTAATTAACCTAGACCAGGGCTTCTCAGCCTCAGCACTATCGGCACTTTTGTCCAGATAGTGCTCTTCATGAGCAGCTGCCATGGGCATCGCAGGATGTTCAGAATCATCTGTGGCCTCAACTCACTAGAGGTCAATAGCAACCCTCCAGTTGTGGCAGCTAAAAACGTCTCTGGAAATGTCTTCTGGGAGAAAAGTTCCTGCAGGCTGAAAACTGCTACGCTAGACCTTGACTGTGGGTTGACATGTCTTGCGTGTGTGTGTGTGTGTGTGTATTATGTGAAGCACTTTGAACACTTAGTAATGCTGACAGGGGCCTGCTGACCAGTGGATTTATAGTTGTAGGAACCTCCTGTTTCATATTGTTAAAATGACGACTGCCTTATTTGGAACTCATGCAATAGGGTATGAGCTGGATACGCTGTCAGATCTCTAGGCTCCTTTGTGTCTTCTGCAGATTAGCCTATGAGTAACCTATGTAGGTTGGAGAAGACTCTTGAGAGTCCCCTGGACTGCAAGGAGATCCAACCAGTCCATTCTGAAGGTGATCAGCCCTGGGATTTCCTTGGAAGGAATGATGCTAAAGCTGAAACTCCAGTACTTTGGCCACCTCATGCGAAGAGTTGACTCATTGGAAAAGACTCTGATGCTGGGAGGGATTGAGGGCAGGAGGACAAGGGGATGACAGAGGATGAGATGGCTGGATGGCATCACTGACTCGATGGACGTGAGTCTGAGTGAACTCTGGTAGTTGGTGATAGACAGGGAGGCCTGGCGTGCTGTGATTCATCGGGTCGCAAAGAGTCGAATGCGACTGAGTGACTAAATTGAACTGAGCTGAACTGAACCTGTGTAGGTAAGCGGTAAGGGCACAGGCTGGAGTGAGGTGACCTGGCTCCTATACATAGCACCTCTACTGCTCCACAAAACTTGTTTGCTCTTTGGGCCTCGGTTTTATTATCTGCCAAAGTATGTAATTAGGTCAGATGATCGCCAAGGTCTCTTCTGGATTTAATAACAATTTTCTATCCAGATACTCAGTTACTCATATGGCAAACTAGTTCTTTCTGCACATATATGGTTTGTGACAATAAGACTGCTTATTTATTCAATTCTAATGCAGAAATAAATGCCACCCTCTTCCTAGTTCATTCCTGGAATTTTTATATTCTTTTCACATATAAATCTCAACTATTACTAGTCAGAGTCTGCTTGTCAGTCCTGGAGATGTCTGCCTTAAAGAAATTAGGACAATTTTACATCTGGGCTACAGTTGGTCTAATGGAATGATGAAATCCTTCCCCAAATCAGGTTTTTGTTTGTACTTCACAAATTGCATCCTGAAAGACCTCCACCTTGTAAAAAAACCAAAAAACAAAAGTCCAGTATATTGCCCTCCCCTTGCATTATATGGGTGGGTATGTTCTGCTTTGTCTTACTTCTTCCAGAACGAAGATGTTAAGAAGAGGGCAGAAAGAGCAGGCCCCTACTACAGGGATTCTGTTCTCTGGCCCCAGAGTTCCACTGGTTGGGGATTCCATTAAAAAAAAAAAACAACCCACCTTGTTTTGAGGCAGAAAAATACATTGTAACAATAGCATAATTTAGTGAAGGGTGACTCCCAGAACCAGGCAGTGGGGAGGGCTGATCAGTAGCCCAGGTTTCTGCTGAGCACAGGTTTCTGGTGGCAGAACTGGGGGGAGTCAAGTTTGAAGATGCAGAGCTGTGCTCATGTGTGATACAGGAAGAAAGACCATCACAGAGAATGAGGTTGGACAGACTAGGACACTTGTTACCAAAGAGCTTCCTAGTTCAGTTCAGTTCAGTTCAGTTGCTCAGTCGTGTCCGACTCTTTGTGACCTCATTTATCGCAGCACACCAGGCCTCGTTGTCCATCACCAACTCCCTGAGTTCACTCAAACTCACGTCCATCGAGTCAGTGATGCCATCCAGCCATCTCATCCTCTGTCGTCCCCTTCTCCTCCTGCCCCCAATCCCTCCCAGCATCAGAGTCTTTTCCAATGAGTCCACTCTTTGCATGAGGTGGCCAAAGTACTGGAGTTTCAGCTTTAGCATCATTCCTTCCAAAGAAATCCCAGGGCTGATCTCCTTCAGAATGGACTGGTTTGGACCTCCTTGCAGTCCAAGGACTCGCAAGAGTCTTCTCCAACACCACAGTTAAAAAGCATCAATTCTTCGGTGCTCAGCTTTCTTCACAGTCCAACTCTCACATCTATACATGACCACAGGAAAAACCATAGCCTTGACTAGACAGACCTTAGTCGGCAAAGTAATATCTCTGCTTTTGAATATGCTATCTAGGCTGCTCATAACTTTCCTTCCAAGGAGTAAGCGTCTTTTAATTTCATGGCTGCAATCACCATCTGCAGTGATTTTGGAGCCCCCCAAAATAAAGTCTGACACTGTTTCCACTGTTTCCCCATCTATTTCTCATGACGTGAAGGGACCAGATGCCACGATCTTCATTTTCTGAATGTTGAGCTTTAAGCCAACTTTTTCACTCTCCTCTTTCACTTTCATCAAGAGGCTTTTTAGTTCCTCTTCAGTTTCTGCCATAAGGGTGGTGTCATCTGCATATCTGAGGTTATTGATGTTTCTCCCTGCAGTCTTGATTCCAGCTTGTGCTTCTTCCAGCCCAGAATTTTTCATGAAGTACTCTGCATATAAGTTAAATAAGCAGGGTGACAATATACAGCCTTGACATACTCCTTTTTCTATTTGGAACCGATCTGTTGTTCCATGTCCAGTTCTAATTGTTGTTTCCTGACCTGCATACAAATTTCTCAAGAGGCAGGTCAGGTGGTCTGGTATGCCCATCTCTTTCAGAATTTTCCGCAGTTTATTGTGAGCCACACAGTCAAAGGCTTTGGCATAGTCAATAAAGCAGAAATAGATGTTTTTCTGGAACTCTCTTGCTTTTCTGATGATCCAGCAGATGTTGGCAATTTGATCTCTGGTTCCTCTGCCTTTTCTAAAACCAGCTTGAACATCTGGAAGTTCACGGTTCATGTATTGCTGAATCTTGGCTTGGAGAATTTTGACCATTACTTTACTAGCGTGTGAGATGAATGCAATTCTAGGGGCTCTTAAAGAGCATCTCAAACGTAAAATGCCCCAAGCACAGCTGACCAGGCGCCTTCTCTGTGCTATTCCCTCTCTGTGCCTTCATCTAGTAAATGACATCACCGTTCGCCCCGGGCCTAAGCCAGAGAGCTGCATGAATTCCTTGATTTTCTTTCCCTACACAGAGTATCAATTTTTCCTGCTTGTCTCTCACTCTGGCTCACTTTTATCCTTCCTCCCTGTTGATACCTAGTCCAGGCCGCCACTGCCGCCTGCCTGCGCTGCTTCTATCATCTCCTAACACGTGTCCTAGCCAAGTGTCTTCCCCTCTGCAATCCTGACTCTAGGCTTAAATCACAGTCATTTTCCCTGAACTCCAAGATGAGCATGATCGTACCTAAAATACTGGGGTGGCTTCCCATTGCCCTCAGACCTCCCATCATGGTTTTAAAGTTCATCTCAACCTGTCCTTGCTTCTGCTTCTGATGTCACCTCTCAGTACTTCCTACCTGGTACTCTGTGCTCCAGCCATACAGAAATAATCCATGACATTGCGTTTCCTCTGCAGGCCATTTCCATACTGTCCTTCCTGCTTCAAACCCTATAGATGAATTAGAAGCTCATGGATAGGAAGGTAGGAATGTTTAGTCACTGGAAAAAACTGTTATTTGGAAAAGCATTCCTTAAACAGGCCATTTATCTGTTGGAAATTTCTGGTTGAGAGCACAGAACACCTGTGGTTTAATTTCTAAAACTTGTACCTCAAGCCCTTTTCTTAGTTTTAGCCCTTTTTCCTCTCTAATCTAGGCATATAAATATAAAGGATACCTTTGTGAAGGTGGGATTTTATTTTTTTCTAGTAATAATTAGGCTAAGGAAAGATTCTGAAATAGAAAGACCTGATCTCAATTTTCAAAGTTTATACATGTGTGCAAATGTGAAATGTGTGCGAATTAAAGATGGAGATAACATTAGGGAAGGAAGAACAAAGCTTTGTGATGTGGAAGACAAAAGGAGTAAGGGTTAAAGTGTAGGTACAAAAAATTCCTTGGAAATGACCACTCAAAGAGCAACAATTAGGAGATTATATGAAATCATCTGTGAAACTTTTGAAAATTATAAAGCACTATAGAATTTAAAGGATCTTTCCTTCATTAAGAAAACAGAGATTAAGCCACATATTACTAGAACTGGAAGAAATCCTCATTTTACTGATGAAGAAACTGAAGTCCAGAGAGGTTAAATATTCTGGGAATCATCACACAGCAAGTTAGCGGTGAACTGAAGTACCATTGTGGCCAGCAGAAAGGGGATTTGTCAGAACATTTTAAATCCTATCGAATTTTTTGTTTGTTTGTTTGTTTTTGCAGTGGATTGACAATTTCTTTTCTGTAAATTAATATGGTATGCCAGAGGATGCTAGGAATGTGTAATATAGAAATAGAGGGTCCTTATCATAGGAATCAGTAGCAGCACAGAGGTGTCAAGACTGAGTTCCAGGAAACTTCTGCTGCTGAAAGACTGTCAGCTGCGCTTTACTGGAGAGAGGCTATGCCTCCCTGTCAGGCTGATTTGGTGATAAATGTCAATAGGAGATATGGAAGGAAATTAAAGTTCATGGATGGTTAAGGCAGCCAGGGTAAAAAGTAGAGGAAATTATTGCAACCTGACCATCAGTTTCCTTTTTGGAGATAATTTTGGTGTCAGATAAGACTCTGGCATAAAGGACTCAGTCTTTTTTTATTGGAATTGAAAAAGAAATCATGTTTTAATAAGCTTGAGGTCCCATTCAGAAGGCAGATGGTGGAGTTAGAAATAACAACTAGTGTTGGACTGCCTCAGCTCACCGCTGGCAAGCAGATTTAGAACCATACCCTAGAACATGGTTTCTGGACTAGTAAATGACATCTGCTCTCATTGATTGGGATATCCTGCAAGAACCTCCAAATATTCAGCCTCCCCATCATGGTATTCCAGAGAGATTAATGCCAAGGCCACATAGAGCCATAGTGGCTGAAACTTCCTGGACAAATGATAAAATTCTGGTGCCAACTCAGGAGAGTACATGAAACAAGTGCCTTTGGACTCATGCCCTTCTCACTAACCTGCCTCTTTCGCTGGCTGTGGTTCTAATTTGTGCCAATTCATCATCATCTGAGTTTGCTTCACACCCCTGTCTCCATATCCTCATTCTGTCCCTTCAGAGATATTTTCAGTATCCTTTGTGCTGAGGAGGCTGGCTGGTTATCATCTGCTATAACCCACCAACCAATGTGCTTATCATGGTTGTGTAGGTGAGAACATGCCCTGGTTCATGAAGCACTGGCATGGAGATGCCCACCGGGGATGGATGATGGCCATGTGCTCGAGAGGGCACTGCTGTTCCTGTCTCATCCACCTACCCTCAAGCTCAAGCCCAAGGAGGCATCTCCTCTAACCCTGCCCACCCGCCCCAACTTAGCTCAACAGCGCAGCATCCACAAACCAGAACAGGAGCCCACAGCTAACTCCTGCATCCAGCGCAAAAGCTCTGGGCACACTGGTCACAAGAGAGAATGGTTACGTGGTCATGCCCTGTGCAGGGCCTGAGAGGAGGGTGAAGGCAGAGATGGCTTCCAGATGACTAGGATGCCCAAGAAGGGTGGGGCTTTTTGTAGAGACCATGGGTTCATTGTTTCTTACTGGTTCTCACTTTGTCACTTGTATCTGTTCTTGGCAAGAGCATTTCAGAGTCTGAGTGATGGACTCCATGCTCAAGTCAGACTTGCCTTCCACTGCATCTCATTTTGGTTCTAGAAGCCTCTGCTGAGGGCCTGCGGGGAGGCCTAACCTCCTGGACCTTGACCTTGGAGTTGACACTCCAGGCACCTGCTTCCTGACCATGCCTCAACCCCCAGACTCAAGATGTTCCAGGGCGGGTGGAGGCCAAGCCTTCCAAGGGTTTCTGACTGAATAGGAATTAACTCCCTCTGTCCCCTGGTGTTGGCTTGCTAATTGCTACCTCCTCCCACCTCCATCTTGTACAGGGAGGGTAAGGAGAGATCAAAGAAAAGGAAGATGGCTCCAGTTTGGCAGGTTGCAAGCCTAATAAGCAAGGGAACTTACATAAGCTTGTTATGGGAGACTGTGAGACAAGCACATCTCCAAACATGCCCACCATAATCTTAAAATATTTTGTATAGAGTTCTTAACTGAGTTCAGTCACATAGTCAGTCCAGATGTTCTCAACAACAGCTTATGCTCTCAAGTCTGTGTCCTTGACAATAGCTCCCACCATGGGCGTGGTGGGCAGAACATATATTCTAAGAACAGAGGTGGAGGCGAGGAGCCTCTGCCTGCATTCTGATTGCATTCATGAAGCAGATGCACAAACAGTACTTATTAGACAGAAAGGACTTTTTCTATCACAAATAATGCTTTTAATTATTTAGCTTGTCATAGTATTTATGTAACAGAAACTGACAAATCCATGAAAGTGGAAGTGTTAGTCACTCAGTCATGTCTGACTCTTTGTGACCCCTTGGACTGTAGCCCACCAGGCTCCTCTGTCATGGGATTCTCCAGGCAAGACTACTGGAGTGGGTTATCATTTCCTTCTCCAGGGGATCTCTGCAGACTCTTTACCAACTTAGCCACCAGGGAAGACAAACCTATGGTTTCCTCTAAAAATACACATAAAAGGAATATCCCCACAGGCTTTGGTTGCTCTTTTTCTCTTCCTTTAACTATTTGTAATTGCAATAAAAATAACAATAAAAATGGTTGCACCTGGCTCACTGACCAACCAGAAGCTGCTTCCTCCTATTGTTGGCATCTATTCACTCTGGCATAGGTGAGGCCCAGTGGCTAGGCATACAGATTTATTGAGGGAAATAAATGTGAAGGATAGAGAGTAGAGGGAACAGGAGGAAGCATCAAAGATCTTCAGACCGCAACATAGGTCTGACACTTGTGAAAGAAGAGAGGGAAGGAAGAGAACCAAGTAGGTTGGACTTTAGTCTACTATAGCTCTGAGAAACTTGTGGCCAAACCTGAGTTCCCAGAACAGAGATTGCCTGTTAGCAGAGTCTTGTGTTGCTGAGAAATAATCTGTCACCTTGCTCTGCTCAGTTATCGGCTAGTGAGGAGCCTGTTAGGAACAGGAATTTAGCATGTATGTTACAGTGCCTTCAAAGATGTGGCTGCTGGAGGCTGTCAGTCACCCATACTCTTCCTGGAAGGCTTTCTGGAAGGGAGGTCTGAGTGGTGCATCCCCATGGCCACCGATATTGTAGAAGACTTTTAAAAAGGTCTATTGTAAATGCTCTAGGAAATACTCTCAGTTAAAATCAAAGTCTGTAAAACTCTTGCTAAGTCATGCAGTGTGAAGAGAGAAGCAAAATTTTTTTTAGAGGGTGAATTATAGAAAATTTTATGTTATTGATTAACATCATTGAGAATTTCATCAGGAAAGAAGAGTGTGCTCTCAATTATAGACTGCTGTTGATATAAAACATGTTTCCAATCCAGTAGAAGTAATGGGGACTCACTCAGTGTATCAATATCTTCCCTCTCTTGCTTGGCTCTCGTTACTAAAAACATTCATTTTTGGATGCCTGGCTAGGCTGTGAGTGCAGTCTATGAAAAATGTAGTAATTTCCTTGGTGTCAACACCTACCATTATCTAACTAAAAATATGACAGAAAGTGGGAATATCAATTTTTGTGTATGCTGGTAAATTAATAATTTTTTCATATACATGGGCCTTTTTTCCCAACTATTCTGATTTGTGAGAGAGTGAAAGGAGATGGCTCAGTGGTAGAGAATCTAACTGCCAATGCAGGAGCTGCGGGTTCAATCCCTGGGTCAGGAAGATCCCCTGAGGAGGAAATGGCAACCCAGTCCAGTATTCTTGCCTGGAGAATCCCATGAACAGAGGAGCCTGGCGGGCTACAGTCCATGGGGTCACAAACAGTTAGATACCATTTAGCCAGTGAGCATTAACACACGCACAAAAGAAGATAAACTCTTTTCAAATGATTAAGCTAAGACATCCATTTAAATTTCAAGCTTATGAAATTTGTCTTTTTGTTTCCTATTAGGAAATTATCTCAGGTCTCTTTTGCAGCTGACTTTAGAATTCTGCTTGCAATGAAAAGCGCTCTCTTGTAGTATTTCTGCCTCTTCCAATACCAGGGCATAACTTCAGGGGAGAAAGACGGCACCTAGGAGGGGTTTCAATAAATGTGGAATAGTGTTAACTCAAGTTTACCCATATTTCCTTATTATCATAAGTAAGTTAGTGCAGGGGAGAAGAGAAATACAATGTATACCACTGATTTTGTAGTTTATTACTTTTTAAAATAATTGATAATACTCTAATAAGGAAAAATATTTTTACCTTGAAAGGGTTCTTATATTAGGTTGTGTATTATTTCAGAAAATTAACTTGAAAATTCTATTTATGTATAGTGATTAAATTAGAGTTGTTACAAAAATAAGAACCAGATTGTTCATAGATGGGAGTTCAGCATCCTTTGGAAGCATTCATTTTATATATGGAACATTTATATATGGAAAAACTAACTACAAAATGAACTATTGATTATGATAAGACAAAATCATTTTTCTTCCTTCGTTAATAATATGGGAATATGCTGTTGTGTTCTTTAGTGTACCTAGAAGTTACATTGATTTGAGCTAAAGTGAAAGTTGTTCAGTTGTGTCTGACTCTTTGCAACCCCGTGGACTAAACAGTCCATGAGAATACTGGAGTAGGTAGCCTTTCCCTTCTCCAGAGGAGAAGCCTTTCTTTTCCAACCCAGGGGTCAAACCTGGGTCTCCTGCATTACAGACAGATTCTTTACCAGCTGAGCCACCAGAGAAGCCCAAGAATACTGGAGTGGGTAGCCTTTCCCTTCTCCAGCGGATCTTCTAGACCCAGGAATTGAACCAGGGTCTCTTGCTTTGCAGGTGTATTCTTTTTTTTTTTGCTCTTTAAAAAAATTATTATTATTATTATTATTATTTTTTACTTTACAATACTGTATTGGTTTTGCCACACATCAACAAGAATCTGCCACAGGTGTACACGTGTTCCCCATCCTGAACCCCATTCCCTCCTACCCTCCCACCAACACCATCCCTCCGGGTCATCCCAGTAAATGAATGGATAAGAAAGCTGTGGTACATATACACAATGGAGTATTACTCAGCCATTAAAAAGAATACATTTGAATCAATTCTAATGAGGTGGATGAAATTGGAGCCAATTATACAGAGTGAAGTAAGCTAGAAAGAAAAACACCAATACAGTATACTAACACATATATATGGAATTTAGAAAGATGGTAATGATAATCCTGTATGCGAGACAGAAAAAGAGACACAGATGTATAGAACAATCTTTTGGACTCTATGGGAGAGGGAGAAGGTGGGATGATTTGGGAGAATGGCATTGAAACATGTATAATATTATATAAGAAACAAATTGCCAGTCTAAGTTCGATGCAGGGTGCAGGATCCTTGGGGATGCTGCAGGTGTATTCTTTACCAACTGAGCTCTCAGGGAAGTCCAACTTGAGCTATGTTGCACCTAATTTCTCTTTCATAGAAGAAGAGTAAAACATAAATGAAATAAATCATAAAATTTGTACTGATAAACATCAATTCCTAGCTTTGGATATGTGTCAGTTAATGACTTCTTTTCTGTCACTTTCCCTCCATGTTTCACAAATCCCATTATTTTGATTTTTGTTTTCTTATCAGCTAACAAAGTACTTCAAGATATGGAAAGAATTGCCTCAGAGTTGAAGAGTTTCCCATCACAGGGACACTTAAGGGTAGGAATTCTGTAGAGGATCCTAGCAAATGATAGGTTGTTTGATTAGGTAAAACTTGGGCCTCTTCATCTCTGGTTGCCTATCCTTACATAAAACTTACTTATGGTCATCAGAATATACCTCACTTACCATTCAGCCTTCTCCAGTAAACTGTTCTTCCATTTTTCAAAAGTCTTTCTTTGAATTAAGCTTGAAGAGCATTTGTTAAATACCTGTAACATGCAAGACTATATAATAGCTACATTGGGAGAATCAAACTAGCCGTAATGTAAATGTAATATAAAACTTTGCAGATTTTTAAGTTTCCACTTTTCAACAGTTAAAATTAAAACAAAAAAAGCACTATTGACCAAAAAAAAATTTAGCTCCAAACTTCAGAGAGTTTACAACTAAATGGATATGGATACTTATTAATACTTTCTTAAAGTTCATGATCTTTGTTGCCAACAAAGGTCCACCTAGTCAAAGCTATGGTTTTTCCTGTAGTCATGCATGGATGTGAGAGTTGGACTTTAAAGAATACTGAGGGCTGAAGAATTGATGATGCTTTTGAACTGTAGTGTTGGAGAAGACTCTTGAGAGTCCCTTGGACTGCAAGGAGATCCAACCAGTCCATCCTAAAGGAGATCAGTCCTGAATATTCATTGGAAGGACTGATGTTGAAGCTGAAACTCCAATACTTTGGCCACCTGATGCGAAGAACTGACTCCTTGGAAAAGACCCTGATGCTGGGAAAGATTGAAGGAAGGAGGAGAAGGGGATGACAGAGGATGAGATGGCTAGATGGCATCACTGACTCAATGGACATGAGTCTGAGTAAACTCAGGGGATTGGCGATGGACAGGGAGGCTTGCTGTGCTGCAGTCCGTGGGGCCGCAAAGAGTCGGACACGACTGAGTGACTGAAATGAACTGACTGAAAATTTATGAATTTGATAATTTCAATCATTCCAACAGGTCTCTAACAATACTGTATATTATAACAAAACTTATAATGTATATATTTCATGCACAGTTTATAAGAATAATTAATTATTTAAAATAACATACTAAATAGCCAAACCAATTAAAATGACTGACCCTTTATGTAGAAAAATAAGTTTTTATATTAAAAACAAACATTAATTTACTACTGTGTACCAAACATTGTAAGAATGATTTTTTAAATGAAAAGTTTCAAGTTATAAGAAATCAACACACTCATCCCCGTCTCCTACATTTTCTATGCTGCTCTCTCCCTTTAGACCTTAAGCCATGTCCGACTCTTTGCAACCCCATGGACTGTAGGCCCCCAGGTTCCTCTGACCATGGGATTTCCCAGGCAAGAATACTAGAGTGGATTTCCATTTCTTCCATCAGGGCATCTTCCTAACCCAGGAATCAAACCCAAGTCTCCTGCTTAGCAGGCAGATTGTTTGCCACTGTGCCACCTAGGAAGCTCCTATTTTCTATATGGTACAGAAAATACTTCTGAAGAATAGTGACTATGAATCACTGAAAAAGACTCAGTTACACAGAGGAATTAAATAATATTTACCACCAAAGGCAGGAAATTTGCCTAAAACAAAATGGAAAGTTATTCTAAAACAATAGGTAAAGTAAAAGGGTTTCATGTCGAAAACTTAGTTTTTACTAAAAGATAAATTTGTTGAAACACTTCATCCCCTCATTCTTCTGAAAAATTGTGGTTGCAGTAAATCCTTCATTTCATCTACGTTTATCCACAGGTGCGTCTGCATGTAGCGCTGGCAACACTAGGAAATAAAAAGAGTAAAGAAATGCTGGGACTTACAAACATAGATGTGTAATTTTTTCACATTCTTAACCAATAAAAGAGAAAATAAGAAAGCCTTTGAACAAAAATACTGAAATGGCCTTGAAAGTGAAAGTGAAGTCACTCAGTCCTGTCTGACTCTTTGCGACCCCATGGACTGTAACTTATCAGGCTCATCTGTCCATGGGATTTTCCAGGCAATAGTAATGGAGTGGATTGCCATTTCCTTCTCCAGCAGATCTTCCCGACCCAGGGATTGAACCCAGGTTTCCCGCATTGTAGACAGACGCTTTACCATCTGAGCCACCAGGGAAGTCCTTAGGCAATAATCAAATCAAAGACATAGCTGCCACAACCACTGTTTAAACCTTTGAGTGGATTGAGGTGTTTTAGAACAAAGACTCAGGTAAGGTTGTGGGACCCAGAGAGTTCTTTCAATAAGACAAAATTGTTCTGGTAAAAGACATGAAAAGTATGTCTCTTGGTGGAAAGCCTAATTGATCCTTGTTTCCAGCAATGATTTAGAGAGAGAAGGAAGGACCCAGGCATGGGAAAGAGAAAATAAAACTGTCATATTAAGAATATATAAAAGAACTGTAAGTGGGGCTGAGACATTCCAGCCAATTCAGAGGGAAAGGTTGAAGTCTAAGTTCATGGAACAGAATTGAGTCAGTCACTGTGACAGAGAATTTGAGAGCAAGAAGAGAAGGGGGCATGGGGGATGAGATCATTGGATGGCATCACATCAGTGGACATGAGTTTGAGCAAACTCTGGGAGATAGTGAAGACAGGGAAGCCTGTCCTTTTTGACAGGACAATTTGCGACCCCATGAACCGCAGCACATCAGGCCTCCCTGCCCATCACCAACTCCCAGAGCCCACCCAAACCCATGTCCATTGAGTTGGTGATGCCATCCAACCATTTCATCTTCTTTCGTCCACTTCTTCTCCTGCCCTCAATCTTTTCCAGCATCAGGGTCTTTTCCAAGGAGTCACCTCTTCGCCTCAGGTGGCCACAGTATTGGAGTTTCAGCTTCAACATCAGTCCTTCCAATGAACACCCAGGACTGATCTCCTTTAGGATGGACTGGTTGGATCTCCTTGCAGTCCAAGGGACTCTCAAGAGTCTTCTCCAAAACCACAGTTCAAAAGCATCGATTCTTCTGCGCTCAGCTTTCTTCATAGTCCAACTCTCACATCCATGCCTGACTACTGGAAAAACCATAGCCTTGACTAGACGGACCTTTGCTGACAAAGCAATGTCTCTGCTTTTTAATATGCTGTCTGGGTTGGTCATAACTTCCTTCCAAGGAGTAAGCGTCTTCTAATTTCATAGCTGCAGTCACCATCTGCAGTGATTTTGGAGCCCCCCAAAATAAAGCCTAACACTATTTCCACTGTTTCCCCATCTATTTGCCTTGAAGTGATGGGGCTGGATGCCATGTGTGCTATTAATGTCAGTTATGATTGCCTCTTTTATATGCACTCTTGTAGCTTTTAACACAAAACTTGGAACAGTAGTCATTCAGAACATTTCTGTTGAATGAAAGAATGAATGACAAATGAATGACAGGATAGCATTGCACTTTCCTTAAAAGGCTGACACTGTTTCCATTTTATACCTAAAAAAGTGACATTGCCATTTCATCTGGTTCTATTTTAGAAGCAGCTTTGTTGGAGAAGGTCATGGAGAGGCCATGATTGCTGGTTGAAGTGAGAGCTGGACACAGGCAATCAGAGGCTCCTGATTCCCTCCCTTCTCCTTGGAAAGTATGTTTCTCTCACCATTTCCCATTCCCATAGTAGGACCTGTTTCAGGGACACAGGCTTGAGAGAGTCTTGATGGTCTCTTGCTGAGACCGTCTGGACCGAATATGTGACTGGACCCAGTTAAGGTCTCTGTAAATTTTCAAGATTCTTGTGGGTGGCTGCAGAAATCTACGCCTCTTTTGACTGCCCAAGACAAGCCTTGTATGTTCCCTTGCTTACTAAACCCACTACCTGCCACTCTGAAGTGATCTACTTCTTTCTTTGGTATCTCCTTACTCTCTGTGCATGGAGGTCAGTTTCAGACTTCACCCCAGGAACTCCTGTGATTTTAAACCAACAACGAAAAAGACATAGCAACATGAAGAAGAGGACATGGAGCAGATTATTAAAAAGGGAAGGGAAGAAAGAACACCTGAAACTCCATCAAGATATGACATCAACCTGCCTCTTTTCTACATTAAAAATGTATCAGTTGGCATTAGTTATTAACAGCTGAATATTTTCTTCTGAAGAATTGAAGTAGGTTCCTTTATAAATGTGTGTTTTCTTTATTAGCCTTGAAGCTTTCCTTTTAGCTGTTATATATTCAGTTTTGGACAAATGAAAATCAATGACTCATTTTGCACCTGGCTGGGGACAGGATGGCTAGCCCATCTGGGCAGGGTTGTAGGAGCTGCAGTATGAATAAATTCTCTGAAGATTCACAGTATAGTGGAATGAATGTCTTTTACTAACATCATGTTCTGATTGTACTCATCAACTTTCAGCTGATGTGTCACTAATGGGTTTGGTGGGTAATCTTCTACTTCCTATGGTAAAGATGCTTTAAGAATACATGGCTCCTACTAGCAGTTTATTTCTATGAGACCTCCTTTTAAATACCCAAGTGCCATGGAAGGGCAAGTAGAGGGTTTGGAAACAGTTCTAAGCTTATTAAATACTATAAATTTAAAGCATTGTGTCATTTAAAAATGAATTACTTGAAAATAATTTGAAAGTTTAATAACCAAGATATAGTAAGAAAATATTAATTCCAAAGCATTGAGGGAAAAGAAGTATTCACCCCAATAATTCCCTGACATTTTGTGATTGCAACACATTTTTGATTGTCTAAATTATAAATACTCCCCCCTCATTTTCTTAAAAATGGTTTAATCGGCAGGTTAATTCTTAACCTAAAATGGGTAAAAATTGGCTTCATTTCGATAATTTAGTAAACTCCTTCTTTCTCAGATTAAGAAATTAAGTGGAAGAGTGTCAAATTAGATGTTGATACCATATTTTGGATAATTTCTTAGATTCATATGTGAGAAAACCAAGTAACAAGTTAACTCTCTAATCTCTAAGATAGCAGTCCCCAACCTCTGACACCAGGGACCGGTTTTATGGAGTACAATTTTTCCACATACTGGGGTGGAGCAGGGGTTTTGGGATGACTCAAGCACATTACATTTATTATGCACGTCGTTTCTGCTATTATTAAAGCTCTATCTCAGATCATTGGGCATTGGACTCCAGAGGTTGGGGATCCCTGCTCTCAGAGGACTCTGGCTTGCCTCGTGTCTTCATTCTGACAACTATAGGAAAATGCCATAGACTGGTGGCTTAAAGACAACCAACATTTATTTCTCACTGTCCTGGGGCCAAGAAGTCCAAGATCAAGGTACCAACAGACAAAACATATGGTGAAGGCCTGCTTTCTGATTCATAGGTAGTGCCTTCCTACTGGGTCCTCACTGAGGGGAAGGGAAGAGGGGGCTCTCCGGGGTCTCTTCTATAAGGCACTGATCTCAGTTGTGAAGGCTCTGCCCCATGACCTAATCAATTCCCAAAGACCCCAGCTCCCAATATCTTTAGCCTGGAAACAGGATTTTAGCAAAATGAATTTGGAGAGAGAGACAGTGGGCACACCTCTTCAGACCACAGAAGACTATTCACTGTCTTTTGCCACATTCTTCAAAGAAGTCATGTCTTATGCAATAAAGTGTTCTGAGAGTGAGAGTGAAGTCACTCAGTTGTGTCCGACTCTTTGCAACCCCACAGACTGTAGCCCACCAGGCTCCTCCCTCCATGGGATTCTCCAGGCAAGAGTACTGCAGTAGGTTGCCATTTCCTTCTCCAGGGGATCTTCCCGACCCAGGGATCAAACCCGGGTCTCCCACATTCCAGGCAGATGCTTTAACCTCTTAGCCACCAGTGTTCTGAGGTTTTGTTAATACAGAATCAGGAGAAAGGCCGTGAAGGAGAAAAACTGTGAGGGAAGAACTTGCAGAATTAGTTTGAGGGACAGCAGGAGAGTAAGATGAGGGGAAGCTGAGGTGTTTATAGGAACTTGGTGGGCAAAAAAGGGAGAAGGAGTTTAGAAAATGTGTGCCCAATAACTGTATATCTACAAAATTTTTGAGAAATTGCAAGTAAAGTTTTGCATTCCTTTAAAATTATTTTCTGCTTGCTGGACTTTTCTCTCTTTGATTAACATGCTGCTCACTATCTTTGCATCCTGTATAGGAATGTCATGAGCATTACAGGTACATCAACTTCATGAACATTATATGTTTATATGCATAAGGCTACCACCTCTTCTTGTTTCATCTCCATCATCAATGTTGGATAAATATATCAATCACATTACATATTCATAGTCCTTTCATGCATATTACGCAAAGAGTCGGACATGACTGAGCGACTGAACTGAACTGAACTGAACAGAGGTGTTACAGCTATATTTATATTTGTTTTCTGTCCATAGTCGAATGTTTCTGATATAATTTGGAGAAAAGTATGGTGAAAAGCTTTCATCCGTGAGAAAATTACACAATCTGTAAAATATATTTGACATAGTTCACTTTATGTAATAGATTTCAAATTAAGTAAGTGATGTTCTTGTGTCAAATATCATGATTTTTTTTTTCTAAGTGGAAATGCAAGTTTACAGAGTCCAGACTATCAATTTGATATTGTTTTAAGCATCAATTAAAGAAAATACTTAGCATATTAAAAAAAGCAAAGACATTACTTTGCTGACAAGGGCCTGTCTAGTCAAAGCTGTGGTTATTCCAGTAGTCACATATGGATGTGAGAGTTGGACTATAAAGAAAGCTGACGCCAAAGAATTGATGCTTTTGAACTGTGGTGTTGGAGAAGACTCTAGAGAGTCCCTTGGACAGCAATGAGATCAAACCAGTCAATCCTAAAGGAAATCGGTTCTGAATATTCATTGGAAGGACTGATGCTGAAGCTGAAACTCCAATACTTTGGACACCTGATGTGAAGAACTGACTCCTTGGAAAAGAGTCAATCTTTCCCTGATGCTGGGAAAGATTGAGGGCAGGAGGAGAAGGGGATGACAGAGGATGAGATGGTTGGATGACATCACTGACTTGATGGACATGAGTTTGAGCAAGTTCCAGGAGTTGGTGATGGACTGGGAAGCCTTGTGTGCTACAACAGTCCTTGGGGTCACAAAGAGTCGGACACGCCTGAGTGACTGAACTGAAGTATGAGAAAATACTGCTAATATACACCCAGAAAATGAGATTTTGTCACTGTTTGAATTCAAATGGGTTTAGGAATATAGTGAATGGATCACTAAGACCCCCTCTTTCACCTTCTTAGTTTACCTCTTAGAAGACTTCCTTTTATGTTGAGGCCAATTAGACTCAAAAGCAACAATAAACAATGACCATTGGTCCAAGAACTATTATCATTGATTTTACGGATATCAACAATAACTGTTGAGATCAGAAAGGAACTTGGCATGTAGAGAAAATATGAGTTCAATCATGGTTGACCTTGTGGTTTCCAAGCACCACTGGCATCCCATTAGTGTGGAATCAGCATTCAATCTTGTCAATATAATCACTGTGAAGTTGAAAAGTTCAATCACTTGCAGAAGAAAATAAAACCCTTGCCAACTACCATATTTGCATGAGATAGAATGAAGGTAAGTGACACTAATCATTGAATTTATGGCTAGTTTCTTTCTAGTTGTAAATTAAAAACACATCCTTCTAGCATAATCAGTATTGGTCAGACACTCAAAAGAATCGATTTGCCCAATTAACTTAAAAAAGGTTATGTTCCCATTGAAGAAATGAAAATATTTTAAATGCTTTTCTAATTCTGGAATCATGTGGATCTCAGAGATGTGTCAGAGTTAGGTAATATATCAGACGTGTCAATGTTAGGCAAATGACTTTTGATTTAGATATGTTTTCTAAATGAAAAATTAAAACTCAGTAGCTCAAAGGACTTCAAGGCCTTTTTTCAAGTGACACAAGAATCCTAGGGTGTATCTCATGGTAATTTATGGGGACAGTAGAGAAGAATTTCTGAAAATATAACTTTCCTAGATGATTCAAGGTATATGAAAAATGCACCTGTCTGAAGGGGTACTGTTCTCCAGCTGTATTATTGCTATTCTATTGGACTGCTCTTATCTAAAGATAATGCTTGGAGCCCCAAATATTTCTCACTGGCCTAAAATGCTATTGTTCCTTATTCTACCTCAAATACCTGAGATTTCCACTTTTGGGGTCATGAATGGCTAGCAGAGGAGCAGAAGTCCTGCCTTCAGAAGATCTTACTTAAAATTTGCAAATAATTAAAGAGGCTTCCTATGGCTTTTCTCCTTTGGCCCAGTTTGTGTGTGTTAGTTGCTCAGTTGTGTCTGACACTTTGCGACCCCATGGACTTTAGCCCACCAGCCTCCTCTGTCCATGAGATTCTCCAAGCAAGAATACTAGAGCAGGTTTATTTCCTTGGGAAGGGGGCAGATACAGGTGAGAACTGTGAGGAGGGGAGAAACTGTGGAACCGCAAGTTCACCAGCATGTATATGTTAGTACTACAGTGGTTTATGCCTTTTATGGCCATAGCAATTGGCACTTAGGAGAGTTTGGGAGGCTCTAGGAATAACAAAGATGTTGACCGTGGTGGAAAAACAGAGTAGCTGACCAGGCAAGGGGAAAGAGAGCCCTGAAAGTTAGGACTGAGCTAGTGAATTAAGGGCCTTGAATGCCAGACAGTTGAGAATGTCCTGCAGACAAGAACATAGTAGAGGGGGGCAGAAATAAGGCAACGATCAAATTTGTATTTTAGATATATTATTCTGATTAGCCAGACTGGAGGTGGAGGATGGACCAAATGGGCAGGGGGTGAGAACAGTTGGCGGGGGTAAAAACCATGTGGTGCTGTGGTAAAGAATCTGCCTGCCAGCGCAGGAGATACAGGAGAAATGGGTTCAATCCCTGGGTTGCGAAGATCCCCTGGAGAAGGAAATGGCAACTCACTCCAGTATTCTTGCCTGAACAATCCCATAGACAGAGAAGCCTAGCAGGCTACAGTCCATGGGGTCCCAAAGAGTCAGACGTGACTGAGCAACTGAGCACACAGCGCTCAGAACACTCAAAAATATTTACTGAATGAATTGAATGAAATGGCACTGCACCTCTGTTGTAGACAATTAAATGAGCATTATGTTTTTTTTTTCTTAAAGAACACTCTCTACTTTAGGCTTAAATAAAAAAGTAATCAACTAAAAACATAAAAGTGATTTAGATCTTTGTGGTCAAGTGATTCTCAAAAATGTTAGGGAGCATCAGAATTACCTAAGGGGCTTATTAAAACACTAATTGGTGAGCCCTATCCTCAGAATTCCTGATTCAGTGAGTGTGGGGTGGGGCCTGAGAACACGCATTTTATTTTTTATTTTTTTATTTTTTAGGGGTGGGGCTCACTTTATTTTTGAAAAGCCTCAGGAGTTATTCTATTATAAAGGGACATGGCTGAACAGATAGGAGACAGACTCTCCATTGTGAGTTCTCCTGATGGCTTCCGCGAGGATCATGGAGATGTCAATCACCTGTATTTTGGAGCAATGCTTCATCTTATCCTCCTGAGGTATGGTATTGGTGACTACTACTGCTTCAAAGCATGCATTATTAATACGAGAAATGGCTGGGCCAGAAAAGATTCCATGAGTCAGGATAGCATAAACCCTGGTGGCTCCAGCTGAGAGAAGTTTGTCAGCTGCATGGCAGATTGTGCCGCAAGTGTCAGCCATGTCATCCACGAGGATGGCCACACGGTCCTTCAGGTCCCCTACGAGCACCATGCGGTCCACTTCATTGGCCTTCTTCCGTTCTCTGTGAATCAAGGCAAAGTCCACATTCAACCGGTCTGCAATGGAAGTCACTCTCTTTGCTCCTCCAGCATCAGGTGAGACAATTGTGCAGTTCCTCCACTCAGAGATGTTCTCCCTTATCCACTTGAGGACTGCTGGCTCTGCATACAAATTGTCGACTGGGATATCAAAAAAGCCCTGAATTTGAGAAGCATGAAGGTCCATGGTGATGATATGCTACAGAGAGCATATTTGCAACCAGCTTGGCTGAGATTGGAGCCCAGCTCTTATCCTTCTTATCCTGCCGGGCATAAGGGAAGCACGGGATGACTGCAGTAACCCGGCTGGCTGAAGCAATCTTACAGGCATTAATCATAATCAAAAGTTCCATGAGATTGTCATTGATTTCACCACAGCCACTCTGAACAATGTAGACATCCTCTCCACGAACACTTTCTCCGATTTCCACACAGGTCTCCTGGTTGCTGAATTTCTTAGTCACCACCTTGCCCAGTTCCAGGCCCAGGCGGTCGGCAATCTTCTGGGACAGATCCTGGTGGGAGCTGCTGCTGAAGATTTTGATGTTCGGCATCTTGGCCAACTACCCTAGGCTCTCTTTGCTTAACGATCACTGCTGCTGCCGCCGAGACCCAAACCGAGTGGGCCCAGAGACTCAGTACTAAGCACTCGCGTTTCTACTCCGCCATCTTCGAACGTGCATTTTAAATGAGTGTCACGATAATGCCCATGTTGCTTTTCCAGGGCCCACACTTTGAGAACCACTGTCCCAGATCATTGTTTTAAACAATAGATTTTGATATGTCTGTTTCTGGAAGAGGGGATCTATCATATAATCTGTAGCGACTGATGGAGTTACGAAAAAAGAGAAATAGATGGATATCTTATTTTCCTTTGCCCAATACCTTTTTCCTTAATACATTTTAACTTGGCCTAGATCATGAGTTATTTTAAATGGCATACTCTGGTCCTGTTTTTGTAAGATCACCATTAATTTCTTTTTATCTAAATCTGAAGGCATTGCCTCTGTGATTCTCACAGAGTAAAGTCATTTAATCTCTGCCTTGTAATTTACCAGGCAACATTTAAAGTTGTAGATCCAAGTAATTCTTTAAATCTATGTCTGGAACACTTATCATTGCAACCATTTAAGAACTATAATGTTTGTCTAGTATCAGTTGCTTTTATTAGATGTATCACCATCATAAATCACAAGCCTAGAAATATACCATTCTCATTCGCCTCTTATGAATCTCAATTATTCACTGTAGACCACTTCAGTAAAGTTTTAAAAAAATATGGTGTCTTCCAGGGAGTTGAGAAAAGAACCAAAGTATTATGAGAGTAAAGATAGTGTTGGGGCTTCTCTGGTGGCTCAGCGGTGAAGAATCTGCCTGCCAACGCAGAAAACTCAGGTTTTGTGCCAGGGTCAGGAAGTTCCCCTGAAGGAGGGCGTGGCAACCCATTCCAGTATTCTTGCCTGGAGAATCCCATGGATAGAGGAGCCTGGCAGGCTATAGTCCATGAGATCATAAAAGAGTTGGACATGACTTAGTGACTAAACAACAGCAACAAAAGATAGTGTTAATACTGGAACAGGTTTTGTCACTGAAAAGTATAAATTGCCTTAATACTTGTTACAGGGGAACTAACATAGAAGAAATATACCTACATTGAGATAACCATTTTGTTTATTTTACCAATCAGAGAAATTTGAGGATGAGAGAGAGGACATTTACAAGGAAATAATAGTATTGATGTAGAAAGATTTATTTGCTATAAAGGCTCTTGTGACTGGAACAATCAATTAAGCTTGACTCTCAGAACTAGGAGGTCTCTTATGTGGAAAGAATCTGTATTGCTCGGGGATAAAAAACATTTTGTAAACTCCTCCTGTGAATTTTATACATAAAAGTCATGGTCTTTCTGAAAGCATAGAATTTTTATATTTTCCTTCAAAACCTGGATTAGCTTTTCCAACTGTTTTCCGGAGCTCTTGAGGTCTGCTTCCTCACTAGCTGACTGTTTCCCTCATCCTTTCTAACATTCGTATTTTTCTTATTTATATGCTTGCCTCTGACCCACTTGACCTTTATGGAATCAGAGTAACCCACTTTCTAACCTGGTTCTACCATCCTCATTGAAATATGCTTCCCATTTCCTTGAGGAAGGAATTAGCATCATGGGGAAAATGGCTGAGAGTCTTTTATAAACACATACTCCCTTAAAATTGCTCAGAAAAGTTTCAATATTGTGATTTCTGACTTTTCATCCGAGTGCTCAAGCGGAGGACAGTGCATAGGAAATACTCAGTAAGAATAGCTGATGATCTGTCATTATCCTTCAAATATGCCTTCCCATTGAGGCAGAAAGATTTAGTAAGTGGAAGTCACTCAGTTGTGTCTGATTCTTTGCAACTGCACAGACTATGAAGTCCATGGAATTCTCTAGGCCAGAAAACTGGAGTGAGCAGCCACTCCCTTCTCCAGGAGATCTTCCCAACCCAGGGATCAAACGCAGGTCTCTGGCATTGAAGGTGGATTCTTTACCAGCTGAACCACAAGGGAAGCCCAAGAATACTGGAGTGGGTAGTCTATCCCTTCTCCAGTGGATCTTCCTGACCCAGAAATCAAACTGGGGTCTCCTGCGTTGCAGGCAGATTCTTCACCAACTGAGCTCTCAGTGAAGCCTGAAAGTGAAAGTCGCTCTTTGCAATCCCATGGACTATACAGTCCATGGAATTCTGCAGGTCAGAATACCGGAGTGGGTAGCCTTTCCCTCTCCAGGGGCATCTTCCCAACCTAGGGGTCGAACCCAGGTCTCCCATGTTGCAGGCGGATTTTTAACCAGCTGAGCCACAAGGGAAGCCCTGAAAGATTTATCAATACATTAAATGGAACTCTCACAAAATAAGAGCTTTGGGTTTGGTTAATATAGCAGTAAGTTTGTTACACAGAGTTCTTATTATCTTAGACCCTACCCTCCACATTCTAGGGAAATCATTTATCTATTGGAGAATATAGCCTTTTATATAAAAATGTCTTTGTTGTTGACTCTCTGTCATATTTGACTCTTTTTGACCCCATGGAAAAATATGTTTAGGATATGCTTGCTTTGAGGTAATCAGTCTTTACCCTTTAGGTCAGCAATCCCTTTCTTTATGGATAAAAGCTTTGGCCTCTTTTTGTTCCAAAATTTACATATTCATGTGATATAAAGTTATCTGAAATTTTCTGAAGTACATAGACCAGAGGTAAAAAGTCTCTGGTAACCTCCTGGGATGTTTAAAGAGCATTTATGCTTCTTTGAAACCTGAAGTTTTTAAAATAGAGGGTACCTGTGTTTTGTATTGATTTCTATGTATATGTGATTGACTTGTAGCGTAAAAGAAGGGAAATGAAAACATTTGCTTTCTGCCTTGATTTTTAAAAATTAATTATTTTATTTTAATTGGAGGCTAAATATTTTACAATATTGTGGTTTTGCCATACGTTGACATGAATCAACCACAGGTGTACAGGGAGTTTTAAAATTTAAAACTATTAATAAATGCTATGGCAACTTGTATTATGTTCTGAAGGAACTGCTTTAGTCTTAAACTATGATTTTTCTTCCTCCTCAAGAGTTCACCAGGGAAACTTAAAATAGAAACAAAGTATATATATGTGTATGTTTTCCCACTTCGCAAATTTGTTTTAAAACCTAAGTCATCTATCACCATGTCACAGAGTCAATAGAATCCTCCCCGTAGAGTCTTGCCTGGAGGTTTTCTGTGTGATTCTCAGAATAAAGGATTAGTTGAACCCAGAAGAGCTAATGTTACAGATTGCAAGGTGACTTGGGGCCTTTTTTTGATCTGTCTCTCTTCTTTCTAAGCTGCACATGAACTTCTTCCTATTCAGATCCTGTAGATTCTTCTTAATCCATATTACTTATAATTTTTAGTGCATCGTGCACAGCTGATCACATTCTTCCTTTATTATTCCCTGGAGATTTTCTGCATAATAGTGTTTCTCAGCCTTGGCCATGCATTGGAATCACTGGGGGAGCTTTAAAATCTATTAATTCTTGAATTGGTCTCGCCCCCAGAGATGTTAATTAATTAGTCTGAAGCATGACCTTTGTATCGGAACTTTTTGTTAAGTATTTTAAAAAGCAGTTTTATTGGGGTCTAATTGTCATACAATGAATAATACATGCTTAAAATGTAAAATTTAATGTTTGATATACATATCCACATATAAAGTTGTCACCAAGAACAAGAGAGTAAAAACCAAAGGTTTGCTCAGAGCAAGAGAGTAAAAAGCAAAGGTTTGCTCATGCCCCTTTATCTTTTCTCTCTTCCTCCAGGTCTGCTCCCCTCCATTCCCTTTCCAGGCACTCATGTACTAATTATAGTTATTTTAACATTATATGTATTTTAAAACCTATTGAAATATATCTCTAATCGTCTATGGGATCGCACAGAGTCGGACACAAGTGAAGTGACTTAGCAGCATTAAAACAATAAGTGATCTATGTTTCAGCCAAAAGCTTATTTGGAATCACCTTACTGTATAGTCAGTATTTGGCTACTCTTTGTTTTCTGAAAGAGCTCTAATGGAGGCTTACTGCCAAACACAGATCCATCTTTAGGACAAAGGTGTGAGAAGTCTCTTTCCCACTATTACTGCAACTAGAGGGATGAAAAGTTTGGACGGAGGACTGTATTTCTCTTTCTACTGAGTAACAGCCTTTTCCGTGTTGCAGGTCAGCCTATACAACCCTTTTAGCAAGGTTTGTTATTAATCAAAGGTTAGGCTTTATGAAAAATTGTGTCATTAAATAAAAATTGTTGTTAGTATACGTCTTGCTTGGCTAGATCTAAGATTTAGAGAAGACTAAATTTTCTCATACTTCAGTAAATCAAGTCTATGTTTTTAAAAAAAGGTATCTAGCTTTATTTCACTTTCAGTGTACATTTGGGAAAGTATGCTACTGTGTTCTAGCTCTTACTTTCAGCCATCTCAAGATGAATTTAGATTTTCCCCAGTGATGAGTTCATCAGATGTTGGGAAAAAAGGTCCTATTTAGGAAAATAAGGTTTACAAATACAGAAATAATGTTAGTATAATAGAATCTAAACCCAGCTTTGATCGACAATACAGAGAAAGAAATTTGGTTCATTTGAAAAAAAAATAAAATAAAAAGCTTTAAAAAAAGAATCCTCTAAGGGTTATATTGGCAAGTGGCCAAACTGTTGCAAGGGAATGACATAGCAGGGATTTTATTTATTCTTTCAGAGGAGTTCAGTCTCATTGGCTTAAACACAGGAACACCAATCAAAAGAACTTCATTTCACACCCATTCCCCTGCTGATGAACTATAACTGGTGACTGATTGCATGTGAAGTATGTTCTTTCTTCCCTGACTCTTTTGCTCCATAACCTGGTCATTTCCTGCCAAGGGTTGCTAAAGGACTTTTCCTTTACAGAGAAGAAGCACTCTCCTGGCACCTTAAAATGCTTCTCATTTGCAATATGAAAATGAATTGCTTTATGATGGAAGTATTTAGAAAGAACAAAGCACTTTTAGATCAACTTTTAAAATAACGGATAACTGGCCAGGCACCTGGCTGAGGATATTACCATCTATACACAGATTGCTCTAGCCAGAGCATCTTACTTCCTCATTTTTTCCTGCTATTCTAATATTCAGTATCCAACAAATCTCAGCCATTAAAACAGAAGCTAAATGCAAATATTACCTGTCCAGTTCTTAGGGAGGTGAAAGTTTCTGCTTTCTTAAACGAATTCACCTGAAAAGTTCATGTTTGGGCTTTTACTTTCATTTAAAGGGTAAAGTAGTCAGTCCTGTTTCTGGAACTAGATAATACAATTTCAGAGAATCGTGGCTTTCTTCCTCTTAAACTAACATCAGATCTAATTTGAAATTATTGTGCTCTGCTTAAGTACCAAAAATAGTGGTTTCTGTTGCTGCTTAATGCTTTTGCCAGAAAGGTTGGGGGGAGGGTGTTCCAGATGGTGAAGATGGAAACTGAGCACACAATTTAAAATCAAGAAGGAATTCAGCATTCTTCCCCTCAGCTCTTGGTATCACCTTCAGCCTCAGCTTGTTACTTTCTTTAGTTTAAGCATCACTGTGCAGACAGTAAAGTCTCTAACTTCATGCAGAGTCCTAAAGGTCATCCTATATTGTTTCTTGGCTTTACAGCCTTTGCAGGCATTTTGTAACCATATAGCAAAGTTTACAGAATTCCCATTCGATAATGAGTCCTCACAGCTCTCAGCCTTATCTTCATCATTTAGCCCAAGTCAATATTCACACTTTCTCCTGATAGCATATTCAGTATCAGTTAATGTTCTTAGTTATAAATAAGAGAAAGTGACTTTTGCTGAGTCAAGAACTGAGTAAAAATATTAGGAGGATATACAGTGATACACGGAGAAGGCAATGGCACCCCACTCCAGTACTCTTACCTGGAAAATTCCATGGACGGAGGAGCCTGGTAGGCTGCAGTCCATGGGGTCGCTAAGAGTCGGACACGACTGAGCGACTTCACTTTCCCTTTTCACTTTCATGCATTGGAGAAGGAAATGGCAACCCACTCCAGTGTTCTTGCCTGGAGAATCCCAGGGACGGGGGAGCCTGGTGGGCTGCCGTCTATGAGGTCGCACAGAATCGGACACGACTGAAGCGACTTAGCAGTAGCAGTAGCAGTAGCAGAGTGATACACAGAATCTCTGGGAGAGCTAGAGATATTCACTTGAAGGTTAGGACTCTGTCAGGAAAAATGCGCTATGTCACTTTGCTGGAACGGTCCAGCTACTGGTCCAGGGAGTTCGTCCTAGATGACACTGGATACTGAATATTGCTGTGGACAGCCATGTTACTACTCCTTGGTAATTTGAACTTCCTGCAACCAGCATAGCTACCTAGTAGATTCAGTTTTATCTTGCTTCTTTGTGTGTGTGTGTGTATAGTATGTGTATGTGTATATAAATATGTGTGCTAGAACAGAGAAAAGAGACAAATTTAGTAATGCAGATATGTTGAATTTTTGCTAAATGCTCAATTATTTTCTTAAATATATTTTATTCTGTATGCTTAGACCTCTGTGATGGCTAATTTTATATGTTAACTTGACTGGGATATGGTGCCCAGTTTTTGAGCCAAATTTGAATCTAGATGCTGCGGTTAGGTATTTTTTAGGAATAGTTAGCATTTAAATCATCAGGGTTTGAATAAGGTGGTTTGCCCTCTGTAATGTGGGTGGGCTTCATCCAATCAGTTCAAAATCCTAAGCGCGAAGACTGAGGTTTCCTAAAGAAGGAATTCTAGCTCCAGACTGAAACATAGAAACCCTGCTTGGATTTCCAGCCTGCATATTTCAGGCTCAAGTTGGCAACATCAATTCTTCCTTGAGTTTCCAGCCTGCCAGTCTGCTCAACAAATTTCACACTTGCCAGGCCTCACAATCGCATGAGCCAATTGTTAAAAATCAATCTCTCTCTCCATTTAGTTCTGTCATTTTGGAGAACCCTAATATACACTGACTCAACTGGGCATTCTCAGGAGATAGTGAGGAACAGGAGGCATGGTGTACTGCAGTCCATGGGGTCGAAACGAGTTGGACAGGACTTAGTGACTGAACAACAACAACAATATACCCACTTTGTACATGAAGGATTATAAGTTGTCTAGTTCTTTTTCTAAATTTTTATAACATTTTAAACTACAACAACATACAAAATACACAAATGAATTACATAGCTTTTTCTAGATTTACTAGTTCTTTAGTGTATATATATATATATATATATATATATATATATATGCCTGCAATGCAGGAGAGTCAGTTTTGATCCCTGGGTTAGGAAGATCCCCTGAAAAAGGGAATGGCCACCCACTCCAGGATTCTTGCCCAGAAAATTCCATGGATGGAGGAGCCTGGAAGCCTATAGTTTATGGGTCAGAAATAGTCAGACACGACTGAGCGACTAACACTTTCTCTTTCTCACTTCATATGTGTTTATGCTTATGGGCTTCCCTGATGGCTCAGTGGGTAAAGAATCCACCTACAATGCATGTGACACAGGGGATGCAGGTTGGATTCCTGGGTCAGGAAGATCGCCTGGAGGAAGATATTGCAAACTACTCCAGTATTCTTCCCTGGAGAATCCCATGGACTGAGGAGCCTGCCGGCTATAGTCAAAAGGGTCGCAAAGAGTTGGACGTAATTAAGCATGCACACATGTGCGTGTTTTAAAAACATAGGTTTTTAAATCTATTTGAGAGTAAGTGGCAGACTCCTAAACTCTTCAGCATGTATTTCTTTAACTCCTAAATAGTTCATCCTTTCTCCTAAGAATAAATGCTCATTAGCCTTTCTCCTCAAATTCAGAAAATTAAACATTAATATAAGTATTTAATATAACTGTTATTCAAATTTCATTATTTGCAAATTACTTATAGCAATTTGAAAACACTAAGATCCAATCTCAGACTGTGAAATACGTTTAGTTATCATATCTTTTCAGTCTCCTTGTCATGTTCCTTTAGTTTCCTTTATTCTGAAATATTGCTTCGTCATCTTTTTATCTTTTATTACACCAACATTTGGAAGAGAAAGGCTTATTATTTTGTAGGATATTACCCAGGGATTTTTCTCATGATGATGTTTTTCTTATGATTTGATTCAGGTTATGTACTTTTGGCTAGAGCATTGCATGAATAATGTTATATCCTATTGAGTGCATTACCTGAGAGGCAAACTACCTTAGTAATTTTTTCCCCACTATTAGTGGTGTTGACTTTGATCTCTGTGTTAAAGTGGAGAGAAACAGTTTAAACAATGTGGATCATTTCACTTGCCACTGTATTCAATGAGCATATGCCTCAAAACAAGGGTGAAGATACATCTATAGGCAGGAAATCAGTTAATGTCTTAGTTGGGTTCAGTTTCCCACATACTATTTTTTGTGAACATCTCACTGTACCAAACTCTGTTAACTATTTTTGTGAGAAATTTATGATATTATTTGAGTGTATTTTTGTATGTGCAGTTGAACTTCACTTACCTACAAACAGGCTAACCCCACAGTAAAATCAAGTCTACTGTCTAACCATTCTTACACTGCTACTGCTACTGCTAAGTCGCTTCAGTCGTGTCCGACTCTGTGTGACCCCATGGACTGCAGCCTACCAGGCTCCTCCGTCCATGGGATTTTCCAGGCAAGAGTACTGGAGTGGGTTGCCATTGCCTTCTCCTATCTATCTCTAAAGGTAAACACCCTAAGTCAGCTTGCAGGCTAAATATTAAATATAATATTAAATATTTTAAACTTCAATAGATGCCATCAGATTATTTCTGAAAACAATGCAGTAATCCCTAGTTCTACTTGCAGTATATTAGGGCTTATTTCTTCATTTAATGTCCCACACTGAGTATTACTGTTCTGTTTTTGTTAATCATATACATTGTTGTAATTTACATCTCCCTGACTATTTGTGATACTGAGCGAGTTTTCATGTATTCATTGTGTTATCAAACAAGGTTTGTTTTGCCCAAAGCACAGCAAGCCAAAATGTAACTGAAATTGGGGTCCATCCGGCTGCTTGCCACTGAAAAGCCATTAAAGAAGCCAGGTTGGCAAAAAGCAAAGTTTGCTTTATATTGGATGCCAGCAATGGAGAAGGGGGAGGAGCAGCGGATGCCTATCTAAAACCCAACTCCTCCCACCCACCCACCGCCCCCCCCCCACCTCATCGGCGCCCCTGATTGACTCCTGACAATCAGAAGGCAGAGCTTTTACAGACAGAGGGAGGGGGCTACATGCAGAAACAGCACAGTCAGCTCTGACAGTCATCTCGAAATTGGTCATCGGTGGTCTGACCAGGGTCATCTTGATTGTTTTAGGTACAGTTACTCTTCACTTCCAGTGATGGTTGTTTTCATTTCTTTGAGGCCAATTCTTAGAATTGTGGTAGCTTATGTCATGCGACAGTCCAGTCGTCATGTAATTAACTTGTCCACCTGGGGTTTCAGTTATTTATAAAACAACTCACAGGACACGGCTCAGAATATTATCTATAATCCTTGAGGAGGAACTAAAGGCCTTGACTGTGCTTAAACTATTATTACTTAGTCTTGTTGGACTGTTTTCTTTTGCTTCTGCATTTTCTCACCTCTCCGATTAAATTTATTCTTTGACTAAAATTTTCCCACAAACAAATGGAAGACTGAGGACATGAGATGCAAGGCCATAGAGTACTCTTATTATTTCAAAAATGATAAGAGGAAGCTTTCAGCAAGGAGAGTTTATTCGTAAGGCAGCCAAGCTGACCTGAAAGAACAAATCTCAATACACCCTCCCCCAAAGCAAGGGGCTTGAGGTATTTAAGGGATAAGGAATAAAATAACAGAGGGGTCTGAGGCCTGGGGAGAGTGGCAACAGGTGATTGGAAAAAGGTGGGATAACCTTCATTCTGAGCAGGCGTAATTAAGATAGGGTCCTCTTCACATTCCGAAGGTTACCCAGAGGAGCCATATAGGGAATGGCCTGGAGGTAGGCAGGAGCCCCATTTCACGGAGGAACTGAAATTGTTACTGTTTGGCTGGAGCACAGAGTACCAGGTAGGGAGTGTAAGAGGCGACATCAGAGGCTAGGTTGAGATAAGCTTTAAAAAATCATGGGGAGGGGCCTGAGGGCAACAAGAAGCCACCACAGTATTTCAGGCATGAGAATATCATGCTCATCTTGGAGTTCAAGGAAAATCACTGTAATTTAAGCCAAGAGTCAGGATTACAGAGGGGAAGAACTATTGGTTAGGACACTCATTAGGAGATGATAGAAGCAGCTCAGGCAGGGGGCAGTGGCGGCCTGGACCAGGTATCCCCAGTGGGGAAGGATAGAAGTAAGCCAGTGTGAGACAAACAAGCAGGAAAAACTGATACTCTGTGTAGGGAAAGGAAGCACGAGGAAATCAAGGAATTCATGCTGCCTTCTGGCTTGGGCTGGGGGCGAACAGTGATGTCATTTACTAGGTGAAGGTGCACAGAGGGAGTAGCACAGAGGAGGCGCCTGGCCAGCTGTGCTTGGGGCATTTTACCTTTGAGATGCTCTTAAGAGCCCCTAGAAGCTCTTTGGTAACAAGAGTCCTAGTCTGTCCAACCTCATTCTCTGTGATGGTCTTTCTTCCTGAATCACACATGGGCACAGCTCTTCATCTTCAAACTTGACGCCCCCCGTGCTGCCACCAGAAACCTGTGCTCAGCAGAAACCTGGGCTACTGATCAGCCCTCCCCACTGCCTGGTTCTGGGAGTCACCCTTCACATAATTATGCTGTTGTTACAATGTATTTTTCTGACTCAAAACAAGGTGTTTTTTTAATGGAATCCTCAACCAGTGGAACTCTGGGGCCAGAGGACAGAATCCTTGTAGTGCTGGTCTCCTCTCTCTGTCCTCTTCTTTACATCTCTGTGGTGGAGGAAATAAGACAAACCAGAATATCCTGACCTGGATATCGCAAGGGGTGGGCAACATACTGGTTTTTTTTTTTTGTTGTTGTTGTTGTTCATTTGTTTGTACAAAATTGAGATCTTCTTGGATACAATTTGTGAAGCACAAGCAAAAACCTGGTTTGGGGAAGGATTTCTTCATTCCATTAGGCCAACTGTAGCCCAACTGGAAAATTTTCCTAATTTCTTTGAGACCTCTCCAGGACTGACAAACAGGCTCTGACAAGTAATATTTAAGATTTATATGTGAAAAGGATATTTTTTTAAAAATCCAGGAATAAACCCAGAGGGGGTGGCATTTACTGTTGGGTTATGATTGAATAAGGAATCTCATTGTCACAAACTATAATGTGCTCAGAAAGAATTAATTTGCCATAGGAGTAACCGAGTATTTAAAAAGAAAATTGTTAGTTATTAAATCATGGAACTACCTTGGAGATCATCTGGCCCTATTACTGACACTGGCAAATCATGAAACTGAGGCTCAAAGAAGGGAAAAGCTTCGTGGAGCAGCAGAGGTACTGTGCATAGAAGCTGCAGCCCCTCACTCCAGCCTGTGCCCTTACTGCCCACTTACACAGCCTCTCCATGGAATAACTCATAGGCTAATCTGCAGAAGCTAAAAAAGGGTATAGAAAGCTGACTGTATAGCTAGCTTATACCTTACTGCATGTGTTCCAAATAAGGCAATCATCATTTTAACAATGTCAAAACAGGTGGTTTCTACAACCATAAATTCATTGACCAGCTGGCCCCTTACTAAGTGTCCAAAGTGCTTTACATAACACAAAAAAATAGACACATATTTAATCCACAAAGTCTGCTTAATGGTTTTCAACCATGATCAGCTCTACCCTCAGGGGACAGTTCTAGAGGTATTTTTAATTGTCACAACTTGGATATTGCTACTGACAGGTAGTGAGTAGAGGCCAAGGATGATTCCAAATGTCCTACAGTACACATGGCAGCTCCTCACAAAGAGAATTACACAGACCAAAATATTAGCCATTTGAATCCCTTGAACAGAGGCGTCCAGTGGGTGGGCCACAGTCCATAGGATCACAGAGTCGGAGGCAACTGAAGTGACTTAACACACACACACACAGCTCATGGCCACTGACCACAGTCAGTGGTCCTATCCAGTCTTTACCTGCTCAGCTTGAACTAGATGCAGCTGACTCCCAAGGTCCTAGAAAACAACTTGGCCCCAAATATCTGTTGTTAGGCTACAGGCTGCTTGGAAGACTTGTAAGTCTTAAAATGATCTTGATATGAAGGCAAATGAATTAGAAGAAATAGATTAACCAGCAATTTCAATTGATATTTACATTTCCTTTTTTTAAAAAAGAATTTAGCTATTATCTTTTCCATTTTTGTTTATACTTTTCGGATATTAGAGATGATAATCTTTTGATGCAATTGTATTGCATTTTTTCCTCCCAGTCTATTATCTGCTTTTTATCTTCAGACAAAATTTAATCTTTTATGTAACTGATTTTATATTGTTTCAAAATTTCCTAAATTTCTAGGGAAATTGTTTTCCATTCCAAAATGTATGAATAGTCTCTGCTAGTTTCATCGTATAAATTTATTGTATTATTTTTTAACCTTAAAATATTTTATCATCTTGAAATGTGTATAGGGTACAGAAGCCTTCTGCTCTACCATTTACTAAACATATTACTTGTGACTCACTAAAGTGAAATCCCACATTTGCTACTTAAGTTCCTTTATAGTTTTGGAATTTTTTATGCTGCTGTATTTTATTGATCTATTTGTCTACACAAATATCAGTATGTTTTGTTAATTATAGTATCAAAATAATGTTTAATATAATATTGAGTAAGACTAGAGTCTTTCTACTGTTTTTTTCCAAAATTTTTTTAGCTATTTAGACTTTAATTTTTTTTCTTATAACCTTTAAAATTATTTTCTATGAGCTTAAAATAAGAGAAAATTGGGAATCTGAATGTAATTGCATTACATTTATCAATTTATTTCTCAAGAAATAATATCAGTAGATTTCTCAAGGCTTTTATTTAAAAGTATGATTTTATGGGGAATTCCTGATGCTGAAGCTGAAACTCCAATACTTTGGACACCTCATGCAAAGAGTTGACTCATTGGAAAAGACTCTGATGCTGGGAGGGATTGGGGGCAGGAGGAAAAGGGGACGACAGAGGATGAGATTGCCTGATGGCATCACCGACTCGATGGATGTGAGTTTGGGTGATCTCCAGGAGTTGGTGATAGACAGGGAGGCCTGGTGTGCTGCAATTCATGGGGTCGCAAAGAGTCAGACATGACTGAGCGACTGAACTGAACTGAACCTGTGGTCCAGTGGTTAGGACTCCTTATTCTCACTGCCAAGGGCCTGGATTCAATCCCTGGTTGGGGAACTAAAATCCTACAAGCTGAGCAGTGAGGTTAAAAAAAAAAAAAAAAGTCATTTCTAGGTTATAAAGGGTTAGAAAGATTGCATGAGTTTTTGTTAAAGTTATCCCTATATATTTTATAGTTTTAATACTATAAAGATGTTTTTCCATATTTCTATATCTTACTATTTACTGCTAGCAGAGCAGTAATAAACTTTTCTGTATTTGTCTTACAATCAGATTTTACAAATCCTCTTATTAATTTTAATGCCATTTTCATTGGAATTTTATGTTTTTTAAAATCACAGTCATACCTCAAAGACATTTTGTCCCTATTTTTCAATATTTAAATATTAATATCCTAATGTCATTTTTTTGCTCTGAATTGCAGCCTGTAATAAATGTGGAATTGTTATGACAGCTACAACCATGGCTGTTTTGTTCTTAATTTTAATGACAATAGCTTTGTTTTGTCCCCACAGTTGGAGTGCTGACTATAGTCTAGCATAATTTTGGTAAACAGTCTATCATATTTAAATTGTTTAATTCAAATATTAATTAGGTTTTTATTTTAAGTTTGGAATGACTGATGAACTTTATCAAATAGTTTTTCAGTGTCTATTTATGTAATTACCTAATGTTAACACTTTATTCAATTTCTGTTGATATATTGGATGTTGGTTATTTGTTACCATTTTTATCACTGCTGGATTCCATTTCCTTATATTTTATTTAGAAGTTTTGAATACATATCTATTCATGAGATTTATTTCTAGTATTTTTTACAGATATTGAAACATGATTTTGTTGTCATTGTTCAGCTGGTAAGTGGTGTCCGACTCTTTTGTGACCCCATGGACTGTAGCCCACCAAGCTCCTCTGTCCATGGGGCTCTCCAGGCAAGAATACTGTGGGTTGCCATTTCCTTCTCCAAAGGTTCTTCCCATATCAGAGACCGAACCCATGTCTCCTGCATTGGCAGGTGGATTCTTTACCAGTGAACCACCAGGGAAGCCTTATTGAAGTATAATTTACATACTATAAAATTCAACCTTTTGAACTGTCCAATTCAATGAATTTTACTAAATTTACAGAGTTGTGCAGCCTTTACCATAATCCAATTTTAGAAATTTCCATCGTTCTTGAAAGTTTTTTGTGCCCGTTTGCAATAACTTCTCATCCTCTCCCACCACTCTCGGCAACCACTTGTTGTTTTCCCTGTTTATAGATTTACTGAACATTTTGAAATACTGAAGTCGCTTGTATTTGCCCTTCACTTGCCTTGATATTTTGGTGATTTATCCATTTTGTAATATGTTCTCAGTAGTTTTTTTTTTTTTTCTGAAGAGTTTTACATTGTTTGGCTTTAAAAGATAAGCCAAAGCATATTAAAACATATGGTTTATTTCAGCAAAAACTGATTCAAATCAGGCCACCATCCAATCTAGCAGATAGAAAGGAGATTTAAGAAGCTGAACAGCATTGAGTGGGGCATCCCAAAGGGTCTCATCCTGGTCACCAGAAACTACAGAGAAGGAAAAATAATTTCTCCTCTACTTTTTGCCTTAGTAGGCAAAAATACATCTTGTGCATTGGAAATGGAAAAAGTAACACTGGGGACAGATCATCTATGGAAGCTTTATCAACAAGGCCTTCTGGCAGTTCATAAAATTAGTTTATAATTTACCTGGTTGATGAAGATATCAAAAGATAGTTTAAAGTGCTGAGTACTTGGCTGAGACCATTTCTTCTATAGGGCATTTAATCAATGGATAAGCTTATCCAAGTTAAAATTTCTCCACTGTGATCACTGTAATTCAAGACCATCTTTGGTAAGACTAACTTGCTTATCTCCAGCCTTAGACCATTTTATTCACCAAAGGCCTCTGGATCTACTGGATCCACTCCAGCTTAAGTAGAACCCAGTCTGACCCCAGACCTAGTTTGACCAGACCCCAGTCTGGTTTCTGAGATGGACCCAGTCCGACTCAAACCAGTTCCTGGACACAGTCTGGAAAATAAAAGTACTCAAATTCTAAAAGTTGGTAGCAGAATAGCTATGGACCTAGGATCCAAGAGGGATTTCCCACCACTGCATGGGACAGTAGGAAGACATCTAGATTGAGGGGCTCAATACATCACTGCTCCAAATACATTTTTAACATAAGTAT
This sequence comes from Capra hircus, assembly GCF_001704415.2. Taxonomy (NCBI): domain Eukaryota; kingdom Metazoa; phylum Chordata; class Mammalia; order Artiodactyla; family Bovidae; genus Capra; species Capra hircus. The sequence goes on from NC_030827.1 coordinate 15,657,189, forward strand.
GTCTCAGACAACATTTGGGGCAAACTTATATTAAAACCAAATTCATTATTTATCTGAAATTCAAGTTAACTGGGTATCCTGTAGGACTCTGGAAGATGAATGGGAGAGGTGAGCCAAAGAAAATTCAGTTCAGTTCAGTTCAGTCATGTCTGACTCTTTGCAACCCCATGAATCGCAGCATGCCAGGCCTCCCTGGTGATGACCAGCTCCCGGAGTTCACTCAGATTCACGTCCATCGAGTCCGTGATGCCATCCAGCCATCTCATCCTTGGTCGTCCCCTTTTCCTCCTGTCCCCAACCCCTCCCAGCATCAGAGTCTTTTCCAATGAGTCAACTCTTCACATGAGGTGGCCAAAGTACTGGAGCTTCAGCTTCAGCATCATTCCTTCCAAAGAAATCCCAGGGCTGATCTCCTTCAGAATGGACTGGTTGGATCTCCTTGCAGTCCAAGGGACTCTCAAGAGTCTTCTCCAACACCACAGTTCAAAAGCATCAATTCTTCGGCGCTCAGCCTTCTTCACAGTCCAACTCTCATGTCCATACATGACTACTGGAAAAACCATAGCCTTGACTAGACGGACGTTAGTTGGCAAAGTAATGTCTCTGCTTTTGAATATGCTATCTAGGTTGGTCATAACTTTTCTTCCAAGGAATAAGCGTCTTTTAATTTCATGGCTGCAGTCACCATCTGCAGTGATTTTGGAGCCCCAAAAATAAAGTCTGACAATGTTTCTACTGTTTCCACTGTTTCTCCATCTATTTCCCATGAAGTGATGGGACTGGAAAGAAAATTACAAAGTACTGTAAGTATTTAAAGAAAATAAGAAGACATAATTTATCCTATAATTATCAAAGCTTGTAATAACATATACTTAACACATACTGTGTAGTGGTGCATGGCTATTTTGAAAGTGAAAGTGTTAGTCTCTCAATCGTATCTGACTCTTTGTGACCACATGAACTGTATCCTGCCAGGCTCCTCTGTCCATGGAATTCTCCAGGCAAGAATACTGGAGTGGGTAGCCATTCCCTTCTCCAGGGGAATTTCCTGACCCAGGGATCGAACCCATGTCTCCTGGACTGCAGGCGGATTCTTTACCATCTGAACCACCTGTTTAAAAGACTTGTTACAAGTTTACTTTCCCTAGATTTTGTATTAGGAAAATACTTCTCATGTACTAGGCAAAAATATAAGCAAAATCTTGGGCACTGGAAAAGGAAAAAAATAATATTAGGGCCAGATCCTCTATGAAAGTTTTATCAAAGTCGTCTGGCAATCATGAAATTAGCCAATTTATAACTCGGTTGGTTGATGAAGATATCAAAAGGTAATTTAAAGTGGATATTTTCCTAGATAAGTTTTTTGTTGGAGTCAGTAGCTTGTATGTAAAGGATAAAGAAATCATAGAATCTGTAGCATATTAAAAAGTAATTGACCTGATCAAGTTTGTTAGAGTCCTTGTTTTTGAGCATAAGACCTTAACATACTTACCAGTTTGCACTGAGGGTGTTTCTGCTTTGCTAGAAAAAAAAATGAGTTTGTTGCTCCCATAAAGATTTTCAAAAGCAATATTATTCCACAGTAATGTCACTTGAAAATTAAATTTGGCTATAATATGATTAGCAATTTGGTTTCTGTCCTTTGCTCTGCTTAGTAGGGTTAGGAGGTGGTGGAAGGGTGGGCAGATGAGGAATGAGCTGAAGTTTTTATCTTCTACAGGAGGCCAAGGGAGGCTTAGAAAGCAACTGCCTTGTGATTGTTTGGGATTTGCTGAATTCTGGGTACAGACAATCTTATATGTAAGCTTCAATATTTTTAATTTTTAAGACTTTTTCATTAACTTTGCGGTAAAGTTAATGCACATGTTTTACGCAGTTGATGTTTTGATCCCCACTATGAGCATCATATAAGGTTTATCTATCACCATGCACGTGCTGTGAAGATTAGCATACTGATTTGGAAGATGCCGCATATCTATGGTGACTAAACACCAGTAGATGATTATTACAATAACCTCCTCATTGGTCTGTCTTCCCCTGCTCTTTCTTTCCTTTTGTTCTTTATTTTCAACACAGCAAGCAGTCAGGGTAATCGCGTGAAAAATATAAATTAGGTTTAATCTATTCAAAGCTCTCTAAAGGATTTCCATTTCACTCACAGTGCTGTAAACACCTACAAAGATCTCTATGATTTCTATCTCCCCGCATCTCCGGGACCAGATTCCTTATTAGTCTTACTATGCCAAAGCCACAATAGAATTTTTGACCATGTCAGATTTCTCTCTGAACAAGGTTTCGGTATTTCCTTTCCCTCTTAACTTGCTCTTCCTGCAGATACTTTATAGACAAATATCTTCTTTTAGATTTTAAAAAATACTTTATTTTTTAGAGCAAGTTTAGGTTCATAGCAGAGCTGAGCAGAAGGTACAGAGAGCTCCCAAATACTCCCTGCCCCGACACAGGCGCAGCCTCCCCTGTTATCACAGTGTCCCTCGCCAGAGTGGTACATTCGGCACAATTGATAAACCTAAATTGACATATCATAATCAGACAAATGCCATGGTTTATTTTAGGTTTAACTCTTAGCGTTGTACATTCTGTGGGTTTGGACGAATGTGTAATGACATACGTCTAGTCATACATATATCATCATATCTTATAGAATAGTCTCACTGCCCTAAAATCCCCTGTGCTCTATTTTTGCATCTCTCTTCCCCTTCAGACTGGCTTCTTCCTCTTCGTAACATGCATTTGAGGTTCCTCTTTGTGTTTTTATGCCTTGATAACTCATCTCTTTTTAGCACTGAATAATATTATCTGTGTTTATCCATTTACCTATGCAGAACATCTTGGTTACTTAAAGTTTGGCAATTACAAATAAAGCTTCTATAAACCTGTTTGTGCAGGTTTCTATGTAGACCAAGTTTTCAACTCCTTTAGGTAAATACCATAGTGTGCAATTCCTGGTATGGTAAAAATACCTTTAGTTTTGTAAAAACCACCAAACTGTCTTTTAAAGTGGCTGTACCATTTTGAATTCCCACCGGCAACAAATGAGAGTTCCTGTTGCTTCATATTCTCACCAACATTTGGTATTGTCAGTGTTCTGGGTTTTGAATTTTTACCACTCTAATTGGTATGTAGAGATATCTCATTGTTTTAATTTGCATTCACCTGATGACATATGATGGGAGCATCTTTTCATATGCTAATATACCATTTGTATATCTTCTTTGGTAAAGTGTCCATTAAGTTCTTTGACCATTTTTTTTTAGTCAGTATTTGTTTTCTTATTGGTGCATTTTAAGAATTCTTTGTAAATTTTGCATAACAGTTCTTTATCAGGTATGCCTTTTGCGAGTACTTCCCCTGGCCCTTCCCCTTCCCCTGTCTTTCTACTCTCTTGATATTGTCTTTCACTGAGCACAAGTTTTTAATTTTAGTGAAGTCTAGTTTATCCATTGGAGGAGGCAATGGCAACCCACTCCAGTACTCTTGCCTGGAAAATCCCATGGGCAGAGGAGCCTGGTGGGCTGCCGTCTATGGGGTCGCACCGAGTCAGACACGACTGAAGTGACTTAGCAGCAGCAGCAGCTTATCCATTCTTTGTGTAGTGGATTGTGTCTGTGGTATTGTGTTAAAAAAGTCATAACCCAAACCCTCATCTAGATTTTATCCTATCTTTTAAGAGTTTTGTAGTTATGCATTTATATTTAGATATGTGACCCATTTGGGGTAGATTTTATGAAGCCTGTAAGGTTTATGCCTTGATTCATTTAGTTGCATGTAGATGTTTAGTTGTTTTAGAACTATTTATTGAAAATCTTTTAGGTTTTAATCAGAGCATCTTATCAAGGATAGTTTCTCTGTTCAATCTATTAAAATGTAACTTTACGCTCACTGCAACACAATTATCTTCATCACCAAATGTATTCTTTTCCTCTTTAGCAATTACAAACAACATTCCATATATTTTACTTACTTATGTTGCTTACTGTTTGTCTTTCTCAGTTTATATCTTTGTGGGTACAGATAGGTCTATTTTGTTCTATGCAGCATCCCTACCACCTAGAACCATACTAATACACAGTAGATACTCAATAAATGTTTGTTGAATGAATCAATAAAAGAAGAAATGCTCTGATCTGTAGGGTGGAAGCCTTACCAGCAACACTGGGAGTCCTGGAAACTTGTTAGAAGTACATACTATCAGGCCCCGCAAAACCTACTGAATGAGAAATTTTGAAGTAGAGCTCAGCAATCTATGTTTTCACAAGTCCTCCAGTTGATTAGGATGCATGTTAAAATTTGAGAATCATTGCTCTAAAATTCTTCATTATCCATGCTTTCTTTGGTATTGAACACACACTGCCTCTTTTCTCTAAGAAGTGAGGTTGATGACTTTTCTGTAGCAAAGTACTTACTTACATCTTTAAATGTTAAAAAAGGTAAGTGTCTTGGAAACCAAATCAGTCATTTTATTTTGAGGCATAAAATAGAATTTATCCATTACTTAGTGTTCAACCAGCTCAGTAAATTTAATAGATTGCAAAATGGAAAACCCCCAGTAATGACTGAAAGGAAGAGGACAGCTAGTAGAAATCTTTCAGTTTGGATTTTAAAAGTCTGAAAACGGTACTTAGCCATTTATCCCTCCTTAAAGAAACATTTGTTTCCAAAACACAAAAGAACGGTCATAACAATCAAAGTGAACTTGCAAAAGTCGAATGACATTTTACATTTTAATTTTATTTTATAATTATGCTCACTGGGCTTCTTTATTTTTATCTAGATTCAATCAATGATAGTGTTTGCTTTCTAGTTTGCTTGTGTTTTAGGTAGAACATGAATTATTTGAGCAATAACTTGCCAAATTAAAAAAAATCAGGTATAGGTAAGGAGGGACTTCATTCAAAGAGATTGTTTCAAGAGAGAAAAGAAATGATTACGATACAGGAAAGGGGCTTTTGCAGTAGGAAGAACACTCTGATCATGAGATTTCTGAGTCTCAAGGATTAGGAGAAAAGAGGTTTTCTTTAATAAGAAGGAGTAAACAAAGTTAAAAGCAACCTGTTGGTGAAAGTGGGCTGAAAGTGATAAAAAAGTACAGTGATTTGAAGGGATAATAGATCAGAGAATATTTTACTCCAAGATCCGCCTATTCTCAGTAGGGAATTATCAAGCAGGTATTCTATGCTGGTTCAGTAATCAGAGAAAATGACCATAGCAGGTCACTTGCCCAACATTAACAGCTGGTAGATGTGATGCTGGGATTGAGACTGAGGCAGTCTGCACTGTAGAGTCTGTGTTTTTGACTATAAGCCATAATGCCTCCCATAGATAATATATGCGTTATGGGAAAAAAAAGACTATTTCCCTGGTGGCTAAGATGGTAAAGCGTCTGCCTGCAAAGCAGCAGACCTGGGTTTGATCCCTGGGTCGGGAAGATCCCCTGGAGAAGGAAATGGCAACCCACTCCAGTATTCTTGCCTGGAAAATCCCATGGACAGAGGAGCCTGATAGGTTATAGTCCATGGATTTGCAAAGAGTCAGACATGACTAAGCGAATTCATTGTTTGTTTTTTTTTTTTAATGGGAAAAAAGACAAAAGAGTTCATTTATTTTTGATAAGGGCTTGTGAGAACCTATTCTGATACCCTATAGATGACAGTATCACAACACCCTGACGCCCTAGTCTTGCCAGTGGTGCTAATCTTCAATCAAAAAATACTACCAATGGCAGCTGCCAAGGATAGAAGTAGTCTGAAAAGGTTGAGGAACTTCTGTTTCCCTCAATTTAAGAACTATAGGTGAGGTAAATTTTGCAAACTTCCAGTTGCAAAATGAGACAAAGATTATGAAAGGTACAGTATGGAGAATATAGTTAGTAACTATGGAATATCTTTGGGGACATGTCAAAGCTAAATTTCGTATGGTGATCAGTTTGAAATGTATAGAAATATTGAATCACTATGTTGTATAATAGGAACTGACAGTGTTGTATGTCAATTATACTTCAAAAATAAATGTTAAAGTTGGTGGGACATTAGGTGGCTCTGGTGGTGACCGAGTGGCCCCTCCCTTCGGGAAGAAACAGATGTGTTCCTAGCCACCGCTTTCCAATCCCCAGTCTCAAAGCCAAGCTCACCCCCATTGGACTCTGAGTCTTGCCTGCCCTAGTTCCTCAGGGCAGTCCCTGCTTTCCTGGGTCAGTTTGGTTATGTAGACTCCAGGCTTTTGGAATAGCTTTCAGTTTAAGGTTATGTCACTGGTTGTAAGGTCCTTGGTGTCTCAGAGATGGAGTCCAGAGCCTTGACCTGTGATTTATTCTTTATTTTGTTCTTAATAAAAAATAAACTAATAATACACCCTTGAAAAAAAGAGTTGTGGTTACCAGAAGTAGGGGGAAGAATAGGATGAAGGTTGTCAAGAGGTACAAACTCCAGTTGGAAGATAAATGAGTATCAGAGATGTCATCTTTTTGCTGTTGTCCAGTCATGTCTGACTCTTTGTGACCCCATAGACTGCAGCATACCAGACTGCCTGTCCTTCACTGTCTCCTGGGATTTGCTCAAACTCCTGTCCATTGAGTCAATGATGTCACTCATACACTGCTATATGTTTTGTGTGAAGATTTTTGGGAGAGTGAGTCCTGGAAGTTCTTATCACTAGAAATTTTTTTTTTCTCTTTTTAAAATTGTGTACTTATGTGAGATGGTGACTGGACTTATGAAAATCACTTCATTATGCATGTGGGTCAAAGCATTATACTGTATACTTTAAACTTGTACAGTATTATATGTTAATTATGTCTCAAAAAACTGCAAGGAAAAATATAAATTTGTACTTTCTAAATGGAATCTAAGCAACTTAATTTGTACAGCTAACTTAGTCTGGATGTAGAATTTCCTTTTGAAAATCTAGGTTAGAAAATGGAGTAGAGGGTAAAAATACTGGTATTTATCAATAAGATTATTGTATTTGCTTCAGAGTACTTGGGTAGAGACACATTTTAAAATTATATTAGAATGAAATCGAGAAAGCAGAGGTAAAAGTCCTTATTGCTGGCGATCAAAGGTCTGCTGACAATGACAAACTGCTAGGGAAAGTACTCCTGGCTCTTTCCTCTGGCAATATGATCTGTTCCTGGATAAATTATATTAAAAGCACAAGTCTATCTCTGGGGCTTTGCTAAGAGAGCAGATTCTATCCGATTGTGGTTCTTTTTTCCTTCGGTGCCATTGGTAGACAGGGCTAGAGACTGGAGAGATTCAATAGGATTTCCCCCCCTGAGTACTGACCAAAGAAATGATACTTAGGAGGCTCACATTCTCATAGCCTCTTCTCCAAAACAAGGCACATGTGAAAGGTTTGGGAATATGGGAAAGGACTCTAATCTGTTAGGGTATTGCCTGGCTGTCATTCATAATTCTAAAAGTTGACAATAAATTAGGAAGCAGTCCCTCAGAATCTCAGGTGAATTCTTGTAGAAAGTGAAGAAGAAAGTGTTAGTCACTCAGTTATGTCCAACCCTTTGCCACCCATGGACTGGGTCACCTGGGTAGCTCACCAGATTCCTCCGTCCATGGGATTTTCCAGGCAAGAATACTGGAGTGTGTTGCCATTTCCTCGTCCAGAGATCTTCCCAACCCAGGGATCGAACCCAGGTCTCCTGGGTCTCTTGTTTTAAATACAGATTACTTACCTACTGGGCTTCCCTGGTGGCTCAGACGGTAAAGTGTCTGCCCGCAATGTGGGAGACCTGGGTTTGATCCCTGGGTCGGGAAGATCCCGTGGAGAAGGAAATGGCAACCCACTCCAGTACCCTTGTCTGGAAAATTCCATGAACTGAGAAGCCTGATAAGCTATAGTCCATGGGGTCGCAAAGAGTCAGACATGACTGAGCGACTTCACTTTATTTACCTACTGAGTCATTGAGGAAACTCTCAGTTCCTTTCCTAGACTTAGATTCTTATTAGACTCTTGGCTTTCAGAGGTCTCATTGGTTTTATTCCCATTGTGAGTTGACTTGAAGAAAGCTCCAAGTGTTTGTTCTTGCCTAGAGCATCTCTGACTATGTCTCAACCTGTGTAAAGAATAGTTCACTGGGTTTCTAGGCTTTGTGCATGCTTAATTGCTCAGTCGTGTCTGACTCCTTGCGTCTGGAGGGGATAGCCATCCCCTTCTCCAAGGGAGCTTCCTGACCCAGAGTTCAAACCTGGGTCTCTAGGTTTGGGGTATAAAGTTTCGCTATAGGAGGGAGCATCCATCCCTTTAGGTTCAGAGACCCAGTGGGACCCTGATTTAGGCAAATGATACGCCACTCACAGGACTGTATCACCGGCACACATTAGCACACTCCTTGATGAATGTAAGTTCCCATAGTCATTCAGGAACGTCATCAGGACCCTTGTTATTATCTCCCTTTGAGAGATTAGAAAGTCAAAGTTTGTAGAAATAAGGTGGCCCATGTCACTCGGATGAAATTAGTGGCAGGTTTGATACAGGATGCAAATCCGTGGACTTACATGCCTGTATATTCTCTCTCTTTCTACTTCATTGTCCCTAAAGTGCCTCAGAGGAAGCATTCTTTGAAGCTTTTAATTTGGAAATAATTTAAACTTATTGAAAAATATGCCATCTAGCATAAAGAACTCCTATGTTCCCATCACTGAAATTAACAAATTGTTAATATTTTGTCATACTTACTTTATCATTTTTGTTTGATTTCTTTTTTGGGTTGTTGTTATTTTACCATTCTCCTCTTACCACCGTTTCTGTATTTGTTGTTGTTTAGTGGCTAAGTCATGTCTGACTCTTTGCAGCCCCATGGCCCGAGAGGCTCCTCTGTCCATAGAATTTCCCAGGCAAGAATATTGGAGTGGGTGGCAATTTTTTCCTCCAGAGGATCTTCCTGACCCAGGTATCGAACCTGGGTCTCCTCTTTTGCAGGTGAATTCTTTAATGCTAAGCCACCAGGGAAGTCCCCCACCCCTGCTCTTTCTGTATACATAACATTTAAAAAAAAAAAAAAAAAAGACAGCTGCTGACTGCAAGAGTGAGGGGGAAATAGCAGAAAGCGATTGGGAGCAAGAACTCAAGATGAGGGTGGCTCACAAGGGTTAGCCAAAGAGTTCAGTGCAAAGATGCAGATGGTGGTCTTTGCCTTGCAAGAGTATGAAGAATACATTAAAGCATTCAGTGCAAGAGGGCTGCATTCAAACACCTGCTATGGCAGAGTACAGAATAGCTAAGAGAGAGATCCACACAGTAGCAGCGCAGAAAAACTGCTTTATCCCTTCTTATCTTAGCCTTCTTCCCTTTATACTGATCCTGCAGGGTAGAGAAGCAGCTTGAGGAAGAGAGAGAGACAAGTGGGACAAGGAAAATAAAAGAACAGAGTAGGCTCTTTCTTTTTGTTTCCCAAGCTGAGGGTCAGAATCATGCCGAGAGAGGGAGAAGCTTTATTCAGATGGGAAACTAAAGTTTGGAGTTAAATAGGAGAGAACCTTTTTAAAAGTTGAAAACAAAATCATTTAAAATACCTGAAAGGGATGGGAAAGACAGTGAGATCTGCTCTAATTGTCAATAAAGGATGTAGAAAATCCCACAGGTCATATTTAAAGGAAATGATAGGAGAAATATGACATTGCTTTATTATTATAACTTGTCAGTTTCAGCATGTTCAATAAACTGGCTATCCATGCTTAAAAATTCAAACACTAAATAAAGTAGAACTAAAATTCCTCAGTTCTAATTTTGTTCCTCCATAGACTTGTGGAAAGCTATGCTTTATATGTTTGTATTGTATTCTTCCCAACTTTTAGCTATTATCTGTCTGTCTCTCTCTCTATCTATATATCTAACTTGCTTTTTCTGTGATCCAACAGATGTTGGCAATTTGGTCTCTGGTTCCTCTGCCTTTTCGAAGTCTGGCTTGTACGTCTGGAAGTTCTCAGTTTACATACTGTTGAAGCCTACCTTGAAGAATTTTGAGCATTGCCTTGCTGGCATGTGAAATGAGCACAATCGTACAGTAATTTAAACATTCTTTGGGGTTGTTTTCCTTTGGGGTTGGAATGAAAATTGACCTTTTCCTGTGGCCACTGCTGAGTTTTCCAAATTTGCTGACATATTGAGTGCAACACTTTAACAGCATTTTCTTTTAGGATTTGAAATAGCTCAGCTGGAATTCCATTACTTGCACTAGCTTTGTTTGTAGTATTGCTCTATGTGCTCTTGCCACCTCTTCTTAATAGCTTCTGCTTCTTTTAGGTCCGTGCTGTTTCTGTCCTTCGTTGTGCCCATTCTTGCATGATATCTCCAATTTTCTTGAAGAGATTTCTAGTCTTTCCCATTCTTTTGTTTTCCTCTATTACTTTGCATTGTTAGCTTAGGAAGACTTGCTTATCTCTCTTTGCTATTTGGAACTCTGCGTTCAGTTGGGTATATCTTTTCCTTTCTCCTTTGCCTTTTGTGTCTCTTCTTTTCTCAGTTACTTGCAAAGCCTTCTCAGACAACCGCTTTGCCTTCTTGCATTTCTTTTTCTTTGGGATGATTTACATCCCAATGTACACCTCCTCTACAATGCTATGAATCTGTGTCCATAGTTCTTTAGGCACTCTGTCTACCAGATTTAATCCCTTGAATCTATTTGTCACTTCTAGTGTATAATCATAAGGGATTTGTTTTAGGTCATACTTGAATGGCCAGTTATTTTCCCTACTCTCTTCAATTTAAGCCTGAATTTTGAAATAAGGAGTTCATGATTTGAACCACCATCAGCTGCAGGTCTGGTTTTTGCTAACTGTGTCGAGCTGCTCTAATCTATCTTTCTATCTATCTTCCAATCTTTCTAGACATCCTACTCTAAAAGCTACCTTGTTCACTTTGCAATATACGATGGACATCTTGCAACACACCATAGACTCTTCATATTATAAAACATAAGGATTCACCTTATTGTATGGATATACCATTATGTTGTTGTTCAGTTGCCAAGTTGTGTCTGACTCTTTACAACCCCATTAATTGCAGCATGCCAGGCTTCCCTGTCCATCACCAACTCCCAGAGTTTTCTCAAACTCATGTCTATTGAGTAGTCAGTGATGCCATCCAACCATCTCATCCTCTATCATTCCCTTCTCCTCTTGCCCTCAATTTTTCACAGCATCAGGGTCTTATCCAATGAGTTGGCTCTTTGCATCATGGGGCCAAAATATTGAAGCTTCAGCATCAGTTCTTCCAATTAATATTTAGGGCTGATTTTCTCTTTCCTGGAGAATCCCATGGACAGAGGAGAACCTGGTGGGCTATAGTCCATGGGGTTGCAAAGAGTCGAACATGACTGAGTGACTTTCACTCTCTCACTCCTTCAGGATTGACTGGTTTGATCTCCTTGCTGTCCAAGGGACTCTCAAGATTCTTCTCCAGTACCACAATTTGAACGTATCAATTCTTCGGTGCTCAGCCTTCTTTATGGTCCAACTCTCTTATTCATACATGCCTACTGGAAAAACCATAGCTTTGACTATATGGACCTTTTGATGATTTATTTAAGCAGTGTGCTATTGAGGACAATTTGTTTTCCATTGTTAGAGATAATTCAATCATTTATTTAGGATAAATTCCAGAAGTATTCTTGTGTCCAAAGTTTAAACTTAACGATGTTGTGATATACATTACCACATTGCATTTCTTAAAGTTTGTGTCAATGCAGAGTCATTCTAGCAATACACAGCACGCCTCTTTCCCCATACCATTGCCAAAAATGTAGTGGATACTATGTGTCTACCAAGTACTTAGCCAACCACAAAGGAACACACATCAGTTTAGTTTCCAGTGATCATAATCAGAAATAAGAGAGTATCATAGAATAAAATAAAATAATTATAATTGTTTATGTGTAGAGCTATTTAAATGGAAAACCTGAGAAGTAATGGGAGAAGGAAACAAAGCAATTCTAAAGCACCACCAATTTTGAATATGTTCCCAGCTTCCCGAAATGTGATAACTGGGTCTGAAATTGTTTTCTGCATTAGTACAATTTTGTTCCTGACTGATTATATGGATCATTGCAGAAACTACTTCCACTGTTGACTGGTTACTTTCAGTGACATCTGTGTGTGTGGGATGCTAGTGTATTATTCAAAACCCGCGTTAGGAATGTGCTTCATTTGATGCTATGCCAGTTCTCTCCTTTTCTTTTTCCCTAAAATTGCCTCGCTAAAGACTAAAAATTTAATAATAACAACAATAAGGTTGAAACAGCAAAACTGGCCCTTCAAAAAGCTGAGCCCTTAAGAGTATCTCAACTATGAATTTGCACTTCATCTACTTTCCTGATGATGGGAAAATTCAAGTCATTTATTTTCCTCATGACGCTGTATTGTCCACAAATGATATGCTTCTTGCTTACTCTTGAGGAAAAGCCATGCTTAAATTTCCAAGGAGAATGTACTTCACAGAGAAGAAACCTGCATCAGGTGGGTGTGTAGGACGAAGAAAGACCTGGCCTGCTGCTTCCAAGAACAGCTCCCAGTGGGCCTCCTCTGCTGCTCTGAGAGAAGTACATTGCTCAGTTTTGGAGTTACTCTTTGTGCCTTGCAAAGTCCACTTAGGCCATCGAAACAGTGGTTTTGGTTCTGCTTTTTTTTTTTTTTTTTAAAGTGGAATAGTACTCGATTACAGAATGAAAACCTCCCTAAAAGAAAGTAATAACTCTTTGCCCTCGGGCCATGCATTTCCAAAAGCTGCATTGCTGAAACATATTGGCTGTCTGTAGGAAGTTCTTGCAACTATGGAACAAATGCGTAACTTTCTTGAATAGCTCAGGAGTTCTGTGACAGAAGCAGCCTACAGAATACAGTGCCTGAGTTCTTACCCATAGATCAGCTTCACATGCTATAAATCTGAGGTGGAAACCCAAAGGTTGCACACTAGTGTCCAGTGGGCCAGTCTTGCCTGTAGGTTTTCAATTTGTCTAGCACAAGGCTTTAAACAATATTTGTTGGTGACCAACATTTAAAAATCCAGATTTCAGGGTTTCTTTTGGAAAACTGAGAGATCTGGTATTTATAAGGTGGCTTTCTTCCTAAGATAACCGTTTAGCGTGAAACGTCCCATAGAATATGGGCTGCGCTTGTTTATCTCTCTCGCTTACTTCCGGTCTCCTGCCATTTTGTTATTGTTTGGTGGCTTAGTTGTGGCCTACTCTTTTGTGACCATGGACTGTAGCCCACCAGGCTCCTCCATCCACGGGATTTTCCAGGCAAGAATACTGGAGTGGGTTCCCATTTCATTCTCCTTCCTCTCTCCTGAGGGCCCTTAAATGTACTGCCCCTGGTGAGTTCTGAGAAGGCAGAATATATCTTTTTTCTTTTTCTTTTTTTAAGATGATAAGAAGCAAGAGGGAAATCTTTACAACAGCTCAGTTTGTTATTTCTCCTCTGTGAAGTCTTCTCTCCCCAGTAAACAGAGAACACTCTGCTCTAACAACAGTTTGTATACACCCAATGAAGGTACTTTTCACAGTATATTATCTCTGTTTTTCCCCACTTGTGACTTTCCCCATAAACCTAGAGGGTAGAAACTGTATCTTGATTGCTGTTGCATTGTCCAGTGCCTATTACTGTGTGTAGGTCCTTAAGGATCTCCTTTCTGACTTGAATGACTGTCTGGATAGGTGGATGAACAAAAGGTCCCTTGGGGATATTCGTGATGATTTTATTTCCTGAGAGGCATAGAAGTGACTCAGAATGGATTTTTCTCAATACTTGGTGCTGCTGGGGTAGTCTGAGTCTTAAAGAACTTTGAGTCAGTGCCCCTGAGGCCTAAGCTATATATTAGTGAACTGAAAGTCACTCAGTTATGTCCAACTCTTTGCGGCCCCATGGACTACACAGTCCATGGAATTCTCCAGGCCAGAATACTGGAGTGGGTAGCCTTTCCCTTCTCCAGGGGATCATTCTCAAGCCAAGGACTGAACCCAGGTCTCCCACATTGCAGGCCGATTCTTCACCAGTTGAGCCACAAGGAAAGCCCAAGTATACTGGAGTAGGTAGCCCATCCTTGCTCCAGCAGATCTTTCCCACCCGGGAATCAAACTGGGGTCTCCTGGATTGCAGCCTGATTCTCTACCAACTGAGCTATCAGGGAAGCCCTAAAAGCTATATATTAGAGAAACACTATTTCCATGGAGCAGCTTTATTTTTCTCTGAATATAGGAAATAATGATTCTTATTTGATCATCCTATTAAAATTAACACAAAACCTAACAAAAGCTCATTATTCCTGTCAAATTTTTAATCATTCCCTGACAAAAGAAGAAGTTAAAGTCATCCAAAAATATAATTTCTGTCCTCCCTTTGGAAGAATAACTCGTTCAGGTTTCTCTCATTATAATTTCCTTTGACTAAATACTTCTGTTTTTAGTTAGAACCTTATAAAAGACAGCAAAATCTTCTTTCCAATCTCACCTTTGTCAAGAACATAAATACAAAATGTTCAATGTTTTGGAACAGTTTTGATATATTTCTCCTTTAAATTAGGTTCAAAATAACTAGAAGATAACATAGCTATTTAATCATAAATATTTTAGTGACTGCAATAAAAGAGAAGCAATTGAATAAATGGTATCTGACGATGATTATTCTAATTAGAACTGTTGTAAGAGAAAAGCAAAAGCAAGTCCCCGTATGGAAAAGGCGAAGTTGATTTACTTCAGTCATATTTAACACAGGCCTATTGTGAATAAGCTCTTAATTATTTTATCATAAACCAGAAGGTTCTTTACGATCTGTTTCTCACACAGAGACTTTAATATTTCCGTCACTCTCAAGTGCCATCAGTCACTTTGACACTGATACATTTTAGAAGTAAAATTTAAATAATGTGGATTACATATACTTAATTCTATTTTGCATGTACTTACATTATAAAATTGGAAATAGATTCATTTATTTGAGGGACAGAGGGGAATCATCAGAGAGCTGATTATGAGGGAAGGGTTTATATTAGATCTGACTGTGAGAAATTCTGAGTAGATTCTGTCTTCTGGGAGTAGTTAGTACTCATTCTATGAATGTCAAAGTCTTGTTAAAACAAGGCTATGGTTGGAGAAGTTGCATTGAATGTCTGTTACACAATTTTTATTTATATATCTCTGAAAGTATATTTTTTATATAGCATGCTGCTGCTGCTGCTAAGTCACTTCAGTCATGTCCGACTCTGTGCGACCCCATAGACGGCAGCCCACCAGGCTCCCTCATCCCTGGAATTCTCCAGGCAAGACCACTGAAGTGGGTTGCCATTTCCTTCTCCAATACATGAAAGTGAAAAGGGAAAGTGAAGTCACTCAGCATACTTAATAATAAAAAAGCCACATATTTGGTATGTTAATTATTTAAGAAACCATTTTAAATAGATATTGCATTAAAATATCATTAAAACAAAAGCACTTGCTCAAACACAGAATTTATTTAGTGTTCTTGACCATGGAACACCACATTTTTCTCTGCTGGCATAATCCTTGGGAAAGGTTAATCTCTTTTCTAGGCATTTGAAGCTTCTTTCCCATTTTACAATGAGAACATGCCAACTTACACTAAAATGTTGCTTTAACGCTCTTTGTTTGACTATTTAGTAAAGAAAGAGTGCAAAAGAGATTCATCCAACTCTCCACTGGAAATGAATTCCCCATCATTTTGATGGTGAGTTCCTATGGTTCTAAAGCACTGTAAATGTACAGCAATTACTGAACCCGCGAAGTAGCAATTTTCCCCACACAAATATAATTTTATGTTTCTTTAAAGGCAACTGTAAAAATATCTAACAAAGAGAAATTCCACCAAGGTAATCCTCTTAGGCAAATCTTTGTTTGATGTGGAACAGTGGGTAGGAAAATAGGAACCGCAGGCCACAGTTGGACTACTGGGACGTTCTGTTTGGCGCTGGGCTTCTCAAGGCAGCTCTGTCAAGGACTAGTTCTCAGGCTCTTGGGACATCATGTAAAGTTGTTTCGTGGCTCCCCGGTGGCTACTGGCGGAAAGAAAGGGCATGGAGCTCACTGGGAAAGGTAGGGCTGTGAATTCCTCTGGCCAACATCTAAGAAGCTGCAAATGGGCATTTCTAAGAGCCCTGGGGTTCTCTGCTGCTCCTGCAGGGCTCAGGGAAGACTGCATTTTGAAAATGGAAACTCGAAAGGACTTCTCAGTTGCCTCAAATTTCAAATTACCGGTTGGCTCTGAAGTGTGGGGTGGTACCGTTCAATGGCAAATGGAGGTTTTCTGAAGACAGGTTGTACTGTAAAGAAGGCAGTCCTTTAGCAGGCACTGAGGTACCTGTCACTGGGCTCAGGTCTCCCTTCATTAAGCTCTTCTTCAATCCAAAGCAATTTCATCAGGTCCTCTACCTGAATTGTGGGTCCCCATTTCTCTGGCATGGAAGAAATATGCCAAATCCTCAGAAATCCAACTTCTCCCACAATTCCCCTTAACCAGCCCTCACACTTTCAAACTATGTTAGTGTGCTCTTTTTTTTTAAATATTTTTTTTTGATGTGGACCATTTTTAAAGTCTTTGTTGAATTTGTTACAATATTGATTCTGTTTTATGTTTTGCTTTTTGGCCCTGAGGCACGTGGGACTTTAGCTTCCCAACAAGGGATAGAACCAGCATCCCCTGCATTGGGAGGTAAAGTCTTAACTACCAGACCACCAGGAAAGTCCCTCAGTGTTCTCATTTTAAAATAAAAATGAAGATACCAAATTTACTCCATACTTTTAGGCTTTTAGTGACAAACTGATATAGTTTTAAGACATATTTATTCAATTTAAATATGTTAATTTTTATCAGTTATCAAGATTCCGTTTTAATAAGTTAATTCTAAGACCCTTTGTCAAACAGCTGTGTAAACTTCTGAAGAAAAAAATAATGATCTGTCTTTGAATTTTCAGCCCTTATTCTTTTAAAACATTCTTGTTCTTACCACCCTATTTCTATCACATATTACCTCACCCCTAGACTACCAAAATATCTTTTCACTTGATTCTCTTGTTTCTACATTCCTTTCAGTCTGCAACTCTACACTATCAGAATATCAGATTAGTTTTCCCCAAACAACATATATCTTAAAAGATATAATTTGTTTATGACAGTCTCTTGTTTAACAATTATTGTTGACTCTCATTGCCCTTAGAATAAAACGACAAATGCCTTAAAGATGGTTCATCTAGCTCTTTAAGACCTATCCCTGACTACCACTACACTGACCTCGCGTATCTATATTCTCTTCACTGCACCTGACCTGTCCTGGATGTTGTTGTAGCACTATGAACTTTGCCGTGGTTAGCCATGGCTTACTTAGGGTCTATTGGAAATACTGAGAAGCCAGAGCCAGCTCACAAAGGGCTTTATTAGACAGCACTATCCCTAACCTGGCTGTCCATCGTGACTCTGCCGACATCCTAGTCCAATTCACCATTATTTCTCATCTTGACTACGCATTTCTATTTGGTTTACTCCTATCCACTCCTGGCTTATGCCTGGTTTTCCTTCAGTCTTAAGCATTTGTCATGCTTGATCTTGCCAAAAAGCCATTTCCTTGCTGATCACTCTGTCTCAAATGCTGCTGCTGCTTCTTTATGCCAGTTATATCATTCTCATTATTTACACCTCATATCAGTTATGTTTTTCTCAAGAAAGGCTGCCTTAAACTTTCTGACCATGTCAAAAACCTTTCTTATATGCTCTTTTAGCTATGTGTGCCTTTTATTCACGACACTTTTCACAGTAAGTGATTTTCATTTATTTTTTCTAGTGTTCGGTTAGTATCAGTCTCTTCATGATACTGTAAGCTGCATTAGAATAAGGATTCTGTCTTTATTTCCTCCTTTTAGAAAATTGTGCTGCAGCTTGAGTGAACCTGGAAAACATTATGCGAAATGAAAGAAGCCAGTCACAAAGACCGCTTTTTGTATGATTCTGTTCATATGAAATGTCTAGAATAGGCAAATGATAGAGGCATTAAAAAAAAAAAAAAAAAAAAAAAAAAGAGTGGTTTCCAGGATCTGGAAGGGAAAGGGTTCAGCAGGAACAGAAAATGGGTACTAATGGGTTCAACTTTTCTCTTTGATGGAAATGTTCTAAAATTAGATTGCAGTCATGGTTGAACAGCTTTTGGAATATAGTGACAAGCACTGAATTTTACAGATAGGTAAAGTATAGTGTAGTATGTAAATTATATCCAAATAAAGCAGTTAAAAAATTGCTCTCTCTCTGGTGTCCAAAGCAATATTTGGTCAAAAATAGGCTCAGTACATATTTTTAAAATTAATATTGAATGATGGATCACAGTCATCCCTTAAGCTTATTTCAAAGAATAAATATTAATCAGATTTACAACTCCTTTTCCCCATAGTGAACATCAGAAAAAAGATTTTGTTAATGTTCAACTTCTCTAGAATATTAACTTTTTTCTGTTTTCTGAGAAAATACTACAGCTAAGCAGATCCTCTTATGTCATACTGTCTTAGACTTTCTAGAAACAAGATAAGTTTTTTGCATGTTTGATTGGTTTTTTAAAAAAATCAGGTTCCAAATTACCAAATTTTATTAGCTACACACACACACACACACACACACACACACACACACCCACACCCCTTCCATTCTATCATTTCCCTGTGTGTGGAACCATGTCAAATTTTTTCCTGCTGTATCCCCAGCTATGATGCCTTGCACATAAAAAACTGCTATTTAGTATTTATTGAATGAATGAATAACCTTGAACACCTGAGTGCAACCTATATTTTACACTGATGCTGACACAAATATTATATTCCATTTCTGTCTATGGTAAGTATTGCTCCTATTATCTATAGACTTTCTGCGATAGTCCATCTTAGAAAAGCTCTCTCTTTCTCCACCTCTATATATCTATCTATATCTCTACCTATCTGTATCTATCTATACATGTTTTTTGGTTTATTTTATTTTTGTTATAGAGTCCCTCCATCCTTCATCCCTTATGGGCTACCCAATTCAAAATACCATCTGCTTTACTGTAGCTTTGTATTTCCCTAGCTAAAATAATTCTATTCTCCTATGTGCTCTCAAAGCAGTTAATTTATCACAGTTCTAAGGTAATGACACTTTGTATTATAAGCATTCAGTGAAAGGCTCATGTATCTTCAATTTAATTGTAAACTCTTTCAAGAATGCAGGCTGTTTTGATTATATTCCATCTACCATAATTCCCAACATAACATTTTGTATGTAATAATTATGCATTTATTCAGTATTTGTCAAAAGAATTAAATGATGGTCATTCCAGGTAACCAAAGGCATTTCTGGTCTTTATTGTTTACCTTGCTTGCTTAATTTATGTGTTTAGCTCCCTTTATGTAGTAGAGATTCTTTTACTGTAGAGTCCTATTGAAGCAGTTTCTTGAAACTTCATTTCTGTCATCTTATTTTAGGAACTTCTTGTGGATTTATTGGAGTAAGAGTCTCTAAATAAATAAAAATGGCTCAAACCCTATTCACAAATCCCCTGCATGGTAGGCTAATAATAGAACAATTTTCTCTGATCTACAAAGAGGTTACTATATGTAAGAGTCAGTCCTAAAGCCAGTATAATTGGACCTTATCGAGAATTACTAGAATTAAATCGAGCACAATAATTGAAAAGTCAGCTTGGTTCCAAGTCTGTTCAGTTTTCAACTAGCTTAGAGCAAAGCATATTTGAGAATGGCTAGTGTAATTAGGAATTTGAGGGGCTGAGGGAAAAAATGTTGATAAAAGTACTTTTGGAGAAACCCTTTGCTTATAAAAAAAAAAAAAAAAAAAGATTCCCGAAGGACTGGTAAGTGATGGTTCAGAAATAAAGTACATCCGTCCCCTACCCCATTTCCTCTCTCTTTCTCTCCTTCAAGAATAAAAACACCCTAAATTCAGAAAAATTAGGAAGAGTTTTCTAAGCAGAACACACTCAAGGCTTCAGGGTTATGACTGAAGACCTGCAAGGGGTATATTTAACTTACACTATCATGTTCCAGGTATGCAGCAGAGTGATTTAGTTACATGTATACATATATTCTTTTCAGATTCTTTTCCCATATATGTTATTATAGAGTATTGAATGGAGTGCCCTGTGCTATACAGTAGAATTATTTCATAGACTACTTCAGAGCTACAATTATATTTAAATATTCAAAATTGTTCTACTATTTGCCAGTACTGATACAAGCAACTTGCCTTAGAGCATTCCAAACTACTAAATTTATACAAATGATAGATCTGCTTTTTAAAAAATTCTACAAAAGTGTTTTTCATTCTAGAAAGATCTTTTAAGTAATAAACCCTCTAGAGACATTGTAATATTATTTATAAATTATATGTATGTGCATGCTCAGTAGTATCTGACTCTTTGCAAACCCATGGACTATAAGTCTGCTAGGCTCCTCTGCCCATGGAATTTTCCATGCAAGAATGCTGAAGTGGGTTGCCATTTCCTCCTCCAGGGGATTTTTCCAACCCAGGAATTGAACCCACATCTTCTGAGTCTCCTGCATTGCAGATGGATTCTTTACCCTCTGAGCCAGTGATGAAGCCCCACAAATTATAAAAATATAATTTATACATTTTGAATTTATTCAGCTTTAAAAAGACACATCTACTTAATAAAAACAAGGTACATTTGTAATTATCAAAAAGGATTACAAATTAAATGATGTTAAGAAATTGAAATGTATTTTCCCAAAGTGAAAACCTGCCCAACAGGGTAAATTCTGATGCTCTTCTGTTCTTAAATGTTTATTTCCTCATTTGTAACAAGAGTGGGCCATTTCTGCCTCAAATAAAAAACACCCAGTTTTAGACAAAATATTGAATTTCTGGTGCTAGAGTCATATTCCCCATGTTATTATCCAGACAATTTTAAATATTAAGAGCCTTGATAGGATATTTCCCTTCCCACTCTCGCTATGACCCTTGCCTTGTTTTTGAGATTCTATATTCTGTAAAATTTGTTTCCCATAATGGATATACTTTGCTGAGTTTTTTCTTTATAATATCCTTGGAAAGCAAGTTAATCTTTCCTTCCTCTAGTACTTTCTCTAATAGTGACAAAGAAATTATTAAGTAGTAGGCAAATGAATATTTGCTTTCTTTGTTCTACCTGCTTCTTTCTTAATAATAAATCCAGACATGTATCCCCAAAGATGTCTTATTTTTAGAATTATTCTGTTTCCTAGGTATTTTTAAGTTTCAAATCCATCTGTCATCAGAGTTTGGTACAAAGTCTCTGCACTATTTATAATAATTTACCCAGAAGCTACTCAAAATATAGTAACCGTAGAAATATTCTACAGCTGTCTTCCTTTTACTATCTCTTATTTATCTTTTGGTTAAATACAGTTAAACAAATGCTTTCATTTGAAATCATCTGCTGAGAATATCAAAACTCTTACTAATTATATGCTTTAATTTCTGGAAAATTAGGATGGTTGTTTCATTTTCCTTTTCTTTTTCTTTCATCATAGGTGGGACAGAGCCATCACTGGTGCAGGTTTAATTGAATATAATCCATTTGAGTCAGAAAAGATGCTTCTGTCTTTTCTGAGGATGAGAGTGTATAATTTCAGAATGAAGGGAAGTGGGGCTATGTGATGGTTGGAAAACATGGTGAGACAAGCTGGGCAGAAGAGTGAGCACCGCTGGGCCGCGTGAAGGAGAGAGAGCCCTTCCTGTGGCCAACAATTCACCCACCTGGTCTACCTCAAATGGCAGTGATGGCTCATAGGCTAGTCCTGAAATCAGCTGAGCCACCCCATTGTGTGACAGAAAGCTGCTCTGCAGGAACCTCCTGATCTTGTGATCTAGAGGATGTGTCCTGCCTTGTTCCACAATGAAACTGGCCATGGGGATAATAATCTACTTCTGCCACCCCATTTAGGAACATTCTGGGACTATGAGGCAAAAAAAAAAAAAAAAAAATCCTTCCCAGGCAATCTTGATTTTTCTCTGTAAACTTTCCATTTTATCACACTGAAAAGCTGGTGTTTGTTGAGCTAGTTATATTCATTCAAAAAGTCTTTGCTAAGCCCAGTGTCTGTGTGTGGTAGCAGCAGTAGTAACAACCTTTTATTAATGTTTGCTGTGTGCCTGGAACTGGGCTAGGTGCTTATTTCCCTAAATATTTATGGAAACCATTGCATGATTATTATCAGCAATTAGCTGGATAAGGAAATTGAAGTTTACAAAGGAGTAGTAATTTTCCTAGGGTCACATGACAATATTATCAAAAGTATAAAAAGCCTTCTGAACAATAAAGGATGGACCAGTTTCTCAAAAAAAAAAAAAAAAAAAAAGTAAAAGTGTAGAGGTTTGAACTTAGAATTCTCTGCCTTTTGAGACATTTTTCTTTTCAGTGCTTTAAAAAGCTCCCGTATAGTGTTATTCTAAGTAGATGTCTTGGGCAGAAATAAAAGGAAAGTAGGGCCACTTTCTTGGTGTGCACATGTTCTAGCTGGGGAGAAAAACGTATTTATCTGTATAACAATTAGAGACAAATTCAGTAAGTTGAATATCAAATGGACCTGCAACACAAGAGCACATGTATTCTCACTTGAAGGTATGATTTTTATTCGAGGTCCTGCATTTCAGGAATGAAAAGAATTTATGAACAGAGAGTATACATCTTACTTTAATTTTTCTGTGGAATTGTTCTTTGTTGTTCAGTCACTAAATCATGCCCGACTCTTTGTTACCCCATGAACTGAAACATGGCAGGTTTCCCTGTCCTTCACTATCTCCTGGAGTTTTCACAAACTCATGCCCATTGAGTTGGTAATGCCATCCAACCATCTTACCCTGTATCACCCCCTTCTCCTCCTGCCCTCAATCTTTCCCAGCATCAGGGTCTTTTCAAATGAGTCAGCTCTTCACATCAGGTGGCCAAAGTATTGGAGCTTCAGTTTCAGCAACAGTCCTTCCAATGAATATTCAGGACTGATTTCCTTTAGGATTGAGTGATTTCATCTGCTTGCAATCCAAGTGACACTCAAGAATATTCTTCAGCACCACAGTTCAAAAGCATCAATTCTTCAGTGCTTAGCCTTGTTTATGATCCAACTCTCACATTCATACATGACTACTGGAAAAATCATACCTTTGATAATATGGGCCTTTGTCAGCAAAGGAATGTCTCTGCTTTTTAATGCTCTTTATAGTTTAGTCATAGATTTTCTTCCAAGGAGCAAGTGTCTTTTAATTTTGTGACTGCAGTCGTCCTCTACAGTGATTCTGGAGCCCAAGAAAATAAAATCTGCCACTGCTTCTGCTTTTTCCCCAACTATTTGCCACAAAGTGATGGGACCAGATGCCATGATCTTTTATTGAATGTTGAGCTGTAAGCCAGTTTTGTCACTCTCCTCTTTTACCCTCATTAAGAGGCTCTTTGGTTCCTCTTCATTTTCTGGCATTAGAGTGGTATCATCTGCATATCTGAGGTTGCTGATATTTCTCCTCTCAGTCTTGATTCCAGCATGTGATTCATCCACCCAGCATTTTGCATGAGGTACTCTGCGTATAAGTTAAATAAACAGAATGACCATATACAGCCTTGACATACTCCTTTCCCAATTCTGAACTAGACAGTTTTTCCATGTCCACGTATAACTGTTGCTTCTTGACCTGCATACAAGTTTCTTAGTAGGCACGTAAGGAAGGCAGTCTGTTATTCATATTTTTAAAAAATATCCACAGCTGTGATCCACACAGTCAAAGGCCTCTGCATAGTCAATGAAACAGATGTTATTCTGAAACACCCTTGCTTTCTCCATGATCTGACAACTGTATGTAATTTGATTTCTGGTTCCTCTGCCACTTCAAAGCCCAAATCATACATCTGGAAGTTCTTGGTTTAGTTCAGTTCAGTCACCAAGTTGTGTCTAACTCTTTACCACCCCGTGTACTGCAGCATGCCAGGCTTCCCTGTCCATCACCAACTCCTGGAGCTTGCTCAAACTCATGTCCATTGAGTCGGTGATGCCATCCAACCATCTCTTCCTCTGTTGTCCCCTACTCCTCCTGCCTTCATTCTCTCTCAGCATCAGGGTCTTTTCCAAACAGTCATATCTTTGCATCAGGTGGCCAAAGTATTGGAACTTCAGCTTCAGCATCAGTCCTTCCAATAAATACTTAGGACTGATTTCCTTTGGGATTGACTGGTTTGATCTCCTTGCAGTCCAAGGGACACTCAAGAGTTTTCTCCAACACCACAGTTCAAAACATCAATCCTTTAGTGCTCAGCTTTCTTCATGGTCCCATTCTCACATCCATACATGACTACTGGAGAAAGCACGGTTTTGACTAGACAGACCTTTATAGGTAAAGTAATGTCTCTGCTTTTAAATATGCTGTCTGGATTGGTCATTGGAGAAGGAAATGGCAACCCACTCCAGTGTTCTTGCCTGGAGAATCCTAGGGACGGAGGAACCTA
Source organism: Capra hircus (assembly GCF_001704415.2). Taxonomy (NCBI): domain Eukaryota; kingdom Metazoa; phylum Chordata; class Mammalia; order Artiodactyla; family Bovidae; genus Capra; species Capra hircus. The sequence goes on from NC_030827.1 coordinate 15,681,690, forward strand.
GTGGGCTGCCGTCTATGGGGTCTCACAGAGTCGGACACGACTGAAGCGATTTAGCAGCTTAGCAGCAGATTGGTCATAGCTTTTCTTCCAAGGAGCACGTGTCTTTTAATTTCATGTCTACAGTCACCATCTGCAGTGATTTTGAAGCCCCTCCAAATAAAGTCTGCCACTGTTTCCATTGCTTCCCCATCTATTTGCCATGAAGTGGTGGGACCAGATGCCATGATCTTAGTTTTCTGAACATTGGGCTTTAAGCCAACTTTTTCACTCTCCTCTTTCACTTTCATCAAGAGGCTCTTTAGTTCTTCTTCACTTTCTGCCATAAGGGTGATGTCATCTGCATATCTGAAGTTATTGAAATTTTCCCCGGCAGTCTTGATTTCAGCATGTGCTTCATCCAGCCTGGGATTTTGCATGATGTACTCTGCGTATAAGTTAAATAGGCAGAGTGACACAATGCGGCCTTGACTTACTCCTTTCCCCATTTTGAACCAGTCTGTTGTTCCATGTCCAGTTCTCACTGTTGCTTCTTGACCTGCATGCAGATATCTCAGGAGGCAGGTAATGTGGTCTGGTATTCCCATTCTTTAGGAATTTTACATAGTTTGTTGTGATCCACACAGTCAAAGGCTTTGGAGTAGTCAATAAAACAAAAGTAGGTTTTTTCTGGAACTCTCTTGCTTTTTCTATGATCCAATGGATATTGGCAATTTGATCTCTGGTTCCTCTGCCTTTTCTAAATCCAGCTTGAACGTCTGGAAGCTCTTGGTTCAGGTACTGTCGAAGCCTAGCTTGGAGAATTTTGACCATTACTTTGCTAGAATGTGAGATGAGTGCAATTGTGCGGTAGTTTGAGCATTCTTTGGCATTGCCTTTCTCTGGGATGGGAATGAAAACGGACCTTTTTCAGTCCCTTGGCCACTGCTGAGTTTTCCAAATTTGCTGGCATATTGAGTGCAGCACTTTCACAGCACTGTCTTTTAGGATTTGAAATAACTCAACTAGAATTCCATCACCTCCACTAGCTTTGTTCATAGTGATGCTTCCTAAGGCCCACTTGACATCACATTCTAGGATGTCTGGCCCTAGGTGAGTGATCACACCATCGTGATTATCTGAGTCATTAAGATCTTATTTGTATTTTCTTCTGTGTATTCTTGCCACCTCTTCTTAATATCTTCTGCTTCTGTTAGGTCCATACCATTTCTGTCCTTTATCGAGCCCACCTTTGCATGAGATATTCCCTTGGTATCTCTAATTTTTTTTGAAGTGATCTCTAGTCTTTCCCATTCCATTGTTTTCTTTTATTTCTTTGCATCAATCGCTGAGGAAAGCTTTCTTGTTATTCTTGTTATTCTTTGGAACTCTGCATTCAGAAGGGTATACCTTTCCTTTTCTCCTTTGCCTTTTACTTCTCTTCTTTCCTCCGCTATTTGTAAGGACTCCTCAGACCACCATTTTGCCTTTTTGCCTTTCTTTTTTTGGGGGATGGTCTTGATCACTGCCTCCTGTACAGAGGCTCAAACCTTTCCATAGTACTTCAGGCACTCTATCAGATCTAATCCCTTGACTCTATGTGTCACTCCCACTGTATAATTGTAGAGGATTTTATTTAGGTTATACCTGAATGGTCTAGCGGTTTTCCCTACTTTCTTCAATTTAAGTCTGAATTTGGCAATAAGGAGCTCATGATCTGAGCCACAGTCAGTGCATGGTGGTGTTTTTGCTGACTGCATAAAGTTTCTCCATCTTTGGCTGCAGAGAATGTAATCAATCTGGTTTCAGTATTGACCATTCGGTGATGTCCATGTGTAGAGTCTTCTCTTGTGTTGTTGGAAGAGGGTGTCTGCTATGACCAGTGCATTCTCTTGGCAAAACTCTGTTACCCTTTGATCTGCTTCATTTTGTACTCCAAGGCCAAATTTGCCTGTTACTCCAGGTATCTCTTGACTTCATACTTTTGCATTCCAATCTCCTATGATGAGATGGACATCTTTTTTGGTGTTAGTTTTACAAGGTCTTGTAGGTCTTCATAGAATTGTTCAACTTCAGCTTTTTCAGCGTTACTGGCTTGGGCATGGGCTTGGATTACTCTGATATTGAATGGTTTGCCTTGGAAACAGAGATCATTCGGTCATTTTTGAGATTACATCCAAGAACTGCATTTTAGACTCTTTGTTGACTATGAGGGCTACTCCATTTCTTCTAAGGGATTCCTGCCCACAGTAGTAGATATAATGGTCATCTGAGTTAAATTCGCCCATTCCAGTCCATTTTAGTTCACTGATTCCTAAGATGTCGATGTTCACTCTTGCCATCTCCTGTTTGATCACTTCTGATTTACCTTGATTCATGGACCAACATCCCAGGCTCTTATGTGATATTGCTCTTTACAGCATCAGACTTTACTTACATCACCAGTCACATCCATAATTGGGCATTGTTTTCTCTTTGACTCTGTGTCTTCATTCTTTCTGGAGTTGTTTCTCCATTCTTCTCCAGTAGCATATTGGGCATCTACTGACCTGGGTATTTCATGGTTCAGTGTCATATCTTTTTGCCTTTTCATAGTGTTTCTGGGGTTCTCTGATAGCTCAGTTGGTAAAGAATCTGCCAGCATTGTGGGAGACCCTGGTTCAATCCCTGGGTTGGGAAGATCCCCTGGAGAAGGGATATCTACCCGCTCTAGTGTTCTTGGGCTTCCCTTGTGACTCAGCTGGTAAAGAATTTGCCTGCAATGCCAGAGACCTGTGTTCGATCCCTGGGTTGGGAAGGTCCCCTGGAGAAGGGGAAGACTACCCACTCTAGTATTCTGGCCTGGAGAATTCCATGGTCGAGTCCATGAGATTGCAAAGAGTCGGACATGACTGAGCAACTTTCACTTTTGCAGGGGGTTCTCAAGGCAAGAATACTGAAGTGATTTACCATTCCCTTCTCCAGTAGACCACATTTTGTCAGAACTCTCCACCATGACCCATCTGTCTTGGGTGGTCCTACACGGCATTGCTCATAGTTTCATTGAGTTAGACAAGGCTGTGGTTCATGTGATCAGTTTGATTAGTTTTCTGTGATTGTGGTTTTCATTCTGTCTGTCCTCTGATGGATAAGGATAAGAGGCTTATGGAAGCTTCCTGATGGGAGAGACTGACTTTGTGGAAATTGGCTCTTTTTCTGATGGTCAAAAAAGATATCAAATAAGCTTGTTCCATCACCATTGTCATCATCTGCTGCCATGATCCTATTTCTTTTTGATAGTCACCATCTGTGCTAGTCGTTGCCCTGCCCCCCGCAAATCCTCTCAAAGAAACACGGAGGGATCTGGTGTGAAAGCCCAGAAGCTGCATCCGAGGAATGTGGCTTCCTAGGGGACCCAGATGTCAGGCGCATGCCAACCCCCACTGATTCTGCTGCTCCTTTAAACCCCCAAAGGCAGCAACCCTCCACCTAGGGGACTACTGCGTAGTGCAAACTCTTCCCAGAAGCTCCCAGAAGTTTTTGGTTCATGGACTGCTAAAGCATAGCTTGAAGGATTTTGAGCATAACTTTGCTAGCATGTGAAATGAGTGTAATTGTGCAGTAGTTTGAACATTCTTAGTCATTGCCTTTCCTTGAGATTGGAGTGAAAACTGACCTTTTCCAGTCCTGTGGCCACTGCTGAGTTTTCCAAATTTGCTAACATGTTGCATTTTAACAGCATCGTCTTTTAGGATTTGAAATAGCTCAGTTGGAATTCCATCACCTCCACTAGCTTTGTTTATAGTAATGCTTCGTAAGACCCACTTGATTTTCACACCCCAGGATGTCTGGGTCTAGGTGAGTGACCACATAATCTTGGTCATCTGGGTCTTTAAGACCATTTTTGTACAGTTTTCCTGTGTATTCTTGCCACTTCTTCTTAATCTCTTCTGCTTCTGTTAGGTCCTTACTGTTACTGTCCTTTTTTATGCTGGTCCTTGCATGAAATGTTCCCTTGATATGTCCAATTTTCTTGAAGAGATCTCTAGTCTTTCCCATTCTATTGTTTTCCTCTATTTCTTTGCACTGTTCTTTGAAGAAGGCCTTCTTATCTCTCCCAGCTGTTCTCTGGAACTCTGAATGCAGTTGGGTATATCTTTCTCTTTCTCCTTTGCTCTTTGCTTCTCTTCTTTCCTCAGCTATTTGAAAAGCCTTATCAGACAACCACTTTGCCTTTTTGCATTTCTTTTTCTTTACAATGCTTTTGTTCACTGTCTCCAGTTCAATACTCTGAATCTGTTCATAATTCTTCAGACATTCTGTCTACGAAGTCTAATCTCTTGATTCTATTGGTCACCTCTGCTGTATAATCATAAGGGGTTTGATTTAAGTCATACCTGAATGGCCTAGTGGTTTTCCCTACTTGCTTTAATTTAAGCCTGAATTCTGCAGTAAAGAGCTTGTGATCTGGTTACAGGATATGTACATTTAACAAAGTAAATTTTTATAGTGTGTGTTTAGGTAAAAGGAGAAATAGTCATAAATATGTATGATGAATACAAATTACATAATGTACAAGTTTTCTAGGACCTCTCTTACAGAAAGCTGACTCTGTAAAATGCTTTTATTTGAACTTTGTGTTTGTGAAAGATCTACTGACATCATGGGTTGAAACAAATAACTGAAACCTTGAAAAGCATTTCTATTACTTTAAAAAAATTTTATGCATATATGAAGTCATAGTTCTTTTGTTCAAAGAATGACAATGGCGTACTTATGTATTTCTACTTCTAACGAAATTGATTAAATTGATGAGTTTCATTTTCTTTTTTAATCCTTAGAAAGTAGGTTAATCTTCTTCTACTGCTGTATTTGAAATGCTATCTAAATCAGGATCCCATCAGGAGACAGAAAGAATGCAGTAATTTGAATAGGAAAACTTTAATATAAAAATTATTTTAAAATGTCATATCTATCTATCATCTATCCTTCTATCTGCTTATAACTAAGAGGGAATAAAAGAGAATTCCACAGAATACCATGGGTCTGAGGGAGAGGGCCTAAGGAAGAGAATAACTTGGAAAGAGAACTATTCTCTCTGAGAGTGGGATGTAGACTTTGTTGAAAAGGATGTGTTTCCAGTTCACTGGGTAGTGGAGAGGTTTCCTGGCTTACTGAGTTGTCAGGACCAGAACTGATCCAAAGTCAATGAATTGAGGCTTGCTAGTGATGCTGTGTTTGTGTTTAAAGTTCTTATGCTTGCTTTGTGTTTAAAGTTCTCCAGACTTTAGTTGGGATTTATTTTAAGGTTTTGTACTTCCAATTTTAGCCTTGATCTGTATTTGAGTACTCATATGGCACTTCAGTCTGATTTTGAGTCAGACTATTCCGTTAGAAGCTGCCTGAGACATCTTTGGTCCATTCCTTTGGGACCAGGGAATCTTCACTGAAATTGGGATGAATTGTAGCCTTTAGAATGCATGTGTGCATGCTCAGTCATGTCCGATTTTTTGCAACTCTATGGACTGTGGCCCATTCTTGGTTCATAGGAATTTTTTTTTTTCAGGCAAGAGTACTGAAATCATTCAGTAGTTGGGCTAAATTATTGGATTGCTGTCTCTTCCTCCAGGGAAATCTTCCTGACCCAGACCTGTTTTATGGGAGCTGCCTAAAAAGACTGGCCTGGCTCCTCTGGAAGTAAACTGTTTCCTTAGAACTATAGGCTATTTGAGTGGCAGGCTGTTTGAACTAAGTTGTTTGAGCTTTAAACGGTTTAAGCTGTTTGAGAGCTATTCTTTTACTGTAGGGGAAAATACCTCTGAGGAAAGGGATTCCAGTTATCTGAATATTTTGGGAATACCCCTCACTACAGGAACTTTGGCTGATCTTATGTTTAAAAATCATGATCCTTCCTTATGGGCATTTCTAACTAAATGGACCTACCTGACCAAAGAGTATTTAGAATATCAATGGCCATTACAATGGGAAGCTTTTGAAATCCCCAAACTTACTTTTCTTTAAACTGAATTAGATTATTAGTTTTCTTAAAACAAAAATTTCTAGTACTGAAGGGAATGCCTATTTTGATGGGTATTTTGAGGCTTCCCAGGGTTATCAGGAGTTTTAAATTGCCTCTCTGCAAAATAAGACTTTAAGATTCACTGAAGTAAACAGCCAAAGAAAGAGAAAGTGGCTCCTAAGCCTCAAGCTCTTCTTCTTGGGCTTTGTCTCGGCATCTGCCTCTACTGCCATCCACCTCCTTCCTTTCCATACCACCTGTACCTTCAGCTCCCCCAATACTAATACTAATACCTCACTGAAATTCCTTTTTTTAAAAGAAACTTGTTCCACTCCCTTTTCCTCTGAACTTGTTAGAACCTTGTCCTTTGAAATTAAGCCTTCTAAGAATCCAGAGGTTAAACCTTTAATTTCTTATATTCCTTGGACTAAGTATTTTATTTTCTTGAGCTCCAAAGTCACTGCAGAGGGTGCCTGCAGCCACAAAATCAAAAGATGCTTGCTCCTTGGAAGAAAAGCTATCACAAACCTAGACAGCATATTAAAAAGCAGAGATATCAGTTTGCCGACAGAAGTCTGCATAGTCAAAGCTATGGTTTTTCCAATAGTCGTATATATTTGAGAGCTAGACCATAAAGAAGGCTGAGCACTGAAGAATAGATACTTTCAAACTCTGGTCAATCAAACTAGTCATTATATAGATCAAACCAGTCAATCCCAAAGGAGATCAACCCTGAATATTCATTGAAGGACTAATGGTGAAACTGAAGCTCCAACACTTTGGCCACATGATGTGAAGAGCTGGCTCAACAGAGAACAGACCCTGATGCTGGGAAAGATTGAAGGCAGGAGGAGAAGGGGACAACAGAGGATGAGTTGGTTGGATGGCATCACTGATTCAATGGACATGAGTTTGAGCAAACTTCAGGAGATGGTGAATGACAGGGAAGCCTGACATGCTGCAATCCAGGAGTCACAAAGAGTTGAACATAACTTAGCAACTGAACAACAAAAAGTGGACTAAAACTGAATTGCAAGCCACAGTCAAAGAATTTCCCAAAGTAATCAAAGATTCCCACAGATTTCCTAAGGAACTTAACACATCACTCAAACTTTTCAGCCTGGTTTCTCTGACTTATATCAACTAATTCTAGTTTGTATGCTTGTCAGCGAAGGCCAGCTGAGCACTTGATGAAAATCACAATTTGGGAAAACCCTAAAGCTTCTCTAGAATTACAACTGGGAGACCAGTCCATTAATTTATTTTATGGTCAGTTTCAGGCAATTGTTAGGTGATTTCATGAAGCAATTCCCAGGGATTTTTCAAAGCTTGTTAATTGGAACAAAACTCAGGCTTATAAACAAAAATCTGAATGATCTGTTCATGACTGTTACAACTGACTTCAGTTTATTTTGGGCTTCCCTGGTGGTTCAGATGGTAAAGAATCTGCCTGCAATGCAGGAGACCTGGGCTCAATCCCTGAGTTGGGAAGATCCCCTGGAGGAGGTTATGGCAACCCACTCCAGTATTCTTGCCTGAAGAATTCCGCTTTTCCTTCCAACATTGATGCCTCAAGGTAGATTTTAACTTTATGTATATTAATGTGCTGAATCAGGACCTTTGGTAGAAAGGATCCTGGTAGAAAGACCAAGATGGAATGGAAAAACCACTTCAGACTGAGTTGATCTAGCAAAGCAGTTCTCTTACACTCTAAGTGTGCATACACGCTGAGTCACTCAGTCATGTCTGACTCTGTGATCCATGTAACCCACCAGCCTCCTCTGTCCATGGGATTTTTCAGGCAAGAATACTGAAGTGGGATGCATTTCCTTCTCCAGGGGATCTTCCCAACAGGAATCAAAGTCTCTTAGTATCCTGCATTGGCAGGTGGATTCTTTACCACTAGTGCCCCCTCAAGACGGGTCACCTCAAAGGGAGGTCAGCAATATCTTTAATCTCAACAACAGCAATCAAAAGCTCCTAAACAAAACTAAAACTCCCCTGTGGTTAGTTACTCAGTCATGTCCAACTCTTTGGGACCCCAGGGACTGTAGCCTGCCAGGCTCCTCTGTCCATGGGGATTCTCCAGGCAAGCATACTGGAGTGGGGTGCCATGCCCTCCTCCAGGGGATCTTTCCAACCCAAGGATCAAACCCAGGTCTCCCGCGTTGCAGATGGATTCTTCACTGACTGAGGCACTAGGGAAGCCCAGGAATACTGAAGTGGGTAGCCTGTCCCTTCTCCAAGGGATTTTCCTGACCCAGGAATTGAACCAGGGTCTCCTGCATTGCAGGTGGATTCTTTACCAGCTGAGCTACCAGGACGCTCCAAACTCTTCTAGTTTCTGCTATTATTTGAAAGAGCCAGGGCACTAGAAAAGAGATTGTTACAAATGTAAGTGCTTTAGGCATCTCTAACCCTCTAACCAACCTTTCCAATATCTTCCTAATTTTCAATGGTGGGCTTCAAGAAAATACAGGGGCTCTTTCCAGTCCTTCCTTTTAATTAGCCTGGAGAAATATTTCTCCAGATTCGGTATGAATCTCTTCTAGCCTGAGTCATATTCTCTTTGCTCAACGCCACTACTGTACAACAGCCCCTTTGTTGGAGTACTAAAACAGTTCAAGTTGGAGGGGATCTTTATTGAAACTCAAGAGGCTCCTGTCTCTAATCATGTTTCCTTTTGTTTCAGCCTAGAGAGATACAAACCCTTTTCTTTTCTGTTCTCCCACCCCAATCAATTTATTAGGCTGAAATTTAGAAAAATATCATGTCAGAATTTCTTTCTCCCCCAAACAGAAAATAACTCTAGAATTTGATGATAGTCATCAAACTAACCAAACAGGTGAATTAAATGACCCTTGACATCTTTTCTTTGTTTCATCTCTGACGGTACTAGAACTGATTTTGTAAACACTGATCACTTACTCCTATTGAATCCTCTACCATCTTCCTTATGGGCAAAAATCTCCAACTGATATTGGCAAGATCACAGTGCACCTCCCATCAAGATTCAAATAGATCTCTTAAAACCTCTTCCAAGAATTAATCAATACTCTTTGAGTAAAGAAGCCCTTCAAGACATAAAGCTCATAATAAAAGATTATGAGGCTCAAGACCTCATTTTCTCTTGTAGTAGTTTATATAATATTCCTTTAAAAATAATTTTATTATTTATTTATGGCTGTGCTGGGTCTTTGCTGCTGTGTAGGCTTCTATCTGGAGAAGGTGATGGCACCCCACTCCAGTACTCTTGCCTGGAAAGTCCCATGGACGGAGGAACCTGGTAGGCTGCAGTCCATGGGGTCGCTAAGAGTTCGGCACTACTGAGCAACTTCACTTTCACTTTTCACGTTCATGCATTGGAGAAGGAAATGGCAACCCACTCCAGTGTTCTTGCCTGGGGAATCCCAGGGACGGGGGAGCATGGTGGGCTGCCATCTATGGGGTCGCACAGAGTCGGACACGACTGAAGCTACTTAGCAGCAGCAGCAGCAGCAGGCTTCTCTCTAGTTGTGGCAAGCGGGAGTTTCTCTTTAGTTGTGGTGCCCGGGGTACTCGTGGTGCATGGGGTTCTCTTGTTGCAGAACATGGTCTCTAGGGTGCATGGGCTTCAATAGTTGTGATTTGTGGGCTCAGTAGTTTCAGCTCCTGGGCTCTAGAGCACAGACTTTGTAGTGGTGCACAGGCTTAGTTGCTCTGCAGCATGTGGGGTCTTCCCGGATCAGGGGTCAAACCCATGTCTCCTACATTGGCAGGTGGATTCTTTTCTACTGAGCAACCAGGTGTATAACACTCATAATTTACTGGTAAATAAAACTAATAGCCAAGAGTGGAAGTTTGTCTAGGACCTCCAACAATAAACAGCATTGTTATCCCTGGACATCTTGTTATTGCTAATCCCCATATATTACTAACATTCATTCCCACAAGGAGCCATTTCTTTGCCGCTGTTGATTTATGCAGTGCGTTCTTTAGTGTTTCAGTTGATGAAGATATACCAGGCCTTTTTACCTTCAACAATTCACCTGGACAGTAATGCCTCAAGGTTTTACGGAGGGTCCTTATTTCTAGCAAATCATGAACCCTGACATGGATGATACGAAATTCCCTAGGGATTCTATTTCCCTGCAGTGTATCAATGATTAGCTTCCAAGTTCTCCCCAAATCTCCTCACATGAAGGCAGCATCCATTTGCTGGAGCTTTAAAGGGACATAAGGTTGCCAGAGTAAAATTGCAGTTTACCCTAACACAACTTTCACTTTTAGGGTCTCTGATATCAGAACAAGGGCTACAACTAGATCCAGATAGACTTCGTCATGTCCTAAATTTCCCAAAATCCAAAACTAAGAGCCAGCTGTGAGGTTTCCTGAGGCTCCTTGGTTTGGTTATTGCTGAAATTGGATTCCAATTTTTTTTCTCTTATATCCAAACTTTTGTACGTTTTACTAAACAGTGACAATCCCAATCCAATTTTATGGGAAGAACTGGACAACATAACATTTTAATGAAGAGTATGATGCACCCACTTGTCCTTGGGCATCCCAATATTTAGATTTTCTTTTCTGTCTTTCTTTTTTAAATATATATATATATATATATATATATATATATATATATATATATATATGAAAAGGAAGGAAATACTCTCGGCATACTCATCCACAAATACAGGGAACACTGTTGACCTATAGGGTTTTGACCCTTGCCTTAGGGCCATTATAGCCACTGCCCTATTAGATAAGGCTACATCTAACTGTAGAATTACCTTTAGCCATTTTTGTATCTTATGCAGTAGAAAATTTCCTGAATGCTCATCACACTCAACTTTTCTCACCCAGCTGTCTCACTTCCTATAAAGTCTTTTGTTAATTGCTTCTTATGTAACGCTTTTGTGTTGTAATCATCTTAACCCAGCTACTCTTGTCATCTCCATCACGGACAAAGTCCTTCACAATTTCTTAAGGCCGTTAGATCACCTTCTGACTCATCATAATGATGTATAGGAAACTTCTCTAAGTAATACCAACTTTTCATGGTTCACTGATAGTTCTTATTTTAAAGGTGATAGTGGCAAATAAGGTGCTAACTATTCTATTGCAGTTTCTTTTGATGTTGTTGAGGCAGCATCTTTACTACTACTTTAGCTAAGGACAAAATTACTAATATTTATGCATATAGTAGATATACTATTGGAATAGCTCATAATTTTAGAATGTTGTGGAAGCAACATGGCTTGCTTACTTCCTGCTGCTGCTGCTGCTAAGTCGCTTCAGTTGTGTCCAACTCTGTGTGACCCCATAGACGGCAGCCCACCAGGCTTCCCCATCCCTGGGATTGTCCAGGCAAGAACACTGGAGTGGGTTGCCATTTCCTTCTCCAGTGCATGAAAGTGAAAAGTGAAAGTGAAGCCTCTCAGTCATGTCCGACTGGTAGCGACACCATGGACTGCAGCCTACCAGGCTCCTCTACCCATGGGATTTTCCAGGCAAGAGTGCTGGAGTGGGTTGCCATTGCCTTCTCGGCCAGTGGAAATAAAATTAAAAATGGTCTTATGTTCAGGATTGTTGGGTGAAACACTTTTGCCTGCCACTTTAGCTATTATAAAAATTCTGGGGCATTCTATACTTGACTCTCTGGAAGCAAAAGGAAATTATTTTGTTGACATTTCTACAAAGAATGCTTTCCTTAAAGACACCAACAGCAGCCAAACCTCTGTCATAGTCCAAGAGAATGTTTCTCCAAATAATAATTTGGAAAAACTGGCTAGAAAAAAACAACAGTTGGCCTCAGAAAAAGATTAAAAAAAAGATTGGAAATTCAACTGTTGGTTTAGCAAAGAAAAAAAGTTCTGGTTTAGAGCAAATAACAACCCAGTCCTGTTGGAGACTCTAAAATTCCTAATTCTTAACCACTATACTAACATTAGTCCATTGACCTACTGACAGAAATGATAGCATTCACTAATAAATAATGATGGGGAAACAATAATAAGGTCCCAGAATGTGCCCTCATCTGTCCCACTTGTCCAAAGTACAACTCATGCAAGTCCAAGAACTGCTTCTAGACATTTCAAACTGCCTAATGGATGTTTCAAAATCTGGCAGATGGATTTCATATAACTTCCTCCATTTAATGGATATGAATATGTCCCAGTCATGGTCTGTCCGCCAAGCCACCTGGGAAGCCCCATATGTTTTCTGTTCTGGGCTGAAGTCTTCCCTTGCAGACAGGCTACTACTGCCACTTCTGTGGCTAAAGTCCTTTTGCAAAGGATTGTCACTGCCTGAGACACTCTTTTCCAGCTTCATTGTAATTGAGGAGCCCATTTTACTGACAAGGTGTTTCCACAAGTCTGCAATGTTTGGCCAGCTTTACAACACTTTTACTGTGCCTGCCACCTCTAATCCTCTGGTTTAGTTGAATACACCAGTGGCATTATAAATACTCAATTGGCCCAATTTGTAGAAACTCTCCAATTATCTTGGCCCAAAACATTGCTATTCATCCTTACAAGTTTCAAATCCACCACTTTCGGAACTTACAAACTTTAAACCTTTAAGACAATCCAGGATGCCCAATGCACTTGGCTCCTGCTTTCTTTTGACCCACAACTGATTTTAAAAAAGAGATACTCTAACACTGCAAAGGCCTAATTGCTTCTATTAAAAATAACCATGTTTTTGAAAAAAATGTTCAACATCCCTTATTATTAGAGAAAGGCAGATCAAAACTACAATGAAGTATCACCTCACGCTGGTCAGAATGGCTATCATCAAAAAATCTACAAGCAATAAACGCTGGAGAGGCTATGACCAAAAGGGAACCATCTTGCGTTTTGGTGGGAATGTAAAGTGATACAGTCACTATGGAGAACAGTATAGAGATTTCTTAAAAAACTAGGAATAACACTACTACATGAGCCAGCAATGCCACTGCTGGACATATACCCTGAGAAAACCATAATTGAAATGGACGCAGGCACCCCAGTGTTCACTGCAGTATTATTTATAATAGCCAGGACATGGAAGCAACCTATATGTCCATTGACAGATGAACGGATAAAGAAGTTGTGAGATATATATATACATACATACATACATATATATATATACACACATACATACATACATACATACATACACACATACATACATATATATATACATATACATACAGCAGAATATTACTCAGCCATCAAAAGGAACAAATTTGAGTCAGTTCCAATGAGGTAGATGAAACTAGAGCCTGATATACAGAATGAGGCAAGTCAGAAAGAGGAAAAACAATCTGAAAAAAAATATTGGATGTTAACTCATATATATGGAATCTAGAAAAATGGTACTGATGAAACTATTGGCAGGACAAGAATAGAGACTCAGATATAGAGAACAGATTTATAGAGACAGTGGGGACAGGAGAGAGTGGGATGAATTGAGACAGTAGCATTGAAATATTTACATTACCATATGTAAAATAGATAGCTAATAGGAAGTTGCTCAACCTGGTGATCTGTGACAGCCTAGAGGGGTGGAATGGGGTGGAAAGTGGGAGGGGAGTTCAAGAGGACAGGAACATATGTATGTCTATGGCTGATTCATGTTGATGCATGGCAGAAACCAATATAACATTGTAAAGCAAATATCCTCCAATAAAATAATCTCACTTCAATATTTATTTTAAAAGATCAAGTTTTGATAGTCTTTCACAGTGCCCTCTCAGGAGACAAAAGTATTAAGCATCACACTTTGCAACCTGGAGCTTTTGTCTGTAAAAAAAAGGCATCTCCAATAAAATTGTTTTTAACCTTGCTGTAGAGGCCCTGTGTTGCCAGACTCCAAGGAATATATTCTTGGATTCACATGACACATGGTAAGAAAGCACAAACCCTGGCTGGACTATAAGTAGACATATAAGTAGAATTTACTGAAATTGAATCAGGCAACATGAGGTAGTTTCCCTAAGATATTCAGATCAGACCTGTAGGAAGTTTCTCACCAAATCTTTGATGATGATGTAATGCTTCAGCTGATATCCAGCATCTGTGTTCTTGATAACATACAGTTGTAGTTGTTCAGTAGCTAAGTCGTGTTCGACTCTTTGCAACCCCTGGTCTGCAGCACACCAGGCTTCCCTGCCATTAACTGTCTCCTGGGGTTTGCTCAAACTCATGTCCATTGAGTCAGTGTTGCCATCTAACCGTCTCATCCTCTGTTGCCCCTTTCTCCTCTTGCCTTCAATCTTCCCTATCATCAAGGTCTTTTCCAGTGAGTCAAATCTTCACATTAGGCGGCCAAAGTATTGGAATTTCAGCTTCAGCATCAGTCCTTCCAATGAATATTCAGGGTTGATTTCCTTTAGTATTGACTAGTTTGGTCTCCTTGCTGTCCAAGGGATCAAGAATCTTATGATAACACATAGGATTTAAATAAAAAGTACCTGAGAGTTTTCCTTCCTACTTCTCTTTGTTACATGAATGTGATGAATAAGTTTGCAGTCTGTGCACTTTCCCTATACCTGAGACTCTATACCCAGGAAGTATCCTTCCTAGCACTGAGGGACAAAAAGGCATGAAACTGGAAAACCTGACTCTTGATCATTGATGAATTCAGAAAAAAATCTTCACCAAACTGGGGCAGTATAAAAAAATTAATAAACAGAACCTTCGATTAAATAAAGTCAGGAGATTAGAAAGGGGCGTGCTCATGCCCTGAGACAAGAGAAGAAGCCAACAGGAAGAGGAAAGACACCTCTTATTCCCTGTCAAGGGCTCAGTCAGTGAAGAGCCATGGACTCTTCACAATAGCCCTCCCAACTTTTTTTGACCCGTTATAGAAGTGTTTTCCTTCCTTTGCCTTGTGGGGACTTGCATGTGACTTGCCGTGGTTAGAGACCCTGAATTGCAATTCTTTGCTGATCCATATTTACTGGAGAAATATCTAGCAGTCTATTTGTTTTAGGTCATGAGGAGACACATTTCAGTATCAAAAGAGATAGCACAGTAGAGTTGGTGTTGAAAGGCAATAGATTGAGAACTGGTCAATGATTTATGCACTCAGCTGAACTTCAGTCTTCAGTCCATAGAGGGGAAAAAAAATTCTCAGTTTTTCTTTTTTAGCTTGTTTTTCTTGGCGGGGGGTGGGGGAGGGTGGGGGGGGGTGGGCGCTGTGTCATGTGGGATCTTAGTTCTCCAACCAGAGATTGAACTCACATTCCTTACATTGGAAGCTCAAAGTCTTAACCTCTGGACCACCAGGAAAGTCCCTGTCAGTGGTTTTTTTAAAAAGTTATATTTAAAATATAGAGAGGCAGAGTAAACATATGTCCCACCTTTTAGACTGTGATTCATCTCAGTTGTCAATGTTAATTATCACCTGAATATATGAACCAGAACTTAGATTTGAGGGTGGAAGACATAGGATGAGTAGCAGATATTTACAACAGCATCAGTAATAATAGGATTTCATGAACACAGTAATTATCAAGAACAGTTTATGTTCAGCCTGTGTTCCAGTAAGGTCTATAAGTGGTTCATCTATGTAGATTATCAATAAAAACTGTTAAGGGATCTCAGTTCAAAGAATCCACCTGAAATGCACAAGACCCCAGTTTGATTCCTGGGTCAGGAAGATCCACTGGAGAAGGGATAGCCTACCCACTCCAGTATTCTTGAGCTTCCCTTGTGGCTCAGCTGGGCAAGAATCTGCCTGCAATGCAGACCTGTGTTTGATCCCTGGGTTGGGAAGATTCACTGGAGAAGGAAAAGGCTACCCACTCCAGTATTCTGGCCTGAAGAATTCCAGTCCACGGGGTTGCAAAGAGTCAGACACGTCTGAGCGACTTTCACTTTCAAACACACTTGGGACGGAAGTGAAATTGACATTGTCACTTAAACATAGTTGGAAATTTATTCAACATTGATATCCTAGAATGTGACTGCTAAATAGTAGATGTTAAATAAATGTTGTTTGAATTAATAAATGTCTTAATTATTCCACTATTTTTGGTATCCACTATGTCCTGGACATTGTACCGTGTGCTAGAAATATAGCAATGTTCAAAACACAGTCTCTACCTAAAGAAGTACACAGTCCATTTTGCAGGAAATAATTCTTAAGGCTTTTGGAGATTCTCCTGAGTGGGAAGAGACGGTTGACGTTCTGATAGGGGCATATAGTTTCAGGGTCTTTAAAACAGGAATTATGTATATTCCTTTGTTTTCAGAGAAGCTGAAATTAGAAGACAGAATATTTTTTTTCTTCTCTCTTTCCTCATCTCTTACTCCTCCTACTTCTTCTTTTGCACAATTCCCCACTCTACATATTCAAAAGCATCAAATGGATATTTTTAAAAATTTAAGAAATATGTTAAGGTACTGGTTCACACATTAAAGTTTAATTCTATAGATAATAGTGAAGAAAATCACCATTTAGAGTCATTCTATACTTCATCATTTTCTTTTGTTTTCTCCCGTGTACCTACTCACTAGTCACTCTATTCAACAATGCTGCCTGTTCCTTGTTAGGATTTATTAAGTATTAAAAAATGTTATTACTGTTTAGTCTCATTCCTATCCTCTTACACACTAGGCTAAACACTCCTCATGATTATTCCTATTTTACGGAAGAGAAAATGCTAAGTAGCTTGTACAAGTCACATACATGATGACAATTTTTTTCATCACCTGCTGCCAAAGTTATTCTGCCTTTGATCCCATAGACCAATGGTTGGACCATTTCAAAATTGAATATTTAGAGTTATCTAATAACTAATTGGAGAAGGCAATGGCACCCTACTCCAGTATTCTTGGCTTGGAAAATCCCATAGATGGAGGAGCCTGGTGGGCTGTACTCCATGGGATCACGAAGTCAGACACGACTGAACAACTTCACTTTCACTTTTCACTGTCATGCATTGGAGAAGGAAATGGCAACCCACTCCGGTGTTCTTGCCTGGAGAATCCCAGGGACAGAAGAGCCTGGTGGGCTGCCATCTCTGGGGTTGCATAGAGTCGGACACTACTGAAGCGACTTAGCAGCAGCAGCAGCAATAAATAATTTCAGGCATTTAAATATGTTTTTTTAGTTTGCATGTTTTTATTCATCTTTTATTTTAGTTATATGTTTTGGAGATAAAATATTGAAACTTGGTCTTAAAGAAAGGAGGTGAAGTCGTTCAGTCTTGCTGACTCTTTGCAACCCCATGGACTGTAGCCTACTAGGGTCCTCTGTCCATGGAATTTTCCAGGCAAGAGTTCTGGAGTGGGTTGCCATTTCTTTCTCCAGGGGAATCTTTCCGACCCAGGGATTGAACCCAGGTCTCCCACATTGCAGGCAGATGCTTTACCATCTGAGCCACCAGGGAAGCCCTGGTCTTAAAAGTGGGGTGTAAAATGGATGTCTGTGTGTTCTTGTATGTGCTTGTTGGGCATAAAATGAAGAGGATTCCATTCTCTGTTTTTAGTGGGGTCTTTCATAAAGACTGTCTTTCAGAAGTCTGGATTAAAAAGACTGGCTCTGTACCTGCATAACACATTACTATTTCCCGACACTCAAAGGCTCTGTCATAGACATTCAGATCAATCCTGGTGCTAGTGGCAAGTAATAAGAGCCATCAGCCTCAGCTTTTCCTCTCCCATTGGGCACAGTTCAATAGCTATTTATTAGCTCTGACTGCTCATTTTATAGGTGAAACTTCATATTAGCACACAAAAGCCAAATAAATCTGAGTTCAAAGATGCACAATAGTTTCTGAATGAATTTTTACTGTTTATTGTGTGCCAAAAGGAGAAACAGAGAAAAAAGAAATCAGCAAAGAAAAGCTAAGCTGCTTGGAGTTGGGGTGGGAGAGTATATCTGTGCCCTGCAATATTTTGCTTCATTGGTTTTTATGTTTAAATATTTTATGCCACGTCTGCTTTTTTTTTTTTTTTTTGCTGGTTGTCAGTGCAAGTTTATAATTTTATGTCAGATGCTTGAATTATTCAATTAAAAAAACGTTAGCCTGAGCAAGCCATCCAAGACTGTAGAAAACAGCAAGCCATATAAAATAGATCGTATTTTTACTGGAACATGAACAAAAGTATAAAAAGTATAAATTTAATTCTGGAGGCAGTTGTGCAGGAATAGCCACAGCTAGAGGATTTCTGGTCAAACCCTTTTGTTTTCTATTACACACTATAGCAAAGAGCACCAGCTTCCTTTTTGTGCTTTGTTTGCAAGTTTTAATAATTCTTTCAGGTTTATTTTGGTACAGATACAGATCTTTCCCTGACTGTCTCCTCTGGGCTTCATTATTAAATAGCATGGCAGTGAAAACATTTGACATTGACATTGACAACATTTAAGAGAGAGATTGTCTGTGAGCCACAAACACCTAGTAAGCTTTTTTTTTTCTTCTTCACATATATATTCACAGTCTCCACCCTGACATTTTTGCCTCAGGAGGTCTGTTGGCTCCTAGGAATCTCCATCGTGAATGCAAAGCACCAAGGGTTATGTAGGTGGTTGAGGATGAACTAAATCATCCTTGCAGAAGTGAAACAATTCCAAAGGCAGTGACCTTCCTTAGCAAGTGCAAATTCAGATTATCTCAACTACTACTTTCTGTCTCTTCCCAGAAATATTCAGACTGGAGCTGTACTTGGATGTGACTGTTGTATCTGGGTAGCTTCCCTAGAACATGGTTCTGCATCAGACCCTCTTGTAAATAACTAGTGAAATCTTGCACAGCAGATACTTTTCATGAAAAAGATCTGCTTCTGGCAAGCAGAAACAGAGGATCTTATAACTGTGGTCAGAAACCATGGAAGAGAAGCTAGAGATGATGGTTTCTGTGTTTGATAGTTTGAGACAAATTAAAAAAAAAAAGATGGGAAAATGAAAACATAAACAGTCAAACAAATAGCTAAACATTATAAGTAATGGATTTTGACAATTAGGATAAAAGTGTTTGATATTGTTTAAAAATTATTGAATATTTTATCCAGCTTTTTAACTGCACCCTTAATCATTGATCTATTAGCTTGAATGTACATTGGTTTTATTTTGACTCATTTGAGTAACACTGTAATTAAGTCTTTGATATCTGTGTTGGCATACTATACATTAAAAAAAAGTACAAGTTCATTTACAAAAAAGAAAATACAAAAGAGGAATCAGTGAATTATTTCTTTATAGAATTTTATATATTCTTTATTATATAGTATAATTATATAATCTATATCATAATTTTAACACATTTTTATAATTTGGTGATTATTAATATTAACCTTAGGCAGTTTGGTGTGTGTTAGGTATCTAGTTACAGATTTCAAGAAGATACATAGATATTTGTGTTTTCATTAGCTGAGTAAAGGTATTTTTATAAATTGAAAGATAATTTGCTTTCAAAGTTGAAAGTAAATCTTAAAATTCAACTGATTATTAACACGTAAACTTAGAGTTTATTTTAAAAAATGGAGACCATTTAATGAAACTCTGAATTGACAGTTGCTAAAAGTAAAACTCAGATATCAACAGGCTGAAATGGTTTTGTTTTCAGTATTGCAACACTCAAAACACTGATTAATATATGTAAAGAAGCACAGGAATCAGCTCTGATTCTCATCTGATTCAAGTATTCCTGGGTTGACATTGCTTATACATTGGGGTTGGGGAACAGAACCAGTTACCTGGATTTCGTATTTTCAATTGCTTAGTTTTGTTTCTGTTGTTAAAACTATCCAAAAATATGGGATGATATAGGATAAAATGTTAAAATAAGTATGTGCTTATATCTGTATTGTTGGTTTTCAACATTGTCCATATGCTATGGGAAGTCAATGTATTACAAAAGTAGAAAAAATAAAAGAGAAAAAATGAGATCTCCTTGGCTTGTATGTTGAGGCAAGATTTTAGGAGTCATGGCGAAAAGTTGGGAGACCTGTTAGACTAAGTCAATCTATGCTTTCTATAATAATAAAATCACAATGTTTCCATAGCATACAGTAGTGAGAATTTCTATCTCATATATCTTTGGGTTGGCTAGATGTCTCTGTGGATCTTAACTGAGCTCATAAACTCATGACTCGTCTGTAGTTTGGCTAAAGAATGTTTCATTTTAATTTGGACCTGAATGAGGTCACTGAGCTCCACAGATTTGTTATCTTCCTCTTGGGACCATCAAATCAGGTAAGTATATTGCAATGTTAAAAGCACAAGAGACTTACTCTTTATACACAAGTACAGTGAGAGTCTTTGTCATTTTTTCTAAAATTTCATTTGCCAGAGCAAGTTGCATGACGAAAGTCAAGGGCTAGGGAAGTAAATACTACTTTTATTTCTGGAGGTTTTCCTTGGCCACATTGTTCAGCATGTGGAATGTCAGTTGCTCAACCAAGAATTGAACCCAAGCCACATTAATGAAATCACTGAATCCTAACCACTAGACAACCACTAGAAAACCCTTCCACTTTTGTTTTTAAGGATCTTAACAGTCACTTGGTGGGAAAAGGTGTCGCTAAAAGACTACATAATTGGGGTTAATATGAAGCTTTCCATCCCTGGTAGCTCAGCCGGTAAAGAATCTTCCTTCAGTGCAGGAGACCCGGGTTCGATCCCTGGGTCGGGAAGATCCCCTGGAGAAGGAAATGGCAACCCACTCCAGTATTCTTGTCTGGAAAACCCCAGGGATGGAGGAGACTGGCTGGCTACAGTCCATGGGGTCACACAGAGTCAGACACGACTGAGTGACTAAACCACCACCCCCACAAAGTAACTTGCAGTTGTTCATTCAGATTTTAGGGTTTAGACCAGCCCTGCAGCTATGGTAGTTATAAGAAGTGTAAGACTATGAATACAGCTTTAGGTAGTGAACGAGTGAGTATTGCGTACTCAGTCATGTCCAACTTTTTGAGACCCCATGGAAGTAGCATGCCAGACTCCTCTGTCTAAGGGATTTCCCAGGCAAAAATACTGGAGTGGGTTGCCATTTCCTCCACCAGAGAATCTTCCTGAGCCAGAGATAAAACCTGTGTCTCCTGTATTGGCAGGCAGATTCTTTACCTGGTGGCATTAATTGTAAAGAATCTGCCTGGCAATCAGGAGATGTAAGAGACACAGTTTCAGTCTCTGGGTGGGGAAGAGCCCCTGGAAGAGAAAATGGCAACCCACTCCAGTATTCTTGCCTGGAGAATCCCATGGACAGAGGAGCCTCATGGAGCTACAGTCCATGGGATCTCAAAGAGTCGAACATGACTGGAGATGGAGCACACAGCACAGAGCCATCTGGGAAGGCCTTTAGCCAGTGAGACGTATTGTGCTATAGGAGAGATGTCAATGAGGACTCCAAATTTCTTGTATGAGCAACTGGAAGGATAGGGTCATCATTAACTGAAATGTGAAATGTTGCATGTGATGGATTTAAGGGCAGTGGGGGGCGGGAGAGATAAATCAATTTAGGACAAGCTGAGTCTTGGATGTTAAAAGACATCTAATCAGAGATATTGGGTAGCACATTTTATATATAAATCTGAATTTATAGAAGAATGGTCTGGACTCAGATATAATTTTGGAAATTGCTCATTATAATATTTAGAGCCCTAAGTTTAGATGAAATTGCTAATTGATAGAAAAGAGAGGGAGGCCAAGGACATTTTAACATTAAGAGGCTTGGAAAATTCAGCAAAAAAGACTGAGAAGAAGTGACCCATAAGATAGAAAAAACGTTATCTGAGGAGGTTGCTGATGACTTTAGCAAGGACTGGCTCAAAGGATTGCACCACAAGGAGAAATCATATTTGGGATTTGCTGGGCTCCCTAAGTCTGAGGATTGGATTCTTTAGCAAACTTTGAAGAATTCTACTATTATCTTTTAAGATGCTGACTTTTCCTCCCCGCTAAATTTTCTTTCTTTAGTGTTTCCAGAGTATCTCTTAGAGACACGATACGCCATGTGACTTTATTCTCTACATGTTTTTACCACTCTATCACACTTTTAAACTCTTCATCCTTTTGCTCCCCCAATTTAGGTGACTTCTTTAGCTCTGTCTTCCAGTTTGCAAATTATCTATTTTTGTCTAATCTGCTTTTCATTCAATCCATTGAATTTTTAACTTCAGTGATCAAATTATCCTCAAATCTGCCTGTTTTTGTTTTCTCATTCTTCTGATTCATTTTTAACACAATCATTTTAAACACAGATTTTGTGATCTGTATAATTCTATCACCTGACATTCTTAGGAGTCAACTTCTGTTATTTATTTTTTATAAAACCAATACCTACTTTCCTCCTGTGTGTCCTAATTTTGGACTGGAAACTCATGTTTGGTGTGGCCTAAACTTGATAATACTGTGCAGCCTAATATGTGAAGTTTCATGTATAACTCAGTCCCTCCAGGATTACAGCAAATCCTCTTGGTGCTCTGCCAATATTCCCTCAGGCCTTACCATTTCTGTGCATGCAGGACTAACGTTCATCTGCCAGCATCTATATCTCTTTGCCTAAGAGTTTTCTTTGGCCACTTACTCTTACCGTGTGTACAGTGAGCGAGAAGTGTGCACAGGTTAATGCTGCACACCTTGACAAATGACTGACAGGAGTTGGTGTGCAAACACCTCCCTTGCTTCTGGGGTGGGATAGTTCTGACACATTCTATGTTAGCCCCAGATTTCCCCACTGGGAATAAGAGCCATTCATCCTCAGGGGAAACTCGCTTGATTATGCACCCTATCCTGGCTGCTCCCTTTTCCTGCCTTACCTTCTCCCTCCCTTGCTCACTCAAATACTTATCTCAGTGCCTATTTCAGGAGTACCCAGACTGAGACAGTGGTTATGAGTCCGGAACTAACTTTTCTCCAAAAGTCTAATTTTCAGAACTACTTTTTAAGGTTAAGTATCAGCTTTGGGTTCTCTGACACGCGGATATGGTGTGGGAGTGAATCCTGAATGAGTGCAAAGCAATGCTCTGCTTCTAAGGCTTCAGGGAAGACTTCTCCCCACTACCTAGTGACTGAGCAGAGGCAGAGGAACTATGCTGATATCAATTTGTGCCCCTGGAAAGATTATTTTCTAGTCTATAGCCCCGGGTTGAAGAAAGAGCATCTCATATTCTATGCTTTGTTCTGGGTTCATTCTGAGACTCCTGGGCCTATGGTATATTTCTGGAAGTGGAAGTATACTTCTAATTTTTTAGGAACAGTGATTAACAGAATCATAATGAAGACATGCACTTTCTTGGGCCAGGAAACTGGGAATTTTAATCACAGTACAAGAATAAACAATATGATACAGTATATAAGCTGATGCATACAAGAATTGGAGTTTATCAGAGATTGGGTCAAAAATGAGGAAATCTTACATTTCTCTTCTTTTAATTAACACTTTTGGTTCTGGAAAGTTGGCTAGGGAGAATTTTTCTCCCTTTCCTCCCCTTATAAATCTCTATGTAGTACCAATAAAATAGCCAAAGGAAAAAATTTTACTGAAGTTCCTGACATCTATTTGCTGCTGTTTGTGTTTATAAGGAAGAGATGAGTAACTGTCTTATTGGATGTTTATATTTATATTTTGCTCATTTGACTATGTAAGGATGTTGGTTCTCATAAACATTATTTTCTGTATTCATCACCTTCAATCAAGTGTTGCTGTTGTTCAGTTGTCCAGTTGTGTCTGACTCTTTGTGACTCCATGGACTGCAGCAAGCCAGAACTCCCTGTCCCTCACCATCTCCTGGGGTTTGCCCAAGTTCATGTTCCTTGTATTGGTGATGCCATCCAGCCATCTCATCTTCTGACACCCTCTTCTCCTTCTGCTTTCAATCTTTCCCAGTATCAGGGACTTTTCCAATGAGTTGTCTGTTTACATCTGATGATCAAAATATTGGAGCTTCAGCTTCAGCATCAGTCCTTCCAGTGACTATTCAGGGTTGATTTCCCTTAAGATTCACTGGTTTGATCTCCTTGCTGTCCAAGGGACTCTCAGGAGTATTATCCAGCACCACAGTTAGAGGGCATCAATTCTTTGGTGTTCTGCCTTCTTTACAACGTAATCTAGAGCTGTTTTAGTTACAGTAGAAGTGGGCTACCTGGCCTGTATTTCCTAACTAAATACAGCACCACCATCCTTGACTTCCGTCTTTGAAAATTTCTGACTTAACCCAATCTACCATGCAAATTTTAATGTCACAATGTTAATATGTTTTCAAATCAGTACAGCCACGGAATCAAATAACTTCAGTCAGTAATGAGACTTTCTTAATTGCATTAGTGTTAACTAAAAAGGTGCATTATGTGAGATTTGCAAGTTAAGTTTTATTTGGGGCAAAATGAGGACTGCAGTCCAAGAGACAGTACCTCAGATAGCTCTGAGAGACTGCTCCGAAGAGGAGTGGGGGGAGGTCAATATATAAGATTTTGGTGATGAAGGAGTTCAATGCAATCAAGGGCTTATTTTACAAAAGGTTTTTTGCTAGTCACTAGGAACTGATATCACCATGAAGGGATTTAGTGCTTTTCTAGATATGAGGAAATGCAAGGATTGGGATCATGAAATCATTTCTTGAAAATATCTAACTATCTAAAGACCTGTTCCACCAGGTTCCCTGGAGCCCAGGGTGCCTCACTCTCCACGCTGAATTCCCTTCAGAGAGTGTTGAAGGTCAGCAGCTGGAGCAACACAGGCAGATGGCAAATACCCTTGTTTTTCAGTCACTGGCAAATGCTCAAGTGCCAATTTGTAGTTGACAGAAGTGTCGGTTGCCTGTAAAACAGACAAGCTCAAGTTGAGCATACAATAGATTCTTAAACGTATACTCAATTTGCTCCAGAGCATTTAAGATCATACTACCATTATTAGATTAGTCTGAGTTTCCCAGAAAACAGAACCAATAGAATATATATACCATAAGAAATTGTCTTAGAGATTTTAGTCTTCACAGAGTTCAAGATCTGAAGTTAGGAAGCTGGAGACCCAGGAGAGCTGATAGTATAATTCTTGTCTTGTACAGATTTTGAAGGTCAAAGAACGAGAAGAGCTGATGGTGTAAGTTTCAGTCCAAGTCTAAGCGTAGAAAATCCATGTCTCTGCTTAAAGACAGGCAAAGAGAAAAAAATTCTTACCCAGTTTTATTCTACTTAGGCCTTCAACAGATTGGGTAAAGCCCACCCACACTATGGAGGGCAATTTGCTTTACTCAGTTTGCTGATTCAAAGGTTACTCTCACCCCGAAGTTCCTTTACAGACACATCCAGAATAATGTTTTGCTAAATGTCTGAGCACCCATGGCCCAGTCAAAATGACACATAAAATCGACCATCACAAGTTCACCCCTTGTTATTATGGTACCCATAAACATCTCCTCAAATCATGTATCTCCAAAAAGACAATAAGGTCAAAATTCATCTAACATGAAATACCTATTCTGTGTACAACTGAAAATGCATTAACCTCTTGCCTCGAAGAGGAGGCAAAGTCCTTGAGTGCTTAATTTTCTCACTGATATTCTCTAACTTACCAACTATCATGTAAAATTAACAATATTTAAATAGTATGGCATAATGTCAATACAACTTAATGACTTTACATGTTTATAACAATATATGGAAACAATTGACTTTATTGTATTTATGTTACATTAGAGAATAAGAGAAAAAAGAAAATAAAAATGTTTGTCTAAAATATACATATATTTATTTAGTTCTTTGGCCCATTTTTTGATTGGGTAGTTTATTTTTCTGGAATTGAGCTGCATAAGTTGCTTGTATATTTTTGAGATTAGTTGTTTGTCAGTTGCTTCATTTGCTATTATTTTCTCCCATTCAGAAGGCTGTCTTTTCACCTTGCTTATATTTTCCTTTGTTGTGCAGAAGCTTTTAATTTTAATTAGATCCCATTTGTTTATTTTTGCTTTTATTTCCAGAATTCTGGGAGGTGGATCATAGAGGATCCTGCTGTGATTTATGTCTGAGAGTGTTTTGCCTATGCTCTCCTCTAGGAGTTTTATAGTTTCTGGTCTTACATTTAGATCTTTAATCCATTTTGAGTTTATTTTTGTGTAGGGTGTTAGAAAGTGATCTAGTTTCATTCTTTTACAAGCGGTTGACCAGTTTTCCCAGCACCACTTGTTAAAGAGATTGTCTTTACTCCATTGTATATTCTTGCCTCCTTTGTCAAAGATAAGGTGTCCATATGTGTGTGGATTTATCTCTGGGCTTTCTATTTTGTTCCACTGATCTATATGTCTGTCTTTGTGCAAACCAGTACAGCCACTATGGAGAACAGTGTGGAGATTCCTTAAAAAATTGCAAATAGAACTACCTTATGACCCAGCAATCCCACTGCTGGGCATACACACCGAGGAAACCAGAATTGAAAGAGACACATGTACCCCAATGTTCATTGCAGCACTGTTTATAATAGCCAGGACATGGAAACAACCTAGATGTCCAACAGCAGATGAATGGATAAGAAAGCTGTGGTACATATATACAATGGAGTATTACTCAGCCGTTAAAAAGAATTCATTTGAATCAGTTCTGATGAGATGGATGAAACTGGAGCCGATTATACAGAGTGAAGTAAGCCAGAAAGAAAAACACCAATACAGTATACTAACACATATATATGGAATTTAGAAAGATGGCAATGACAACCCTGTATGCAAGACAGGAAAAAAGACACAGATGTGTATAATGGACTTTTGGACTCAGAGGGAGAGGGTGGGATGATTTGGGAGAATGGCATTCTAACATGTATACTATCATGTAAGAATTGAATCACCAGTCTATGTCTGACGCAGGATACAGCATGCTTGGGGCTGGTGCATGGGGATGACCCACAGAGATGTTATGGGGAGGGAGGTGGGAGGGGGGTTCATGTTTGGGAACACCTGTAAGAATTAAAGATTTTAAAATTTAAAAAATAAAAAACTAAAAAAAAATAAAAAATAAAAAAAATAAAACATTATCTGATAAAAAATAAAAAATACATATATTTATATATTCTATCTATACATGCACAGATGTATTCATAACAAAATAAAGAATACCAATGACACAGTCTTCATGGCTATAACTGGTCACATGGTGACAGCTGATATTTTATGACTACTTTTTTCCACTAGCCACTTCCTTTACCTTTAGCAAGAAATCAGTTAGTTACAGTTCTAACCTGGTAGAATGATCCAAGTCTTCATTGCTGAAAGATATGGGCCATTAGTACCCCTACCTAAGTTCAGTTATAATTTCCCATTGAGCTTAATCAGAGTATGGCAATGTTACGAGATATCCAAAAGGATCTCCTATATTCCATCTTTCCATTGTGGAGTAAGAATCCAATTTTCTCTTGCTAGTCAGGATCAATTAACTCAGCCATCATGGTAACTCCCTTCTTTGCTTATTGATCATAGGAGTGAGAAGTGCAAAGTGGCCAGGTGGCAATCTTAATTACTACTTAAGAGGAATCATTGTTGTGTTTCCTGGTGGAAACATTTCTACCTTTGGAATTAAGACTGGCAGAGCAAAGGTCACAGAACAGGAAACACATTTTACTAGCGGATCACTAGAGGTAATGCCATTTGACACTGCTTTCGTTTATGCTCCTTGATTCCTGAATCCATGAATCCTACTTATGGGAGAAACACCACCAGCTACTGAAATGAGATTCAGAACAGATAAGGCCTTCTGGAGTACCTTGTGCCAGCCCTTAAGACACCTAGTTGGCACTTTACCTGAGTCTTCAAAAGGCCGTTTTACCATTCTATCAAGCCAGCTGCTTCAGGATGGTGGAAAACAGAAAAATCGCCGAATTTCATGAGCACGGACCCATTGCTGCTCTCCACTTGCTGTGAAGTGAGTTATTTGATCAGAAGCAATGAAGTGTGGAATACTATAATGATGGATTAGTCATTCTGGAAACCACAGAGAGTAGTTTTGGCAGAATCATTGCATGCAGGGAAGCCAAATTCATATCCAGAGTGTCTATTCCAGTGAAAACAAAGTGTTTCCCCTTTCGTGGTAGAAATGTTACAATGTCAAAATTGGTCTGAGAAAGTTTCCTACTCCTTTCTGCCATGTGAGAACACAGGAGTTTTCAAACCAGAAGAAGCTCTTTGGCAGAACCTGACTGTGGTGTTGGAGAAGACTCTTGAGAGTCCTTGAACTGCAAGGAGATCCAACCAGTCCATTCTAAAGGAGATCGGTTCTGGGTGTTCTTTGGAAGGAATGATGCTAAAGTTGAAACTCCAGTACTTTGGCCACCTCATGTAAAGAGGTGACTCATTGGAAAAGACTCTGATGCTGGGAGGGATTGGGGGCAGGAGGAGAAGGGGATGACAGAGATGAGTTGGATGAGATGGCTGGATGGCATCACCGACTCGATGGATGTGAGTTTGAGTGAACTCCGGGAGTTGGTGATGGACAGGGAGGCCTGGCGTGCTGCTATTCATGGGGTCGCAAAGAGTAGGACAAAACTGAGTGACTGAACTGAACTGACTGACTGACTGACATGCTAGCACCCTGACCTTGTACTTACAGTCTCTAGGACAGTGAGCAGTAAGTTTCTGCAGTTTATAAGCCATCCAGTCTATTGTGTTTTGTTATAACAACCCAAACAGACTGACAGTGAGAAACCAGGTGGTCTGCTTGAAGTTCTGCCCACTGGGAGGAATTCCATTTATCACTGTCCTCAGGGGTGTTCCAGAAAGGAGCTGTAGTGCTGCAGTTGTCCACTCTCAAGTGGTGCCCAGATATTGTGCAGAACCATCTGCAAACCAGGCAAGAATCTTCTCCTCCTCTGTCAACTTATGGTAGGGAATTTCCCATTAAGACACAGGCTGCGAAAGAAATGGTCGTATAACAGGAGTGGGGACCATGGGCATTTTGGTCATTGTTCATGTAAGTTACTTGTGCCTTCTGGGCACATGGCAGAACACTGCCGTGTGGTGGACACCCAACTTTATAGTTCAGATATTACCCAGTTCATAATGTGTAGCTCTGACCGCATGGTATCTGGTGGCTCACGGTTAAGTGTTCAAGACCTGGTAGCAGGGTTAGAACTGCTTCTCAAAGGACTGCTTCTCTTTCTTGTGGAGGATGGTAGGATTTTTGTCCCCAAATCCCAAAGGCCTGTGCTATGTGTGACTCACCTATAGGGATCTGTCAAAGGATACAAACTGCATCCCTATCTACCGTTAACATCTTCAGTCCACTTTGAATCTGCCAGATCATATGACTCAGGGCAGCTTGCACGGTAGCCTGGACCTGTTGCTGAGCCCTCTGCTGTTCTGGGCCCACTTGAAACTAGCAGCTTTTTGGGTCGCTCAGTAAATAAGCTGAAATAACATACCTACATGAGGAAAATATTACCTCCCACATCCAAAGAACTCCCCTGGACATTGCCTGTCTTTCTTGGTATGAGGAGAGGTGAGATGAAACAACTTGTCCTTCACTTTAGAAAGGGTATCTTGACATGTCTGCACCACTGGATGCCTAGAAATTTTATTAGGTAGAAGACCTCTGATTTTTCATTGGATTTATTTCCCACCCCCTGTTCAGTTCAGTCACTCAGTCATGTCCAACTCTTTGAGACCCCATGAATTGCAGCACGCCAGGCTTCCCTGTCCATCACCAACTCCCAGAGTTCACTCAAACTCACGTCCATCGAGTTGGTGATGCCATCTCATCCTCTGTTGTCCCCTTCTCCTCCTGCCCCCAATCCCTCCCAGCATCAGAGTCTTTTTCAATGAGTCAGTTCTTTGCATGAGGTGGCCAAAGTACTGGAGTTTTAGCTTTAGCATCATTCCTTCCAAAGAACATCAGGACTGATCTCCTTTAGGATGGACTGGTTGGAGCTCCTTGCAGTCCAAGGGACTCTCAAGAGTCTTCTCCAACACCACAGTTCAAAAGCATCAATTCTTCAGGGCTCAGCTTTCTTCACCCCCTGACATGTTCTTAAATATCTTGTCAATAAGTCTGGAATAGTAGCTATTTCTTGCTCACTAGTTTCAGTCAGTGTAATATCATTAGCGTAATGAACCTGTGTGATATCTTATGGGAGGGAAAAGAGATCAGGATCCCTGTGAACTAAATTATGACATAGAGCTAGAGAGTTGATATACCCCTGAGGTAGGACAGTGAAGATGTGTTCCTTTTCTTACCAGCTGAGAGCAAACAGCTTCTGGTGGGTTTTACGGACAAGTGGGTTTTCTGGAGAAATCAGCTTTTGTCAGATCAGTAACTGCTACCAAGTACTAGGGGATTTGTTAGTTACTGAAGCAATGAAATCACATCTGGTAGATCAGAAGTAATTGGAGTTACCACCTCACAATTTACAATAAGCCACTGTTATTCTCTAAGATCCATCTCTCTTCTGCCCAAATCATATAGACGAGTTTCATGGGGATGTGGTGAGAATCATCACCCTTGCATCTTTCAAGTCCTTGATGATGGAATTAACATTGGATGCCTCTAGGAATGCTGGATTGTTGTTTCTGGTTTGCTATCTTCCTTAGTAGAAACAGTTCTAGTGCATTCTACCTGGCCCTTACTTCACAGATTCAGTTCAGTTCAGTTCAGTCGCTCAGTCGTGTCCGACTCTTTGCGACCCCATGAATCGCAGCATGCCAGGCCTCCCTGTCCATGGAACCAATATGAGGATTCTGCCAGCTGCTGAGTATATCTGTTCCAATTATGCATCCCAGAACTGAGGAAATAATCACAGGATGTGTTTGTAGCCCACTGTGAGACGAACCTGAGTTGACACTCCAGGGATCACCTGACCTCCAATAAGCCCTGAAGGTTACGCTGGCCAGTGGGCTGCAGTGACGTTTGGTCTCTTTGGATCAGTGTCAGTTCAGAACAAGTAGCCAGTAGTCCCTGGCAAGTCTGATTATTTTCTTCTTTCCAGTCTATAGTTACCCTGGTGAAAAGACCATAGGTCACTTTGGGGAAGGCTAGAAGACAGTATAAACTTTTGATAGTATTCATGGGTCCTTCCTCAAGGGACCTAGTCTCCCCTCCATTTAAGGGATTCTGGGTCTACAAACTGGCTCAGGTTTGGTAACTGATTAAAGGGTCCTGGTTCTCTGTGTTTCTCTTACAACTTAGACTTTTGTTCAATTGATCTAGAAATTTTCTGCTTATACAGTTAAAGTAAGAATTTAGTAGGTTTCCTATCTATCATACTTCACTTCTGCTGCTGCTGCTAAGTCGCTTCAGTAGTGTCTGACTCTGTGCAACCCCATAGATGGCAGCCCACCAGGCTCCCCCGTCCCTGGGATTCTCTAGGCAAGAACACTGGAGTGGGTTACCATTTCCTTCTCCAATGCATGGAAGTAAAAAGTAAAAGGGAAGTCGCTCAGTCATGTCTGACTCTTCACGACCCCATGGACTGCAGCCCACCAGGCTCCTCCGTCCATGGGACTTTCCAGGCAAAAGTACTGGAGTGGTTGCCATTGCCTTCTCCATCACTTCTAGTAACACCAGAATCAACTAGATCTTCATGAATTAGACTATTTTGATTGTTGCTTTGACTCTGACTCGGCTCTACACTATGACGACCGCATCCATCTTCCCCCTGGCAGTTGAGTGGTGCCACTTTGCCCCTGCCACCAAAACATATTATTACACTCACTGCATTTAGATTCTCCAATTTGGTGACCAAATTTTCCATTGCAAGATCTGACCTACAAAGAAGAGCTATCATAGAACTCTTCAAACATGCCTGGGCTCCCTTCACAGATTTCCTTCTCAGTATTGATGAAAGGCATGCCTTCTGGGGCTTCCTAGTGGAGGTGAGAAAATATTAAATGATAAATGAACTCTAATGTTGCAATCTCTCTAAGACTTTAAGTCTTTTGTTTTACATTAAATAAAGGCAGGTCTTCCAAAGAAAACACATCAAAATTTTGGGGCTCACTGTCCCCATTTCAACTTATAGTACTTCATTTTTTCCCAATCAATGCCCATGCAAGCTAGAATCAAGATTGCCAGGAGAAATATCAATAACCTCAGATATGCAGATAACACCACCCTTATGGCAGAAAGTGAAGAAGAACTAAAGAGTCTCTCGATGAAAGTGAAAGAGGAGAGTGAAAAAGCTGGCTTAAAACTCAACATTCAAAAAAATGAAAATCATGGCATCCAGTCCCATCACTTCTTGGCAAATAGATGGGGAAACAATGGAAACAGTGACAGATTACTTCTTTGGGCTCCAAAATCAAGATGGCTACAGATGGTGACTATAGCCATAAATTAAAAGGCACTTGCTCATTGGAAGAAAAGCTATGACCAACCTAGACAGCATATTCAAAAGCGCAGACATTAATTTGCCAACAGAGGCTCATATAGTCAAAGCTATGGTTTCTCCAATAGTCATGTATGGAGGTGAAAGTTGGACTATAAAGAAAGCTGAGCACTGAAGAATTGATGCTTTTGAACTGTGGTGTTGGAGAAGACTCTTGAAAGTCCTTTGGACAGCAAAGAGACCAAACCAGTCCTAAAGGAAATCAATCCTGAATATTCATTGGAAGGACTGATGCTGAAGCTCCAATACTGTGGCCACCTGATGCAAAGAGTTGACTCATTAGGAAAGACCCTGATGCTGGGAAAGATTGAAGGCAGGAGGAGAAGGGGACGACAGAGGATGAGATGATTGGATGGCATCCCCTACATGATGGACATGAGTTTGAGCAAGCTCTGGCAGTTGGTGATGGACAGGGAAGACTGGCTTGCTGCAGTCCATGGGGTCAAAGAGTTGGATCTGTGAAATACAACTTGTGTTCTAATTCAGCCAGTCACGGGATAATATTCTACATTTGATTTTCAGGAGTCAACCCTGTGGCTACAGGAGGTAAGGGTCTCTTTAAGGGCACATAATGAAGCATTCAATTCATTTATGTGGCACTTGAATTGGGAATTCAAATCCCTGAGCTCATCCTTTTCTTTCAACATTTTGTCCAGTGACATTTAGAAGCAACCAGGTAATCTCATTATATTTACTAGATTTCAAAAAGTGTTAGAAAGTATCCCATAGTTAACCTAACTCCTTGCCTTTTTATGTGGTTGATTGGGAACATCCATTGGGTTATATTTTGTGTATCTCTATTGGCAGATCATGCCAAGCAAGAGA
This sequence comes from Capra hircus, assembly GCF_001704415.2. NCBI lineage: Eukaryota > Metazoa > Chordata > Mammalia > Artiodactyla > Bovidae > Capra > Capra hircus. The sequence goes on from NC_030827.1 coordinate 15,714,770, forward strand.
AGACAAATTGAGGACAATAAGTCAAAGAAAAGGCGTTCTTTCTTACTCAGTCTTTTGTTCTATTTAGGCCTTCAGCAAATTAGATGAGGCTCATTTGCATTAGGGAGGGCAATCTGCTTTACTCAGCCTACCTATTTAATTGTTTATCTCACCCAGAAGCATCCTCACAGACACGTCCATAAATGATGTTTGACCAAATATCTAGGCATACTTGACCAAATCAAGTTGACACATTAAATTAGCAGTCTCAGCTCCTAATAATGATATATGTACCTTGATTTTATTGAAGATACAAATTTATTCATGATAATTACAGATATTGGGTAATTATTATTTTTCTTCCTATGGTGATGGTTGAAAATTTGGACATCTATCTAGTGAACAAATTATGAAATCTTTTTCTTTGTCTTCCAGTATATGAGCTTCTAATCTCCTTGTCATCACTTAAATCACCTTTATTAGGTTTGCATAAGTATCATTTCAGAGAAGGCAATGGCACCCCACTCCAGTACTCTTGCCTGGAACATCCCATGGATGGAGGAGCCTGGTAGGCTGCAGTCCATGGGGTCACTAAGAGTCGGGCACAACTGAGTGACTTCACTTTCACTTTTCACTTTCATGCATTGGAGAAGGAAATGGCAACCCACTCCAGTGTTCTTGCCTGAGAATCCCAGGGACAGGGGAGCCTGGTGGGCTGCCATCTATGGGGTCGCACAGAGTCAGACACGACTGAAGTGACTTAGCAGCAGCAGGCATCATTTTGGGATATTGGTAAAAACAAAGATTTCTGGAATTCATTTCTAGAGATTCTGACTTGAAAGAACTGGGACATATCCCAGGACTCTGTGTCTTTAACAGTAATTCTAGTACCAGAAGTTCAAATTTGTACTTTGAGAAATACTGACTTGTATCATGGTCATTAACAAAAAATGGAAAATTCATGGCTTTATAGGCAGCCTGTGACTTAAAATAACATTCATTTTTTTTTTTCCTTTTATTTTGTGAGACTTGTTTTAAAACAATTTCCTCCCAAAGTATTTTGAACCCATTTTCTTTTGAAGTCTTACACAAAGTGTTTGTCACATGGCTGGCATTCCTGAGCTCTAAGATGAGTATCTAACAGATATTCCAGTCCTATCATCCTGCTCTTGGAAACACAATTCTCATTTTGCACCTGACCTTCTGCATATCAGTATGCAGAGCCCATCCACCTCACTCAATACAATTGAGCCCGTCCACCTCACTCAATACAATTGGCATTAGCTTGAGAGAGGCTGTCACCTCTCTCTTTGGTGTCCGGATGCAATTATTGCAATTCCCACACTTTTTTCCCTCCCTTAGATTTAGTTCTTTCTCATTTCTAGACTTGTTCACATATTTCATGAGACATAACAGAGAAAAATAACTGTTAGTATAATGAGCCTGAAAATTAATAATTTCCTTTAATATTTTTTTTTCTTTCTTGTTGGTGCTCTTTAATGAAAATTTAGGAAGGGGAACCAATAGATGGGCCCTAAAGGGCTTTCTCATTACTCAAATTCTAGGTGGAAGATGAAAATTTAATGTCATGTCCAATAATTATTGTAAGTGTGCTATCACTCACATCTTTTACCAGTAAAATATCTGTAATAATTTATTACTATTTTGTCTTTGTTTTACCTACATAGAAGTTAGATACATGGAGCAAACGCACTGGTAGGTAGGATTCTACCATTTAGACACCATCTTAGAAGGATAGCTGCTGTTGTATGAAGGTGAGAAAAACAAATTTCCTGGAAATAGCAAGATGTGTATAATAGTTTAAGACTTGAGTTAGTTAAATCATAAGTAGCATCCACTTGACCTATGTTGACAAATACAGTAGCTACCAGCTGCATGTGGCTATTTAAATTTAAATGCATTTGTTATGTTAAATAAAATTTAGTCTCACTAAACAATTTCAAAAACTCAAAACACAAATTTAGCCAGTTGTAGCCAAGCAATATAGAACACTTCCATCAGAAAGTTCTACTAGACAGTAATACATTAGGCTCTCCTAGCCCAGCTGAACATACTTGAGCAGGGAGGGTAGGGGTGGGGGAAGTATCTTCTCTGTAAACTGCTGATACTATTGTTTATTTCAATTAATCTCTTGGGTTAAGATGATTTTTGAGAAAATTTTGTTCTAGAAAATTCCACTTAGGACTGTGCTGAGTGGCACTAGAACTGCCTGTACCAACTATGATATATTTCTGAAGTGTGAATACGTGTCTTTACCAACAATTAAGCTGTTATTGTTTTTCCCATATGAGTCCCTGGACTTACAGATAGCAGATGAGTACTCTACAATGAGTTAATGCCTGACAAACTTACCTTACTCTGTTTTTATTTGGAGGACAAAAATTTTTATTTTAAACTATATTTATAAATTACTTTGTGGGTGTTTTCTGCTTAAGAAAATCTGAAAAACTCATGAGGAACTGATTTTTCTGAAAATCACTTTCCACTGAAAGTGAATCATTTGCTTTGTATAAAATAAATTTATTTTTTATTTTCTTTGTATTAAAAAAGAAACTTTTGAAATAAAATATTTATTGACAAAATTAAAATCCAACCTGATATATTTTATCATTATATTGCTTCCAAAGTTTATGGGTTCACCCTCCACTGACAACTCCAAATAACTGCTTTCCAGGTCCTTGCCAGAGATTTCAACTTTCAGTTCTATAATTCTACCTTTTATAAACATGCCTGGCTGTGAAAAGATAATGAAGGATATCATCAACAATGTATAATTGGGCTCATTATATATCTTCATTAAAATAAAAAAAGTATAATTTGAAAAATACAAGTATTACTTCCTATCTCAATTCTCCCCATAATTATTCTGTTTTGACCCAGATTCAGCTGTCTGAATCAGTTATCTGGAATAAAGTACACATGCTAGTTTGTTTTAGCAAAATTGAGGACAGAAGGGCATGAAGTGGGCTGCAACTATACTATAGTTATTGCTTTGAAAAATAAACAATAGCCAAGACATGGGAACAGCTTAAGTGTCCATCAAAAGATAAATGGATAAACAAAATGTGCTATATATGTATGTGTTTATATATATATATATATATATATATATATATATTTGTTTAGTTGCTAAGTCATGTGTGACCCTTTGCGACCCATGGATATAGCCCGCAAGACTCTTCTGTCCATGGGATTTCCCAGGCAAGAATACTAGAGTGGGTTTCCATTTCATCCCAAGGAGATCTTCCTGACCCATGTAGTGAACCTGCATCCCTTTTCATGGGTCAGCCTTGCTAATCTTGTTTGTAGGAAAGCTTGCCTTTTTCTAGGCAGCTGAAACATTAAAACTTTCATTTGTCACTCAGCTACGATATATCCCTTGATGTTTCCTGTGTGACATGTCTGTAGAGCCCTCTTTTTAGAAAGATTCAGGCATTTCTACTTATTCTAGTAGAGAAACCAAATACAAATACTATCCATCTATGTAAATACAGATAGATAGAGATATTACGTATCTGTAAATGTCAATGCAAAGTGGGAAACAAAAATATACTGCAGAGAACATGATACTTTCTAGAGTTCACCCAGAAACTACATCTCCTCTGCTGTCTCACTTTACTCCCATGCACCTGTGTCCACTTTCACTTTCTTGGATTTTTAATGTCCCTTCCTTCCTGCAACAGACTTTGTGGACTCTCTTCCTTTGCATGCAAAGCTCATTCTTCCCTTATTTACCTTGTTGGCTCTAATTCAACTTCTACATCTGAGTTCAAATGTCATTTCCTTGGAGAAGTCTTTCTGATCTTTTTATTATTATTATTCCTTGTACCATTTCACTATTAATAATAGCTCATATACCATTGTGATTTAAAACTTTTTATTATTTGATTCATGCCTCTATCTTCTGTCAGAATGTAAGCCACTTAGAGTCAGAGAATATTTGTCTTTGCACGCCATTTTGTCCTTAGTACACAGTATAGTGTAATGAACACAAAGCTGATTTTTGTCTTACAGTTTGCTTTGTTTTATGTTTAACACATTGGCATAGTTCTGTAGGTTCTATCTGTATATGTGACTTAGCTTATTTGAGAGCCACTGTAAAGCTTTGTCTAATTTTTCATCTCATTCATCATAAGAGTTTGCTGTTTTTAGGAGAGTTATACTCATTCAATTTCATAGTTTACTAAGATGAAATTGTACAAATTTCTACTGACTGGTTTATAGTGATTTTCCTCAGCTTCACAAGTAGATAGAATCTACTTGTGAAGCTACTTGTTCATAGATCCCTTTGGAGGAAGAAACAGAAGCTTGTCCAGGACTTCACACCTGCAATGATTTCTTGATCTGTGTATCTCTAAGATCTATCACAAGTATCTCTAGATGGAGCTATTTAACCTTCTCTCTTATAAACTAAAACTATAAGCAATGAAATTAAAGGAACTTGCCTAACATTGTTTCTAGGATCCTAGGCCACAACTTGAAGATGGCTTGATGCTGGAGGTTCCTGATCATGTGTCCTGACTTCTTTCTTCTCTTTACCTTTTTCTTTATCACCAAAGCTAGTAAATCCCAGGTATGAGAAAAATAATTCTACCTTTGGTCTAATATTAATAGGAATATTTTTTGCTTACATCATTATTTTTCCTGAAGAATCAACATGTTTCACTGACCAAACTGGCAAGCATTGCCTATGGAGTGGTAGGTTTAAAGAAATCCGTACTAATGTACTAGCAAAAACAAAAATCAGAAAACAAGTGCAAGGCAGTGGGAAAAACTGGTTAATTTTTATTTTAATACTGAGCATCATGGACTTCAGTGGTAGGACAAAATTTATCTTTTAAATAATAATGATATTAGCAGATATATAGTAGTTCTTATTGTATTCTAAATGCTTTCTATATATTATCTTTTAGTTTTCAAATCATCTGTTTTTTATACAGTTACATATTAATTATAAGTTAAATAGAAAATACAGTCTTCAGCCCTCAGATATACAATTTAGTGTATGTCTAAGAAGTAGACTGAATTCTCAACTCAGGTTAAATTCTATATTTGTTCTGCATAACCAGCTCAAATGCCTTTTCGTTTATTAAGACTTGTGATGACTTTTGAGCTTGTATTTCTGGACAGTGAGCTCCTTGAAGGCAGAAGTTGTGTCCTGGTTATGTTTATATCTTAGCATCAATATGGTCGTCACTAGCCACATGTGGCTAATTAAATTTAAGCTTAATTAATTAAAATGAGAAAATTTTTTAAAAATTTAGCTCCCCAGTTACACTAGGCACTTTTCTTTCTTTTTTTTTTTTTTAAATTTTAAAATCTTTAATTCTTACATGCGTTCCCAAACATGAACCCCCCTCCCACTTCCCTCCCCACAACATCTCTCTGGGTCATCCCCATGCACCAGCCCCAAGCATGCTGCACCCTGCGTCAGACATGGACTGGCGATTCAATTCTTACATGATAGTATACATGTTAGAATTCCCATTCTCCCAAATCATCCCACCCTCTCCCTCTCCCTCTGAGTCCAAAAGTCCATTATACACATCTGTGTCTTTTTTCCTGTCTTGCATACAGGGTCGTCATTGCCATCTTCCTAAATTCCATATATATGTGTTAGTATACTGTATTGGTGTTTTTCTTTCTGGCTTACTTCACTCTGTATAATTGGCTCCAGTTTCATCCATCTCATCAGAACTGATTCAAATGAATTCTTTTTAACGGCTGAGTAATACTCCATTGTGTATATGTACCACAGCTTTCTTAGGCACTTTTCAATTGTTCAATAGCCACCACTTGTGGCCAGCAATCACACACACTATCAGGTAAAAATTGCATGAACATTTCCATAACCATAGAAAGTTCTGTGAAAGCACTGCCTAACACTATGATTTGTCCATGAATTAATACATTAACTGAACTGATCACTGTTTATTTAGTGCTTTTTTAATATTGGCATTTTATTGACATAGAAGATAGAATGACAAAAAACAATAAGAGACATGTTATCTTTCCTATTGAATCCTAGCATTTTTTTGAACACAGAAATTAAGCTAACCGGAGTTAATGGGTACATATTTAACAACTGACTATTTCAGATTCAGTGTTAGAAAGGGCCATTTTGGAATAAGGTGAAGAGGGCTTGTTGTTGATAAGAAATGTCATAGTGGAATGATTCAGCTTTCCCATGGTCCTGTTGGGCTTCGTGGTGGCTCAGGTGGTAAAGAATCTGCCTGCAATGCAGGAAACCCAGTTTGATCACTGGGTCAGGAAGATCTCCTGGAGAAGGGGATGGAAACCCTCTCCAGTATTCTTGCCTGGAGAATAACATGGACAGGGGAGCCTAGTCGGCTGCAGTCCATGGAGTTGAACATGACTGAGACTATCACTTTCAAGGTCCTGTTACTAAGAGCAGGAGCATTTCTAAGCAAAGCTGGCATCAGAAGAACAAAAGATGGTTGCCTTCTTTTTGGAGCCATTAAAGAGATAAGAAATTAGCAGATTTTATAACTCTTAAAATATGTGCTACCATTTTCAAGCTCAGATGTGTAGGAATCGAAACCATATTTCCCACCAGAAGTGGGAGGAGAGAGAAAGCATTGAGTACAGCAGGGACACTATTAGTGCAGCTGCCGCAGGGCTGAACAGAAGCAAAGTTTTCGCTATATTCCTGTACCCGCGGTCTTGGGAGCTTTACGTTTCATTTGCTTTCATTATTTTCCTCTTGTCTTTTTGAAAAAACCAGTTTAACATGTATTTTGGACACCAGAGTATGACAGGGAATAATAAACTTCATGAAATGTCTAAACTGTTATGTGATGAAAATATACTAATTATCTGAGAATCAGTCACAGTTCTGTTGGTAAATACAGAGGACTCATTTCTGCTATTGGCTGCACAAATAATGCAGCTGTAAGTTTTCTGATAACTGGTGTGATATTAGGTTAAGTTATCCCAATTGCCTACATTGTACTGCTGGAGCAAGTGTGAAGTGGTGTTTATGTGTGATTGCCCTTTCTGGAAGAGCATGTTGTATGGGATTTTTCCGTGCACTCAGGATTAAGACTGTAATTACTGACAAAAGAAGGATGGAAATAAAACACTTAAGAGTGGGCACATAGTATATGTAGGACTCTGTTAAAAGAGTAAAGAAAGTTTCACTTCAAACAAGTGATGCATTTTATTTTATAAATTTCTGGATTCTAAGGAACAAATAATAATCCTGTAGTTAGGGATAAAGTGGTTAATGGTTATTTCTTATGTCTTCTCCCAATACTTAGGGCACACCAAGATTTGACTTGGGCATTCCTGGGGGCTCAGTTGGTAAAGAATCTGCCTGCAATGCAGAAGACCTGAGTTCTATCCCTGGGTCAGGAAGATTCCCTGGAGGAGGAAATGGCAACCTACTTCAGTATTGCCTGGAGAATCCCACAAAGGAGCCTGGAGAGCTCTAGTCCATGGGGCTGCAGAGTTGTACACTACTGAGCAACTAACACTTTCACTTTAAAGGATTTGACTTGGGGCTTTCCACAACCAAATACAGAACCTACAGAAGGAAGTAACAGAATTTCCAATGATACTAGAATTTCTTTTCTGCTTCCAGACAATATTTTATTGATTGAAGTAGCTGAAAATGGCGTTTTTTGAAAATAATTTTAAAATAAATTAATGACTTTCACATTTGGTGAAACAGAGTGAGCTGGATTTTATTCTTCAAGCTCACTGAAGTTATAATTGGGCTTCCCTGGTGGTTCAGAGGCTAAAGAATCTGCCCGCAATTGGGTTCAATCCCTGAGTCAGAAAGATCCCCTGGAGAAGGAAATGGCAACTCACTCCAGTATTCATGCCTGAAGAATTCTATGGACAGAGGAGCCTGGCAGGCTACAGTCCATGGGGTCTCAAAGAGTTGGATATGACTGAGCAATTAACACTTTCACTTTCACAGTTAGAAATATTTCTAATTTTTATCCATTTACTTAATCTTTATATTACTTATAGGACATTGTTTAAAGGCAGCGAAAGAAACGTTAATGAGAAAATGCACCTTAATAGGATAAAATGATAATTTTTTCATCAGATCTATTGCAACCATCTGATTTAAATTTCTGTGTCCCATCTGATGATATATTTAATATGCCAAAAAGCACTGTTAAAAAAGAAATTCTATATTTATATCTATTCTTTCATTTCTTAGCAGATAACACTTTTTATACATTCAATGAATTTTATGATGAGAGGGTCTTACAGATTGTGGTCTAAAAATATTCTCAAATGCTTCAATAACTAAGCATGGAAATTAGAAACATAATTCAGAAAGCAGGAATTTAAAATATCATATAATAAAAATAGATTTTGTTTTCTTCTGATACTGTTAATAAAACCATAACCAATGTTCAATCTATATTTAAATGTATATTTGGCCCATATAAACAACATGATAAAATATAGCAGTTTAAGATGTTTTTAAATATGTTATCTTTATAGTCTCTTTAAAGAGAAAAATTAAAATATATGTCAAAATATTAAAATAGTATTATTAGTATAATTTTAGTGATTAATTTATTTGAAAGTTTTTAGATCATTATTAAAACATAAATTAAGGAAATTATTTTAGCAGTTTCTAATAAGATGAAGTTTCTATATTACTTTAAAATAAATTTATATGTCAAACAAAGCTGGGAGACTAGTTAATAAACTCTTAGATATTTTTGTTATAAATGTTTGCTAATAGATTTTTAATTCTCTCTCCCTCTCTTTACTTTCTGCTTTTAAAATAAATTATTTAATCTTTCAAAAACGTCTCAAGTTTCTAGAAAATTGGACATGACACGGAATACAGTTGAGAACGCTGAAGACCAGTTCCTAAAATCCAAAAGCCATTGCCATTTTGACTTTCCTCTTTGATGGACACTACTAGCTCCTTCTGAGGTTGTGCTTTGAAATGTATCTCACTTCAAGAAATGAAAGATTATTTTAATTCTGTTGTTTCTTTCATGGCCAAAGCTTGGTACAATGGACAGTTGTTGATACTGATTGGCTCCATTCACACTCTTCCTTTTTAGGGGAATTTCCTAGTTGTAGTTAGCAGAGTCTCAGATTTACAGGCTAAAGACACTTGACCTATGCTTCATCAGCTGGATGCTTCTGCTTGGGACTTAGAAGGGGCATCAAACCAGAAGAGTGTTTTAGAATTCATGCACAGCAGCAGTGGAACAATTCACTGGCAGAACATTGGCTATGACCTGGGTAATATCTTAAAGTAAGAGTTTCTGTGGTGTGATGTAGGCTGCTTGGGCTCCTTTGAGTCTCACTGGATTTTTGATCCTTATTTTTGAAGCTTCCTGCTAGATTGTGTAAGCTGGTCCATAGTTTTCTCATAATTACTTTTTTCCTGTTTAAAATGGCTGGAGTCAGTGTCTGTTGCCTATAGCTGAGGATCCTGCCTGATGCAACTTCATATTCTAGAACTCAGAAGGTACGCTTCCTATTTTTTTCTGAAGAATGAAATGTGATGTGACATCTCCTGGAGATCTTATTTCGTAGAAAGGAGACTTTCACACTGATAAATATGGCATTTCAAGTAGTCTGTGTGAGAATGGCACCAAAAAGCTACTTTCTTTCCCCAAGCTGTTCTTATAGGAAAGTTAGAAGATCAGAGAGTCAGTTGGAGGAATATGGCCTATGTGTCTGACTCTTGGCTTTTTATCCACTGTCCTACCTATAACGGTTACCATGAGACATAGTCTGTGCCTTTCTCTGTCCTTCTAGATTAAATTTATTTTATAGCAAATGGGAAAGAATTACTTCCCTTTCTCTTAAAGCCCTGATATTGTAGATATCTCTCAAAGCCCTGAAGAGGCAGAAAGGTAGTTGAGACAAAGAGTTTTGCTGAGTTTAAATTGCTGAGAATGAGAATGGGAGGGATATACTTCTAGTGATTGTAGTGTCAAAATAAAATGATAGTATCAGTGTTGTAGTACTTATTCTGTGTTAGTATGAAAGTATGGATATTAATACTGATATTTTGTTTTTAAAGTGTCTAGAATTTATTTTTAAAGTGTCAGTGACCTGTAACATTTACTGTATTCAAGTATAAGAAGACATTTATTGAACTTTAAAAATACTGTCAAAAATATTAAAAAATTACAAGAAATATAAAATTATTTACCAGCAAATAGGTTGTGAACATTATTAGCAGAAGAAATTTTTTAAAAATGCTGTTACAAAAATAAGGCCAGACACTACCAAATAGAAAAAAAGTTTAATCATTAAAAAATTTGACTAGATAAGTGAAATGATTCTAATAGTAGAAATTATTTTCTATATATAAATGAGATGTATTATTCAAAAATGGAATAAATTTATTTGAACTTCTGAAAAACTGTGACCTTAAACAACAAAGTGCGTTAGTAGTATCATTATTCACCCATGGGTATATTTTCTGGTAGTTTCTCCAGCTGGGTGAAACAGCCCTGTCTGATTCTGTACTAGTAGAGCAATGGTGGAGAGAGTTACCAGCTATTGCTAGATATTTTTCTCTGATAGTTTTATCTTCAAATAATCCCATGTCTTGTTTGATGATTTTAAGCTCTTTTAAACAACTTCTTTTTAGGAACTGCAAACTTTTTGTTGAAACTGTTTTAGTTTTGTTTCAAAAGAAGTATTCCCAGTTTGTGCTCAGCTTTATTTATTTTTTTTGTTTTCATCATGTGTGGATGAGACACTCATGTAGCCTTACCCGCATCAGTTTCAAAACAGTCTTGTTCATGTTCTCCTTGTTTGAAGTCTTTGAACTGGAGTCAAATTATTCTTGCAATAGAAACTTTACACTGTGGATTGTTTTCAACCCTCCCCTCTGCCATCTTGAAGCTGAAGGAGATTATAGAAGACTGCTTTTAAAAAGTGCAACTTTGTTCAGTGTGAATTTTAGTGAAGTGTATGACTCTCTGGATAAATCACAGGATATAAATGATTTTCTCAGATATTTTTAAAAGGCTGAAATAATGGCATCACATCAAGAGAAGTATGATATTTTAGGAGGGAAAAGTAACATGGTATATATGAGAATAACAAAAAATTGCATGACAACTACGAAGCACTGCTGGGTAGAATCTCATCAGACTGTAAGTGGAGGAGGTGACACAGAGGGTCACAGAATCATGCCCCATGAGAGACTTCCAAATCTACTCATATATTCCTAGGGCACTAGGGCTCACCTATAGAAAGAGTGAAACTATGGGCCCTGATCATGCAGAAAAAGATAAAGTGGGAGTGGGAAAGTATTTGAAGTTGGAAAGCACACGATGAAAGTTAGCATTTCAAAATTACCGAGGGAAGCATAAAAGAAATAATTACCATACTACTCAGTGGACTAGCATTTATGACCAGGACATAACATTTATGACTAAGAATCAGCCAGCATTTCCAGAGGCCTCCTCGTTAGTCAAGTTTCATGCAATTTTGTGAAGGATTTTTTTTAACTTAAGATTTACTGAGATGCCTTGAACCTCATGCTATGAAATTAAAACTATAAGTCTTAGCACTGTGCGTGTTAGGAGGATAAGAACAAGATATGTTGTGAAAATGGAAGCACTAACTGTATCATTGCCACTCAGAGTTGTATTATCCCAGTTCCTATGTAGATGTATTCCCAGATTCATACATCATTCTTCTATCCTCTTCAATTATTTGGGGTTATTTTTATGTCTCCAATTATAGTTTGTTCAAATTATTGTTCCTTGTTGTTGTTTAGCCACTAATTCTTGTCTGACTCTTTGCGACCCCATGGACTGTAGCCTGCAAGGCTCCTCCGTCCTTGGGATTTCCCAGGCAAGAATACTGGAGTGGGTTGCCACTTCCTTCTGCAGGGGATCTTCTCAAGCCAGGGATTGACCCTCGTATCCTGCATTGGCAGGTGGATTCTTTGGTGTTTGTCAACTTAAGGCTGAAATGATGTTTATACTTCCTTTTATAGTATCAAATAACTTTTATCAGTCCATAATTATTTACTTATTGTTTCCCTTTTTTCCTTGGCCATTGCTTAGAAATGACTAGAGCTGTCATTAAACTTGGATTTCTTAATACCCAGGATGATCAAGTACTTTGGAAATTTTGTAGTCTCTCGGGCACGTTTATACTTTGTTCTCTTTGTCATCCATTGTGGGTTAAATGTTCTTATAAAAATGAAATAGTAGCGGGAAATGAGCCCACTCTAGGGTAAAGAAGTGCATTAGCGAGTGTCAGTTCAGGTAGGAAGAGCAAAATGCCACGCCTCCATATTCGATGACAGAGCTTGGCTTGTGTTTGTGCTACTGTACCGTTTCAGTGGTCATGAGAACCACTCATGTGACATATGTGAGCTGCACAGGTAGTCTTGCAATGGATTTGCATATTTAAATATAAAAATATTTTAGACAGATAGCATTCTAATAAATCGTCACTGTGTAGGGAGGTGCTCCACGAGGGACAAATGCATTTACAGCATGCCAAACATGACTTGTAAATGCTACCCATTAGAGTGCTTACATGAAGTATTAGTTTCTCTTTACAAGGAATTTTTGAAACCCAGAATTGAGTTGTTATAGGAGCATTATTTCTCCTCTGATTCTAGTCTCTATTTTCCAAGTTTTTGCTCTGTTCAATGTCTAATGGCTTTTTTTTTTTTTTTTTTTTTGCCCAAGCTGTTCCAGGCAGGAATGGGCTACTTCAATTAATATTTTCTGATCACCTATTATGTGTTGGGTCATGTTCTAGGCTTTAAATACTATGGAATCTGAAGGAAGGACTAATTTCCAGATTAAGTTTATTTTCTGAACAACTTTCTCTGGGAAGGACTGAGAGCATTATGCTTCATGGTTATGAAAGCATTACAAAGCTCAGGATTTGACTGTTTCAGTCTCATTAACAATAGCCCATCCTCCAGTGACAGACAAGACCTTCATACTATTGGTCCATAGATCAAAGGGAGCAGATCTTTCTAAAGGTGTTCTATTTTCAACTTGGAATGGAGTGAACTGAATCCACATGGCTTTAAAATATCTTCTGGAATACCTACAATCTGACAAAGAATGCTTGTTATTCCTTAGCTGTCTGCTGGGACATAAAAAAGGCTTGCCAAATGAGAAGCAGCATATGCACGCAGAACGCATCGAAATCGTGAGAAACCTATGCTTCGCTTGGCAGGACGCGTTTACACCCCCGTCTTGAGGCCTGTGTTGTTTCGTTTGTGGTTTGTCTAAGTGTCATAGCAGGTGAGATATCTTCAGATAGCAAAACCTCCTTAAGATTTTCAGGTCATGGTATAACACAGTGTTTATTTATTTATTTATTTATTTATTTATTTATTAACACGGTGTTTAAAATAACATGTCTTTTTTACATATAAAGTCTTTTCCTTAGGTCTTACATTAATCTTTTTGACGTTTTAAAGAAATATTATATTCTTACTATTTGTACAATATCAAAGGGAAACTGTGTTTCAGAGACAGGTATTGATATTCATTGTATGTACTCCCCCAAAATGACTGTCTTATTTTGTTCTATTTGAATTTGCCTGTGAGATCCCTGGGTTGGGAAGATCCCCTGGAGGAGGGCACAGCAACCTACTCTAGTATTCTTGCCTAGAAAATGACATGGACAGAGGACCCTGGTGGGCTCGATCCATAGGATAGCAAAGAGTTGGACATGACTGAAGCAACTGAGCACACAGCGCGCATTCTATTTGAATATATTGCCTGTGGAGAGGGAATGGCAAGGAGAAACAAGATGAAATTATCTGACCAAAAATGTGGCTTGTTTATTTGTTTTTTTTTGTTTTGTTTTGTTTTTTGTTTAGAATGAGAGAGAATTAAAACACATTTAGTTGAGGGATACTGCATTTGTATATTTAAATTTGTATTTTGTCTAATTTTAACATATTCCTCACTCCAGGATGTTCTGTAATGAATAACTTGAGGCCCTGATTTCTTTCTTTCTAAAATCGTAATTGTAAGTTATGTTATTTGTTTCATATCTTTTTATTCAGTTGGTGAATTATCTGCCCATTATATACCTTTTGGGAATGTCATTGCTCATTAATACCTCTATCACGGAGGAGGTAGGAAAATGTAAAGTAATGAAACAAAATTCTCTCATTTTTATTTTTAGCATTGGCAGGAGATTTGTAAAAGACTGTCCATGGGAATGGAAGCAAGAGTCTCTTTGAAAATGGGACCAGTGGAGAAGAAGAAAAAGCAGGAAGAAGGCAGGCAGGTAGGTGGCATCTGTAATCAGCCCTGGGCTTAGTTGCTGGGTATGTGGTTTGATTATGCAGTGTGACTTCAGAGGCATTCCCGGACATCTCTTTCTACACTAAAAAGTCTTTATCTACTGGCTGACCCTTGAAAACACTTTAAAGACTTTTATTCCACCCTCAGAAATAAGATTAATATCTCTTGGGAATTGTAATCATGACATAAATGCAGTCCAAAATGTAGATTACTAGGATTCTTTCTTAGGATAGATATTGGGAAAAACTTTGTTTAAGGGATAAAAGAAGAAAAATAAAAGGATGCAGGCATTTTAAGGAGTAAGAAATTAATAGAGTATGAATCTGTAAGGTAGAAGGGCATAGAAAAGAGAGAGGTAAAGAGCTATTTTCACAATCTGTTCAGGGTTAGGCCCACCCATCAGCTTTGGTGACTGAGAAAGAAGAGGACTTTGCTCAGAGTTCTGATTGTCATGAACATTTGCAACATATTTTCAGTATAAATTCTAAGCATTTATTTGATGTGTCTATTTTTCTTGTTTCTTCATTTATTTTCCTAGTTTGAAAATATTAAAAAATACCATTCCTTTAATTAAAAAAAGAAGTGCTACCACCAAGAGGTTCTTGTTTCTTTCACTGTATTCTCTTCAGAACATAGTTTGCATGTATCCCAATTAGTGTTACAGAGACAAACTTGCTCATGATGCCCTAACTTACCTTTCCCCTCGGTTTTCTTGTCTATAAATTGGTGATAATAATAACATGTCATGAGGTTAAGGGGAGTGAATGAGATCATATCTGCAAAGCATTTTGCACCAATCCTGTCATATTTAAACACTCAGTAAATGAATGAGAGTCTGGTGGATGATGATGGTGACAGTGATCATGATGAGTTCTGTGTTATAATGCAGCAAATATAAAATCCTCAAACTAAGGGACTATATCTTAGCTGTTTTTATGTGCTTCAAATATAGCATGAAAAATGCATAGAGTACACAAGTATATACTTAGTTATGTCAAAAACTGTGCAATCTTAAATTAGTGATTTTTTTTACAGTTAGTAAAAAAGGTGCAACAATGGAATATTAGCAAGCAAACGTAGTTGGATTGAAATATGTGATCTTTAGTTGTTAATAAAGTGTTATCAAGTAGAGGTCCTTTGGGAACCTAACTTGTTGATGAGCAAACAATTTTGAAGTTGGCACATTAATTGACATGAAATGGCATTTCTAGGTTGTTTGAAAATTGTCCTTCCCCTAAAGCACATTAAAAATTTTCTTTTTTCTTTTGTATACAGTTTGTGTACACAGCAAACTTTTTGTGTTTTATTCAGTAGGTATTAAGCAGCACAATAAGGAAATTGAGAGTTGGTAAAATTTTGTAAATGAATGGAAATGAAAGGAATTGAGAATGTTTGTCTGAAATAACAGAAGATAATAGAGAGAAAGTAACAGCAATCTTCAAATATACATAGAATGTTGATATGAGTATTTCAATCAAGATTGTTTTGGCTGCAGTTGACAGTAAATCCAACCTAAGCAAACCTAAGGAAAAAAAACCAGGAATGTTTTAGTTTATATAACTGAAAGTTGTACTTGGCTGCATATTTTGGGACCCAGTCACTCTTTCTATCTACACTTCCTCTTTCTTTGTTGGTCCCATTCCATAGAGTCTCTTGATGCATTTGGACAAGATGGTGGGCAGAGGAGCTACGCCTTCAAGTCTACTGAAATTATTTGAGTATACCTCATGCTCAATATTTCAAAGTTCAGTTGTGAATTAGGTCTCATGCTCATTCCTTTATTAATAACTATGGTCCCAACACTTCATGGGAAATAGATGGGGAAACAGTAGAAACAGTGTCAGACTTTTTTGGGGGGGCTCCAAAATCACTGCAGATGGTGACTGCAGCCATGAAACTAAAAGATGCTTACTCCTTGGAAGAAAAGTTATGACCAACCTAGATAGTATATTCAAAAGCAGAGACATTACATTGCTGACTAAGGTCCGTCTAGTAAAGGCTATGGTTTTTCCAGTGGTCATGTATGGATGTGAGAGTTGGACTGTGAAGAAGGATGAGCGCTGAAGAATTGATGCTTTTGAACTGTGATGTTGGAGAAGACTCCTGAGCGTCCCTTGGACTGCAAGGAGATCCAACCAGTCCATTCTGAAGGAGATCAGCCCTGGGATTTCTTTGGAAGGAATGATGCTAAAGCTGAAGCTCCAGTACTTTGGCCAACTCATGCGAAGAGTTGACTCATTGGAAAAGACTCTGATGCTGGGAGGAATTGGGGGCAGGAGGAGAAGGGGCCGACAGGGGATGAGATGGCTAGATGGCATCATGGTCTTGATGGACGTGAGTCTGAGTGAAGTCCGGGAGAGGGTGATGGACAGGGAGGCCTGGCATGCTGCGATTCATGGGGTCGCAAAGAGTCAGACACGACTGAGCGACTGAACTGAACTGAACTGATGATCATAAGAGTACTGTGAATCCATGTTTAAATCACAGACCCACCCTACAGACAGTAACCATCAGCAACACCAGAACTAAATGTACTGAAACTTTGTGATGGGTGGTTCTCCAGAAAAGTACCTAAGTGGTGTATTCTAAGCAAAAGAAAGAGAGGATAGTTACCATAACCTGGAAGATGAGCCCCGATATTCTGTATTGCTCCATAGTACAGAAGTAGAGTCAATTAGAACAAATAATTGTAAAGTGGATTTTAATTCAATAGAAAGAACTAAGATCTTAGAACTTAAAAAGAACTAACCCACCTAAAAAGTTGGAGGACTGCCTGTGAAGTTTGTCTTTAAGTTCTATCTTGGTGCCATCTTTGACAGACTGGAGTAAATGATCTTTAAGGTATTTTCTTAGTCTGCAGGTGGTTACTAGATTTCTTCCTTCAAGTCTGGATGAGGTAAAGAGATTGTATGCTAAATTATTTTGAGGTTATATGTGTAAAACATTATTTTTAAGGGGCTTGCTTAATGAAAACACAGAGGCTAGGCAGGAAAAACCTTCCACAGAAGGCAATATGCTTCACTGAGAATTCAAACATCACTGCATTGATGTTCATATAATGTTTCTTGATAATGCTTCAAAAATGTTTATCCTTAATTTTCTTTTTACAAATTCTCTGTTTAAGAAAGATAAAATATGAATCCTTCCAGTTTTATAATACGCAAACTTTTAACTTTTTTTTTCTGCTCTTAATGCTTATTTAAGAAGTAATATAGTTTTTTTTTTTTTCTGCCACCAGAAAGAGGGCAGGAACTCACAAAGATGATATGATAAGTTAAAAGTCACTGCTTTTAGTCTTTGAACATGTTTCTGTTCATAGAGATATAAATGAGAGATTAGGGAATAAAACTAGTAACAATTGAGTATCAGTTATGTGCCAGGTGTTTTATATAATTAACTCTCACAGCTTCATTAACATGTGAAAAACTCAAATTAATGTACCTCATTTCAGTCATTTAACAAAAGTTAAGAATTTCCCTGGGCTTCCCTGGTTGCTCAACGGTAAAGAATCTGCCTGCCAATGTAGGAGACAGGAGATCCATCCCTGGGTCAGGAAGACTCCCTGGAAAAGGAAATGACAACCCATTCCAGTATCCTTGCCTGGGAAATCCCATGGATGGAGGAGCCTGGGGGTTACAGTCCAGGGGGTCACAAAAGAGTTGGACAAGGCTTAATGACTAAAAACAAAGAACTTGCTCAAGGCCATACTTCTCTTCACCCGGCAGAGCCTAGATTCGAATCTGTGTCTATCCATCTCTAATCCCATCATCACCATATTGCCTATCTGAGAAAGAGATGAAAAATATGAATTGTTTCCTATTTGCTTGATATTTCTGTTGTTATTCAACTATATTTACATAAATTGAAGTGATAGTAATACAGGGAAATTAGTAAGTACAGACTACTAAGGTAAAAGAAGAAATCAGAACTGAGTTCATAATTCAGCAAAAGACAGAAAAATTGATAGTACATTATACAATTTTGGAAGATAATGGCAATTGTCTGTATAGGATTCAATATTCAAAACTACTACCTTATATCTCTTCTACTCTTTATTCAGTTGGAATGATCATATTCCACCTTTCTCTGAACTTTTAAAATTAACCCATTTAAGAGTGAAATGTGGATTCAAAATCATTTCTCTTTATTGAAGGAAGCAGCTTTTTTTTGTCTGTGTAGGATTCACTATTCAAAAGTATTACCTTCTATCTTTTCTACTCTTCATTCAATTGGAATGATCATATTCCCTCTTTCTCTGAACTTTTAAAATTAACCCATTTAAAAGTGAAATGTGGATTCAAAATCATTTCTCTTTATTGAGGGAAGCAGCTTTTTTTTTTTTTTTTAAATTTCAACCTCGTGAATTTGCTACATTCATTTCTAGTCAAAGATTTCTAGCCATTAATTTATAGCCATTCAAAAGGAAAATAAATCGTTGAAAAGCTTTTACTACTTAACTTATTAAAGAGTTAATTATAATATGATTTCCCTAGAAAGATTCATTGGCTTTCCCACAAACAATAAGATGTGAATTAAATAGAAAAGACTATTAGTGCTCACTATGGGCTATAAAACTTCAGTTTTTAATAAAAAGAGCTGACACATGCAAAGTTGTAATTTCATAAAAATAAGTTGTTTTCTCTTGCATAAAAAATTTGATGTATAGTTATATTAGAGAAAGAATTTGAAAGTTTTGAGAAGACTAACCAAGAAAAAAGAGCCATCTAGTCAAATGGGAGAGACTTCAAGGATCTTGAAGAATCATCTGCTTGGCAGATGTACGCTTTGGAGTCTGTTAGGTAGATGTTTATTTAACACTTTTATCTGATGCTCAGTAAATGAATTTTGTTGCTGCATTGGAAATCTTACAGGGTATTTAAAACAGTTTCCAGCTTGCTCTGGAGAGTTTAAATTTCTTATGAGATTTTGGTTGAAATTTCAAGAACAACTAACAGTTCTTACCTGGTCTTAATATGACAATGGACAATAAAGAGTAACAAGTTTCTTAGTTTTACTTTGGTTGAGTAAATTATTTAAAACCAGAAAGGCACACATATCTTCTGAGAAATCACAGAACATGACCTATGTCAGGATGAACTATGGTAAAACGGCTAAGTGGTACTGCAGAGGATAGTAGCAAGAGAATAGAATCTGTATGTAGTTAGTGTTCTTTTCCACAACTTCGAGACTGTGACCTCAGGCAGTTCACTTCACTTCCTAACCTGTAAACTGAAGTTAAAGAGAAACTATATTGTGGGGTTGGTGTAGGAATCCAAAGATACATGAGTGCCCACTAGAGAGTAGAAATGCCATACATTTTTCTTCCAACTTGATTGATGTAACTGAGAATTAAAGGATCTAGGGAATCAGTGGAAAGAACACTTACAAGATGATTATGAGTTTTAATATTTACGATTGATCATTATTTTGTCAATATTGAATGTAATTATTGCATGCAAGAAAGCACAAGCTCAAGTGGTGGAAGACTTGGGTCCTATTAATAGTAACAGTAGCTACTAACTAGCTGTGTAGGTGTTAGGCTAGACTTAATTTAAGATACTTTCTAGATCTTATATTTAATTTTAAAATCAATTTTAAATGACCTTTTAAAATATGAATTTTATATACAATGTATTGGAGAAGGCAATGGCACCCCACTCCAGCACTCTTGCCTGGAAAATCCCATGGATGGAGGAGCCTGGCAGGCTGTAGTCCATGGGGTCGCTAAGAGTTGGACACGACTGAGTGACTTCCCTTTCACTTTTCACTTTCATGCATTGGAGAAGGAATTGGCAACCCACTGCAGTGTTCTTGCCTGGAGAATCCCAGGGATGGGGGAGCCTGGTGGGCTGCCGTCTATGGGGTCGCACAGAATCGGACACGACTGAAGCGACTTAGCAGCAGCAGCAGCAGCAGCAGCAGCAGCATACAATGTATATTTCATCCATTCATATTTATTACAAAGCTTTTGATGAGTACCTAATTCTGTGCAAGACATTAATTTAAGGCAACTTTATGATTTGGATGACTGACAACAGAGTATGATAGGGAATGCCATCAGCCTCTGTATCTGCAGATTCTGCAACCATGGATTCAAGCAACCTTAGATCAAAAGTATTTGAAAAAGATTCCAGAAAGTTCCCCAAACCAAAATTTAAATTTATAATGCCCTGGAAACTATTTACATAGCCATTTTCATTATATTTATAACTATTTACATAGTATTTACATGATAGTAGGGCTTCCCTTGTGACTTAGCTGGTAAAGAATCTGTCTGCAACACTGAGACTCCAGCTAACTTGACCTGCCAGGAGTTTTCTCAAGTCTGTTCCTAGGTCTACACTGCATCTCTTTCTGGCTTGCGAATGTTTGTTTTTCTGGCAAAATTACCATTGCTCTTGAATAAGCACAGTTCCTGTCTCCCAGTACTTGCCTTGTATCTGTTTGTCTTTCTGGAATTTCACATCACACGTTTGTAAAGGCAAATCCATTTTGATGTGTCTGCCAGTTCTCACACTGTGAACCAGTTTCATTATCCTCCAAGTTCTAAGACATCTAGATAAGAAGGCGACTCTTACTGGATATCTTTTAAAACAGAGAACCTGTTCACTTTGGAATTTTCAACAATCCTTATCTTTATAAGAAACTCAAATATAAAAGAATTGTAATTCATATTCAGCTATTACAGTCAACAAATTGCTGAAGCTGATTCAAAAAGTACCAGATGAGAGGCCTATGTGAAAATAATATGCATCTAATTAAATTTTGTGTCCTTTTGAAATCTGAATTATAACTCAGCAAAGGCAGTCTTGCAAAGAGTGGGACACGACTGAGTGACTAAGCACAGCACAAAGGCAGACTTGGAGAAACTTAGCATATGCAATTGCAGCCAAATCTGAAAGGATTAGAAAAACTAACAGATTTGCCTTGTTCTAACCAATTCACTTTGATCAGTGAATTTATTTTAACTTGTGTGTGAATAGTCAATCTTTACTATACATGAAGTTCTGTGGAGGGTTATGAAACAATGGAGATACTGGCTTCTGTTGTTAAAAAAAAGAATCTAATTCTTTTAGATTTTCATGTAATACCGTAGGAGTCTAACAGTATGAAGAAAAATACTAATTATGAGAAAAGGAGAGGTAATCGTGGTATTTTGGGGTGGTCAAAATATATATTATTAAGGAGTGGGTGGCTTAGATTGGTTTTAGTGTTGGCAAAGCTGAGATAAATTCTTAGATATTCTCAGAAACCCTTGTCCTGTGTAGTCTATAAGGACATAATGGAGATGAAGATGGGCCTCTCTGAGGTAGGTCATGGGTATCACAGTGAGAGGAAGAATGGGTGCCTTCATTCCATTTTTTTCAAATGTTGCTAGTTATTATACTTTTGAGGATAGCTTGAAGGTGGCAAGAAAGCTGAAAATGTGAAAGGGTAGTGTAAGTCTGTTATTTTTTCATTGCCTAATATTTCCTCATTATTTGCTCAAGTTCAGTTACAGTTATAATATTTACCTTGGGAGATTGTTACTGTTTGCTTTGAAAAATGAATTAAATTTACAAATTGATTTGACGTGAAATTAATGCAGTTTTAGAATTAAGGGTGATCCATTCCAACTCTCAGTTTTATTGATGAAGTCCAGAGAGACTGAGTGACTAGTCCAGGGACACACAAAAATCTATTGTCTGAGGAAGTAACAAATTGGTATTCTGACTCCATCTAGCATTCTCTTCACTGGTTCACACTGCCACATCCAAAATTATTTGTGTATGAGGGTGTGTATGTGATGTGCCACATGCTTGGATGTCATATTGTATATGGTTTGGTGGTGGTGGTTTAGTCGCTAAGTCGTGTCTGACTCTTGCTTCCGCATGGACTGTACTCCTATGTCCATGTGATTTTCCAGGAAAGAATACTGGAGTGGGTTGCCATTTCCTTCTCCAGGTCATGTTGTGTATGGCCCATGACAACTCTGCAGAAGACTTTCGACTATTCTAAGAACTTCTGCTTAAAGTACTAACCTAAATAGTATTGAGAGCTATAAACTAATGTGAAATCATCCTTGAAAATGTGAATACCACTTTTCTGCCTGTAGATTTTGTACAGAACCTTTCTGTATACACATTTGCTTTAAGGAAAGAATAGACATGCCATTTAGCTTTTATACCTACAGTTTTCTTTGATCTTTTTCTTCTATTCATCTCTCCCTCCCTTTCTTCCTTTTGTCCTTTTTTTCTGTTTTCTATTAGATGGTGACTGCAGCCATGAAATCAAAAGACACTTACTCCTTGGAAGAAAAGTTATGACCAACCTAGATAGCATATTCAAAAGCAGAGACATTACTTAGCCAACAAAGGTCCGTCTAGTCAAGGCTATGGTTTTTCCAGTGGTCATGTATGGATGTGAGAGTTGGACTGTGAAGAAAGCTGGGCACCGAAGAATTGGTGCTTTTAAACTGTGGTGTTGGAGAAGACTCTTGAGTCCCCTGGACTGCAAGGAGATTCAACCAGTCCATCCTAAAGGAGATCAGTCCTGGGTGTTCTTTGGAAGGACTGATGCTGAGGCTGAAATTCCAGTACTTTGGCCACCTCATGTGAAGAGTTGACTCATTGGGAAAGACCCTGATGCTGGGAGGGATTGGGGGCAGGAAGAGAAGGGGACGACTGAGGATGAGATGGCTGGATGGCATCACCGACTCAATGGACATGGGTTTGAGTGAACTCTGGGAGTTGGTGATGGACGGGGAGGCCTGGCGTGCTGCGATTCATGGGGTCGCAAAGAGTCGGACATGACTGAGTGACTGAACTGAACTGAACTGACTAATTAGTGGTAATAATGGTTTCTCAATCCCACAAAAAGCCATTGTACCATGGAACATAAATTTTTATATTTACAGTGAGTTTGAGGACATAATATGGAGATGGAAACATATAACACCTGCTATTGTACCAAACATTTAATTTTCCAGAGTATTTTCTCATGTATTACCTCATATAATCCATACAGTACTTTGCATACTTTAGTTCCATTTTATATAATTGTAGAAATTGAGTGTCAGAGAGGGAGAGCAACTTACCTAAGTCTAACCTGGTGTCTAGCACAGAATTAGTGGCCAGTACTTTGGCCAACTGATGTGAAGAACTGCCTCATTGGAAAGACCCTGATGCTGAGAAAGATTGAAGGCAGGAGGAGAAGGGGGCAACAGAGAAAGAGACGGTTTGACGGCATCCCTGACTCAATGGACATGAGTTTGAGCAAGCTCCAGGGTGTGGTCATGGACAGGGGAACCTGGTGTGCTACAGTCCACGGGGTCACAAAGAGCTGGACATGACTGAGTGACTGAACTGAACTGAACTGATATAGTTGTTGATTTTGTTGGTGCTTATACAGTCTCATGCTCTGCAGAGTCCCCACGAGGAGGATTTCATGCCTAGGAACAGTCACTGCACTGACTTCTGGCAATTTAGTGAGGCACAAGGTGAATGTGTCCAGTAGCCTCCTCTTTCCCTGGCTACACAGTGAATTTGTGATGTATATATTTTAAAGACCCCCTCTTTTCATCAGTTTCCTTGAGTTCCTAGATGACCCTCAACCTGCACCTCAACTACACTCTGGCAGTACTTCTTTCCAGAATATTTCCTATCCCTCACCACCATTTCCCTTTTTTCCAAGGGTAATTGGGTCAAGGTATTAATGATGATTTTAATCATCTAAAATAACATATTTATATTCTTAAAACAGTCTTTCTTTAAAAAAAGAATGAGTACTATGTCATGATGTAAATTTTCTGCAACAAATAACAGGGGAGATATTTGGAGTGAGCATCACTCAGGAATGAAACAGTAGCCTCATCTGTCCATCATTAGAGATTTCCTGGCTACCTGCCTCAAGAGGCAAAAGCAAAGGCATTATCATTCATTTGGAGAAGGCTACAAGGTTCATCTTTTCTTTTAATTTGATAATACCTAGAAATAGATCGTGAAATATATAGCCCTTACTGTTCCCATAAATCATGGTTGTGGAAAAAAAGGGGGAGTCTCTCTTCCGCTTACAGATAATGGTTTAGACAAAATATTTTAACTAGAACTGTGGCATTATAAAATTTCTTTATAGTGTGGCAATGAAAAAGAACGATATGGTGAGATCATTCAGCGTATGTCTGTATTTGTAGAGAATGGGAAAGTACAGCTGCCATAACAATGGCCCCCAAAGATGTCTGTGCATTAATATTTAGAACCAGGGAATATGTTACTTTACATGGCAGATGTGGCTAAGATTAAAAACAGTGAGAAGGACGGATTATTTTAGATTACCTGGTCCCAAGGTAATCACACAAATCCTTAAGCACAGAGAATCTTTCTTGTCTACATTAAACTAGAGACAATAGCATGGGATTCAGTCAACCTTTAGTTACTGATTTTACACATGGAGGAAGGGGTCATGTGCCAAGGAGTGTCAGCAGCCTTTATAAGATGGAAAAGGTAAGGGAAAAATTCTCCTGTAGAGCCCTTAGAAATTGATACAGCCCAGTTGTTACTTTGATTTTAAACCCAATGATACCCATGTTGAGATTTGAATTGTAGATCTGTAAAAGAAAGATAGATATTGGAAGAAAGTAACTGACATATTAAATGAATATGATCTGATAAGGTTAATAACAAGAGTTAACATTTTTATAATACTGTTATGCACCAGACATTTTTCTAAGAATAAAACTTTCAAGACTCCAATGTTTTCTTTTTTGTAACCTAATTTTGCAAAAGGAAAACTGAAATAGATAAATTAATTTCAAGATTAACTTAAGATTAATATAGCTGTATGGTGAAGCTAGGATTTGAACCTACACCATGTGGCCTCAGAGTCTCGGCTTTACAATCAAGTCACAGTGTTCATGCTCTTAATAACTACACCAAAATTTACCACTACTCTCATTTTGACAAAACCAAAGTGCCAGTAAATTTGTTTTCTTTCCCAGATTCACAGAATCAGTGGAAAAATCTATGAACACTTCAGTTTGTCAGAAATGCCTTTTTCTTCCTCTCTCTCTCCTTTCTTCCCTGCCCCTCTCTCTCTTTCCTCCTTATTTTTTCTTTAATTTCTTGTTTCTTCCTTCCTTTCTTCTCTCTTTCACTTGAAAAAAACCAGTACAGTTTGACATAAGTATGGTGCATTATTAACTTTTTCATCTCAGTGTCAGAGAAGGAGAAACTTCTCTGCTGAAACTAGGTTCCTAGCTCGTTAGAAGTCTATGATCAAATAGTTTGTTGGAATTTTAGCAATGTTGAACATTCTTTTTCATCAAATAAAATATAAACAGTTTTAAATCATGCAAATATTTAATGCTTCTTTGTAAACCACTTTTGAAATACAAGATGTAGAATGAAAACTGTCACCTAGCTTTACCACCCAGAAACAACCATCTTCTGTTTCTTTTCTGCTGACTTCTTTCTCTGTACAAGAGAAAGAAATCCACTTATATCTTTCAAGTGCAGTACAGTATTTTATCTTAAGTATCAAATAGGCATGCCTTGGAGATATTGCAATTTTAGTTCCAAACCACAGCAATAAAGCAAATTACATGAAATTTTTAGTTTCCCAACACACATAAAGGTTATGTTTATACTGTAGACTAAGTGCACAACAGCACAATGTATTAAAAATGATGTGCATTCTTTAGTTTAAAATTATTTTATTGCCTAAAAATGCTAACCATCACCTAAGCCTTCGGTGAGTTGTAATCTTTTTGCTACTGGAGGGTCTTGCCTTGATGCTGATGTCTGCTGACTGATTAGGGTACTTATTGCTGAAAATTGAAGTGACTGTGGTAATTTCTTAAAATAAGACAACATTGCAGTTTTCTGCATTAACGAATGATTTCTCAGTAGCATGCAATGCTGTTTGATAGCACTTTAACCTTAGTAGATCTTCTTTCAAAGTTGGAGTTAATTTTCTCAAAAACCTTCTATTTTATCTTTTAAGTTTATGTAATAGTCTATGTCCTTTGTTGTCATTTCAACAATCTTCACAGCATCTTCACCAGGAGTAGATACTATCTCAAGAAACACTTTTGTTGTTCATCCATAAAAAGAAACACCTCATCCATTAAAGTTTTATCATGAGATTGTAGCAATGCAGTCACATCTTCAGGTTCCACTTGCAACTTTATTTTTTTAAAACTTTTTATTTTGTGTTGGGGTACAGCCGTTTAGCAAACAATGTTGTGATAGTTTCAGGTGAACAGCGAAGGGACTCAGCGATATATACATATACACATGAATCCATTCTCCCCCAAACTCCTCTCCCATCCAGTCTGCCACATAACTTTGAGCAGAGTTTCATGTGCTATATAGTAGTTCCTTGTTGGTTATCTGTTTAAATATAGCAGTGTATACATGTCCATTGCAAACTCCCTGACTCTTCCTTCCCCTCATCCTTTCCGCCAGCAACCGTAAGTTCGTTCTCTAAGTCTGTGAATCTCTTTCTGTTTCGTAAGTAAGTTCATTTGTATCATTTATTTTTAGATTCCCCATATAAGGGATGTCATACACTATTTCTTCTTCCCGGTCTGACCTACTTCATTTCGTATCCACACCTAATTTTAACTCTCCTGCTGTTTCCACCTCTGCGGTGACTTCCTCTACTGAAATCTTGAACCTCTCAAAGTGTTAGCTATGAGAGTTGGAATCAATTTCTCTGAAACTCATATTATGGATATTTTGACTTCTCATGAATCATGAATGTTCTTAATGGCATCTAGAATGATGAATCCTTTCCAGAAGTTTACAATTGATTTGCCCAGATCCATTAGAGGAATCACTATCTCTGGCAGCTACGACCTTATGAAATGTATTTCTTAAATAACACTTAAAATCAAAATTATTCTTTGATCCATTAGCTACAGTATGGATGTTGTATTCGCAGGCATGAAAACAACATTAATCTCACTGTAACCTACATCAGAGCTTCTGGGGTGACCATGTGCATTGTCAATGAACAGCAATGTTTTGAAAAGAATCTTTTTTCTGAGCAGGAGGTCTCAGCAGTGAGCCTAAAATATTCAGTAAACCATGTTGTCAGCAAATATGCTGTCATTCAGGCTTTGTTTTTCCATTTATAGAGGACAGGCAGAGTAGATTTACATAATTCTTAAGGATCCTAAGATTTCAGAACAGTCAATGAGCTTTGGCTTCAATGTATAATCACTAGCTACATTAGCTCCTAATAAGAAAGTTAGCCTGTCATTTGAAGCCAGGCAATAATTTCTCCTCCCTACCCATGAAAGTCCTAGATGGCATCTTCTTCATATAGAAAGCTGTTTTGTTTCCACTGAAAATCTATTGTTTAGTGTAGCCCACTTCATTAACTATTTTGAGTTTCTGGATAACTTGCTGCAGCTTCTACATCAGCACTTGCTGTTTCACCTGAGACAGCTTGTTTCCTTAACTCTCATGAGTCATCTCTGCCAGCTTTAAATTTTTCTTCCAGAGTTTCCTCACCTCTCCCAGCCTTCATAGAAGTGATGAGAGTTAGAGTCTTGCTCTGGATTAGACTTTGGCTAAAGAGAAGGTTGTGGCTGGTTTGACTTCTATCCAGTAAGCTAGACCTTTTTCCATACCCTCTATCTGCCTGCAATGCAGGAGACCTAGGTTCGACTCCTGGGTCAGGAAGATCCCCTGGAGAAGGAAATGGCAACCCACTCCAGTATTCTTGCCTGGAGAATCCTATGGACAGAGGAGCCTGGCAGGTTATAGACCACAGGGTCACAAGAGTCGGACATCACTTAGTGACTAAACCATCACCACCACCATAAGGCTACTTTGCTTTATTATCATTTGTGTGTTCACTGGAGTGGCAATTTTAATTTCCTTCAAGAATTTTGACTTTGTATTCACATCTTGGCTTTTTGGTGCAAGAGGCTTAGCTATTAGCCTGCTTTGGCTTTTGACATGCCTTCTTCACTAGAACTTCTAGGCTTTGATTTAAAATGAGAGATATGTGGCTCTTCCTTTCCCTTGAACATTTAGGGGCCATTGTAGGGTTCTTCAGTTCAGTTGCTCTGTTGTGTCTGACTCTTTGCGACCCCATGGATTGCAATACGCCAGGCTTCCCTCACAAGAATTCAGGGAGGGCATACAGAGGACAGAGAAGGAGAGAGATGAGGTAATGGCTGATGGAGGACTCAGAACACACATTACATTTATCAGCTATATTTACTGTCTTATATAGGTGCTGTTTGTGGTGCCCCAAGACAATTACAACAGTAACATTGAAGAACACTAAGCATAAATATAATAATAATGGACAAGTTTGAAATATTACAAGAATTACTAAAATGTGATGGGGAGATACTAAGTGAGCAGTCACTATGGGAAGAATGGCACCTGTGGATTTACTCAATGCAAGTTTACAAAAAGCTTCGATTTGTAAAAAAGATACAATATGTTTGAAGCATATAAAGGGAAGTGCGATAAAATTAGTTATGCCTATAATTACTTAAGCATTCTCCTGTTACCAAAAGGTAAGAATGTTGCTAATATTTTTTCTAATAAATCAGTTATAGTAGAGTTTATTTATGTATCTTTTCTATTTCACAGTTTTTCTCAGACTAGAGCTGAAGTAGAATTATTGGATTAAAAGGTAAAAACATTTTGACTCTGCTTTCAGATAAATTATATCAATTTATGTTTACAGTTATAATGCATGAAACTGTACAGCTTGCTCCACCTCACCAGTAGCATTTAATATTAAAAACCACTACTGTACTAGGCAGAAAGTATTTTATTAAAATAATTGCCCCTTTAGATTTATCACACTAACCTTCTCAGTGTGAAGCCACTTATATCGTAGATAACAACTTCTCTCATTTAAGGGGCAATCATAAAGGGGCATTACTTACAGACTTCAACTGAGTCAGAAGTCAAATTGACATATTTCATGAACAAACTGAATATGGGAGAAAAATAAAGCAAACTTAATAAGGACAAGTTTTAAAAAATACCAGTTTACTAAGATCTTAAAATATAGCAAAATAGATTGAGAATTAACTAATTCAAGTCTAAAGAGTTACTTTATATATATATATATATGTGTGTATATATATATATATATATATTTTAGCTGACTTTTTGTTTGCTTGTATTTTTGCCTCTAATTATTATTACTTGCCAAAGCAAGATTATAGGATAGCATTATAATAGAGGTCTGTCTTTTAACTCTATGGATTTGGTTTTAATCTTGGACTTTGCACTGGGCAATCTTTCTGTTTTTCTGTGTGTCATTTTGTTTTGGCAGACCCTAACACAGAATTGTATACATCTTGGAGATGTTAGACTAACTGTTTGCAGTATAGACTCTGGAGACAGATATGAATTAAAGTTCATAGCTTTTACATTTACCAACTGTTCTTCCTAAGCAAGTTATCCAAATCTCTAAAGTTTCTCTTTCTGTAGCTATTAAACTGAGATAATAATAGGGCCTGCATTGAGTGGTTGAGGGAGAATTAAAAGAAGCACTGCAAAGAGGGACATTGTCTAGTAAAAAAATCAGCAAATAATAGTTGTTACTATCATCATTATCATCATCCCCATTATTATAATCTCTTTACCCCCTCTGATTATAATATGAGTTATTTCTGCTTTAAGTATACAGTCCTAAAACTCTACCCTCTCTTCCTTATCTTTCTTAATATTTACTCATTTATCAACAGGCATTTATCTAGAACAAAATAGATTAAATCTGGACACAGGGATCTTAAATGCCTGTGAGAGAAGATAAATAATGGACAAATAAGCAAATAGATACTCAGAATGTCAGATGGTGTTGTGTTATGGAGAAAAATAAAACAGAGCAAGGGAGATAGGGAGAGTCAGAGATGGGAGCGGGGGTGACATGGGAGAAAGATAGGTTGTTATTTTTTTAAAGTGGTAGAAACCTCTGATGAATGATATATCTTGAACACAATTAAAGAGAAGAAAATGTAACATTCTCAATGACAGAAACATGCCTTGTATGTTCAACAGTCAGCAAGAAGGTCTGTGGGGTAGAGAGAGAGTAACTACATGGAAATGAGGTCAAAAATGGAGGTGGGCCACACATGTAGGGGCTTGCAGGCCATTGTCAGGGCTTTGAGTTTTAGCATGGGTGACATAGAAAACCAGTGGGCAGTAGTGAGCAGCAGAATGACAGGGCTAAAGCAGAAGTGGATCAGCTATGGAAAGCTATTTTGGTATCCTAGGGGAGATGGTGATGGCTTAAACCTGGAGATGAATGAGTGAGTGACAGTCGCTCAGTCATGTCAGATTCTTTGCAACTCTTCTCCCGAATCGAGGCAAGTAGCACTGAAGATGCACAGAAACTCTCCTATAACCTTTGGTGTCATGCTTGTCCGTGAGTTTTGTCCCTTTTCCATGACTGGCTAAGCTTCAAAATTATTCTCTCAGTGTTCTATGCAACAATCCATTCAAAGATGAAAGTCAGAAAATATATCCAGGCTCTGCTGGATTCTCACTGAAGCTTCCCAGTTTTTCAATAAAAATTTGGAATAAAAAGCACTTTTGACAAATTGGGGAAATGTGGAAAAAATAACTCTAAGTTGAAAGACATTAAACTGTAATGGACAGAGCAATAAAAAGGGAGTCAGGAAGTTTGATATCTGGTTTTTAATTGAAGGTTAGCTGGCTCTGTGACCTTGATGAATCCATTAACCTCCAGGGGCCTTAGTTTGCACATTACTACAGTGAGAGGTATTGCTAGGTCAGCACTGTCCAATGGGAGTTTCTGCAGTGATGGAAAGATTCTATATCTTCACTGTCTAATATAGAAGCCAGTAGCCATGTGTGTCTATTGAGCACTGGAAATGTGGTTGGTACAATTGAAGGACTAAGGTTGTAATTTTTTCAGTAGTTAGAGTGGATATTTGCATTATTTGGTTGCCTATAATCTGAAATCTTCCTGACCTCTCATTAGAAGTGTTAAAAGTCTCTGATAGTTGCTTTTCTTGCTTTCACTGCGGTGACAGGATGGGCACATGACTTAAGCTCAACCAAGAAGATGCACTCCCTCTAGAAGCTCATTTGGCAAAGAAGAAAAAGAAGAAGATGACATATTCTGGAATGGTGGCAACCACATCAGGTTTCCACGGCAATGGCAGTGGTTCTGGTATGGGGTTATCTATTGTTCAACTGGCGATGGAGCAAGCTGTGGTGTCCTTTGTTTACCATTCCTTAATTGTAACTTTAGGCAAACCACTTAATTTTTCCAACCCTCAAGGTAAATTCTGTAAAAATTATCATAGTGATATCTATTCTCCATGTGCCTTAAGTAAATAAGTTTGGTAAATATTTCATGTTTGGAGACACATACAGATCTTATGAATTTCTCTGGACACAAAGTTCTCAAATGTCCACTAAGTAGAGATGCTAGCTAGCACTTATAAGCTCTTCTTAGAAAAAAAAAAAAAGATGGTAAACTGCTATTTTAAGGTCTTTTCACCCTTCTCTTAGGTCTCCCTTTTCTTATTCAGTAACTCTGCTTCCAGCCCAGAGCACCCCCACTGGCCATTATGCCCTTCACAGCATCAAAAGGTCTCAGCCTTCCTCTTACCTCTGCCCCATTGATAGATTACCTTCAGAACCCCTGGACTCTCCTGTCAAAAGGAAACTAATATACTCATTCTAACCAAGGAATCAATGGCATATAATTAATGACACACTAGACCACTGAAAAATACACACAGAGAGCAAATAGGGACTCACTTCATTGCTGGTAAAGCTCAACTAAGGAATATGGCCTCAATTTGTTTGTAAGATGGTAAAATTGACTTCCTAGTGCTTCCTCCACTCTCTACCCCTCATCATACCGCCATGTTCGTATCTTCAGACCCATCTGAGGGAAGTGCCAATTTACAGAGAAGCCTTACCCAGCCAGGTACGTGGAGAACACCTCTCATCTCTCACCTGTCAACAGTAGGGCAGAGAGTTGGAGGCCATGCATACACAAAGACCTTCAGCAATTAACTCCACCTGACAGAGAGATAGGAATTAACAGAAGTCATATTCTTACCATCTCATCAATCATTAAAAAACATGCCTTCTCACATAGGAAAATCAATGCTTGGATCTTTAAACCAATGTTTTTTCTTTAAACCATCCAATGCTTGGATGCTTCTAACCAATTATATAATTGAAGAAATCAGAGGTTCTTATTGCATGGACCAGTAGAAATTTGGGACAGGAAAAGAATACTTCCACTTTCTTTCCTGAGCCATAAGAATAAGATTAGAAACACAGGAGATTGAGGCGCTTTCCAAGGGCAGAGGTAGTATTTTAAAGGCTTTACTGATGTCATTTAATCATATCTCA
The DNA here is from genome assembly GCF_001704415.2 of Capra hircus. Classification (NCBI taxonomy): domain Eukaryota; kingdom Metazoa; phylum Chordata; class Mammalia; order Artiodactyla; family Bovidae; genus Capra; species Capra hircus. The sequence goes on from NC_030827.1 coordinate 15,747,396, forward strand.
TATGCAGAAATTTGCTATGCTTTGTGATCATTATTTTAAGCAGTTCTGTTGTCCTGCGTTTTTAAAAAAATCTAGTCATTCACAATTCTTTAATTTTTCCACATAATATAAAGTGCCAGTTGAAGAGAAGATAATATATCCAACTTAATCAGAATATTTCAGGTTCATCTCTAATTAGAACTCATATTTATGACAAATTCTACCTCTTTTGAGGTCTGAAATAACCTTTTCCTTTACCTTATAGAGAAGACCTACAGCAGTGCTTAGCACATAATCATAGTGAATGCGCAATAAAAGAATGAATTAATCTAATCATACTTATTTTCTTCTCTCTTTAAAAGGCCATGTTAATTCTTTATACTTTTTTCTTTCAATTTCTTGTGTTTCCTGTAAACATCTTCATTTTCTTTCCCCTCATTCATCTTTCTTTCTCCTGGGAAACTGCTCTCTGTAATTGTTTTATTTTCCTGTCTTTCTGCCTCTTATATTCTCCTCTCATTCATCCTTTGTCCTCTGTGTCTATAATTATCTTTAAAATCACCTTTTCAGGTATAACTTGGATAAATGGAGAGGAACATCTTAAATCAAGAGATATTGAAACTGAGAAATTACTTATTAGTCATGGGGAGAAAAGCCAGAAATCTATCCTGAGCTGCTTTGAGACAAAGCCAAACCAGTATCTATTTTGATGTCACAAACATCCTAAATGGAATTCCAGTCTTCCTTCACTGGGCATTTACTTGAATATAGAACTTATTTAAAAAAAAAAGCGGATCCACACTTTACTAGCATGCATATTTACATAGACAAACCTACAAAAAATAATCCTATTATCTCTGAGTAACTGAATGGAGAAAATCAAATTGGTGAAAGAAGCAATGCTGTTTTTTCTTTAAGCATCTACAACCAATAGAACCCATCTTATGACTTTGTATAAGGTAATAAATATTAATTTGAAATAGATCAAATTATTACTATGAAACATCCTAATTTCCAATATTTTAAAAATTTTCAACAGATCTAAAATATATGGAATATTTTCTGTCTTTTCCAATAATTCTGCCAGCCACAAAATTGTTGAATTTGATTATAATCAAAACAAAGACAACATGAGTAATAAAGAATATATAGTTACCTTGGGAGATGTAACTTTCTCATGAGACTACTGTGCTAGAAAGTTGAGATGAAGCTTAATATTGACAGACATAAATTAAAGAATGACAAATTTTTAATAAATTAATGTGCATATCCAGTAAATGAATTCCTCATAGATGGTTGATTTGGGGATTTTGGCCTTAAGGAGAAAGAAAGGAAAGAAGGGATAGTGACCCGTACTCAAAATCTGGTCACATGGGAATGAGAAAGGTTTGTGAGTTAAATCACTCTTTTGGAGCAGAAAAAGTGAGAGTTCCGAGAACAGACAGCAGGCAAAAATTCAGTTAGGTGAGAAGCAGGCGTAACAGAAGGACAGCAATAATTACTGGGGACAAGCTGCTGGGTTTCAGGAGCAGGGCTCCAGGTGTTTCAGTCTCATAAAGACCAAGGAACCACTCGAGAAATCAAAGGAGAGACTTACGCAACAAGATGGACAGGGTTTGGGCTGCTACGAGTGAGAGGACAGCCTTACTCCTGGAGCTCAAAACCGAGGTCAGAGCAGAAGCAAAAGTCAGGCTGCCTGGAGTTTGATTCTCTAAGCTGTGACCTTAAAGTTCCTGAAATTTCCCGTGATCAGGGACAGAATTTGTTCCAAGTGGGGAAGGAGGATGAACTAAATTTACGAGAACAGCTGAAGTGTCACCAGCTTTGAAATTTAGAGGAGAAAAGAGATAAACATCATTATGTGAATTAATTCATAAAGGGGGAGAAAATCTATTCTAAAAGTCCAATGCTATAAAAAAAAATTCCAAGTTGGTTAGGGAAACTCTGCTCAGGTGGCTGGGATGGTTAAATGTGTTAGAACAGTGGCTAACATACAGTAGTTACTCAATATATGTTAACTTACTACTGTTAGTATTACCAATCTATGACTGCTTTGCAGTTCTTCATGTAAATGCTGCTTTACCAAAGTTTCTGAAAGAAGGCACAAAGGGAACTAACTGGTAGGGGGTTCTTTAAGGACTTCATGACCTGGGAGGATCTAGCTTGGTACGCTTTGGAAAGCAAACAAGGCTTAGCCAGCATGGGTTACAGAAGATCCTCTCAGAAATCTGTGAGAGTAGGGAGGAACAAGATCCCGGAAGAGGCTCTTTAGTTCCTCTTCACTTTTTGCCATAAGTGTTGTGTCATCTGCCTATCTGAGGTAATAAATATTTCTCTAGGCAATCTTGATTCCAGCTTGTGCTGCATATAAGTTAAATAAGTCAGGTTACAATATACAACCTTGACAATAAATGCAAGAGTGACAGATGACAATATAAAGTTATATTAAAGGACTGTTAAAATTATGGATTCCATGCTTTGTCTTTAAACATTCATTTCTTTGCCCTTTGGCTTCTCACTTAGTTATGGTTTAGGTGAAACTTGGTTTTGGATTAGTAGTGGCAAGATTTTAATCAATATGTAAGAAAGGGATTAAGACCATCCCCATGGAAAAGAAATGCACAAAGCAAAATGGCTGTCTGGGAAGGCCTTACAAATAGTTGTGAAAAGAAGAGAAGCGAAAAGCAAAGGAGAAAAGGAAAGATATAAGCATCTGAATGCAGAGTTCCAAAGAACAGCAAGAAGAGATAAGAAAGCGTTCCTCAGTGATCAATGTAAAGAAATAGAGGAAACGACAGAATGGGAAAGACTAGAGATCTCTTCAAGAAAATTAGAGATACCAAGGGAACATTTCATGCAAAAATGGGTTCGATAAAGGACAGAATTGGTATGGACCTAACAGAAGCAGAAGATACTAAGAAGACGTAGCAAGAATACACAGAAGAACGGTACAAAAAAGATCTTCAAGACCAAGATAATCACGATGGTGTGATCACTCACCTAGAGCCAGACATCCTGGAATGTGAAGTCAAGTGGGCCTTAGAAAGCATCACTATGAACAAAGCTAGTGGAGGTGATAGAATTCCAGTTGAGCTATTTCAAATCCTGAAAGATGATGCTGTGAAAGTGCTGCACTCAATATACCAGCAAATTTGGAAAACTCAGCAGTGGCCACAGGACTGGAAAAGGTCAGTTTTCATTCCAATCCCCCAAAAAGGCAATGCCAAAGAATGCTCAAACTACTGCACAATTGCACTGTGGAAAATTCTGAAAGAGATGGGAATACCAGACCATCTGACCTGCCTCTTGAGAAACCTACATGCAGGTTAGGAAGCAACAGTTCGAACAGGACATGGAACAACAGACTGGTTCCAAATAGGAAAAGGAGTACGTCAGGCTGTATATTGTTACCCTGCTTATTTAATTTCTATGCAGAGTACATCATAAGAAACGCTGGGCTGGAAGATTCACAAGCTGAAATCAAGATTGCCGGGAGAAATATCAATTAGCTCAGATATGCAGAAGACACCACCCTTATGGCAGAAAGTGAAGAGGAACTAAAGAGCCACTTGATGAAAGTGAAAGAGAAGAGTGGAAAAGTTGGCTTAAAGCTCAACATTCAGAAAACAAAGATCATGGCATCTGGTCTCATGACTTCATGGATAGATGGGGAAACAGTGGAAACAGTGTCATACTTTTTTTTTTTTTTTTTTTTGCTCTAAAATCACTGCAGATGGTGACTGCAGCCATGAAATGAAAAGACGCTTACTCCTTGGAAGAAAAGTTATGACCAACCTAGATAGCATGTTGAAAAGCAGAGACATTACTTTGCCGACTAAGGTCCGTCTAGTCAAGGCTATGGTTTTTCCTGTGGTCATGTATGGATGTGAGAGTTGGACTGTGAAGAAAGCTGAGCGCTGAAGAATTGATGCTTTTGAACTGTGGTGTTGGAGAAGACTCTTGAGAGTGCCTTGGACTGCAAGGAGATCAGCCCTGGGATTTCTTTGGAGGGGAATGATGCTAAAGCTGAAACTCCAGTACTTTGGCCACCTCATGCAAAGAGTTGCCTCATTTGAAAAGACTCTGATGCTGGGAGGGATTGGGGGGAGGAGGAGAAGGGGACGACAGAGGATGAGATGGATGGATGGCATCACTGACTCAATGGACATGAGTCTGAGTGAACTCTGGGAGCTGGTGATGGACAGGGAGGCCTGGCATGCTGCAATTCATGGGGTCGCAAAGAGTCGAACATGACTGAGTGACTGAACTGAACTGAAGCCACACTTTCCTTGCCTTTTTTCATTGCTTCCTTTACTGTTCACCCGCAGTGTTCTTTCTACTTGCTGCCTGCTAGAAAATATCCTGACAAGTGGTCTGACCTTTGGATATTCAGTCTTAGGCTTAGTCACATTGAGCAAGATGCTTGGGAAGCTGCAATAGCTCAAGTTAGCATTTGAGGTACCATAAAAGGCAAAAGGGAGCAATTATCCCTTTTGGTACTTCTAAAATTGTTATGTGGTATGATTCATATATTATAACCTTCAACATGGTAACTGGTCCTTAGAACAAGGCTTTTCTCATCCTTCTATCTGTGGAATAGTCTCTATACATGAGGTTTAATTCCCTAAACCCATAAACAGATCTAATGATGCCAGACATTAAGTCAAGCCTTATAAAGAGAGCAGTCAAAAGATTATAATACAGTTCTCCATGGCACCAAAGCATCCTGGGGAAAAGTCTGTAGATGGGAGAAAGCTCTTGCTTAAATTTTCTCTTCTTTACATTGTTTTACTAAATATAAACATTTTAGGCCAACATATATTTGGAAACTATTAGTCTATTGCAGGCTGTGTTCATATGAAACAAGTGTTAAGGTTTTTATTTTAAAATAAATCTAGATAATTTCTAACATTATGTTATTTGTTGGAGTAACTTAGTTCCTTGACCTAAGGACTGAATGAATTAAGTTGGTGAAAAACTGAACACAGGCTTATTTTACAGTTAATAAAATAACTTGAACAAGAGAGAATTGTTTTCTTATTATGGATTTTACATTTTTTACTCTATGACTTGATTCTCAATTACTGGGCCAAGGTTCTTATCATAAAAAATGGAAGAAAAATTCCATTGATTTGTTAAATTTAGCCATTTAAAAAAAATCTACTAACAGGTTCTATCAATTGTGATAAATGCAGAAGAGTTCAGTGAAATACATAAGTAGAATTGATAATAGGAACACAAATAGAACTCTAATTCAATGCTATTCAATAATCAATCTTCCCTCTTTTGAATATCAGGTATGTTAGTCATGTTATATTAGCTACATAGGGGCTTTCCTGATAGCTGGTAAAGAATCCACCTGCTATGTAGGAGATCTAACATATATTAGTTATCAGGTATGTGTGTATATATATATATATAAAGATACTAGAGCTTAAAGGAACAAATATCTCTACTCAATATACTTAGCAGCTTAGAAGTAGAAGTTTAAAATGATGGACAATTATTATCTCAGTTTCTGGGTGAAGTATGTAGAAGCTACTTAGCTGGGTGGTTCTAACTTGGCATCTCTCATAAGGGTGCATTAAAGTTGTCAGCTGGGGTATCATTTGAAGGTTTGAGTTGCGCTGGAAGATATACTTCTAAGATGTCATACTCATATGACCCATACTAGAAATACTTAGTCCCTTGCCACATGAGTGCTTCCTTTGTGGCTTAACTGGTAAAGAATTCACTTGCAATGAGGAGACCTGGGTTCGATCCCTAGGTTGAAAAGATCCTCTGGAGAAGGCTACCTACTCCACTATTCTGGCCTGGAGAATTCCAAGGACTGTATAGTCCATGGGATCACAAAGGGTCAGACACAACTGAGTGACTTTCACTTTCACCTGCCACATGAACCTCTCTTGAAATTGCTTGTGTGTCTTCTTAGCATGACAACCAGTTTTCCCCAGAGTGAATGATCTGACAGTGTGAGAAATTAGCCAGAGTTCCTTTTATGAGTTAATCTTGGAAGCCATATGCTATTACTTCGACCACCACTTATTAGCAGTGGATCACTAAACACAAAGAATAAACTAGTGATTGCCAGTGGAGTGAGGGAAGAGGGGAGGGGTGAGATGGAGAAATAAGACTAAGAGACACAAACTACTATGCATAGAGTAAATGAGGAACAAGGATAATATACAGCACAGGAAAATGAAACTATTATTTTGTGATAACTTTAAACAGAGCATAATCTATAAAAGTATTGACTCACTATGTTGTATACTTGAAACTAATATAATCTTATAGATCAACTATACTTCAATAAAAACGTTTTTTTTTTCTTTCTAATTTTAAAAAGGGAAGAGAAATTTGACTCCATATTTCAGAGAAGAATCAAAGTGTTTCTTCACATATTTTAAAACCATTATAAGTGTATTTGATTTTTGGTCAAGATATATATCTATATATCTATCTATACACACACACACACACACACACACACACACATATATATATATATATATACACATACACACACATATTTTTTCAGCATTATTAAATAATTGTCACTGCAGCTGTGTTCTGGTCCTAGAAGGTCACATTTACATGATTTAATAATTTTTGAACAGTTCTACTTCCTCAAGGAAATGGTTTTGTTTAGGCTGTGGGGAGCAGAATACATCAAAGACATATCACTTTTCTTTTCTCCTTTCCCCCTACCCTTTACATCCCCCCATTGTCTTTCTCCCTTCTAACCTCCTCCCCTCCATATCCCTGCAGCCCCTAGAACTAAATGTGCAGTGAGGAACTGTATAATATCTTACACAGATCTACATAGACATGAGTTTACTATAATAAAAGCTGATTTCTGAATAAGAGAATAAGCCTAATTTAAAATCTTGTTATATTTTTCAAGTCTTACATAATGACATTAGGCTCTTACTTAGATTTATATAAAATTGGCATCTGGGAATGGTACAAAAACCTATTAAAATATGGTTACCAGGAAAGATTTCTAGCTAAGAAGTTCTTCATATTCTATGAGTTCAGTTGCCTGTAGAGGTTTTAGTTTACTTCAAGTTCACTGTAAGTCAACCAGACTGAAAAATAAATGCTTAAGAGAACAAGGAGACAAACCACAGACTGGGATAAAATGTTTCCAGAAGACATATCTAATACATTTTCTGTTACCCAAAATATGCAAAGAACTTTTAAAACTCAGCAATAGGAAAATAAACAACCCAATTAAAAAATGGACTAAAGACCTTAACAGAAATTCCACCAAGGAAGATATTAAGCTGGAAGACAAGGATATGAAAAGATACTCCACAGCATATATCATGAGAGAAATGCAAATGAAAATAACAATGAGATAACACTGCACACCTACTAGAATGGCCAAAATCATCAGCACTATGATTAATCTGTCATGCTATTAAGTAAGTATTTTTATCCTAGATTATTGAAGAGGTAGGGAGAACAATGGATTGGGAATCAGGAGACCTAGATTTTTAGCCCCTTGATTTTAACGTTTACCTGGCTGACCTTAGGCTAGCCTTGGGATATCATTTGTCAAGAGAGAATATTGGAGTAAATGACATTAATTACTTCTTTTAGCCCTAGTGCTCTGTGATGCTGCCATATTATAGATAACTTCTGGCAGACTGATTAATGTCTACCAAGAGAAAACTGGCCATTACTAGTTTAAAGTTAAGGTTGAGTGTAAATCTAAAAACAGATGTTTTCTATCCTCACCTTTTCTTCTCTGCAATCCCAATTGTTTCATTTCTTAATTGTTCCTGATCAGACACACTGATGGCATGTCTATATGTGTTTTTTAAAGTGAATTACTGTGTTAATATCACCTAGATTTGGGCAGCAAGGGATCAGTGCTCACATTGCTAATCATCATGTCACTTACCTAAAACAAGTCATGGTTGAAATCACTGACGAACTGTGTCTTACAAACACTTTACAGTCATGGAGTGTAATTTCACTGCGCGGTTGCTCTTTGGATTGATCAAAGTTGGGAGTGGAGCTGGTCATTCAGTTCAGTTCAGTCGCTCAGCTGTGTCCAACTCTTTGCAACCGCATGAATTGCAGCACGCCAGGCCTCCCTGTCTATCACCATCTCCCGGAGTTCACTCAGACTCATGTCCATCGAGTCAGTGATGCCATCCATCCATCTCATCCTCTGTTGTCCCCTTCTCCTCCTGCCCCCAATCCCTCCCAGCATCAGAGTCTATTCTAATGAGTCAACTCTTTGCATGAGGTGGCCAAAGTATTGGAGTTTCAGCTTTAGTATCATTCCTTCCAAAGAAATCCCAGGGCTGATCTCCTTTAGAATGGACTGGTTGGATCTCCTTGCAGTCCAAGGGACTCTCAAGAGTCTTCTCCAATACCACAGTTCCAAAGCATCAATTCTTGGGTGCTCAACCTTCTTCACAGGCCAACTCTCACATCCATACATGACCACTGGAAAAACCATAGCCTTGACTAGATGGACCTTAGTCGGCAAAGTAACGTCTCTGCTTTTGAATATGCTATCTAGGTTGGTCATAACTTTTCTTCCAAGGAGTCAGCGCCTTTTAATTTCATGGCTGCAGTCACCATCTGCAGTGATTTTGGAGCCAAAAAAAAAAAAAGTCTGACACTGTTTCCACTCTTTCCCTATCTATTTCCCATGAAGTGATGGGACCAGATGCCATGATCTTCATTTTCTGAATGTTGAGCTTTAAGCCAACTTTTTCACTCTCCTCTTTCACTTTCATCAAGAGGCTTTTTAGTTCCTCTTCACTTTCTGCCATAACGGTGGTGTCATCTGCATATCTGAGCTTATTGATATTTCTCCCGGCAATCTTGATTCCAGCTTGTGTTTCTTCCAGTCCAGTGTTTGTCATGATGTACTCTGCATGTAAGTTAAATAAGCAGGGTGACAATATACAGCCTGACGTACTCCTTTTCCTATTTGGAACCAGTCTGTTGTTTCATGTCCAGTTCTAACTGTTGCTTCCTAACCTGCATACAGATTTCTCAAGAGGCAGGTTAGGTGGTCCGGTATTCCCATCTCTTTCAGAATTTTCCACAGTTTATTGTGATTCACAGTGTAAAAGTCTTTGGCATAGTCAATAAAACAGAAATAGATGTTTTTCTGGAACTCTCTTGCTTTTTTCATGATCCAGCGGATGTTGGCAATTTGATCTCTGGTTCCTCTGCCTTTCCTAAAACCAGCTTGAACATCAGGGAGTTCACGGTTCACATATTGCTGAAGCCTGGTTTGGAGAATTTTGAGCATTACTTTACTAGTGTGTGAGATGAGTGCAATTGTGTGGTAGTTTGAGCATTCTTTGGCATTGCCTTTCTTTGGGATTGGAATGAAAACTGACCTTTTCCAGTCCTGTGGCCACTGCTGAGTTTTCCAAATTTGCTGGCATATTGAGTGCAGCACTTTCACAGCATCATCTTTCAGGATTTGAAAGAGCTCAACTGGAATTCCATCACATCCACTAGCTTTGTTCGTAGTGATGCTTTCTAAGGCCCATTTGACTTCACATTCCAAGATGTCTGGCTCTAGATTAGTGACCACATCATCATGATTATCTGGATTGCAAAGATCTTTTTTGTACAGTTCTTCCATGTATTCTTGCCACCTCTTCTTAATATCTTCTGCTTTTGTTATGTCCATACCATTTCTGTCCTTTATCAAGCCCATCTTTGCATGAAATGTTCCCTTCATATCTCTAATTTTCTTGAAGAGATCTCTAGTCTTTCCCATTCTGTTCTTTTCCTCTATTTCTTTTGCATTGATCGCTGAATAAGGCTTTCTTATCTCTTCTTGAGTTGGTCATTACTGTGAGCCAAATTTTACTCACGTATAAACTTGTTTCAGAAGCCTGACTTTATGATAATCTCAACCAAGGTTTTCATTATAAATATCAAGTGTTGCACAGCATATGGTCAGTGTTTCTCTAATTAGAACTTAGACCTTCATGTTTTGACACTAAAATGCCAAGAAATGTGTTAAAAACAATAATATTATTTTTATTCTCAGGAGACCAATATGATATTGTCAGGGACAGTGAGACACTTTCCTAGAATCTAATTTAATAATGACATGGTTGAGCAGATGGAACCTAAAATGACAAGTTGTGTTCTAGTTTATTTTATAAGCAGTGCTATTTTCTCATGCACCAATCATCCTACTGGGCTTGGAAAACAGCAGCAAATCAGAACTGTAGAGAAGGTGACAGTAAATTAAACCTTATTGCAAAACATTACAAGTAAAGTGACTCATTTAAAATCATGAGGTCTCTAAAGGAACTACTAATTTAGTTAATCAAGGTGATATGGCTTTAGAAAGTAAATTATGCTTAAATGAGGCTTTGATGTGACTCTATTCTTTAAATGGCTCCCATAGCATGTCCACACTGATAGCAAAATTAAAATACTTTCAGTGGATGCTGTGTAAAGTAAGAGTTTAACTGCAGAAAGGCTAAGACTAAAATTCCTGAGTTAAGCTGTTATGTATAGAGTAATGTAGAAAGGAAAGAACCCCGAAGTCTCTCAGTGCAATTCTAAAGTCAGGAGTCAAGCACATGTCCCGTCTCCTACCTACTGCAGTGGGAATAAGACATTTTCCTTTTCTCTCTAGTTTCCATTACCAAGCATAGGTAGTCTCTGTTATAGTAAGTGTTAAATATGTAAGGGCTACATGCTGAGGTTTAAGAGAAAAAATAAAGACAGAGTGGAGAGGAGAAATAGCATACCCTGATGTATCATCCTGCTAGGAGGTATCCTATATAACCCCCAGGATGTAAAGATGGTCCCAGCTACCTTTCTCTTTATTGCTACCACTTTTACTCTTGGTCATCATTTCTGCACAATAGTTCAGTCCAAAACAAGTGTCCTTTGCACAGTTTGTTAAAAATGTATCATGAGAGGACTTCTGCTTCCAGACATGGTGAAGTAACAAGGCTAGGATCTACCTCCCTGCTTTAAACGACTAACAAAACAACCAGCATGTATGAAAAAACTGCTTTTAGACATCAGAAAATAGCCAGCATAGTACAGTGATTTTAGAGAGAAGCCAAAATAAATGAAGTGAGCCTTGTGATTGTCCCAGCTCACTGTGTACAGAGAATATCCAGCCTGTGGTGATGGGAAGGAAATTTAAACAGAAGCAGAGACAAAGAGTTCTCAAGAGATCTGGAGAGAACAGCATATCACATCAACAGCAAAGTACTGATGACAAAAACAAGCATATAAGGAAATCACCCAATGTTGGCCAAAGAGCCAATATAAAGAAACATGTCGGGCAATGTCTAAGAATCACACCACACTGGGCCAGGAATAGTTCACAAGCAAAGATGGAAAGACCTGTTAACATAGATGTGGTTAAGTAAAGTTCTTAGAAGAGTATTGCCTCAATTTATGATACAAATTAGCCCTAGACTAAAGACTGATCTCTACCTGTCTCAGAAAGCTTAAACGCAAGCCTCAAATGGTTGAGATTATTTCAAACTAACTTAACTGTGGCCCAAAACAAATCCCTAAAAAAATATTTAAAGAACTGTGACCAAATCCAATGCCCAATACCATAAAATTTACACTTCTGACATCTACAAAATTTGCCTCCCAAGTCAAGAAGCAATATAATGAGGGGAGAAAATTAATCAAGAGAAAGAGACTTCAAAATGTAACAGAGGATAAACTTAATACACAAGGACATTAAAACTTGCTTAAATATACTCTTGAACAGATAAATATATGTTATAGAAGGTAGCAGAAAGTGTGAGCGTAGTAAACAAAGACATAGAAGACCTAAAAATGAAAATCAAATTTCTGGAGATTAGATACACTGCCTGGGATGAAAAACACGCTGGATGGAATTGAGAGCAGATTAAACAGTACTATGGGGAAAAGCCAGTAGATTTAAAACTGTATCAATATAAAAACTCCATACTGAAACATAAAAAGAGAAAAAAAGACTAAAACGTCAGCAGAGCTTAAAGACATGGGACAATACCAAGTGAGCTAAAATATTTGTGATTAGAGTCCCAGCAAGAGAAAGAGGCATAAAAATATTTAAATAAATGAATAAAGTTTTCCAAATCTGATGAAAAGTACAGATTCTGTTCTCTACCACCAGTATATAAATCCAAATTTATTAGGTAGACCTATGTGTCTGATGCAGGCTTCCCAGGTAGCTCAGTGCCTTCCAAAGCAGGAGACACAGGTTTGATCTCTGGATCAGAAAGGTCTCCTGGGGAAGGAAATGGCAACGCACTCCAGTATTCTTGCCAGGGAAATCCCATGGACAGAGGACCCTGGTGGGCTACAGTCCATGGGATTGCAATGAGTCAGGAATGACTTAGCCACAAAACAAGAACAACATATCTCTGATTTTAAAAAATGAACCACTGGAAACAGGTGAATATAATGGGAAAATGAAAAGTGTCTTTGAGGAAAACTGTAACTCTGAATTAAAGTAGAAGAATGATCTAAATCCTGAAGGTTTACCATTTTGGAGTAGGTTATTCTGTTTTTGTGCCCAACACAAGCACACACAAACACATGATACTGTAAATTATTTATAAGGAACATTTAATAAAATCTTTGAAGAAAAAAATGGACTTCTAAATATCTCATACAAGCTCTGAATGGACATTTATCTTTTTTGTCTCATGAACTCAAGCTAGAGTAGAGTGGATGGGCTATATTAACATAGATAAATAATTAACAATATTATAATTAATAATTAAATTATAGGTTTCAGATAGGCAGGTTATAGATTTTCTCAGTTTAGCATGAGCAAACTGAAAAGTGTAAATATATCAGTACCTCTTTTCCTTAGAGAGAAAGGGAGAATAGAAAATGCAGATAGAATGCCTGGTTGAAGATAAAACATAATCTAGTAACAAAAGCTGGAGAAGGCAATGGCACCCCACTCCAGTACTCTTGCCTGGAAAATCCCATCGACGGAGGAGCCTGGAAGGCTGCAGTCCATGGGGTCGCTGAGGGTTGGACACATCTAAGCGACTTCAATTTCACTTTTGACTTTTCACTTTCATGCGTTGAAGAAGGAAATAGCAACCCACTCCAGTCTTCTTGCCTGGAGAATCCCAGGGATGGTGGAGCCTGGTGGGCTACCATCTGTGGGGTTGCACAGAGTTGGACATGACTGAAGCTGCTTAGCAGCAGCAACAGCAGCAGTAACAAAAGTATCTGAATGCAGAGCTCCAAAGAATAGCAAGAAGAGATAAGAAAACCTTCTTCAGTGATCAATGCAAAGAAATAGAGGAAAGCAACAAAATGGGAAAGACTAGAGATCTCTTCAAGAAAAGTAGAGATACTAAGGGAACATTTCATGTAAAGACAGGCGTGATAAAGGACAGAAATGGTATGGACCAAACACAAGCAGAAGATATTAAGAAGAGGTGGTAAGAATACACAGAACAACTGTACAAAAAAGATCTTCATGACCCAGATAATCACGATGGTGTGATCACTCACCTAGAGCCAGATATCCTGGAATGTGAGTCAAGTGGGCCTTAGAAAGCATCGCTACGAACAAAGCTAGTGGACGTGATGGAATTCCAGTTGAGCTCTTTCAAATCCTGAAAGATGATGCTGTGAAAGTGCTGCACTCAATATGCCAGCAAATTTGGAAAACTCAGCAGTGGCCACAGGACTGGAAAAGGTCAGTTTTCATTCCAATCCCAAAGAAAAGCAATGCCAAAGAATGCTCAAACTATTGCACAATTGCACTCATCTCACACGCTAGTAAAGTAATGGTCAAAATTCTCCAAGCCAGGCTTCAGCAATATGTGAACCATGAACTCCCAGATATTCAAGCTGGTTTTAGAAAAGGCAGAGGAACCAGAGATCAAATTGCCAACATCCGGTGGATCATAGAAAAAGCAACAGAGTTCCAGAAAAACATTTATTTCTGTTTTATTGACTATGCCAAAGCTTTTGACTGTGTGGATCACAATAAACTGTGGAAAATTCTGAAAGAGATGGGAATACCACACCACCTGACCTGCCTCTTGAGAAATCTGTATGCAAGTTAGGAAGCAACAGTTAACTGGACATGGAACAACAGACTGGTTTCAAATGGGAAAAGGAGTACGTCAAGGCTGTATATTGTTACCCTGCTTATTTAACTTATATGCAGAGTACATCATGAGAAATGCTGGACTGGAAGAAACACAAGCTGGAATCAAGATTGCCGGGAGAAATATCAATAAGCTCAGATATGCAGATGACACCACCCTCATGGCAGAAAGTGAAGAGGAACTAAAGAGCCTCTTGATGAAAGTGAAAGAAGAGAGTGAAAAAGTTGGCTTAAAGCTCAACATTCAGAAAGCAAAGATCATGCCATCTGGTCCCATCACTTCATGGGAAATAAATGGGGAAACAGTGTCAGACTTTATTTTTGGGGGCTCCAAAATCCCTGTAGATGGTGACTGCAGCCATGAAATGAAAAGATGCTTACTCCTTGGAAGAAAAGTTATGACCAACCTAGATAGCATATTGAAAAGCAGAGACATTACTTTGCTGACTAAGGTCTGTCTAGTCAAGGCTATAGTTTCTCCAGTGGTCATGTATGGATGTGAGTATTGGACTGTGAAGAAACCTGAGTGCCAAAGAATTGATGCTTTTGAACTGTGGTGTTGGAGAAGACTCTTGAGAGTCCCTGGGACTGCAAGGAGATCCAACCAGTCCATTCTAAAGGAAATCAGTCTTCGGTGTTCATTGGAAAGACTGATGCTAAAGCTGAAATTCCCATACTGTGGCAACTTCATGCAAAGAGTGGACTTACTGGAAAAGACTCTGATGCTGGGAGGGATTGGGGACAGGAGTAGAAGGGGACATCAGAGGATGAGATGGCTGGATGGCATCAGTGACTCAATGGACTTGAGTTTGAGTGAATTCCTGGTGTTGGTGATGGACAGGGAGGCCTGGTGCTGCTGCTGCTAAGTCGCTTCAGTCATGTCCAACTCTCTGTGACCCCTGAGATGGCAGCCCACCGGGCTCCCCCATCCCCGGGATTCTCCAGGCAAGAACACTGCAGTGGGTTGCCATTTCCTTCTCCAATGCATGAAAGTGAAAAGTGAAAGTGAAGTTGCTCAGTTGTGTCCGACTCTTCGCGACCCCATGGACTGCAGCCTACCAGACTCCTCCATCCATGGGTTCTTCCAGGCAAGAGTATTGGAATGGGATGCCATTGCCTTCTCTGGGACAGGGTGGCCTGGCGTGCTGCAATTCATGGGGTCACAAAGAGTTGGACATGACTGAGTGACTGAACTGAACTGAATTGAGTAACAAGAGAAAAGTCCTACTTAATGTTTTGCATCATAAGAGAAGTTACTAAAAGGACAAATTTAGTAAATCAATGGATTGAGGTCCAAGGGAAAAAAATATGAAAATAAAATCTAAAGAAAATTTATAAAAATCAGGAAAAAAACCTTTGATCCGAAATCCAACTTTAGAGAACTGAAATGATGAATTACAAATAGTAAACATCAAAACAAATTGCATGAAAATGGAATTGAATAATTTCAAGGAAGAAAGTCTTAATATAATTACCATGAACACAAAGAAATGAACAAAGATATCAAAGCAATAGGACAGACATAAGATACACAACAAAGAACATACAAATAGGAAAATGTTTTCTGCTAACTCATGGAACATAATAATAATATTATTTAAAAGAAAGTAAACAAAACTGCCTGAATTGATGGTAAAACTGAATATGAAAATTGAAAGATATATCTTAGTAAAATTATAAAATAATCAATAACAAGACATGTTCAGTTATTGAGCATTTAAGTAAAATGCATCATTCTTTAAACATTGTAGTAGAAGGTGCAAGTCACCTTCTATAATTGGAAAAAAAAAAAATCTCAGGTTATTTGAACATTTTCCTCAGCAATTTACTTACACAGTTCTAAGAAAAGAGAGTAATAAAAATGTTTTAGGCGACCAAGTTGTTTTCATTTGTTAAGTAAATGGGCTCAAATTATCAAATAAAAAAGCAATTTTTTTCCAGAGGTCACTTTGTCAGCATCTTACATTAGTGGAAGCAAAACAAAACTGTAAACAGAGGTTGATAAACTGAATGTCAAAATTTTAAAGATTATGCCTTGATAAATATACTTTCAACTATCTGGTTTAAATTAGTAATTGTTTTTTAATTCCTTAGAGTTACAAATTGGAACATGGATGAACAGCCCTGATGGCCTAATAAATATTTGGTACCATGAGGGGCCTCATTAGTATATGTACAGATACCTTAGAACACATGTCCAAGCTTTCTCCATACTTTCACAAAGAAGCCACCTTGATCTGGGTGTAGTGGTGTGGTTCACATTCAGAACAAACTCTGGGGAAAATGCCTGTGTAAACTCTGGAAACAGGCTCAAGGCTGTTCAGACAGAGTGTTGGACTCCCAGGCACCAAGTGCCTTACTCTAGATCCAAGTGTGATCTACAGTAAGCATAAGCCCAGAGCCCCTGGGGATTTTTTTACCCTTTGTTCCATGAGGAAAGACATGTGCTGGGATAAGCTAGTTTAAGCTCCTTTAAGGTACAGAGCTCGGGTCAGGAGCACCTTTTCCCAGGTCCAGGGGCTGCACCGGTGGCCAAAGCACTCATAAATTATTCTTGAAACCACTGAAGATGAAATCCTGCCAACCAAAAGAGAAATGGAGAAAACACTAACGAATTAAACCACCACTCAATTCCGGGAAATGGTAGAGGATGACTACAGCATTTAGCAATAAAGAGACTCAGCCAGTAACTTAATTCACTTCAACATTTTTTTTTCCTCTAGTACAAAAGGCAACATACGGACATTTGCAAGCATGTACCAATTCACAGAATACAGGAATTATGAGTCCTTCTTTTTAAAAAATTAATGATTAAATCCATTCAATCAATAAATTACTATAGAAAAATGTGCTGAAAGGCCTGGGGGTTATCTTTGCATCTACTTAAAACAGACACTTAGACTAAGTAAATGAAGGAATCATGGTTATAGAATAGAATATAAATGCTATTAACCCTGTAATATAAAAAATTAAACCAAAATGAGGAGGGTGGAAGAGAAGACTGAAGTGCGCTAATTTCCTCGTTTTTAAAAGCAGAGTAAATTATTTCATCTAAAATTGAAACGTCATTTAAAAGAAATCAAAACTCTAAATGTTTAGTATTGCCCCACATCCATGTTTTTATTCATAAAAAAGTAAGAAAATTGTGTATTGAAACAAAGAAACATATGTTTAAGTTTCAGCAGTTTCTTCAGCTTCTTTTAGATTTCTTCTCTGTTAAATGCAAAAGCTAAATGTAACATTCTTTAAAAAAAAGTAGCATGTATAAGGTGATCAACTTTTTATAAAATTACTTTGTCTTTTAGTCCATCTATCTATCTACTGATCTTTTCACTTATCCATATTTCTATGTACCAACTTCTTTATCCGCTTCATCTATCTGTTCCTCCTTTGATTTGCCAATATTCATCAAGAGATGCCTAGAATGATAAGCATTTAATATAAATTTTATAATGTTATTTCACTTACTTTGTTATTTTTTTCCTTATCTTTATGTCTATTTCTTGATTTAATTACAACACAATAAACGTATAAGTTTCACCAAAACAATGAAGTTATCTGAGGTGGCTAGGTTTGCAAACTACTGATGCAGAATATTTTAGTTGAGAACATTCTTAGTGGAAGCATTTTGCAGAGACAGAGGACAAATGAAGGAAAGGAATAACAATGAAGGAGGAGAATAGGGTTATTGATCTAATTGTCAAGGGCCTATATCAGAATGAAGGCCAGACTTAGGTCCTATTGATATCTACCAGCAGTTCAATCAAATAGCCCAACCTTGCTTAGAATTTCAAATGAGTCTCAAGGATTAAAGTCTAATGGAATATTATCTGCTGATATTTATAAGTAGTCAGCAGTCTTGCTTAGGAAGTAAAGTAAGGTTCAAATGCCAACTTGCAATGCCCTCATATCTCTTATTCTCTCCATCTGGGTCTGGATGCTGAAATCTGCAATGGATACAGAGATGGTAAAGCTGCAATATGTAGAACTCTGAAAAAGGCAGTGGGAGAGCATCACCCCATGGGATCTCTGTATGGTTCTTTAGATTGTGGCATAATGTTGCTCAGATCTGTTCTGCAAGTAGCCTTTTTGCAATCTGTAAAGAACAAACTGAGAATAGAGACATCAGGGAAAATGCAGGAAAGTCAAAGGTCCTGAAACACATGTGGAGAGTCAGCAGGCTCCTGGATGATAGGGAATTGAAGAAATCAAGAGACCAAAAAAAGACTTGGAATGGCAGAAGCAGAGAAAGTAGAGAATTAAGCCGGGGACCTTTGGGTTTAAATCTGCAAAAGTATGAGACTGCCAAAATAAGTTGGACTGAGAATTTCAAATGACATCTCTGTTCTTTAGATATGTGCATCTGGCATCTCCATTTACGAAAATGAAATTTAATTTAAGAAAATGTGGGGATTTTATAAGACAATTAGATTCACCCATCTGATGTAGTTTTTGGCAATTTCTGATGGGTTGACCTAATATGGACTTTGCTGTTCCCCCTGATTTTCCTTACAGTCAGACAAATTTGGGTTTGAATTGTGCCCAGTCACATTCTAGCTGTGAACACTGGCCACACTTCCTCCACAAGAGTTAATTTACTCATCCAGAAAATGGGAATAATATTACTGTGGCAAAGATTAAAGGAGTTGATGTCCGAAATGGATCAAAGACCTAAATGTAAGACTGGAAACTATAAAACTCTTATAGAAAAATACAGGCAGACATAAATCACAACAAGATCTTTTTAGGCCCACCATCTAGAGTATGAAAATAAAAGCAAAAATAGACAAATAGGACCCAATTAAACATAAAATCTTTTGCATAGCAAAAGAAACCATAAGCAACAAAAGAAAGACAACCCTCAGAATGGGAGAATATATTTGCAAATGAAGCAACTGACAAGGCATTAATCTCCAAATATACAAATAGCTCATGTAGCTCAATATCAAAAACAAACAAACAACCCAATCAAAAAATGGACTGAAGACCTAAACAGTCTTTTCTCCAAAGACACTCAGATGGCCAAGAGGTATGTAAAAAGGCACATGTTCAATGTTGCTAATTATTAGAGAAATGCAAATCAAAACTACAGTGAGGTATCATCTCATACAGGTCAGAATGGCTATCATCAAAAAGTCTACAAACAATAACTGCTGGAGAGCGTGTGGAAAAACGCCCACTGTTGTTGGGAATGTAAATTGGTACAGCCACTATGGACAACAGTATGACGGTTCCTTAAAACATTTAAAATAGAGCTACCATCAGTTCAGTTCAGTTAGTCAGTTGTGTCTGACTCTTTGCAACCCCATGGACTGTAGCACACCAGGTCTCCCTGTCCATCACCAGTTCTTGGAAATTGCTCAAACTCATGTCCATCAAATTGGTGATGCCATCCTCTGTCATCCACTTTTCCTGCCTTCGATCTTTCCCAGCATCAGGGTCTCTTCTAAGGAGTTAGTTCTTCACATCAGGTAGAGAAAGTATTGGAGCTTCAGCTTCAATATCAGTCCTTCCAATGAATAATCAGGTCTGATTTCCTTTAGGATTGATTGGTTTGATCTCCTTGCAGTCTAAGGGACTCTCAAGAGTCTTCTCCAACTCCACAGCTCAAAAGTATCAATTCTTCAGCACTCAACTTTCTTTATAGTCCAACTCTCACATCCATACATGACCACTGGAAAAACCATAGCTTTGATTAGACAGACCTTAGTCAGCAAAGTAATGTCTCTGCTTTTTAATATACTGTCTAGGTTTGTCATAGTTTTCTTTCAAGGAGCAAGTATCTTTTAAATTCATGGCTGCAGTCACCATCTGCAGTGATTTTGGAGCCCAGAAAAATAAAGTCTCTCATTGTTTCCATTGTTTCCCCATCTATTTGTCATGAAGTGATGTGACTGGATTCCATGATTTTCATTTTTTGAACGTTGAGTTTTAAGCCAGTTTTTTCACTCTCCTCTTTCACTTTCAACAAGAGGCACTTTAGTTCTTTGCTTTCTGCTTATGGACAGTCTGCATGTCTGAAGTTATTGATATTTCTCCTGGCAATCTTGATTCCAGCTTATGCTTCATCCAGCTGACATTTTGCATGACGTACTCTGCATATAAGTTAAATAAACAGGGTGACAATATACAGCCTTAACGTATTCCTTTCCCAATGTGGAATCAGTCTGTTACTCCATGTCCAGTTCTAACTGTTGCTTCTTGAACTGCATGCAGATGTCTTAGGAAGCAGGTAAGGTGGTCTGGTATTCCCATCTCTTTAAGAATTTTCCATAGTTTGTTGTGATCCACACAGTCAAGAGCTACCATATGACCAAGCAATCCCACTCCTAGGCATATATTGGGAGAAAACCATGATTTGAAAGGATGCATGCACCTTTGTGTTCATAGCAGCATTATTTACAATGGCCAGGACATGGGAGCAACCTAAATGTCCATTGGTAGAGAAATAGGTAAAGAAAATGTGGTACATACACAAAATGGAATATTACTCAGCCATAAAAAGGAACAAAGTTAGTCCATTTGCAGAGACATGGATGGACCTAGAGATTGTCATATGGAGTGAAGTAAATCAGAAAAAGAAAAACAAGCATTGTATGATATTGCTTATATGTGGCGTCTAGAAAAATGGTAGAGGTGAACTTATTTGCAAAGAAGAAATAGAGTCACAGATGTAGAGAACAAAATTATGCTTACCAAGAAGAGGAATAGGGAAGTGGTATGAATTGGGGGATTGGGACAGTCATATATACACCACTTCGTGTCCAACTCTGTGTGACCCCATAGATGGCAGCTCACCAGGGTCCCCTGTCCCTGGGATTCTCCAGGCAAGAACACTGGAGTGGATTGTTTACATCTATTGAAATAATCATGTAACATATTTTTCCTCCTATTAATGTAATGTATCATATTAATTGATTTGCATATTTTGAACCATCCTGTGCCCAGGGATGTATACACCTTGTTCATGGTATAGATCATTTATAAGTACTGTTGAATTTGGCTTGCTAATATTTTGTTGAGAATTTTTCTATCTGTATTCATCAGAAATATTGGCCTATAGTTTTCTTTTCCTCTAGAATCCTCACATAGCTTTAGCATTAAAAGAAATGCTAGCCTTGTGAGATGAGTTTGGGAGTATTCCTTCCTCAGTTTGTGAATTTTCCAGTTGTCCTTCTGTTATCTCTTTCTAGTGTTGAGAAATTGTGGTTGGAAAAAGTGCATATATGATTTCAAACTTCTTAAGTTTGTTTAGACTTGTTTTGTGCCCTAAATCAGGAAGAATCAGGAAGGACTGTACACCCATCCCTAGCTAGATCGGACCCCTGGGTTGGCTCTGTAACTGGGACGTAGATCCACTGGCTGGAGAAACTCAGTCCACGCAGACTGGAGCATGGATTGTTGTAGGCCCTATCCAATCTGATCCAGTAAGTCAAGCCCTTGTAATCTTTATGAGGTAAGACCCAAATGGGCCTCCCAGATTGAGACCTGCAATGCTGGGGGAACTGGATGTCCACCTTGAGCTCTCTTTTTCCCACTAGAGGAAATCATAGACCCTGGAGTTAGAAGTGGGATTGGGGAGTGAGGGCACCTCTCTCTGCACTCTCTGCCAGTCTAGGAGAGGGATGATGAGGTTAGAAATAGCTGTTCTCCTTGTTCATCTAATATGGTCCTTCTCAGTCTCTGTGATCCAGAGCGGGTGCTTCAGCCTCAACCGTCACGTTCTGGAATTTTCACAGTGGTGTCTTGTCTATGGATAGTTGCTATTTGGTGTTCTTATGAGGAGAACTGAAGTCAGGAACACCTATGCCACCATTTTGATGATATTACCTCCCACTATATAGCCATTGGAGAAGGCAATGGCACCCCACTCCAGTACTCTTGCCTGGAAAGTCCCATGGACGGAGGAGCTTGGTAGGCTGCAGTCCATGGGGTCACTAAGAGTCAGACACAACTGAGTGACTTCACTTTCACTTTTCACTTTCATGCATTAGAGAAGGAAATGGCAACCCACTCTAGTGTTCTTGCCTGGAGAATCCCAGGGACAGAGGAGCCTGGTGGGCTGCTGTCTATGGAGTCACACAGAGTCGGACACAACTGAAGTGACTTAGCAGCATATAGCCATCAGTGATTGGGCTTGATTTCCAGCCTCTGTTCCCTCCCCAGAGTTTAGGGAGTGGACCTGAAAGTTTTAACTCTGTAGTCATATGGTTGGTTCCCCTGGCACCCAGGCCCCATTCACAAGTGCTCCGTCACTAAGTTGTGTCTGACTCTTTGCAATGCCAAGGACTGTACTCACCAGGTTTTCTGTTCATGGGAATTTTCAGGCAAGAGCACTGGAGTGGGTTGCCACTTCTCCTCCAGGGGATCTTCCCAATCCAAGGATCAAACTTTTGACTCCTGAATTGGCCAGCAGATTCTTTACCACTGAGCCACTTGGGAAACCCCATCCAAAAGTACTTTCCAAAATTTACATCATTAGTATAAACTTAGGTGTGGTTGAGATGGGCTTCTTATGTATATCAAAAGATACTTTATTGTACTTATCAGATAAAATTTTAGGAGCTTTGTACCAGAAATGGGATGAAGGTTGTGTATTTCTTATTATAAATCATAATACCTTAGAGGCCAATTTGGGGTCCATTTAGCAGTGAGAAAGAAGCAAGTTTTGCATATAAGTCTTCTCTAAACATAATTATAAAATAATTTATAGCCAATATATTTTAAATGAGACTTTTCTACCTTTTTATTGTTATCTTACATAATGATCTATTCCATTGTTTTGTTAAATTATTTATTTTCTCCCAAAGAAGGCTTTATCTCATGTTGCTTTTTTTTTACAGTGTTCAATTTACAAAAATCTCAATGTCTCAGTTCAGTTCAGTCACTCAGTCATGTCCAACTCTTTGCGACCCCATGGACTGTAGCATGCAAGTCTTCCCTGTTCATCACCATTTCCCAGAGTTTTCTCAAACTCATGTCCATGAAGTCAGTGATGCCATCCAAACATCTTATCCTCTGTCATCCCCTTCTCCTCCCACCTTCAATCTTTCCCAGTATCAGGGTCTTTTCCAGTCAGTCAGTTCTTCACTCAGGTAGCCAAAGTATTGGAGCTTCAGCTTCAATGTCAGTCCTTCCAATGAATATTCAGAATTGATTTTCTTTAGGACTTGCAGTCCAAGGGACTGTCAAGAGTGTTCTACAAAACCACAGTTCAAAAGCATCAATTCTTTGGTGCCCAGCTTTCTTTATGGTCCAACTCTCACATCCATACATGACTACTGGAAAAACCATAGCTTTGACTATATGGACTTTTGTCAGTAATGTTTCAATTAGCTGATTAAATCTATAGAAAATAAAATATTTTAAATATTAGCTCCTAAAGACTATGGCTTATATATGGATCTTTCATTGCATTTTCTACAATATATTGCTTCAGTGCCTTGGGGCTTTTCTTTTGGTTGTATTTACTGAACAAAACATTTCTCATAATCCTATTTAAAATATGCATTTGCTCTCTTACCTCTCTATTATTACCTTCCCAAATACTGTCCTTGGAAAATACAAACAGAAAGGTTTTTGTGTGAATAGGACCTAGATAGAAAAGAAATCATATTTACTGCCTCGTGTCTAGCATTCTCATAGGACTTTTAGTAGCACAGAATATGATAAAAAGAGAAAACATCCTTCTGTGGTTATTGCCCTTTCATAGTATAAATGCTTAACCTCTAACAGAACATTATTCATATTATTCTTTTTTCTAAGGAATACCAGAGCAGAATTAAAATTTCAAGGTAAATGTGGAAGAATGATTTAAAACAAATTAAATTATTTTTCTGATTATAAAAATATAAAATGGACATTGCTAAAAAATGTTTTTTAACCTTGAAGTGTAGAAAGAAGAAGTTAAAATCCTTGTAGTTCCACCCAAACAGGATAATACGCTTAAACTCTTCTTTCCTTCTAAGCAGCTCAGGGTCTCCAGGGGCCTCCCCAGCCTCCGCTCCCATCCTGTGCAAAATCACAGGGCCCTTTTAAAAACCCTCATGCCTGAGACTCTACAGGTATCAACCTGGTGCCTCATATTTTCCACCTCACTTTTTTTCTCCCTCCTTGCTATCCTTCTGACAACGGAAAGAGTGTGTGGCTGGTAACACTGTCAGGGAGATCAAATTCTCAGTGCCTCCAAGTGTAGAACCAGTGGCACAATGGGTGTCTGCCACTTGATGGAAATCACACCCTTTTTAGGGTGTTCCTATTAGACTGTCTTCTTGGTTCCTGATTTTAATTTACTCTCCGATCATTTTCCTGTTAGACCAGCCCCACCCCTCTTGGCTTCATAGCCTGTTAACTGTTCAGGGTGATTTTGGAACCCTGTCTGGCCATAGAATACTATATGCTTTAAAAAGGTGTTTGGGACATAACAATTTTGTGCATTCTGCCTTCCTTCTGATTCCTGGAAGTGGAATTATGGGCTACAAATGAGGGACTATTAACTATTTTGTTTACATATTGCCGAATTACTTTTCTTGTTAATTAGTATACACTCTATAATAATTATAATAAGAATTTTCTGCCAATGCTATTTTAAGTAAAAATTTGCGTAGTTTACTTTCTTCTAAAAATAATTTTTTTTTTTCAGATTTTAAAGAAGTCCAATCTTTCACTTGTTTCTTGGCAAGATCTTTCACTGTTTTGATGATGACAAAAGTTTTACATGTATGAAGTTTTAGGATACTCATATTTACTTCATGTTTTCCTATGGGATACTATATTTTTATTGATCTCTTTTTAATCTAAAATTTTAGTATATTGCCTGATGGAGCATGATAACATGATTATTCTTAAAATTCCAAACAGTTATTCCAGTTTGAAGTATTGAAAAATCTAGATCGATCCATTTAAATCATTAGTATGATAAAGCAGAAAGCAAACTCTGGTTCTGTACATATTTATGAATACTGTGCTTAATATGGTTTGCATACATTAAAAAAAATCCAACTGGAGTTTGAATTATGACAAAGGAAGGACTATGTAAGTGCTTGTTATTTTAGCCCATGTTGTGAGTGTGTGTGTATGTGTGTGTGTAATTGCTCAGTCATGTCCGACTCTTTGTGACTTCATGGACAATAGCCTACCAGGCTCCTCTGTCCATTAAACTTTCCAGGCAGCAGTGCTGGAGTGGGTAGTCATTCCTTTCTCCAGGGGATCTTCCCAACCCATGGACTGAACCCAGATCTCCTTCATTGCAGGCAGATTCTTTACCATCTGAGTCACCAGGGAAGGCCATGATAGTGAGTATAATTCAGTCCCTTAAATGATGTGATAATGAAAAGTCCTGGAAGCCATATGACTAGACTTGGTAGAATCATAAAACTGCCTTAGTGTTTTGCTTAATGGGAAGGCAGTGTAAATGAGAATAAACATGAAAGTTTGGATTAATACATATAAAGAGGACCCCAAATGTTTCCTTTTAATGTTCCAATAAGTACAGTCCAGTTCCAATAAGTAATGTTCCAATAAGTACAGAGACAATGGACAGAGCCACAGCCATTCAAGCACTCCTCCAGCATTATGTAAGCCTGGAGACACCCTTCATCAGGTTAGTGTAGTTTATGAACCATCTAGTTGCTTATCCTCATCTCCTCTGTACCAAGAATTCATGTTCTTAGAAAAGGCAGCATCTCACTCTCCTTATACATCTCCTTTTACGAGTTACTCTGGGATTAGAGACATCAGGAAAGTCAACTTAGTCCATTTTCTCTGTTATTATTATTATCCAGGAGGTTGGATCATGCAGGAATACACTTGATTTTCAAATTCTAGGGTGGGATCCAGAGTCAGCAATGTTTCCTAGTCCCCCAGGTGACTCTTATACCTGTTTGTGAAAACTACTAGAGTTGGGACTATTTTGAAGAGATGTATTCTGTTCCATTGCCTATATATTATTTTTGCTAGTTTGTCCATGCTTCCATTCATGACATTTTCATATGTTTATTTACATAGTAGAATAAGATTTATTTTAATTATTTTTATTTATAATTTCAAAATGTGCTTTTTTTGGCCTTCCAGATGAATTTCAGAATAATTTTCTCAGGCTCAGAGGAAAATTTTACTGGACTTTCATAGGAATTTAGTTCAACTTAAAATAGTGAAATTTTACTGAGATTTTCATAGAAATTTAGTTCAACTGAATCATTATTATTATTTTTAATCATTATTTTTAAAATATTTATGCATTTCAGGAACATAAAAGTTTGTGTTTGGTAAAGATTTTTTGTTATTTTTCCTAGATGAAATTATATTATTTTTAAAGGACTATAATATTCTTATTTATGTTACTATTAAGTCTTATCTTCTTAGTTGCTATTATGAATAAGTTTTTGTTGTATCTTTTGCTATATCATTGATTTAATTATTGTTACTATACAGTTAAGCAATTAATATTTAGACATGTATTTTGTGCCTAAGCATTTTAATATTTTTTTACTCAACTGGAATATATTTTAAAATTTCATTTGTATTTTTTTTGAGTTTCTCCATATAATGATTCATATCTGAAAATTCCTCTTGGTTTTGATGCAGAGACTACTTATGTTATGACAAAATTTGGGGGGAAATTTCTGTTTCTGGATGTGGGTGCTGGTTTCCAGGATGTGTTGAATTTCTGAAAATTCAAGATGTATGTAAACTTAGAAGCTGTGCATATTTCTGCTATAACATTATTTTAAATCCCTTGTCAAACTTTGTGTTCCTGCGGTTCTTCAATATCTGTGAACTCATTAAAATATAAACTCTTGAGTCTAATGTCTCAGAGATTCTGGTTCAGAAGATGTCAGATGAGCACAAAACAACTGATTTTGCTGGAGACCTCAAATGATTCTCATGCAGGAGGCCCTCATTACAGTTTAGGGACTCTGCTGATACATTTTTTCCAGTGCCTTCTAGTGTTCACTATTTCACGGGGAAAGCCTCCTCTACTTCCTATCCTGTAAGACCTAGTCATCTTGCCCCCTGGGTAAATACAGAAAGGGAGAAGGAAAGAGTAAGAAGCTAGTGAAGGCAGCCTGCAAATACAGTTTAAACTCCTTCAGAATGAAGTGTCAGCTGAGCAATGGGCTTCTGCAGTTGATACAGATCATAAGAGAGGGTCGGCCTTTTCTTTTACCTCCAGACAGATGCTGCTGCTACCATGTGTTTTCAAATCTGAATGAAGCCTGCAATACGTCATGATCAAATTCATCAATGCTAATCGATTTACATGTATTTGTCAAAAATTCATCCTGATAGGCAAACAGCTTCCTCAGGACCTCCTCAATGTCCCATGCCATATCTTCATCTGTATTTTAATGGAGAGTTAGGGATTTGGGGAAATGTAAGTCTGGAGTCACACTGAAGTAGAAATTTCAGAAAAAAAAAAATCACACTTTTTTCTTCCTTAAAAATGACACAATGATTAATGGAAACAAAATTTGCCAGAATAATTATAGATACGGGTGAATATAAATATATGGCTTTACATTATTAAAAGAACTTATATCTCGGAGCTCTAAAATATTAATCTTTCTAACATCAGTGTCTTTGAGCAACAGAATTAGAGTCAGAAGAAAGGTTTAATCAAGGTTCCATCACCTACTTTCTATGTACTTTGCACTTAAACTACCAAGGTTTTCCCCTGCAAAATGAGGAATCTGCAGTCCATAATCACTTAGGGTATTTTTTAGATATGTGTAATGATCATAAATAATAAAAAAGCTTTATTTCTATGTTGTTTGTTTTTTATAGCAGGATATAGTACATTTCCGGAGAAGGCAATGGCACCCCCCTCCAGTACTCTTGCCTGGAAAATCCCATGGACGGAGGAGCCTGGTGGGCTGCAGTCCATGGGGTCGCTAAGAGTTGGACACGACTGAGCACCTTCACTTTCACTTTTCAGTTTTCATTTTCATGCATTGGAGAAGGAAATGGCAACCCACTCTAGCGTTCTTGCCTGGAGAGTCCCAGGGATGGGGGAGCCTGGTGGGCTGCCGTCTATGGGGTTGCACAGAGTCGGACACGACTGAAGCGACTTAGCAGCAGCAGTGGCATAGCACATTTCAGAAATTTTTCAACAGAAATGAAAACAAAATATTTAGATTAGCTCCTAGCTCCAAGTTCCTGTAAACTATAATTTATATGCCTGGTTAGAAATTTGAATAGGATTTTCCTGTACAGTTTTTTATTATAAGATGGGCACTGAACTTGGAATTCACAAACATATATCCTTTTCTTTGGTTTTGAAATTATATAATATCTCTTTATCGTCTATTTCCGTGTATATGTATAAACAAACATACATTTAAAATATTGTCTTAATATTATGAAAGCAACTCCTATTTAGGTAAAAAGTTCAGCTTTTCTGGGAATCACATTGCTCCCCTTAGTGAAAAAAAAGTTGAATTTGTTGATTTTTAGTGATCCTGAGTTAATAAAAGCATAAGCATTTGCAATTTTTGCAAACCAGTGAAGCTTAAGAAGCCGATTTTAAAATTTGAGGTACAGAGTGACTACTAACATTCAGTTGGCTGAAAATCACAACTACTAGAATATTTAAGAAAGATTGAGAAAACAAACATTCTTTTCTTCTATTGACTTCTTTGTGAGTCCAAAGAGCTCTTAAGAGAGGACAATATGACATTAAGAAGGAAAAGATAGTTTGATTCTGCTTGCTAAGGAGATAAAGGAGAAAGAGATCTTAGTTATTTGAAGGAAAACCGGAAGAACAATTCTGAAAACAGGAAGCTCCACCATCTAATTTTGCATTGCTAACAGAAAAGCATCTCGAAAGCCATTATGAATGTTATCCAACCATATCATAAAAATGTAGAAAGCAGCCTATGGAAAAGAGGAGTCAGAGATGAAAAGACAATAAGTCCCAGACCTCAAGGAACTTTGGCATTGGAGGGCAAAGACAGTAAATAGATAAGAGCATAAAGTATAATAACTACTGCAATAAAATCATGTTTAGGGACAAAGGAATAACCTCAGTGTTTTTAAAAGACCAACCACCAGTACTTTGTAAAGCTCCCTGGTGATTCCCATACTCTGACATAGCTAAGAACATTTGTGTAAAAAGAGTCATTTAAGGGATACATCCAATGTTTATTTGCTCCAAAGTAATAGAAAGAAAAGAGCAACTCATATTTCCATTTGGCATGACAATTTTTGTGACGTTAGTGGACATATTTGTGGTCCTTTTTCTTTTCTTTCTATATGATCATGGGTATTCCTATAATTTGTCTTAAAAATTCCAATCATCTCAAACAATATTCAACTATCACAGAAATTTGTCTAAAACTTTCTTTCCAAAGTATATGTGTTGGTACATGCATAAGATCACTCTATGAAATGAATGCCCAGTTAGGGGAGCTAACAAAATAAAATTCAAATAAAAACCCTCTATGGCTTTCTAGAGTGATATGGCAATGTCATAAACTCTTTTTGACTCTAAACAATCAGATATCTCCTAATTAGAAACAGATTAAAAATTAGCTCTGAAAATTGAAAATGGCTCATCAAAACAATACATAACTGAGAGTATTGTAAAGAATGAAAACACAGACATGATAAGGATTATTTTATTTACAGGACTTTGGCTGGGGATTGACCACCCAAAACTTTAGAAGATAATTCATTTTGTTATCATTGTTGTTTAGTCGCTAAGTCATATCTGACTTTTTGCAATCCCACGAACTGCAGCAGGCCAGGCTTCTCTGTCCATCATTATCTCCCTGAGTTTCTTCAAACTCATATCCATTGAGTGAGTCAGTCAAACCATAACTTTGAGTATACTGACGTTGGTGGGCAAAGTGATGTTTCTGCTTTTTAATAACACTGTCTAGGTTTGACGCAGCTATTCTTCCAATAGACTATTCTTCCATAGCTATTCATTAGACTGTCCTAAACTTCTGTTTCAGCTCATAGCCAGCCACTGCGATTTGGATTCTTTGAAAGCTATTGTCATCTTTTCCTTTTCATGTGTGTGCATGCATGCATGCTCACTCGGTCGTGTCTAATTTTTTGCAACCCCATGGACTATAGCCTGCCAGCTCCTCTGTCCATGGGATCTTCCCAGCAAGATAACTGGAGTGGGTGGCCATTTCCTTCTCCAAGGGATCTTCCCGACCCAGGGATCAAACCCAGATCTCCTGTGTCTCTTGCATTGCCAGGCATGTTCTTTACCACTGAGCCACCTGGGAAGCCCTTTTCATGTTCCTCTCCTCAAAATGACAAACATTTCCCCTCACCTTCTCTATAGCAGGGAAGATAGAGGCTGGGAGAGATTAGCATCTAGGGTTTGTTATCCTTTCCAGCTCTTGTCAGCTGTGTAACATCTTGTCCTTTCTCTAACAGGCTTCAGAAAATTTATTCACGAACCAAAATATGTCTCTTCTGTGACTACTTCCCTCTATCCATGTATCAAACCCAAGATAAAGGATGCTATCAGTACAGTAGGAAATGAAAAGAGAAAATATATTAAATATAAAAGAAAACTGAAGTTTCAGTCCATAGATCGAGGAGATCAGAATTCTTTTGAAAAAGATAATGTCTGTCTCTTTCTCACTCTTTCTGTCTGTAGTTTTCCATCTCCATCAAGAACCCAAACAATTTTTATGCTCTTGTCACAGTGACAGTTTTCTTCAGCTGGAAGACCTATGGATTCCTCCTCTACAAAGTTTCTTCTTAACATCTCTGTATATCTCAATATCTCACCATCCACAAGCTCCTGAAATAAATGAAGCTGCTTTGCTGTTTCATAGCTGGAGCCCTGAGGCTTAGTCAGGACCAACAATTTCTGCCAAGTGCCCCTCCATTAAACTTTCTCTTTCCTCCACTTTGGAGTTTCTCTGACTGAAGGGATAACCTGTGCTACTGCAACACGGCAAGAGCATTGTCTTCTGCATCCTCCTTCTGAGCATCGTTGGGTGTAGTTTTCCTGCATCTGGACTCTGTTGGGGTAATTATGGGGGTTTGCACTCTTAGAGAAATATCAATAACCTTTGCTATGCAGATGACACCACCCTTATGGAAGAAAGTGAAGAGGAACTAAAAAGCCTCTTGATGAAAGAGAAAGAGGAGAGTGAAAAAAGTTGGCTTAAAGCTCAACATTCAGAAAATGAAGATTATGGCATCTGGTCCCATCACTTCATGGGAAATAGATGGGGAAACAGTGGAAACAGTGTCAGGCTTTATTTTTCTGGGCTCCAAAATCACTGCAGATGTGATTGCACCCATGAAATTAAAACACACTTACTCCTTGGAAGGAAAGTCATGACCAACCTAGATAGCATATTCAAAAGCAGAGACATTACTTTGCCAAGAAAGGTCCGTCTAGCCAAGGCTATGGTTTTTCCAGTAGTCATGTATGGATGTGAGAGTTGGACTGTGAAGAAAGCTGAGTGCCAAAGAATTGATGCTTTTGAACTGTGGTATTGGAAAAGACTCATGATAGTCCCTTGGACTGCAAGGAGATCCAACCAGTCTATTCTAAAGATCAGTCCTGGGTGTTCTTTGGAAGGAATGACGCTAAAGCTGAAACTCCAGTACTTTGGCCACCTCATGCGAAGAGTTGACTCATTGGAAAAGACTCTGATGCTGGGAGGGATTGGGGGTAGGAGGAGAAGGGAACAATAGAGGATGAGATGGCTGGATGGCATTACCGACTCAATGGACGTGAATTTGAGTGAACTCCAGGAGTTGATGATGGACAGGGAGACCTGGTGTGCTGTGATTCATGGGGTCGCAAAGAGTTGGACACGACTGAGCAACTGAACTGAATTGCACTGCACTCTTAGAACCTTTCTTCTCAGATTTCTTCCTCCAGTCATACTCCAGATGCATAATCCCTAGTTTGTCTTCCTTTCCATATCATATCCTGCTAATCTGTACTTCAGTGAATTAACCTTTCTTTTGAGGAGATAGATTCTTCTTTTTGTAGCTCAATGGGCTGTTTTTTTTTCCTTACCTTTCTACTAATCCTGAATTGTCTATGAGAACAAAGTATGTTCTTAATATGATTAGTCTCCTTTTTGAGTCTCTTAGAAGTCTCAACTCCTAGAGAAGTTGCTCCAGAAACAAAAATTTCTAAACTTCCTTGACCTTTGGGGCTGAAATGTTTTCATTAAGTTGGCTGCACCTGTTTAGGAGATGCTGTTACCCTCATGCTAACTATTAACTGATAAAATACACTAATCATGGGTTGGAGTTAGTCTGAAGTTCTGAAACCCATTGTTGTTCAGTCACCCAGTCGTGTCTGACTCTTTATGACCCCATGGACTTCAGCACACCAGGCCTCCTTCTCCCTTACCGTTTCCCAAAGTTTGCCCAAGTTCATGTCCATTGCATTGGTGATGCCATCCAGCCATCTCATCCTCTGATGCTCTATTCTCCTTCTGCCCTCAGTCTTTCCCAGCATCAGGGACTTTTCCAATGAGTCAGCCGTTCATATCAGGTGACCACAATACTGGAGCTTCAGCTTTAGCATCAGTCCTTCCAATGAGTATTCAGGATTGATTTCCCTTAAGATTGACTGGTCTGATCTCCATGCTGTCCAAGGAACTCTCAGGGGTCTTCTCCAGCACCACAGTTTGAAGGCATCAATTCTTTGACTCGCTGCCTTCTTTATGGTCTAGCTCTCACAACAGTATGTGATCACTGGGAAGGCCATAGCCTTGACTATATGGACCATTGTCGACAGAGCAGTGTCTCTGCTTTTTAACACACTGCCTAAATTTGTCCCAGCTTTCCTGCCAAGAATCAATCAACTTCTGATTTCATGGCTGCAGTCACCATCCACGATGATTTTAGAGTTCAAGAAGATGAAATCTCTCCCTACTTCCACCTAAAAGTCATACCTCTCATCAAAAACAGTCAAGAGACAGTTTAGAGGACAAGTGGTGATTGTTTTGGGGGGAGTAGAGGTTCTTAAAAACCTATCAGCCTGTTGATAGGTTTCCTAGTCAATAGGAATATCTGCTTTTGTCCTTGAGACCTAAAGTCTGGACTGCAGTGCAGTGCAAGGTTTATCTCCTTAGGCCACTGAACAGCTGTATGCTTAACCAATGCTTATTTTTGCTTCTAAGTGATACTTGGGACACTTTTACATAATATAAAACTTACCACAGCTGTGAGTGCTTATACTTGCTGTGGTCAAGCTGCTGTAACCTCCACAGTTCAAAAGTCCCCATTTTTCACTGTGATTCTTGATCTCAATTAGCAGTCATTGGTGTTTGCTTTGTTTTTGTTTTTTTCTCAGAAGCTTTTCTGCTCAATGCCCCATGTAACAAAGATTAGATAATATGAAACATTTATTCCTCTTATCATCTTGATTCTAACTAGTGAATATAAACGTAATGATAGCAGAGAGAGTCAAAATATTGGCTTTATTAATGAAAAGGAAACATCCTTAAACCCCAAAACACAGAGCTATAGAGTCAATAGTAGTGAAAACTGCTGCTTGATTTAAAGCATGTACTATGAACTTTCTTCTCTTGACTTCTAGCTGTAAAGTTGAAATGGGCTCTAACTGGTTTGCCAAGGAAGGAGAGGGGTGGCTGTGAGGTTTGTTTAATGGCTTGCAAGCTTGAGTGTGCATCAGAATCACCTGGAGAGCTTGTTCAACTACATCGCAGGGCCCCACCCCCAGAGTTTTTGGTCCAGCTGATTTGGGGCAAGAATGGAGAGTTTGCATATCTAACAAGTCCTCAGGTGATGCTAACGCTGCTGGTCTGTTGTCTATACTTTACAACAGCTGATTTACTTTGTGGCAATTAGAAGTGTGACGCTGATCAACCACCCCCATTACAGTGGCCCTCGTGAAAGAGGTTTGCATTACTTTTCCAGTGCAGTACCCCTGCCCCCACAGCCCTACGGTCTCACCCTCCAGACCATGTGACCCAGTGGATGTCAGATTAAATCAATTTTGCTCATCAGGAAGGTTACTTTTCCTCCTAGCTGGGGAGTAAGCAAAAAGGATGGAACAAGAAGCCAAAATGATGCTCTGAAATTTTGCTCCTTCCTTTCAATTGTTGCCATTTCGAGGAGGAGAGAGAGGTCAAGTAAAGCTTTCTCATTAACCGTTAAGAGCAGTGATTAAAATTTCCTTCTTGAAGAATTAGTTGTGGTAGAATAACAGAGAACATACATCCAGAGGAGCCTACAAGACATTTTGAGGGGATACTGGACTCCTCCTTCTTTGTGTGACATAGAGGAGAATGGGTGATTCCAGATTAGAGAATTTGGAGACCACAGGACCACACAAAGGTGAGTAAAGCTTTTGTTCTGAAGGATCTTAAAGTGGCACTTATTACCTGCGTTTTCTTGGGGAAGTCAATTTCTTTAAGTTTCTGTTTTCTCAACTGAAAATATGGGGATAAACTTCCTCTGAAGAAGATGGTCGTGGGTGTCTTTAAGCAAGTCTTTAAAATCCTCAGTATATTGCTTGGTCTATTATATACTCAGTAGGCGGTAACTTGGAGAAGGCAATGGCACCCCACTCCAGTACTCTTGCCTGAAAAATCCCATGGAGCCTGGTGGGCTGCAGTCCATGGGGTCACTAAGAGTGGGACACGACTAAGGGACCTCACTTTCACTTTTCACTTTCATACATTAGAGAAGGAAAATGGCAACCCACTCCAGTATTCTTGCCTGGAGAATCCCAGGGACGGGGGAGCCTGGTGGGCTGCCAACTATGGGGTCTCACAGAGTCAGACATGACTGAAGCGACTTAGCAGCAGCAGCAGCAGGTGGTAACTTAAGTAGTGAGAGGTTGGTGGCATGTGAGAAGTCAAACACAGAGCTTTAAGAAGTGTGTATTAGTTTCTTACTGCTGATTTTGTTAATTATCACAAATTTAGCATGTTAAAACAACACACATTTATTATCTTATAGTTTTGTAGCTTAGAATTTTAATACAGGTCTCACTTAGCTAAAAGCAAAATATCAATAGGAATGTATTCCTTTTTGGAGATTCTAGAGAAGAATTCATTTCCGTGCTATCATCCGTTTTTAGAGGCTGCCTGCATTTTTGGCTAATGACCTCCTCTTTCTATCTCCAGCAACATAGTATCTCCCTGACTCTGCTTTTTATCATCACATATCTTTTTCTTTGACTCTACTTTTCTGCCTCCTAGTGTGATTATATTGGTCTCATACAGGTAATTCAGGATAAACTCATCATTTTAAGGTAAGCTGGTTAGCATCCTTAACAAACTGTAACCTTATTTGTCTTTGAAGCCTAAGATATTAATAGGTCCTGGGACTAGAACATGGATATCTCTGCAGGTGGAAGCATTATCCTGCTTTTCACATGAGGGAAACTTCATTGTCATTGTGTCCCATGAATATATGTTTGAGACGTGGAATTTTATTTATTCATTCATTAACCAGTGTACATTACGGCTTCCCTGGTGGCTCGGAGGTTAAAGCGTTTGCCTGCAATGTGGGAGACCTGGGTTCGATCCCTGGGTCAGGAATATCTGCTGGAGAAGGAAATGGCAACCCCACTCCAGTACTCTTGCCTGGAGAATCCCATGGACGGAGGAGCCTGGTAGGCTGCAGTCCATGGGGTCACAGAGAGTCGGACACAACTGAGCGACTTCACTTGCTTGCTTGGTATACATTAAGCACTTATCTATTTCCCTAAAATCTCTGGAAATACAAGATGAACAACACTATTCCTTAAAGGAGCCTGGAATCCACTAGTGTTTTACAGACTTGTAAGTAAGTGAAATAGAAATAGTACAATGGTGAAGCCAGCAAGGGAATGGTCCATTCTATTATGAATGGATTTTGTGAGACTTCAGGAAAGGCTAATAGGAAAGATGCTTGAGCCTTAAAAGTTGTTTATACACATTTTGATGGGGAGGCAGAAAAACATCCCAGACATAAGATACAGAAGGAGCACAATGATATGACCTAGAAAACTGCAGGTAATTCAGCAAAATAAGAAACATGCAAAGAGAGAAGCCTGGAGAGGCAGATAGGTATCAGAATCTCAAATGACTACCTACTGCTCTTTTGGCATAACCTTGCTTTTCCTACATTATGGCAGTTTGACTTTATCTTAAAGTCAGTGGAGGACAGCTGTGCAAGTTATGATGAAGCTAAATTACAGAAGCCCTTAGATTCCATGCTGAGGCTTCCTCCTGTTTGGGATGATTTCTCCTCACCTGATTCAAGTCTTTTAATTACTGATCATTAACTGTATGCTGACCACATGACATACTATTGTTCTGGGGATAAAGGAAACACTATGTTTGACCTTGAGCAATGTCAAGAAGACAGAAAATATAATTATGGCATAGTGTGGTAAGCAATGGATGTCCATACTGCTTATGTCACCTTGTCACCTACTGCACTGTGATTTTTTTTTTCCCCCAAATGTGTACTGGTTTTGGCTACTTTTCACTATTAATATCTTTGAAAGCAAGGGAATAGACAGAGGCATTGCTTAGAAAATCAGTATTAACTCTCTACCCCCTTCATATTCCATGGCAATGTGAAATGTTTGCCATAGACTTCTTTGCATGTTCATTTGCCTGGATTTTTTTTTAAGAAAGTTCTTCAATCATTGCAGACTTAATTGGGTTTTTAAAATTTATTTATTTTAATTACAGGCTAATTACAATATTGTGGTGGCTTTTGCCGTATATCTACATGAATCAGCCCCGGTGTACTTGTGTCCCACCATCCGGAACCCCCCACCCTCCGCCCTCCCTACTCCATCCCTCTGGGTTGTCCCAGAGCACTGGCTCTGAGTGCCCTGCTTCATGCATTGGACTTGCACTGGAGATCTATTTCACGTATGGTAATATACCTGTCTCAGTGTTTTTCTCTCAAATCATCCCACCCCCGCCTTCTCCCACACAGTCCAAAAGTCTGTTCTTTACATCTGTGTCTCTTTTGCTGTCTTGCATATAGGGTCATTGTTACCATGTTTCTAAATTCCATATATATGCATTAATATACTGTATTAGTGTTTCTCTTCCTGGCTTACTTCAATCTGTATAATAGGCTCCAGTTTCATCCATCTCATTAGAACTGACTCAAATGCATTCTTTTTTATAGCTGAGTAACATTCCATTGTGTATCACAACTTCCTTATCCATTCATCTGCTGATGGATATCTAGGTTGCTTCCATGTCCTGGCTATTGTAAACAGTGCTACAATGAACATTAGTGAACATGTCTCTTTCAATTCTGGTTTCCTCGCTGGGTATGCCCAGTAGTGGGATTGCTGGGTCATAAGGCAGTTCTATTTCCAGTTTTTTAAGGAATCTCCACACTGTTCTCCATAGTGGCTGTACTAGTTTGCATTCCCACCAACAGTGTAAGAGGGTTCCTTTTTCTCCACACCCTCTCCAGCATTTATTGTTTATAGACTTTCTGATGGCAGCCATTCTGACCGGCGTGAGATGGTACCTCATTGTGGTTTTGGTTTGCATTCTCTGATAATGAGTGATGTTGAGCATCTTTTCATGTGTTTGTTAGCCAGCTGTATGTCTTTGGAAATGTCTATTTATTTCTTTGGCCCAATTTTTGATTGGGTCATTCATTTTTCTGGTATTGAGCTGCATGAGCTGCTTGTATATTTAGGAGATTAATTCTTTGTCACTTGCTTCATTTGCTATTATTTCCTCCCATTCTGAAGGCTGCCTTTTCACCTTGCTTATAGTTTCCTTCATTGTGCAAAAGCTTTTAAGTTTAATTAGGTCCCACTTGTTTATTTTTGCTTTTATTTCCATTACTCTGGGAGGTGGGTCATAGAGGATCTTGCTGTGATTTATGTCAGAAAGTGTTCTGCCTATGTTATTTGGATTTTGTTGTCAGTCTCAACACAGTTTCTTAGAAATTTCATGTACCATTTCTTCTCCATCTCAAAGATCTATCTTTGTAAGTTAGTTTTCTAAACAGTAGCTTTGAAAGGTATAATGTCCTTCAGCTGTGTTGCACTCTAGGCTGCAATGCAAAAGATCTTCAATATTGCTGTTTAATTTAAAACAGTATCATAGCTCTGAACTCCCTCTCCTATTGCCACCTCTAGGAGTTTCTACCTCACTAGAATAGACCTGCATTGAGAGTCTCAAGGAGAGCTGTTCATCTTCATATTCTCCTACAGGGGACAGATGGGAGAGGGAGCAGACCCCACTGGTCCTCATCATCCATTATAGAAAACAACTTCTTTGGGCTACCCTTCTTTCCTGCTAATTGCTTCCGGTCTCCTGTTATTCATCCACATTCTGAGAGGGTTTTGAGAGTTCTCTGCTTGGGTACCATCATCATCTTTGGTGACTTGAATGCTCACAGTCCTCGAGTCCAACAGTCCTCAGGCCTCTCTGAACTCAGTGATTGTTTAATCTATCCCACCTTAGTCATCTATCCCAAATTATATACAGAATTTCTGAATCCTTTCTACATCTTAAACCTCAATTTGAAGAATCTGTATTTTCCCCTTTGAATCCATCATCCAGTGTCTCATTCCATTCAGGCTGTCATAATAAAATACCACAAATAATAGACATGTGTTGCTTATAGTCAACAGCAGATTTGGTGTCTGTTACCTGATTTGCTGTGTCTTCACATAGTGGAAAAATCTAGGAAGCTCTGTGGCTCTTTCCTAAGAGCACTAATTCCTTTCATAAGGGCTCCATCCTCATGGCTTAAGCATCTCCCCAAATTTTTACCTCTTAATACCAGCATCTTTGGGGGTATGGTTTCAAAATTTTAATTTTGGTAGGGATACAAACACTCATTCTGTTGCATCCAATCTGCTCTACCCTTGTCTGTGCCCCAAGAGACAGATCTGCTTAGACTCCATCAATGGGCTCCCTTGCTCTCTAGTTTTTAATTTGTTTCAATCAACAGAGAATGCAGATCCAAGAGAGGAAGACTCTAGTCAGGAAACAGTCCTCCTGCACCCTCCATGTGGAGTTGCTATTAAGAGGCCCCTCCCTGGTGGTGCAGAGGTTACAGCATCTGCCTGCAATGTGGGAGACCTGGGTTTGATCCCTAGGTTGGGAAGATCTCCTGGAGAAGGAAATGACAACCCACTCCAGCATTCTTGCCTGGAGAATCCCATGGACTGAGGAGCTTGGTGGGCTACAGTCCATGGGTCGCAAAGAGTTGGACACGACTGAGCGACTTCACTTTCACTTTCACTTTCAATACGATAGCAAGAGTTATCCTCCCTTATGTCTAGGAAGTCCTCCTTCCACCTACCCCTTCAGGTTTAGGCATGATCAAGCAATTCTGCCACTGTCATGCTCAGGGAATTGTTTCCATGGTTTCTGTACAGCCTGCCCTTACACATCTGTGAATAGTTGTTGTATTAAATTCTTCCATAATTGCTCAATATGAGAGTTCCATATGTTTTTTATTGGAACACCAACTATTATCCTACTCTTCTTACTCTGATTCTCAACATACAACTTTCAATCAAGTCATCTCCTTCAGTGCATGTGTGTGTGCAGCTGCATCCGACTCTTTGAGACCCCATGGACTGTGGCTCACCAGGTTCCTCTGTCCATGGACTTTTCAAGGCAAAGAATACTGGAGTGGGTTGCCATTTCCTATTCCAGGGGATCTTCCAGACCCAGGGATTGAACTCGCATATCCTATTTGGCAGACAGATTCTTTTCCACTGCACCTCCTGGGAAGCCCCCAATCAAGTCATCAAGCTGCCAATTTATCAACTTTTCTCTCAATGTCCTTTTCTTCACTAGAACGTCTGGTCCTTCAGTTTACTTTCCTGTGTATTCTTCTAACTCTTTTCCCCTACTAACTCTCTTTTCCTACAAATCTCTAGTCTTAAAACAACCTGCCTGGTTATATCTCAGTGGATATTGTAAGTTCAAACACTTTCCCTACTGCCTTTATCATACTTTCAATAGACAGACTCTCCTGCTAATTTATCGTAAGAATTACTCTATTTCAGTTAGCAATTCCCTAGCTCTCTCCCTGTACATAATGTTCTTTCCTTCTAAAGATTTTGTAAGTATGATAAAGATATTGGTGACAACTAACAGAAAACCTAACCCCAACTGGTTTAAGAAAAGGTTTTTCATTGGCTTAAGTATTTGGGAAACTCGGGGGGAAGCCCATCTTAGGGAAGGTAGAGGCTCAAATCCTGTCACCCGAACCTGGTTCCCTCAGTCTCGTCTCATTCTCCATCTTATTGTGTTAACTTTATTGAGTGGGCCCTCTGCTGCGGTCCCAAGGATGTCCACAGTAGCTTCAGATACCCCATTCTTGTTCATTTCCCCGTAACAGTCAAGTAGAAGTTCTGAGCCTGTGTCAAATTAGCTTGAAGTGGGGCAACTCCCCCTCCCTGAACCAGCCAACCTAGTCAGAATATATGCTAATTAGCTTAAATCATTCAGTGATTAATCTTGGACCTGAGGATTTTTTCAAGTATGCATGAGATTTGTATTGAAAAACTAATATTTGGTTTAATTGAATAAGAGATCTTATGTCCAATCAATGGAGAATGCAGCTGAGACCTTGCTGCTAGAAAAATTGTTGACAGTTATTTTCTGATCAATAAACTCCAAAGCAAATGTTTCTGGGCTCCATGAACCACCACAGTGGATGGTAATATGTGGTAATGTCATTATCAGGACCTAACCTGGAACCCCTGCTTCTGCTTATCTGAACTTCCTTACACTTATAAATTGACTACACTTCAAAAAAAATACATAAAATTTGATTTTATTGAAAGAAATCCTACTGTATGATATTATTAAACTTCTCATTTTCTTTAGTACTTTTTGTTAACCTAATCAATAAGATAAAAATGGGTATTGTAGGTGAGCTAGTGATGAGCCTAGTTTCTCTAGGACTATTTAGTGATTTGGCATTTAATATGTAACACTCCTGAAAAATCCAATCAGAAATTGGATGAGTCTCACGTTTTGTTTCATTCTCTTTTAAAATATAATAAATTAAGATTGGTAAAGGTTGGTAGCAGAATCAGAACTCATCCAGCTTTGTACTCTATGCAATAGACCTTCAAGAAGAACACGGTGTTCTATTATATCCATGTGAGAATACAGAACTAACAAAGACATTTGCTTCAAGAAACCTCTGATGATTTAATGTTTCTAGTATGGTGAAGACTTCCCAGGATATTATGCATATTTCATGAAAAAATTATTTCTTTTGAATACACTTTTCAAAATTGTGAAGCTCAACATGTTTTGAACCTCCTTTCCACACTTCAGCTCATTTGATTTTTGATAAACAACCTATTATATATCCAGACATTTTTAGGGAGAAACTTGGTTATAGAAACTCTATTGCAATATATTTTTCCATCTAACGGAGATAATTTTACCCAAGTAATTCTTCATTTACTTATGTTATTAGCTTGGTTTCTTGTATGCAAATGAAGAAAGAGAACATGAAATCCTTAATGATTCAACATGTCTTTTTCTCCAAAGTCTGAAGAAATGCTTTAATAAATGACCAGATTTCTAGTTTATTTATCTTTTCTCTTACTTCTGTTTATTAATAGTTATCTACACTTTTGAGTATAAAATATGATTTGTGAAGAATGTATGACTTGGGATCAAATCGTGGATTTGAGTGTTGGCTTAACCAGTTCTTATGAGATTCTGAACAATTTTACCATTCTGAAATTGTTTCCTTAGGAAAAACTGGGAAGGTAATAGCTCCTCAGTATCTTGTGTAACGATGACTAAATAAGATGTACATATGTCATGTAATTAATAAGTCTTGATTTCAAACCTGGTTTATGAGAAAGAATATATTTTTACTTTTCTCTCAGGGTTTCAATCCAAACACATTAATTGTGCAGAAATGTCCTAGTGTTTCCAATACTCAAAAAAAGCTGTTTTTAAAATGCCGTGTTTATTCAAGATGTTCCTTCTTTAACAAAGAAATTATTTTTTTAAGTAACAATACAGGTTTTAGTTTACAGTTTGCAAAACACTTACATCATTTTTATCTCACTATTAAGGCCAAATAAGAAATAAGGGTCTGAATTAAAATTCAGTCTTAGCTCCCAACACAAAGTTTAAGTACTATTTCATAGTGTGACATCTTTGGGGTCATTCTTGGCTATTGGCATTATTAGGTAATAGGACTAGAGAATTATGGCAAAAATTCTGTAGGCTAAAGTGTGAAAGTGAAAGTCACTCAGTTGTGTCCAGCTCTATGGGACCCCATGGACTATACAGTCCATGGAATTCTCCAGGCCAGAATACTGGAGTGGGTAGCCTTTCCCTTCTCCAGCGGATCTTCCCAATCCAGGGATCGAACCCATGTGTCCTGGATTCCTTACCAACTGAGCCACACGGGAAGCCCAAGAATACTGCAGTGGGTAGCCTATCCCT
Source organism: Capra hircus (assembly GCF_001704415.2). Classification (NCBI taxonomy): domain Eukaryota; kingdom Metazoa; phylum Chordata; class Mammalia; order Artiodactyla; family Bovidae; genus Capra; species Capra hircus. Next base: position 15,789,870 of record NC_030827.1, read on the forward strand.
TCTCCAGCAGATCTTCCCAGCCCAGGAATTGAATTGGGGTCTCCTGCATTGCAGGCAGATTCTTTACCAACTGAGCTATGAGGGAAGCCCCTACAGGCTAAAGACCCTCTGTATTTTACCTCTTGCAAGAATTATCTCAGAAAAATGAGATCATCATCTCAGAAAAATGATTTTGTTTACATATTTTAAACAAAGCTTTATTTGTCTACACTCCTGATGGGAATGTTTATTAAACATATTCTTGGAACAGTTGATAAAGGAAAATTGATCTCTTTTCTAAGCGAATAATGAATCTTATTATTTGATGGGGTTTGCAAATTTCCATTTATCCTCTCATTTTCAGTACCTGTGAATCAGAAACAGTTCAGGTCAACCTACATTATCCTCTCTGCTGTTAGCTCAGCCTGGCTTAGTCACTGCAGAGATGTTATAACTGTCTCAGCAGTGTCTGTGATTTTCAAGAGATGACAAGCAGCTAGCTTCACTTCACAGCCTAGCAGCTGTGACTGTTAACACCTACACACAAACCCTGTCTTCTTTCCTAAATCTTATGGACTCCCCTATATCTAGACTCCTTGTTAGCTATGAAGCCCTTGCGCACACACGTGCATGTGTGCACACACACACACTTCCTCACCTCACCACCCTAACTATTACTAGTACTGACTTGGAATTCAGGCTTCGAGGTTTTCCAGCTGTGGCTCCTGGGCAAGAAATTCCTACTCGTTTCATCATATGTCCTCAATTTTACACCTAAGCTAATTGTAAGGGGCCTTCCCTGATGGCTTAGATGGTAAACAATCTGCCTCCAATGCAGGAGACCTGGGCTTGATCCCTGGGTCAGGAAGATCTGCTGGAGAAGGAAATGACAACCCACTCCAGTATTCTTGCCTGGAAAATCCCATGGACAGAGGAGCCTGGAGGGCTACAGTCCATGGGATTGCAGAGTTGGACATGACTCAATGACTGACACTTTTCACTTAATTTTAATGACCATGAGACATTTTGTAAAGAATAGACAAAATATATGCAAAGCATCTGGCACAATTATTGAGGCTACAGGTGAATTTGAAAATATACATTAGCATTTTTCTCTCCAGCTATCAGGAGTGAGATTGTGGGTAGAGTATGAGTATGTGGTATAAGAAGGGAATAGGAAAATATTTGGAAAAGTATTTTTAATCACTATAAGGTTTATGAGAGTGGGAAAAATCGGTACTCTACTAGTATGTTGGAAATTCATCTACCTAACACAGGTGTGAAAAAAAAAAAAAGTAAAAGCATTAGTCGCTCAGTCATGTCTGACTCTTTGCTACTTCATGGACTTGGCCCACCAGGCTCCTCTGTCCATGGAATTCTCAAGGTAAGAATAATGGAGTGAGTATCTGTTTCATTCTCCAGGGGATCTTCTGACCCAGGGATCAAACCTGGGTCTCTTGCATTACAGGTGGATTCTTTACCATCTGAAGCACTAGGGAAGCCCTAACGCAGGTGTATGGAGAGCATTTTATGTGTCCGGCACTGTTCCAGACTCGAGACATATTAATGAGCAAAACAGGCAAGATTCCTACCCACATGGAACTTAAGTTCTAATAGATTAGACAGCCCCAGTATATTATCTCCCAAGAACAATTTAAAGGAATTGAAGAGCAAAGAAGTGAGTTATTGATATTGAAGGGGAAGGAAGGGGGAGTTTAGTTCCCAGCAGATGAGAGGTTCTGATATAGGCCTAGAAGATGAAAGGCAGAAAGAGTGGCAAATGAGGAGAAGTGGAGGAAACAGCAGCCTGACACATACATGGGGAAGATGCTCTGGCTTGAGAGAGAGCCCTGGCCAGGATCCTCTGCTCGGTTCCTCATAAAGTTTGAAAGGCTGGAAGCAAATGTCTGTCTGGCCATCATTACACAGAAGCAATGTGATAGGACCAAATAGTGAGGTCACTTTGGAAATACAGTAAGAAATCATACCTGGAACCCAGGTGAGATCCAGATGATGTGACTTTTTAAAACCATTTTGCAACTATATAAATCATTATGCTAGGATTTCTTGATGTACTTGTTTGAAGGTGTAAGAGACTTCCCACCTCCTGATGTAAACTTACTCTGGAAAAATTATCATCATACCATCCTCTATGAGGGCACTAGAAGTTGAAGAAAGAAGCCTCATCATCTCTGGCATCCTTTGCTGGAAAGATCCTTCAAGCCTATCCCAGTAAAATGTAATTGTTTCGAAGTGAAATATTAGTCATTTCAGACTCAGTTATGTCTGACTCTTTGCAACCCCATCAACTAGAGCCCCCCAAACTCTTCTGTCCATGGGACTCCCCAGGCAAGAATATTGGAGTAGGTTGTCATTCCCTTCTCCAGGGGATCTTCCCAACCCAGAGACTGAACCAGTATCTCCTGCATTGCAGGCAGATTCTTTATCAACTTTTAATCTATTCTCAAACCCAGATCTCTATGATAGTAATTTCCTTTGGGAACCAGAAACATGGTATCTATTATACCAGGGCTGGAATAAAGGGTAAGAAGTGGCATGGAAATAAGGACTTAATTAAACATCTGTTTGTAGAAGTCAACTTGCTTCTACTCCTTCTTTATTGCATTGCTATCAGTTCAGGGTTTACCTCCAGCTCTTCTCTAAGAAATTAAACAAGTGATCGAGAGAGAAGTAAAGTTTTAGTGTGTTGCTCAGCACATCTGAGCAACATCCTCCACACCCTGGCACATAGGGTCACCAAGAGAAGCCATCAAAATTCTGCCTACTTATTTGAAAGCAAAGTCTAAAAGGCAATAATGCATACATCTTATAATCAGCATTTTTTTTAACTGGATCATTTTTCCCTCCCTTTGTTTTAAACCCACTCTGTGTTTTGAGTTTTTATGAGATTTGAATTTTCTCTCCTACTATTATGCTTTTAAAAAGATGGTTACCCTGGAGTTTAGAATATACATATTAAACTAATATAAGTTCACTTCTTTTTTTTATTTTTTTACTTTTATTATTATTATTTTTTTTATTTTTTTATTTTTTTAATTTTAAAATCTTTAATTCTTACATGTGTTCCCAAACATGAACCCCCCTCCCACCTCCCTCCCCATAACATCTCTCTGGGTCATCCCCATGCACCAGCCCCAAGCATGCTGTATCCTGCGTCAGACATAGACTGGCGATTCAATTCTTACATGATAGTATACATGATAGAATGCCATTCTCCCAAATCATCCCACCCTCTCCCTCTCCCTCTGAGTCTAAAAGTCCGTTATACACAGCTGTGTCCTTTTTCCTGTCTTGCATACAGGGTCGTCATTGCCATCTTTCTAAATTCCATATATATGTGTTAGTATACTGTACTGGTGTTTTTCTTTCTGGCTTACTTCACTCTGTATAATCGGCTCCAGTTTCGGGGAACCCTCCTACACTGTTGGTGGGAATGCAAACTAGTAGAGCCACTATGGAGAACAGTGTGGAGATTCCTTAAAAAATTGCAAATAGAACTACCTTATGACCCAGCAATCCCACTTCTGGGCATACACACCAAGGAAACCAGAATTGAAAGAGACACATGTACCCCAATGTTCATCGCAGCACTGTTTATAATAGCCAGGACATGGAAACAACCTAGATGTCCATCAGCAGATGAATGGCTAAGAAAGCTGTGGTACATATACACAATGGAGTATTACTCAGCCGTTAAAAAGAATTCGTTTGAATCAGTTCTGATGAGATGGATGAAACTGGAGCCGATTATACAGAGTAAGTTCACTTTTAAATAACACTGTAATGCCTTACATGCAGTGCAGGAAATTTCAGAGTATTCCCGATTCTTCCCTGTCCTCTCTACAGTATGGATGCCATGCATTTCACTTATTCATATTGTATGATCACCCAAGACATGGTTGCTATTATTACTTTAAACAAACAGCTATCTTTTAGGTTGTTAAAGATAAGAAAATAATGTTTTATTTTACGTTTATTTATTCTTTTGAATGACGTTCTTACCTTCTTCTGGTCAATCCACACTTATGATTTATTTAATTTTCCTCCTTTGACTTCTCCAGCCTTTGCAGATTTATTTCCCTTTTCTCAGGAGTACCCACACTGTGGTTTTTGATTGACACCTTCACATCTTAACTGCACTGTTAAATGTTTAACTTGCATTGTTCTTTGTTTCATGATATAAGCCATGTTCCTTCAGTATATAATGATCACTCTGAATAGAGGTCCTGTATTATGTGTTTTAATCCCACGTGGTGCTTGTCACACAGACTGAGAGCATAAAAGACACTGGATTCACCCTGATGGATTATAGTAGAAATGTCCATGTGCCACAGGTAGGACTGCCCTTACACTGACTATGTCGTTTGAATAGCGCAGGAGTTTTGACAGAGTGCCTCCAGTGACTTCACTGTTCCCATCAGAGCTTCATTCCACGATGCAGATGCTTCGTGTGTGTAACTGTGATTATTGCAATGATACTTGGCAAGAATCTGAGAATAGATCGCAGTCTAAGCTTCAGAATTTACGAGGATAGAGATATGCATGCAGGTGGTATAAGGAAAACAATAGCAGTTTTAGTCATCCATAACTGCTTGGAACTCAGGAACTGGTCCTGCAGCCTGCTGACATCTTGCCTTCTTCCCATCATAGTGATCAGGTAGGAAATAGAAGCATTTACCAACATTTATCAGTTTAATAGAGCATTTTGCCAACTTTTGCATTTTACCATTAGTACTCACGCTTCTCGTGTAAACTTTCATGTAAGTTTGCAGAATAGAGTTTGGATGGATTTGAAAAAAGATAAGGATCTCAAATACACTGGCTTCTTCAGTGTTCTTTAGATAACTGCAATTGGAGATTAAACACTAATGTTTAAATAACACTTCCTTTTTACCTACTGCAATAACTGAGCAGCATAATTTCTGGGCAGCAAAATTTCTGGGCAGCAATTTCTTTACCATCTAGTGCTACTTGTTGAAGTGTTTAATGACTGTAGTGATCTCTGAAATATTTCATGAGACCCGGATGAGTGCCTGTTCTTTTCATAGTGTTAAAGGGTACGTGATCAACACACAGGGCCCTCCATAGCCATGCATTGCCTTGTTTTCCCAAAGTCATCCATGGTTCCCCTTATAGTTCTGAAGTAGCACTTTCCTGATAATTTTTATTAAAAGGAACTCCTTGTTATAGGTGGCAGTTCCCCAGGCAAGAACACTGGAGTGGGTTGCCATTTCCTTCACCCCTAGGCTTCTCTGTCCATGGAATTCTCCAGGCAAGAATACTAGAGTGGGTTGCCATTCCCTTCTCCAGGGGATCTTCCTGACACAGGGATTGAACCCTGGACTCCTGCATTGTAGGCAGATTCTTTACCATCTGAGCCACCAAGGAAGTAGTATAGTTAGTTAGCTTTCTATTAAGTGGAGGGGAAGGAATGGGGGCTCAGCCGGTAAAAGAATCCACCTGCAATATGGGAGACCTGGGTTCAGTCTCTGCATTCAGAAGATTCCATGGAGAAGGGCATGGCAACCCACTGCAGTATTCTTGCTTGGACACAGCTAAGCGACTAAGCACAGCACAAGGGGTGAGAAGGCTTCTCAGGTGGCACCAGTGGTAAAGAATTTGCTTGTCAGTGCAGGAGACATGAGATGTGGGTTTGATCCCTGTGTCGGAAGATCCCTGGGAGGAGGAAATGGCAACCCACTCCAGTATTCTTGCCTGGAGAATTCCATGAAGAGAGGAGCCAGGTGGGCTGCTGTCCATGGGGTCACAGAGAGTCAGACACAACTGAGCAAGTATGTGTGCATGTGCGCGCACACACACATACACACACAAGGGATGAAAAGTCACTTTATGTTGTTTTCTTTTGATATCTCGGAAGGAAATTAGCTTTCTTAAGTATTTATTACTTAAATTAGTAGGATTCACGGGCTTTGATTCATTTTTTCATTCCAGTGGCAGCTCTACCACAACTAGCTTTGTATTTCACCCTTTTACTTCATATTTGCATCTGTAAAAATATGTGTCTGGAGTGAGAGAGGTGATCTAGTGTATTATCATCTGGAACGTCTCTAGACTAAACTAAACTAAAATTTCAGTTTAATATTTTATCCCATGAATACTTGCTTTTATCGTGTAGCATGTCACAACGGTAGAACATCTAGTTTGCAAAATATACAAATATTTTCATCTGAGCCTTGAGATAACCTTATAAAATAGTCATGGTATATTTTATTATATTCATTTTACAGATAAGAAAACTGAAGTTTGAAGTTCACATAAGTCACAATTGAGAGCAGAGCACACTCTTTTGAAGCAGGGTAGATGTGGTCCAAACAACTGCATGGTTAAAAGGGGACAGAATCTAAGGCTAATTAATCCCTTAAAATGATCTCCCGTTGAACACAACCTGTGACTCCTATTTCTACGGCTTCTAAATATCTAAGAAAATCTTAGAATTTGGATTATACTAAATACCTATGGCAGTGTGCCACTTCGTGGTTAAATCATTTGCCTTCTATGTTCTTGGCAGTCAGGAGGCATGGCTGGGGTGTGGTGTAATGGAAAGCTTTATCCCTGTGGCTTGCTTTTTAGCAGTAGTTTGCCAGCCTGATGCTGAGAAAATATATATTGTCAGTGCAATAGATTGAGTTTGCACGAGGTTCATGGCTTTGTGTTGGGTATTGAATAGAGAACAAGTCAGGCACTGCTAACACCTTGAAGTTAGTGTCAGACTGACGGAATTCACGTTTCACTTGCCATTTACTAGCTGTTTGACCTTGGGAAGTCAATTAACTTCCATGTGTATTAGCATTACTGTCAGGAAAATGGGAATAAAGTTTTATAAACCTCAAAATTATGAATAGCAAGTGAATTAATAAATATGCTTTGTTTATAGTATGTATTAAATAGGCATCCAGAATTATAATAGTAAAAGTTAACATTTACTGGCTATTTCCTTTGTCAGACATGAACCCAGTGATTTACATACATCATCTTGTTTAACTCACTGCAGTCCTTGAGATAGGGACTATTTAATGCTCATTTTGTAAGGAAGAGCACTATGGAGAAGTTAAATAATTATTCCTAAATTCACATCAGTTCAGTTCAGTCACTCAGTCATGTCCAACTCCATGACCTAAATTCACATAATCCTAAATTCACATAGCCAATAGGTGTTAGCACATCTCTTAAAACTATGCCCTCCCTTCTATGCTAAAAATGGTATTTTCTAATAGAAGTATTTTAGAAAGAGAAGGCGAAAGTCAGAAGCCCTGTTTCAGAGCATTCTGGGCTTCTAAGCTGACAAATTAACCTCTACATTGCAAACTTTGTCTTTGATGGCTTGTCTTAAATGTTGTCAATAGATGGTTGATATTGTTGATATAACTTGCGTGTGTGGTATATTATTTTCAGAGATTAACTTCTAAGTGTATTTTTTAAATGCAGTGACTCTGATTTCTTTGTAACTATACAGATGATGAATGTTTAACACTGAAGAGCCATGATTTTAATGTTAAAGATGAGCTCTATTATAATCAAAAGAAAATGTTGTCTCAATACAGATGCCTGGAATAAATTTGGGTTGCAATGAGATGGGATGATTCTTTTATTTATGTTGATTCTTTCCATTGTGCACTGCTTGTTAAAATGCTTTACAATGAAGGATTATTTTTCTTACATCTCTGTAAGCTTAATATTTCCACAATCTTTTTAGTAAGAAAGATGTTCATTGAAAACGCAGGTGTTTCAGACAGTAAGGGAGGTTAGTGTTTTAGAGAGCGTAAGCTTTAAAATAACTTAGATCCACTTAATTTGAATGTCCTTGAGCAAATTACTTAAACTCTCTGAATCTGTTTATTTACAAAAGAAAGATTTGTTTTAACTTCGCTTAGCAAGGCTATGTCAAACATAAATACTGTGCTAGGCACTTTATAATATTCCAGTAAAAGCCATTGCTATTAAGACAGGGGTGTGCAGTAAGACAGGAATCTGTATGATCCCATCTATGTTAGTTACAGCTATTCTGTTGATTCTGCTTCTCCAGAGAACTCTGTCTCCCTCTCCTCCTCCCTCCCCTGCCAGCTACCTGTATCCATGTATGCTGTGTGCGCGTGCTCAGTTGCTTCAGTCATGTCTCACTCTGTGCAATGCTATGGACCATAGCCCACCAGAATCCTCTGTCCATGGGATTCTCCAGGCAAGAATACTGGAGTGGTTGCTGTGCCCTCCTCCAGGGGATCTTCCTGACCCAGGGATTGAACCCATGTCTCTTACATCTCCTGCATTGGCAGGTGGGCTCTTTGCCACTAGCACCACCTGGGATATATCTATCTAAATATATAGAAGAGAGAGAAAAAGAGAGAGACCTCTTAATTTCTCTATGTATATATCTATACATATCTATACCTGTAAATATCTATATATTAGATAACTCTTGATAATTATCAATGTTAACTAATTACTAATATTGACTACTATCATTAACTTGTATTAAACACTAATTATTATGACATGGTAGGAGCTATTATGTGTGAAATTTGTAGGGCTGGCCAGTAGGCTAGAAATTTAGGAAGAGTTGCTATTACAGTCTTGAGTCTAAAATCTCCAGGTGGGCCAGCTGACTGGAACATAAGACAATGCTTTTATGTTGCAATGTTGAGTTAGAATTGCTTTTTCTTTAGGAAGAGTCTGTCTTTCCTCTTAATCTCTTCAACTGACTGGATAAGGCTCATCCATATGTACAATAATTTGTTTTAACTAATAGTCAAATGATTATAAATGTTAGTTATGTCCACAATTACCTTCACAGAAATACCTAATGTTTCACCAAATGACTGGGCCCCATAGCCCAGCCAAGATAACACATTGTAATCCATGACATGGAATTTTTTTTCCTTTTCCTGGTGTTAGGGTCACAACTACACTAATCAGTGTTCTAGTTGGCTATATTACACTGTTAATGATGCCTTATACCCATTTCACAGTCAACTGAGGTGGGAGGATTGTTAATGGTAGGCAAGTCATAGGAAAAAGCAGTCTTTGCTGTCAGAATTCCCGGCACTGACAGAGTCAATCATTTCTAACTGGGCAAGAATGGCAGACATGATGACATGGAAGTGAAGCCAGGAGAAGTGTACCTTGATTCCTCCAAAGTTGCTTCTGGGGTCATCTTCTCTTTACTGCAGCTCAAACCAGCTCCCCCTGGGAGACTGAACCCTGTTCTCACAAAGGTGTCCTGTTACTGTTAGGTGAAAGCAGTTCCTTGGAGTTAGCACTCTGAACTCCCTATTATGCCAGGAAGATGGAGTCACCTATCTCTTAGCAACGGCTGTGGCTGCCTCATTTCCTGGGAAACCCTGGCTTTGCAGATGACAGACCATCATTTGCTTATATGAGTCATATCTGAGATACAGATAGTACTTTCTGGTAGGGCCGAGTTCCAATCCTCCCTTCTCTGTAGGCCCAGGGAAAAGTCCCATAACGCCTGGGTATCTGTAGGTGGCAGGAGACGTCTGTAAGGCCACCCCTTTCGCCCCCCTTCTTCTGCCTCCTCCCCCTTCTTTTAGCCTGGCTTCCTTTCCTCTCTTGAAATCTTTGATGTTAGTACTTGGATCTGAAGTTCTGTGTCTCTATAGGAGGTTTTCTGCGAGACTGTATTCTTGTATTTAAAGGCTTCCCTGGTGGTGCAGAGGTTAAAGCGTCTGCCTGCAATGTGGAAGACCTGGGTTCTGTCCCTGGGTCAGGAAGATCCCCTGGAGAAGGAAATGGCAACCCACTCCAGTATTATTGCCTGGAGAATCTCTTGGACGGAGGAGCTCTGTGGGCTACAGTCCACAGGTCGCAAAGAGTTGGACACGACTGAGCGACTTCACTTTCACTTTTGGAAGGAAACGTGGGAGTCGCTCTTGATTTCTATTGTAACAACTGCAGGTATCCACCAAAGAAGATAATTCAAGTACTGCCTTTTTGAAACGAGATCCTAATGTAGTGCCTCTTCTGAGTGTTTACCTTTGTCACGTCTTCTGAGTATTTGGCCCACATGCTTGGTGGGCACAATGCCATTCCACTGGGGCTCGATATTCTTGACAAAAAATAAGTACTGGCCATCCAAGTCCTGTAGAAAAACGTTCTTAGGTACTTGAGGGTATGTTGCTACCTATTATCATCTCAGATATACTCCTCAGAAAGGAGGCAATCTATAGTTATAGGTTGATTTGGGGCCAGTATATAGTTTCTTTATTTACTTAAAGTAGTTTTTCCATACACAGGGTCCTGTGTGTATATTTAAAAATCTTTCCAAAATGAAAACCTGTATCTGCAGGATAAGAAGTTGAGTTGAGATACCAGTATGTGGACATTGTTTCATTTATATGGACTTTCTAAGAAAATAATGCCTTTGGTATTTGAGGAGAAAATTCCCTTTGACGTGCTCCATCTTCAAAGTCATCTCTTTTATTCTACTGAGGGCTGACACGTGGTCACCATGAGGTTGTTGCTTCCCAAGTGGCATTGGCAGCAAGGAATCTACCTTAGTGCAGGAGACGTAGACACTCGGCTTCACTCCCTGGGTCAGGAAGATCCCTTGAAGGAGGAAATGGCAACCCACTTCAGAATTCTTGCCTGGAGAATCCCATGGACAGAGGAGCCTGGCTACAGTCCATAGGCTCACAAAGAGTCGGACTGAAGTGACTTAGCATGAAGGCTGACAAATGGCCACCATGGGGCAGTTGTATAGACTGGCTCCTGAATATAACACTTGTACCAAGGTCTGTAGTGACAGGGAGACTCTCCTCCCTGTAGAGGTTGCAGACAGGGCCTTGTCGGGAATAACAGGCTACTGTGGGGATGCCCTGTACATGGTGGGCATGCTGCTGTGACTTGCAACCAAAGAGGGCTGCTGCCCATGCAGCTGCTCTCAAGGTTGGTGTGATGAGAATGATTTTGGAGGTGACAACTTCTGCAAAATACCTCCTGAGACCATTTGTAATGCCCTTAACACGTTGTATTGACGTGAGTAGATAAGACTCGGGAGATATGTTCAGGAGTATTGAAAATGAAATAAAAGTTTTGTTCCAAATACATTTCATGCACAGCCATGGGCTTTAATTAGGCTGGGTTTCGACTTGCTTGTTTCATTTTTCCTTTTCAAGAGACATAGAAGAGAGCTACTTCTGCTGCCTTGGGGACCAAAGATATCTGATGACCTGGGGGGCAGATGGGGAGTCTGTGTACTGACACGGTACACAACTGCCTGCCCCCCCACCCTCCTCCATGGAAAAGTGACTGTCAGCTAAACAGAAGATAAATGAACTCTGATGCTTCTTTAAAAATTATATGACCACTAATGTCTTGACTTTGTTCTAAAACTTGAAGGGTAAAAAGGCAACAAAAGAACATTTTGCTTATTGGCAGCTCTGCTATCGCTGAGACACTGACACATAAGCTTTCCTCTACCTACCTCGTCTTCTAGTGACGTGATTTATTCTGATGTCAGTCTAATCAAAGAACCCAATCTTTGTCACAAGAGAAAAATGTCAACTCCAGATCTAGAGAAATATGGTTTGATAACAGAGTGTCAGGGCTCTCTCATGGTTCTGAGCTTTTATCATTAAGCTTAATCTTTCCCTAATATACACACCTGCACACTGACATAGCTACATCTGAAGTTTAAAAGGGAATATTTTGGTTCTTGGAAAAGAGAGTTCCATCTGGTGGTTTAGGACCATAATTTTTCAAATGCTTTCCATGGGATGTGGCTACATGAAGGTGGTCATTTCAAGGCCCTTATAGAATTTTGATAAGCTTTCCACAGTTTTACTCATTCCCTTGTAGCATACTATCTCTGATCAACATTTGAACAGCTATCTGTGAGGCTGATAATTTTGTCTCTTGTGTCTTGTTTCCTTGAAGCCTCTTTAGATGTCTCTGTGATTATCATCTGAGTTTCCATTTTAATAAATGCCCACTGATATTCTTTTAATAATTTTCTAGTTTTCTTTTTTTCCTCCTTTGAGCAAAGTCTTTCTTTCATTGGCAATTAGGCAACATAATTAGGAAGCTTTCACCCACAGCTACTGGAAATAGCTGGCAGTCGGGACATTTGTGGAGTGAGTGGTGGACACGGGAGTGGTTGTACATATGGTTAGAACATTATGCCCGGTTGCATAAGCTCACACCCTCAGTTCAGTTCAGTCGCTCGGTTGTGTCTGACCCCATGAATTGCAGCACTCCAGGTCTCCATGTCCATCACCAACTCCTAGAGTTCACTCAAACTCACGTTCATCGAGTCGGTGATGCCATCCAGCCATCTCATCCTCTGTCATCCCCTTCTCCTCCTGCCCTCAATCCCTCCCAGCATCAGAGTCTTTTCTAATGAGTCAACTCTTCACATGAGGTGGCCAAAGTACTGGAGTTTCAGCTTTAGCATCATTCCTTCCAAAGAACACCCAGGACTGATCTCCTTTAGAAGGGACTGGTAGTCACCCTACTTTCACAGAAAAATCATGATAATCACAATCAGAATGCCAGGAGCAATAAAGCTTTCACCGAGTTGTAGAGGTCAATAATACGTAGTAACTGGTCTAATCTCTGGGTGAACCTGAGTGCATGTGTTGACTTGCCCCATGCCTTTGTTTAAAAATTGCAACTAGTCTATCACACAGTACTAAATTCCTGGAAAATCTATATTTTTGATACATATAATAACTTTCTTATGTGTAAGCTAGATTTTTATTTGCCTAAATCTTAATATTTGGCTGGGAAATGGTGACTAACTTCCCACAATTAGCTACAGGAAGGTAGGCTTTAGTTAAAAAGCTTTCTATATTTTATTTTCAGGCAAAGGTGCTGAGTATTTTTTCTGGCTGGAGTGCTTTAAACTGAACCTTGTGCCTTTCATCCAAGTGTCTTACAGTCATTGTATTTCTCATTTAGATACACGACTGCCTTAGGAGATAGGAGTAGAATAAAGTAATCCTTTGTAGATAAAACCTTGGAATATAGAAATTTGAAACCATGTGAAACAGTCTGGGAGCAATGGTAATAGTAACTAGAATTCCTACACAGTGTTGAATAATGGGCTGAAATATTTTCTATACAGCAGGTACCCAGGCTTCCCTTCTTCTAGCACACACTGAGGGTCTTAGGTTTTCAATTATGTAAAGATTATTTCAAGCATCCATTAAAGTTCAGCTTGGAAATCCTGAGTTCAGGTTGCCTGCTATTGCAGCCCGACTATAGGCATTATAGAGCCTATAGTCTCAAAGGACCTTAGCTTCTTCTGACTCCAAAACAATCTATGCCCAGATTCCCCTTAGAGAGTCAGGACCAATCAAAGCCATCTGTGCCTCCCAATGCAGTGATCAGCCTCTTCCAGAAAACAAAGTTCTGTGTTTTGAGCAATTCTATATTTTTTGTTATTTAATTCCCATGCTGTTCAGTGATTCTTACCAAGCTTCATGGCTATGCTGCTGACCTTCCACAGCAATAAAATCATGATGCCCTCTAGGAGCCCTGTTCTCTTATAGATTGCCTTCCTGAATCTTTAATATCTTCATATTACTCTATGGTGTGCTGATAAATATTTAACAGTGTGCTGTCTGAAAAAAGACATATATATATATATACACACACACAAACACATGAGTTATTAATATTTTCAGTCATATGTGGAATATACTGTTCATAAATAATATGTGATATTATTTATTAAAAATTCTATATACCCAATGCATTGACACAGTATTTTCAAGATTTTTTGCTGAACTCCATTAGTTTGATAACCAACCATCTATTTACTAATAGATGTAAATTTGACATGAATGTTGGTTGATACTTTCATTTGGATGGATAGGTAGAGTAAAAGTGAAACAATGAAGCCATGTTAGAATCATGCTCATTTTTCAATAATGTGAGTGACTTCTTTGCTGAATCAGATAGTGGTTTAAAATACCATGAGAATATTTTCTCAAATTTTACCTTATGCAACTCACAATAAAGTGTCAATGGACATGACACACTTTTAAGTTTAACCTGAATTATTTTCTCTACAGTTTCCTTAAGTCTAAACCATGATTTGGTTAACTTTGTCTTAGAAATCCAGGTATTAAATATTTCAGATTTAGCATCACAGTTTTTGTGGTAATTACTCAACTCTTGTTATAGTGGAGCCACATACCACTGAATACTGGCAGTATTCCAGTAAGAATTTATTTACAAAAATAGGCAATAAGTAGGCAAGAGTTTGTCTAGACAGTTGATATAACAGTAAATCAAGGCTTTATCTGTTAGCATTTACCAGTTTCTATGGTGTAAGACATAACCTAGGCAGTGTTTTAAAAAGCAGAGACATCACTTTGCTGACAAAGGTCCCTATAGTAAGAGCTATAGTTTTTCCAGTAGTCATGTATAGATGTGAGAGTTGAATCATAAAGAAGGCCGAGCACACAAGAATTAAAGTTTTTGAACTGTGGTCTGGGAAAGAATCTTGAGAGTCCCTGGGACAGCAAGGAGATCAAACCAGTCAATCCTAAAGGAAATCAACCCTGAATATTCATTGAAAGGACCAATGTGGAAGCTCCAATTTGGTCACCTGATGTGAAGAGCTGATTCATTGGAAAAGATCCTGATGCTGGGAAAAGATGAGGGCAGGAGGAGAAGGGTGACAGAGGACGAGATGGTTGGATGACATCACTGACTCAATGGACATGAGTTTGAACAAACTCTGGGAGAATATGTTGGACAGAGAAGCCTCCATGGGGTCGCAAAGAGTCAGTTACAACTTAGCCACTGAACAACAGTGGTGTAAGAGGGCTTCCCAGGTGGCGCTAGTGGTAAAGAACTGGCCTGCCTATGCAGGGAACAAAAAAGATATGAGTTCAATCCCTGGGTTGGGAAGATCCCCTAGAGGAGGGCATAGCAACCCACTTCAGTTCTTGCCTGGAGAGTTCTGTGGACAGAGGAACCTGATAGGCTACAGTCCATGGGGTCGCAAAGTCAGATACTACTGAAGTGACCTAGCACACACGTAGCACACACACGTGATGTAAGAACTCCATCACAGCTAATTTCAAGCTACCAGGATGATACTGAATGTGTATTAGGAGAGGGATGTGCAGTAGCCCTCGTTATGTTATATTTCCACTATATAGACATAATTGGTGGAAATAACCTCAAGAGTATGGTTAAGTTAAAATGTAATATGTTAGAAAAATGAGAGGTTATCACCTTTGGTTTTAATATTACTACCTTAATTGTAAGGTCATATAGTCTAATATTTGATGATCATTATGTTTAACAAAGGCTTCCCTGGTGGCTTAGATGGCAAAAATTCTACCTGCTATGTGGGAGACCTGGGTTCGATCCCTGGGTCGGGAAGATCCCCTGAAGGAGGGCATGGCAACCCACTTCAGTATTCTTGCCTGGAGAATCGTCATGGACAGAGGAGCCTGGCAGCTACAGTCCATGGGGTCTCAGAGTCAGACATGACTGAATGACTAAGCATAAGCACATGTTTAACAAACAACTCAGATTTTACAAAAATATGTAATTAGGAAACATTGAAAAACTAAGATCATGGCATCTGGTCCCATCACCTCATGGCAAATAGATGGGTGAAATGTAGAAGCAATGACAGATTTTCTTGGGTTCCAAAATCACTCAAACAGACTGCAAGCATGAGATTAAAAGATGCTTGCTACTTGGAAGAAAAGCTGTGATAAACCTAGACAGCATATATGCATGCAAAGACATCACTTTGTCAACAAAGATCCATAGAGTCAAATTTATGATTTTTCCAGTAGTCACGTATTGCCAGGGTCCAGCCCCGGTGGATCCAGGGTGATCCGAAGGTGGGGGACGGAGTCAGAGTCTTTGGAAAAATACATATTTAATTACAGATATAGAGAGAGATTAGAAACGGATAGTGTAGTAGGAAGCTTAGTGGAGAAAAAGAGGCTGAATAACTTGGATTAGGTGGAATAGCATCCATGCTCCAGATGGGAATTCAGCCAGAAAAATGGGAACAAGAAAGAAGTGACATGGGGGAATCAGTCTTTCCGGAAACTGGTCCAATTTCTTTATTTTTGGGTTTGCTTATATACCTTTTGTTACACATAGGGATGAATACAGAGTCACGCAGGGGTCAGCAGTCCTGACCTTTATCAAAATCAGGTGCTTCACATAAATGTATTAAAAACGTCTTAGGAATATTACATCATCTTCTGGCCATGAGTGAGACCTGCTGACATTTTATGATCCTTTCTTTCTGATAACCAAAAAACTTATTTCTTCCAAGGGTGTTTTTTCTTAAACCAGGCACCACCCTCCAAATAAAGTTACATTCCTACAGGGTGAGGGTGTAGTGAGTTACAATCTAGAAAGGAATCTATTTAACCCAAGTTAACATGATTAATCTTAAAGGTTAATACTTATTTCTCCTATATGCTTAAAGGTAAATACTTATTTCTCCTATATGTTAGTTATATTCATTATAAGGGCAGGGAACATGGAGATTTAGCAGCAAACATCAGCCCAACAAATGAAAATCCTTTTACCAATGCTCCCCTTAAGATCTATTTAGTCTTAAGGTAGTGATAAAGTTACATTTTCACATAGCAAGGACACAGTGATTTATAACAAAGTACAGTGATCTATTACAAAAGAGAAAATCCATTAACTCAAAAAGCCTAGTATTGCTAACATCAAAAACTACTATATTTCCTTTTCTATATTCCAAATACATTGATTAATATATTCTCAGGTGCCTAAGGATATGGAGGCCTGGCGGCAATCATTGACTCAACAAGAAGAAAAAGCCCTGTGCTAATTAAGACTCTCAAAATACTCCAAAACTCTCTGTGCTGTTTATGGTTAAGAGGTAGTAAACAATCATGTGCATAGTGGTAGGAGTGTGGATAATCCTGTCACACAAGCTAGTCTGTCAGCAGAGCGGTTTGACCTGAGACATCCTTGTCCCACCCAGGGGAGGGAATTAGCAGCAATTATTGACACAACAAATGAAAAACCCTTCACCAATATAATTCCTAACCAACCCACTATACTAATAATTTCTAACTCCCCAAAAGAATTTGCCTTTAGTAAGTCTAAAACATCTCATGCCTCTCAGGTTGGGAGGCTGTAAACAATCACATGTGGCTGGACAAATCTATGCAGGTGGGCTAGATAACCTTCAGAGGAGTCTCTAAGCTGAAACACTCTTGTCACGCCCAAGAATTTTTATTGCCTTGGAGCTGCACGTTTACTCCTTCTCTGAGAGAAACGGTTATGGGGGAGAGCCCCCCGTAAAGTCAGAGGTGTATGTGCGAGCATAAAACCGACTCTGGCTTTGGGGTAAATGCTCGGGAACAGGGGGTTTCCTGAGGCTTGATCACGCCTTTGTGTATGCCAAGCCTCCTTCCTCATGACCCTTGCCATAGCTGGAGTTCCTCACGCTGGCCCCCGGCAACATATGGAGGTGAGAGTTGAACCCTAAAGAAGGCTGAGTGCTGAAGAACTGATGCTTTTGAACTGTGGTGCTGGAGAAAACTTTTGAGAGTCCTTTGGACTGCAAGATCAAACCAGTCAATCCTAAAGGAAATCAACCCTGAATATTCATTGGAAGGACTGATGCTGAAACTCCAATCCTTTGGCCACCTGATGTGAAGAGCCAACTCCTCAGGAAATACCATGGTGCTGGGAAAAATTGAAGGCCAAAGGAGAAGAGGGCAGCAGAGGACAAGATGGTTGGATGGCATCACAACTCAATGGTCACGAGTTTAAGCAAGCTCTGGGAGATGGTGAAGGATGGGGAAGCCTGGCATGCTGTAATCCATGGGGTCGCAAAGACTCAGACAAGACTGAGTGGCTGAACAACAACAACCAGCTGACATGAGCTGGTTCTACGACACCATTTCTTTTCCTGGTACACTTCCCATTGGAGTTTTATTATTTCATACTCAAGGTCCTTTGAAGCAGGACCCATAAATTCATTTCATAGGCACTTTATTAAGTATTCATTTATGCCAGACACTCCATTGTCACTCTTGATTCCACTCCATTACTTTTATTTTTTAAGTTAACTTTCACTGGAGTGTAATTGCTTTACAATGTTGTGTTGGTTTCTACTATAGAGCATAATGGATCAGTCACATATACAAATATTGCCTCCCTTTTGCATTTTCTTCCCATTCAAGTCTTCACAGTGCATTAAGTAGAGTTCCCTGTGCTACTAGTTCTCATTAGTTACCTATTTTATACATAGTATCAATATTGCACATATGTCAATCCCAATCTAAATTCCTCCCTCCTCATCCCTCTTTTCCTCTTGGTATCCATATATTCTCTATCTTTGGGTCTCTATATCTGCTTTGCAAATAAGATCATCTGTACTATTTTTCTAGATTCCACATATATGTGTTATACACAATATTTTTTTTCTCTTTCTGACTTACTTCACTATGTATGACAGTCCTAGGTCCATCCACATCTCTACAAATGACTCAGCTGAGTAATATTCCATTGTATCTATGTACCACATCATCCACCTTTTGTTGATGGTCATCTAGCTCCATCCATTGCTTCCATGTCCTGACTATTGTATATATGCTATGAATATTAGGGTGCATATATCTTCTTGAATTCTGGTTTTCTCTGGGTATATACTCAGGAGTGGGATTTCTGGGTCATATGGTAGTTCTATTTTTAGTTGCTTAAGGAATCTAAGCACGATTTTTCATAGTGACTGTAGCAATTTACACTCCCCCCAACAGTATAAGGAGGTTCCCTTTACACTACACCCTCTCCAGCATTTGTTTGTAAATTTTTTGATGGCCATTCTGAGCAGTGTGAAGTGATATACCATTGTAATTTTGATTTGCATTTCCCTAATAATTAGTGACTTTGTGTATCTTTTCATGTGTTTGTTGACCATCTGTATGTCTTCTTTGGAGAAATGTCTGTTTAGGTCTTCTGCCCATTTTGGGGTTGGATTTTTTTTTTTTTTTTTTTTTTTAGTATTGAACTACATGAGCTGCTTGTATATTTTGGAGATTAATCCTTTGTCAGTTGCTTCATTTGCAAATATTTTCTCCCATTCAGAGTTTTGTCTTTTCATTTTGTTTATGGTTTCCTTTGCTGTGCAAAAGCTTTTAAATTCAATTAGGTCCCATTTATTTATTTTTGTTTTTATTTTCATTACTCTAGGAGTTGGGTAATATGTTTTAAATATGGACATTTACTGAGGAGTATAATAAAACATCAGACTCCTGCCAATGAAATCTTTTAAGGTTTTTGACTGGGTTAATATTGTGGTAAAAATATGAGAAGAAATAACAGGATTTTGTTAAGACTTACTATCCAAAAGCAAATGGCAGTATATTAATACAATCTTTTTCTCAGGAACATGTATCTTTTTGAATTAATGTCTCTAGTTTCTTTGGGTATATACCCAGGAGTAGAACTGCTTGATCATATGGTAATTATATTTTTAGTTTTCTGAAGAACCTCTATACTGTTTTCCACAGTGGCTTCACCAGCTTATGATCTCACCAACAGTGTACAGGTCTCACCTTTTCTGTACATCCTCATCAACACTGGTCATCTGTGGTCTTTTTGAAACTAGGCTTTCTGACAGGTGTGAGGTGATATCTTACTGTAGTTTTGATTTACATTTCCTTGATGATTAATGATGTTCAGTATCTTTTCATGTACCTGTTGGGTATCTGTATGTCTGTTTTGAAAAATGTCTGTTTAGATCTCCTGCCTATTTTTTTAAATCCAGTTTTTTTTTCATAATGATTTCTGTGAGGTATTTATATATTTTGGATATTAATCACTTACTGGTTATATCATTTGCAGATATTTTCTCCCATTCACTAGGTTGTCTTTTTGTTTATGATTTCTTTACTGTGCACAACTTTTAACTAGGTTCATTTGTTTGCTTTTGTTTCCTCTGCCTGAGAAGACATATACCAAGAAAATTGCTATAATTTATGTCAAAGAATGTTCTACATATTTTTTCTTTTAGGAATTTTCATGGTTTCTGACCTTACATTTAGGTCTTTAATCCATTTTCTATGTGGTGTGAGGAAATGTTCTAATTAAATCATTTTACATGTAGCTGTACAGTTTTCCCAATACCACTTATTGTGTGTCTTCCATATTGTATATTCTTGTCTTAGATTAACTGACCAATAAGTACATCGATTTATTTCTGGGCTCTCTGTTCCTTTGATCTATACATCTGTTGTGGGGCCAGTACCATACTGTTTTGATGACTGTAGCTTTGTAGTGTAGTCTGAAGTTTAGGAGCTTGATACCTCCAGATTTTTTCTTTATGTTAAGATTGCTTTGGTTATTTGGGGTCTCTTGTGGCTCCATACTTACTTAAAAACTATTAGTTCTAGCTGTGTGAAAAATGTCATGAATATTTTGATAAGGATTGCATTAAATATGTAGATTGTTTTTCTTAGTATGACCATTTTAATCATATCAATTCTTCCAATCCAGGAGTATTGGATCTCCTTCCTTTTTTTTTTTTTTAATCTTCACTTTCTTTCACCGGTGTTTTGTAGTTTTCAAAGTATAAATCTTTCCCCTTTCTGGTTAAGTTTATTCCTAGGTATTTTATTCTTTTTGATTAGAATTGTTATTGATTTCTGCTTTCTCTGATAGTTCATTATTAGTGTCAATTACGAATAAATGTTTATTGTTGCACAGCTTGACTGCATTCATTTATTAACTCTAATAGTCTTCGTGTGGAGTCTTTAAGGTTTCTTATATATAGTATCAAGTCATCTGTAAATAGTGACAGTTTTACTTTTCCAATTTAGATGCATTTTCTTTCTTTTCCTTCTCTTTTTAAGTCTGATTGCTGTAGCTAGGACTTTTAATACTGTGTTGTATAGAAGTGGTAAGAGTGGGCATTCTTGTTCTGTTCTTGACTTTAGAAGAAAAGATTTCAGCTTTTCACCATTGGGTTTGATTTTAGCTGTGGATTAGCATAAATAATATTTATTATGTTGAGATATGTTTACACCCACTTTGTTGAGAGTTTTTATCATAAATTGATATTGAATTTTGTCAAATGCTTTTTCTGTATCTATTGAGATCTCTGATTTTTATCCTTTGTTTTGTTAATGTAATCCACAGTCTTCCCTATATACTTGCCTTTACTAACGGGATTTTTCCTATAATTTCTTCTTGTTCTAGTCTTTTCCACTTGAAATAGATGCTTTACTATTTCTTTTATGGTCAGTTTTGCATTGATGGACCTTTAGTTTTTGCTTGTATCTCCAATTCTGAATGACAATCTTGCTGAGTAGATTGTAGGGTTCTCCTTCATTCAGTAATTTAAATATATAATGCCACTCACTTGTGACCTGCAAAGTTTCTGCAGATAAATCAGCTGATAATCTTATGAAGGATTGTTTGTATGTGACTCTGTATTTTTCTCTTGCTGCCTTCAGAATTTTCTGTTTAACATTTGCAGTTTTCAGTTTTGATTATGATGTATCATAATTCTTGTTGGGTCATTTCCACTATTCTATCTGTCTTCCAGATTTTCCTTGTGTTCTTCTATATCACCTAGTTTACTGTTAATGTCTTCTAGTGTGTTTTTCATTTTAACTACTGTGTTCTTCAGCTCTGACTGGTTCTATAACATATTTTCTAATTCTTTGTTAAAATTCTTACTGTTCATCCATTTTCCCCCAAGTTTGTTTAGCATTCTTCTTATTAATGCTTTGAACTCTATTTGGCAAACATGTATCTGTGTTTTCTCAGGGTTTTTTCTTCTTTCATTTGAAACCAATTCCTGTCTTTGCCTTTGTCTAACATTTTCTATTAAATTTGGTGATAGTTACCTGTCTCAGTTTTGTATGGGTTTTCTTCTGGGGGAACATCCCTATGCAGTCTGTATATGCCCAGTGACTTTAATTGGAGAACTGATCTGAAGGAAGCTAAGGTCATGTTTTCCCTCAGGATTTGCTAGCAGCTGTCACCCTGGTAGGAGGTACGGCTGGAGATGCATGGGCTAAAACCAGAGTGAAGTATGAGCATGAGCGTCCCCTGCACTCAGTGGTTGTTACTGCCCTATCATAGGCAGGGGCAGAGGGAAGGGCAAGTCCCAAAGTGCTGGAACAGCAGCCCTAAGGGTCTAGTCTTAGCTGGTTCTTTTCCCTTTGAGATTATGGTCTCCACTCTCCTTTCTATAGCACCTTCACCCCAAAGGGGAGCAGCACTGGAGCAGAAGGGGCCAGCACTGTCTCCTATTGTGGGCCAGGGTGCACACTGACAGTCCTGGCATGCTAGTCAGAGCCTGAGACAGTTTCTTACCCACCACCTCTGCCAGTGCTTGCAATGGCCATCCTCGCTCTTTCATGATTCATTGCCAGGTGTGAGCAAGCTGTTTCCCACAACTACACTCTCAACAACAGGAACCTTTGCCTTAATAGGGATCTCAATAGGGAACTGGAGCTACGGAGCATGGAACAGGAGCCCAGCAATCTGGGCATGCACTGAGGTGTCACAGGAGACTGGCCTGAGCCCAGAAGGCTTCATTTTGCTTCCTCCTACTTGTTCCAGGGAACAATCAAGCATGTGCATTCTCTTCAGGAGAGCATTCCAGGTTTCTTACAGTCCACCTATAAGTCCCACTGGTTTTCAAGCCAACTAAGAGGACTCGTCTTCCCTGTGTCAAACCCCAGTCCTGGGTTTCCCATTATATGGTTGCAACTGCTCAGTCTCCAGGGAGGATCTCTGAGACCATACGATCCCTCTCCTTTTCTGCGTTCTCTCCTAGGGATAAGAGTTCTGATCTGATTGCTTCACTTCCTTTCCTACCTGACTCCATGTTAATCTTTCTTTACAGCCTTGGTTATATGAGTCTTTCTGCCAGTTTCCAGTTTGTTTGCAGTGAGAATTTCTCTACATGTACTTATGTTTGATGTTCACGGGGGTGGCAAACTCAGGATCCTCCTATTCCACCATCTTGCTCTCCTCCCTTACATTGAAACATGAAGTGCTTGACATTTTTCTCACCTGTTCTGATTTAACCTCATTACCTGTTGTGGGCCATTGGCATCATTTCAACTAGTATCACCAGAGTTTTTAATATATCATCTTATTGGTCTACTTTCATACTGGAAAACCACAGTCCTGGGTTTGTATAAACATTGTTTTCTTTTTCTATACCTCTGCTAAGATTATAGGTAACAAGCGATATTAAAATGTATGCATTTTCTGTTTTGGTATCCCATTCTGCTTTGGCTCCCAATCATTTGTTTATTGTAATTTACTCTTTTTTCCATTTCATGTAGCCAGGATTTCAAGTCTTAACCTATATTGTCACACAAATGATTCCATCCCTGCCTCTGCCAATCTCAAGCTGACAATCTTGCCTTTACAACTCAAAGCCTGGTTGGTTGGGATGGGGTGCCAGAGCATATACATCGATACCTTGGAACAGTTGTCTCAGGGGAAAACTGCTGAATCTCACCACCTAAATAGGTTCAAGAGAATATGAGGAACAGTCTTGAGAAATATGAAATAATAAATAGGCTGAGATCTGCTTATCCCTTGGGAGTTTTTCCTTGGCTTGCTCATCTTGTTTCAATTCATATTCTCTCTTGGGCTTCCAAATTTTATTTGTGATTACACATCTTCAACTGCAATTTTCAAAAACAAAATAAACTTAACATGTCTGTTTCTAAAGACTGTGCTTATGCACTTCTGTCTGTCCTGAGGCTGCACTTTCTTGTGAATTTCTTCTTTTGATGTTTGCAGAGCAGACACCTGGGAGTATCCTTCATGCCTCTTTCTCCCTCATTTGCCCATGTCCATAAGGTTTTCAGTTCCAGAAAACTGCACCTACAAATATCTTTCATCCCTCTTTCCTAACATTTTTGCCTCTCCTTTAGTTGAAAAGTTCTGTCTTCACTTTTCAATAATGATCAAACTATTCTTATCCACTCCAGTAATCCTTTTCTATGTAGTTACCAGAGTGCTATCTCAATACACAAATTCCAGATTTCCTTTTAATAACTTCTTCCAGATTATTCAAGTCTTCCAAGAGGTCTTTGTCTGCCCTTTTAACCTCAGTTCTTTCTACTCCATTTTCTTTCATCTTAGTTTCCTAGGGTCAATTTTTTTTTAAAATAATTTCTTACATTCTCATATGTGCCATACCTCAGTTAGAAAAGAAAACTTTTCAAGTGAGTAACAAATAGATATAGTACCCTAAGACCCAAGTGTGCATTAGATAAAAAAAAAAAAAAAAGTTGGGTGTCCTGCTCTATGGCTTTTGAGTTCCAGTTCATGAGCCAAACAGAATGTTCCCATTTTTTTCTCTCCCATTTTAATTTTTAAAAGCTTATTTTTCAGTTGTGCTGGGTCTTTGTGGCTGTGCAGGCTTGCTCTAGTGGTGAGCGGGGGCTGCTCTTCTCTGTGGCACACAGGCTTCTTGTCGTGGCGGCTTCTCTCTTTGTGGAGCACTGGCTGCAGGGCACTTGGGCTTCAGCAGCTGCAGCTCATGGGCTCTAGCACTCAGCCTCAGTAGTCGTGGTGCTGAGACTTGAGTCATTCTGCGCCATGTGGAATCCTCCAGACCAAGCATCAAACCCACGTCCCTGGCACTGGCAGGTGGATTCTTATCTACTATACCACCAGAGAGGTCCTATCTCTCCCATTTTTAACAATGCAGGCCAAGATTTTAGTATCAGGGGGAAAAGGCAGAAAGCAAGTGGTAGAAAAAGACTAATGATGATGCAGTACATTTTTCAAGACAATGTACTAGAATATAGAATAGGATAGAATAGGATTGTTGAATATTTTTAATGGACATAATCTGATGATATAGTACATGCTGAGTTCGTTCCAATTGTAATTGCCATGCATAAATACAAGTGGGGCCCTGGAAACAGATCATGGGAATTATCGAAGAACTACCCAGTGGGCTAGAAGAGAGATGCTGCCCACATATAACAGAGGTAACATAAGTGAAACCTCTTAGAAACAGAAAATTAAATCAGGACTTGAACATATTAACCTGCCTAAAGACCAGAAAAGGAAATAACATAGCTACAATATAGGCTGATAGCAGAGACAAAAGTAGCCTAAACATGCTGAAAATACATTTTTTTTAAGGGAGCATCATTTAAAAGTTACTTCATAATAGAAAAGGGAACAGAATTTTGAAAAAACAAACAGTGAACATTCTTCTGAAAAGTATCACTTGTAGCCACTGGGAAATTTGGCAATTATAACTGCACACAAGAAGGCACCATATTTTTTAAAAATGGTAAACATAAAATAGTGTGGGCCATAGGGACTGACATCATCAGGGTAAAATGCAAAATTAAATGACTGTTACATGTAAACCTTTTTACAAATAAATTAAAACTCACTTTAAGGGCAGTGAAGAATGGATGTTCATCTGAAGAAAACTAAAGTATTAATGTGAAGGAAAAAATATCCATACTATGCCAGAGGGAAAGTTCATTTAGATGAAAACAGTGAGACAGAAGATCACAGATACGGACAAGAGAGAATGAAGACTCAATTTTCTTATGACTTGTGATTCTAAAGGGAGCCCAGAACAAAAGAAAGACAAAAAGCAATTGTATGTAATAAGAGTTTTTGAGATGGAAATAGAATAAGTTTCCTATGATGGAATAAAGAAAATAGCCATACTTCAGTGTGCTCTAGTAAGTTTTGAACCTCAAGAACATATGTATAATCTACAAGTGTTTAGGCAGGAGGGGAAAAAATAAACCTCACCTACAAGGGCAGTTGGTGTTACTGAGAGAGGGCTTGGAGAAGTTTAGCTCCCATCTGGCACTTCAGTAATGTCCAATCAGCTTCCAGCCACTCCAAATAAAGACAAAATTGAAAAAGGGAGCCAAAAATAAATGAAGAATGGAGACCACACTATAGAAAATTCACTAGAGGTGAATCCTGACAAACATGCTGAGTTCGTTTGTTCTGCAGATATTTATCAAGTGCCTCTCACATGAAAATCACAGAGCTAAGAATTAAGGTTATAATAAAGAATGAAAGACAAGGCCTCTGTGTTCATGGAGGAAACATAATAAGTATGGGGGACTCCATTTTAATGTTCTAGAGAGTGGGATACCTGCATGTTTCCAAGAAAACTTTAATAAGGAAAGGCTTTGCAAAGTGATGCGAAGGTCAGTCTGCCCTCCATATCCATGGGTTCCACATCTGTGGATACAAAGGATCAACTGGACTAGCCATTTAGTGTAAAGCACTTGAGCCTCTGGATTTTTGTTGTTGTTGTTATGTGCAGGAGGTCAAGGAACAAATCACTTATGGTTGCTGCTAGACCAGTTTCCTTTTTAACACTTAAATGACTTGATTGTAGGGGGGAAAATTCACCAGAAGCTGCAGCAGTTCCCACTTAGAACCCATTGTTTCCCCACAGCTTTGTGGTGGAATCGTGGGGAGGGTGTGAAGAACTCCAAAACTGTCCCATTTCCTGACTAGGCTTACTTGTTTCGAGATACAGAACTTGCAGTGTAATGTTTTATAGGCTTCATGCAGAGTGGGTAGAGATAAGGACTTAGGAGAGAGTCAGCTCCACAGTCCAGATAAGAGGATGTTTGCCAGGTCATTGTGTGAAGTAGTTGAAATGCTCAGGGGACCACACTCTGAAGGCAGATCTTGGCTTTGCCATTTTCTAGCTGATTGCTTTTGATAAGTTACTTAATTTCTCTTATTTTTTTATTTAATCCCTCTTTTTGTTGTTCTTTAGTTGCTAAGTCACATTTGACTGTGACCCCATGGACTGTAACTCACCAGGTTTCTCTGTTCATGGGATTTTCTAGGCAAGAATATTGAAGTGGGCTGCCATTTCTTTTTCTAGGGGATCTAAAAGATTACATGTGATAATATATGTGTATAATTGTTGGGGTTACTTCTGTGGCACAAGTGTCTATGTATTGGTCTTTTTTTTTAAACTGTCCTTTTATCCATAATCAATGTAAACTCTAGACAGAATATAAATAATTTCCTTGACAAAATTATTTTCTGGTTTTTGTGGGTTTTTTGAACAAGAGAAATATGTAGGATAAGTACATAGGAAAAACTTTTTTTTTTTTCCTCATGAGAAATCGAATAAGGAATAAACAAGCAGGAGAAAATATATAGCCAAACATGGTGTTTATTATTTGGAGACAATTTACTCCTGTTTTGATTTGTGCTGAGTGATGAGCACTTAGCAATTAACAAGAAGACTTTTGTTAAATTTTTCTGAGCATTTTAAATTAGGTAATTGACACTGTGCTTCAGTGAAATTTGCTTTTCAAAGGAATTGTTGAAATGGATTTTTGTTTTTTCTAGAAGTGCTCAGTGGCATGGTTATAGATTTTTTTCAAAGCAATAAAATTCTGGGTAACGTGCTGTGTCCTTTAGAAGTGTGTTTATATTTCTGTTGTTAAATTGAAACTTAAAAGGATAAATGTATTTCTTCTTTTAAAAAAGCACTGTGTCCTTTAGAAGTGTGTTTATATTTCTGTTGTTAAATTGAAACTTAAAAGGATAAATGTATTTCTTCTTTTAAAAAAGCACCTAAATATTTAAGTTTCTAATGTCTGTGAAAAAGAATAGCTATGGTTTAATCTTATTTCAATCAAAATAATAAAAATAGTGAAACTGACCTGATTTAGGTCTAAGGAACACAGTCACTTTGATGCTATTTTAAGATGATTTGCTTTGGAATAAAGAGGTCAATTGAGGTGATTTGCTGTTTGTTTCTCAAGAAGCCTTATTTATGATATGGATGAAGACTTTTTAGTGCCATCTGTTTCAAAGTAGACCCTGAAATGAATTTTCCTCCATGCATTGTGGATAAATATTTAAAATACCATTTCTTCAGACCCTATGACAACTCCATAAAAATGAGTGGTGATTATTAGTAGAATTTATGCCTATAATTTCCAGTCCTTATATTGTGTAGAAATAGTGCGTTGAGTCAGAATAATGTAGAGCAGCAAGAGATGGTCAGAAATGAATCATTTCTTCAGAGGATGGGTTGGCAATTCTAGGCACACAGGCCAAATCTGGCCAGGTGCCTCCTTTATTTATTTATCATTTGTGACTGCTTTGGTGCTTTAGAGACAGAAACAAGTAGTTGTAAAGCAAGCAGCATGGCCTCCCAAACCTAAGACACTTACTATCTGGCCTTTAACAAAAAAGAAGTTTGCTTTGGCCACCTGATGCTAAGAGCCAACTCATTAGAAAAGACCCTGATGCTGGGAAAGATTGAAGGCAGGAGAAGAGGGAACAACAGAGGATGAAATAGTTGGATGGCATCACCAACTCAATGGACATGCGTTTGGACCAGTTCCAGGAGACGGTGAAGGACAGGGAAGCCTGGCGTGCTATAGTCCATGGGGTTGCAAAGAGTAGGACACGACTGAGCAATTGAACAACAATAACTATGAGATCCTCAGCTAGCCAGGCCAATAAGTTAGCAAGGATGAATAGTAACAAGAAAGTTTGCAGAATGGGACAGATAGTGGGAAAAGGAAGAGATTAGGGCACATATTGACTTCTGATAGTTGAGAATTTCAGAAGGAAGGTAGACAAAAGTGAGGCATGTTGGGAAAATGGATGAGCCATGAGGGAAGACTTTAGGATGCTTTCAGATGCTAGCCTCTGATCTTACATGTCTAGACATCGGTAGTTCTCTTTGGGCCTCTTGTTCTTGCTATGAAGTTTTTTATTTTTAGCATCATAGCAGACTAAAATGTGATCAGTTTTTGAACAGATAAGACCTACCTTGACTTCAAGGACTTGTGTACTTCCTTGGTTTCCTTCTTCATCTTTTATCCCTGTATCTAGTTGGCTTCCTGGCTTTTCTCCTTCTCTGTATTCCTCATGTTTATCCCAGTTCTTTTGCTCCCTCTCCCCATTCTACCTGTGTGATATCACACCCTCTATAGCTTTATCTACTGCATATATGTTGCTGATTCTTACAGGTATACTGTTTTTAAGCAAAGTATGGTAGATTGTAGTACTACTATTCCCCTCATAACAAGGTCATACACCCCTGTCCTGCTGACTTTAGGCTTAGTTACATGACTCGTTTTGGCCAAAGAAATGTGAGTTGATGTGATATATACAATGCCTAGTGGACACTTCAAATTTGCTAGTGTGGTTTGGCTTGGCTTCCCTTGCTTCCACTGTCTGCCACAAAACAGTAATGTCTCAGAAGGGGCTGCTCCTTCTGACTGCATTCTGGAAAGAGCCTCAGCCCATCCTGTGATATGACCAATAACTGAACATTATTTTTGTGAACCATTGTGATTTCTGAGGGGTAGTGGTTCTACAACAAAGCTGGCTAGAAAGCAAAATTTTGGCTAGGCAGTTTTTGGTCGGTATTTTTCAGACATCTCATTTTCAAAATTTCCAAAATTGAACCGACCCTACTTTACGTCCCCCACAAACTTTGTACTTCTCTGGTTGTTCTCTGTCTTGGCAAATGCAACTTTAAGACATATAGCATCCCAAGCCAAAACAGTGAGAGTTATCTAGAATTTTCTACTATCAACATTAAGGCATTTATTGAAAACCTATGTTACAGGACCACTGCAGGTACCAACAATGTAGCAGGAAGCAAAAAAGATAAAGTTCCTATTTTTGTACAGTGTTTGTGGAGGCAAATGATAAAATAGTTTAATCACACACATTTTAGGAAAATGTATTATGACTTATACAGACATTAGGAAAATTCCTACTGTTAAGAAATAAGAAATATCCTACTGTAGAATAATAGGAAAGATTATACCTGAAGACCTAATCTAGTTTGGGATTTGGAGAAAATCAGCTCAACACATGACAGTCCTATAAGCTGTTAAATACCATAAAAGTGTGTTCCTTTTGTTGCAGGAAGAAGGACCCCTTCGAGGGCCCGAAAATGGGCTCTTGTCTAACACTCGGAAATGAATTGTCTAAGGAGACACATGCGCTGACAAAGCAAGAGATTTTATTGGGAAAGGGCACCCGGGTGGAGAGCAGTAGGGAACTACTCAGGAGAAGTACTCTGCCGTGTGGCTCGCAGTCTTGGGTTTTATGGTGATGGGATTAGTTTTCGGGTGGTCTTTGGCCAATCATTCTAGTTCAGAGTCTTTCCTGGTGGTGCACGCATCGCTCAGCCAAGATGGATGCTAGCGAGAGGGATTCTGGGAAGTGGACAGACATGGGGTGTCTCCTTTAGTCCTTTCCCGAACTCTCCCGGTTGGTGGTGTCTTATTAGTTCCGTATTCCTTATCAGGATCTCCTGTCATAAAACAACTCATGCAAATGGTTACTATGGTGCCTGGCCAGGATGGGCGGTTTCAATCAGTGTGCTTCCCCTAACACTTTCTTGCCATGTACTCTGTTACTCTTTGGTTTTTTTTTCAATGTGAAGTTTAATACTATACGTATTAATACTATTACAATACTATATGTTACAAGTGTTCAGCATAGCAATTACAATTTTTAAAGATTATATTCCATATATAGTTATTATAAAATGTTGGCTATATTCCTTATGTTATACAATATATCTTTGTAGCTTATTTTATACAAAGTAGTTTGTACTTCTTAATCTCCTATCCCTGTTAATAACACTGGCTTGTTCTCTATGTCTAAGAGTCTGTTTCTTTTCTGTTATGTTCACTAGTTTGTTGTATTTTTTTTTTTAGATTTTACATATAAACAATATCATACAGTATCTGTCTTTGTCTGACTTATTTTATTTAGCATAATACTCTCCAATTCCACCCATGTTTTTGCAAATGGCAAAATTTCATTCTTGTTTATGACTGACTAGTAATACATTGTGTGTATATACCACATCTTTATCCATTCATCTGTTGATAGACATTTGGGTTGCTTCCATAGCTTGGCAATTGTTAATAATGCTGCTAGGAACATTGTGGTGCATGTATCTTTTCACTGCTGCTGCTGTTGCTAAGTTGCTTCAGTCGTGTCTGACTCTGTGCGGCCCCATAGAAGGCAGCCCACCAGGCTCCACCATCCCTGGGATTCTCCAGGCAAGAACACTGGAGTGGGTTGCCATTGCCTTCTCCAATGCATGAAAGTGAAAAGTGAAAATGAAGTCGCTCAGTCGTGTCCAACTCTTAGCGACCCCATGGACTGAACTATAGCAAATAATCTTAAAATTTGTATGGAAACACATGCGACCCTGAACAGCAAAAACAATCTTGAGAAAGACAGAGCTGAAGGAATGATACTCCCTGACTTTAGATTATACTACAAATCAACAGTAATCAAAGCAATATGCTATAAGCACAAAGACAGACATATAGATCAATGGAACCCAATAGAAAGCCCATAAATAAACACAGATACTCATGGCCAATTGATCTATGACAAAGCAGGCAAGAACATACAATGGCAAAAAGACAATCTCTTCAATAAGTGATGCTAGAAAAATTGGACAATTATATATAAAAGAGTGAAATTAGAACATTTTCTCTCACATGTTAAAAAAAAATCTCAAAATGGATTAAAGATATAAATATAAGACTGAAAACCATAAAACTCCTAGAAGAAAATAGAACACTCTGACATAAATCGTAGCAATATTTTATTTTTTGGACATTTCCTAAGGCAAAGGAATTAAGGGCAAAAAATAAACAATTGAAACCTAATTAAACTTCAAGTCTTTTGCACAGAAAAAGAAACGATCAACGGAAAGGAAAGGCATCCTCTAAATGAGAGAAAATATTTATAAATAATATGACTTTTAAGCTGGCTTAAATTCAATATTCAAAAAACTGAGATCATGACATCTGGTCCTATCACTTCATGGCAAGTAGAAGGGAAAAAGTGGAAGCAGCGACAGATTTTATTTTCTTCAGCTCCAAGATCACTGTGGATGGTTTCTACAGTAAGTGCACTCGTGAAATAACAAACAAAAAGAACACTTGCTGATTCGAAGGAAAGCTATTGCAAACCTAAACAGCATATTAAAAAGAAAAGACAGCACTTCGCCAACAAAGATCTGTATAGTCAAAGCTATGGTTTTTAAAGTAGCCATGTAGGATGTGAGAATTGAACCTTAAAGAAGGCTGAGCATCAAAGAATTGATGCTTTTGAATTATGGTGCTGGAGAATATTCTTGAAAGTCCCTTGAACTGGAAAGAGATCAAACCAGTCAATCCTAAAGAAAATCAAGCTTGAATATTCACTGGAGGGATTGATGTTGAAGTTCTAGTACTTTGGCCACCTGATGCGAAGAGCCAATCCATTGGAAAAGACCTTGATGCTGGGAAAGACTGAAGGCAACAGGAGAAGAGGGTGTCAGAGGATGAGGTGGTTGTATAGCATCACTGACTCAATGAACATGAATTTGAACAAATTCTGGAAGACAGTGAAGGACAGGGAAGCCTGATGTGTTGCAGTCCATGGGGTCACAAAGAGCCAGACAGATACAGCTTAGCAACTGAATGACAACAAGTGGTTAATATTCAAAATATGTAAGCAGGTCATACAACTCAGCATAAGAAAAGCAACTCAACTGAAAATGGGCAGAAGAATTGAATAGATATTTCTTCAAAGAGAACATACAGATGGACAATAGGCACACGGAAAGATGCTCAACACTACTAATCATCTGGAAATGAAAATCAAAATCACAATGAAATATTACCTTACACCTATTCGAATGACTGTCTTCAAAAAGACCACAAAACAAATGTTGACAAGGGATGTGGAGAAAAGGGAACCCTAGTACGATTTTGGAAATGTAAATTTGTTCCACCACTGTGGAAAACAATATGGCGGTTTCTCAGAATAAAAACAGAGCTACCATATGACCCAATAATTCTACTCTTGGTATATATCTGGAAAAAAACAATTTGAAAAGATATGTTACTGTTTCTTGGAGTTCTTGCCATTGTTCACTTAAATTGCCTCTTACTTTACTTCCCTCTCTCTCATTTCTCATGTAGTTACAGAAAGACTTTTCTAAACTGAAAACTTTGTTATATCATTTCTATGATTTAATGGCTTCCCATTTCCTTCATGGTACTATGCAAATTTAGCATGGAGTGGAGGGATTTTTACAATTTCATCCTTGCCTGCTTGTGTAACTTCATCTCTGGACATATCCATTTTCACTGTGCTTTAGTCCTGCTTAACAAAGTTTTCTGAACATAAAATGCTGTCATTTTTTTTTAAATTTTGAACAAGAAAAGTCAAGAATATGCACATCTAATTCTTTACATGGTTACTTTTTAGCTTATATTTACATACACAAATCAGACATCACTTCTGCTATGACACTTTGCACAACTATAGACAGAACCATAGTCTTGTCCTTTGTCCAACTTCTTCCAAGTTTAAGTTGGGTGGCCCTCATATAAGCCCCGATACTATCCTAGGTCTGCCTCTATCCATGGCACTTATGGAACTGTGTTGTTTATGGGACTTTAGATCTTTTGGTCATTTCAAGCTCTTTCCTCCTTTTCTGCACTTTTCATCCTGTCTCATGAGCACGCTATCTAACAAACTATATTCTCTGAAGGCTACTCTTAGGTAGGGGCTAAATTTCATTTGGGGAGAAGGGGAAAGAAATGGTAGGGAATGGGCAAACAAGACCATAGATTTTAATTCCAGACTTTTTAAAATTGTATCTGAATCGTTAAAAGCAATAATAAGTCATCTTTGAGGTCATTCACAGCCAGTTTTAGATGCTGCTTCTAAAGGACATAGCTCCTAAACAAAGCATGAATCTGATTGATGTTAAGATGAAAATGAAAGTCGCTCAGTCGTATCCAACTCTTTGCGACCCCATGAACTATACAGTCCATGGATTTCTCCAGGCCAGAATACTGGAGTGGGTATCCTTTCCCTTCTCCAGGGGATCATCCTAACCCAGGGATTGAACCCAGGTCTCCTGCATTACAGGCGGATTTCTTACCAGCTGAACCAGAAAGGAAGCCCAATATTAAGATGGTAGATGTTTAAAATATTGTTGGTCTACCTAGTTAAAATCTTTTCTAAAGATAATACCCAAATATATAGTTTAACAAGATAATACCTACTACTGTTAAGTGTACTAAGAAAGTGGATCTCTTAATACATTTCTGATAATAATGAAAATTAAGATAACAATTGTGAGAGTCACTTGGCTCATAAGAATATCCTGACTTTTCTTCAGTACATTTATATCTGGGAAATTACCCTATATAAAATAATTAGGAAGTATATTAATTCAAAATACTCAAAGGATAAATATCTTAAACACTGCTAAATGTGATTTTACATTTGTAATGTAAGTTAAATTAAAATTTAACATTAAATTATTTTAACTCTGAAAACTGGTTAGATAGAATGATGTGACTCAAATCCTATCAGTTCAGTTCAGTTCAGTCACTCGGTCATGTCCAACTCTCTGCGACTTCATGAATTGCAGCACGCCAGGCCTCCCTGTCCATCACCATCTCCCGGAGTTCACTCAAACTCACGTCCATCAAGTCGGTGATGCCATCCAGACATCTCATCTTCTGTCATCCCCTTCTCCTCCTGCCCCCAATCCCTCCCAGCATTAGAGTCTTTTCCAATGAGTCAAATCTTCACATGAGGTGACCAAAGTACTGGAGTTTCAGCTTTAGCCATCATTCCTTCCAAAGAACACCCAGGGCTGATCTCCTTCAGACTGGTTGGAACTCCTCGCAGTTCAAGGGACTCTCAAGAGTCTTCTCCAACACCACAGTTCAAAAGCATCAATTCTTCAGCACTCAGCTTTCTTCACAGTCCAACTCTCACATCCATACATGACCACTAGAAAAACCATAGCTTTGACTAGATGGACCTTTGTTCCAAAGTGATCTCTCTGGTTTTCGATATGCTGTCTAGGTTGGTCATAACTTTTCTTCCAAGGAGTAAGCATCTTTTAATTTCATGGCTGCAGTCACCATCTGCAGTGATTTTGGAGCCCCCCAAAATAAAGTCTGACACTGTTTCCACTGTTTCCCCATCTATTTCCTCTGTTTCCCCATCTATTTCCCATGAAGTGATGACACCAGATGCCATGATCTTCTTTTTCGGAATGTTGAGCTTTACGCCAACTTTTTCACTCTCCTCTTTCACTTTCATCAAGAGGCTTTTTAGATGCTCTTCACTTTCTGCCATAAACGTGGTGTCATCTGCATATCTGATGTTATTGATATTTCTCCCAGCAATCTTGATTCAAGCTTGTGCTTCTTCCAGCCCAGCATTTCTCATGATGTACTCTGCATATAAGTTTAATAAGCAGGGTGACAATATACAGCCTTGACGTTCTCCTTTTCCTATTTGGAACCAGTCTGCTGTTCCATAAGTACTGAGAATATTAATAATAACAGCTGAACACTGTTACACTTTGAAACTGAACACTTTGTGACACTGGAGAACCACAGAGGGAATTCTATATTACCATCAACTCTTCATTAGAGCCTATTATATGAAAGATGCTACGCAAGTTACTTGAGATAAATAGTTGCCTCAGACATAGGCCCTGTCCTCAAGTCAATTAATGGTTTAAACTATCATTAGATAATCATTAAATGTGATAGTTATGAAGATATTGATAATTAAAAGGGTGACGCAGAGTTAGGTTTAAAAAAAGTAGAATATAGGCTGTATACAATTATCATAGCTATATGCAAAATATTTGCATAGAAGAAAATGTTGCTATCCAGAGGTTGTGGTGGTTTCATTTTGCTTTTCAAATTTGTGGCATTTTTAATTTTTAAAGTTTTGTTAAAATTGATGACTGTATATTGTATATGGTTGAAACATCCGAGTCTTTTTTCACCCTAGCACATGTAATTACGTAGATTTCCAATAAAAAAAAGGAAAATTGAGGAGGTGTTGATTTTAGCAGTTTCCCAAATGTAACAAGAACATAAGAATCACTTCAGTCCTTCCTTCTTACAGATTCCTGCCTTATTTCTTGATTTGTGAATCAGAATCTCCAGCAAAAGGGATTAGAAATTTGTACTTTTTACAAAGACCCTGGTAATTCATATGTTTGGGAAATCCTGATGATGACTCGCAACACTGTGCATTAGAATTAAACTGGGAAACTTTGTGAACCAGGCCTTAACCCAGAGAAAGTATTTTAAAAGCCACTCTGAGTGCCATAATGTGCATCCAGAAGCAGAGAACCACTGATTCGCAGACTGTTCTCTGCAGCTGCAGTGCCAGGATTCCACAGTGCACTTTGGCTGATGCTGCCATCCTAGGGTAGCTACGTCTATAGAAACTTGAAAATTATTGCTGCTGGTTTGGGAACCATTATTATACTGTACTATGACAATGCTGATACACTCTGCTATTGTTACCACTCAATTTACTCAAAAGTCTGGTTAGTAGAATAATGTGACTCTAATTCTATAGTTACTTAGAGAATATTAGTGATAATAACAATAGCACAATATACTGAACATTTACTATTTGCCCAGCATTATTCTAAGGCATTATATGTGTTGTCTCACTTAGATCAGCTAAGTGACCTAAAGTTACTATACTAAATCTTCAGGTGAGGAAACAGACATAGAAAGTTGAGATAATTTTTCCAAGATATAAGCTATTGGAGATGGAGCCAAGATTCAAACCCAGAAAGCCTAGCTCCAGAACCCATGAGCTTATCCACAATTATGATTTACCTTCCAGTGTGATCTGATTCATGTTCTTAACATAGATAAAAAGTTAACGGAGTCATAGCTGGAATCTGTTAAGGTTGAGAGTTTGGGTTCTGGAGTAAGAGCAAGAGGGTTTAAACTGGTTTTTCCCACTTATTGGCTATTTACAATGATAAGAGGGCCTTTGTAGCATCCTGGTTAAGGATTAAATTGGATAATGCACATGAAGTAGTATGCAAAATGGGTAAATTATTTTCTTTGTGGAAATAGATGTCTTTTGAAAGAAGATACACATACTTAACTTGAACTCAGCTCATATATCCCAACATTTTATGCTTTCTTCTTTAGGTATAGCATGAATGGATAAAGAACTCTGGCACAATTCTTTCCTGCTTACCTAAATTTTCTCTTTAGAATTCAGGAATACATAAGGATTGTGTATAGTGGATGGGTTTGGAAAGGGGCCACCTGACTATTCTAAGAATGGAATTCTACAGTGTTTTGCTTTCAGGTGAATGGTATTTGCTTCTCTCTCTCTCAGAGTGAGAGCAAGCGTAATGTTAGGGAAGCCGTTTTTCCCCCATAGCATATAATTGGCTGTAGAAGCTGGAAACTCAAGATGGTTAATTGCATGAGGGTTGGGCACCCCTTCTTATACTGAGTTATTTTTCTACTGAAGTATTTATGAACATCATCTAAATATCTTGAGGCAGTTACCCAGGACCTGCCTTCTGGGGCTGCGCATGTTCCCAAAGCAAAACAGACAAAAGAGCGAGCATCAGTTTGCAATCAATCCTCAGCTACAAACCAACAACTCAAAACTTGTGCCAGAATGGTTGTTCAGGCAGAGCTCAGACTCTGGGCTCAACCTAAGTCTGAATCACTGCCGTGCCAGTTACTAAGCATGAGATATTAGGTATTTACTTGGGTCTAATTTTTTCTCACATATAATATAGGCATATTGGAATCTTACCTCATTATTTTATTGTGGAAGTTTAATAAGTTAATACATGGAGAGGCAGGATGTAGTTAGATCTGTGCTTCTGGACCATTAGTATGTATATAGATCCCAAAGGGATTCTGTTCAAATGACAATCCTGATCCAATAGATCTGGGCTGAGGCATGCAGTCTTGCCTTTCTAACAGTCTCTCATGGGTATTGAAGCTGCTGTTCCACAGACCACATTTCGACTGGTGCTGTGTTTAATCACTCAGTCATGTCCAACTCTTTGTGACGCCATGGGCTATAGCCTGCCAGGCTCTTCTGTCCATGGGGATTCTCCAGGCAAGAATACCAGAGTGGGTTGCCTTGCCCTCCTCCAGGGGATCTTCCCAACCCAAGGATCAAATCCAGGTCTCTCACATTGCATGCAGATTCTTTACCATCTGAGCCACCAGGAAAGCCCAAGAATACTGAAGTGGGTAGTCTATTCCTTCTCCAGGGGATCTTCCCAACCCAGGGATCGAACCAGGGTCTCCTGCATTGCAGGTGGATTCTTTACCAGCTGAGCTTCCGAGGAAGCGTTTTTGAGTGTTACGGAGATTAAATAGAATCCTAGCCCTGCCTTTTGTTAGCTGTAGGATTTTATGCAAATTACTCAGCCTTTTTGTGCCTCAGTCACTTTGTTTTAAAATGGAGATAATAGTAGTATCTACTTCAGAGGGATGTTTGAGGTATAACATGTAGTATTTGTAAAGATTTAGACATGGTGGACAACCAATGCACATTAGCTAATGCTGTTACTTTTATTATTGAATGATGAGAGGTATCTCCTCCACCCCATTACCACATTTAAATAAAGAATATATGTATTACTCAGAGTAGAGGGATGCTGGTATTGTCACTTGAAACATTGCACAGGAAGAATGTTAGCTGACACATCCTGCCTAGTCAGATAATATACTAGACCTTACTATGTAAAAGGTATAATTATAAGTGCTTAAAATATTTTACTAGATGAAACTGAAAAGAGAAAAAGGCATTGATACAATATACTACCCTCCTTACCTAAGACTGTTCTCTGGAAGGTATGTATTTTTTATTATACACATTTAACATATGAGGAAACTAAGACATGAAGCTTAAGTAATAAAGTCAAGGTCATATAACTAATTAGTGGAAAGTCAGGGTTTGAACACCATCAGTCTGGTTTCAGAGTCTACACTTTTAAATACCATACCAATTTGAGTTTTATGCTATTTATCATTGGCCCATAAATTTAACTCTTTTTATTCTGATATATAGTTATTTTCTGATTAATATTGCATTTACATTTAGATACAACTATGGAGAGAAAGTGAACTAGTCAGTAAAACTGATTTTTTTAAAAATCATGTCAACTATGCTTATGCCTATAGAGACACACTTGGAGAAGGAAATGGCAACCCACTCCAGTGTTCTTGCCTGGAGAATCCCAGGGATGGGGGAGCCTGGTGGGCTGCTGTCTATGGGGTCACACAGAGTCAGACATGACTGAAGGGACTTAGCAGCAGTAGCAGCAGCATAGAGATACACATCTGTATCCTTAGGTTTATTTAATGTGAATTTGTTCTTGAATAATGGCTCAAATTTTGGGGCTCCATAAACATTGGTTTCCTTAAACTGGAAGCCATAGGGCCAAATCCTGAATGCAGTGAGTTATCAGTTTATGAGGTCTCCTGGGAAATAGCCAGAGAGCTTCTTCTCCTGATGGCATGACCATCACAAATGCTTTTCTATCCAGTCTTCAGTAACACCATCAGGGATGGGCTTCAAAGGACAACCAGCTCACCAGTCTTTAAGATATGTTGGCTGAAATTCAGCTTTCCCACCCTAGACATCAACAAAAGTTGCAGTCAGGAGAGACAATAGAAGCAAGGGTCTTAAAAGCCACATGAACTGAAAAAATAATATTCTCTTAAGCCTTACTTTTAAAATGAAGTTGCTTTTTGTTCAGTTCAGTTGCTCAGTTGTGTCCAACTCTTTGCAACCCCATGAACCACAGCACACCAGGCCTCCCTGTCCATCACCAACTCCCGGAGTTCACCCAAACCCATGTCCATCAAGTTGGTGATGCCATCCAACTATCTCATCTTCTCTAGTCCTCTTTTCCTCCTGCCCTTAATCTTTCCCAGCATCAGGGTCTTTTCAAATGAGTCAGCTTTTTGAATCAGGTGGCCAAAGTATTGAAGTTTCAGCTTCAACATCAGTACTCCCAATGAAAACCCAGGACTGATCTCCTTTAGGATGGACTGGTTGGATCTCCTTGCAGTCCAAGGGACTCTCAAGAGTCTTCTCCAACACCATAGTTTAAAAGTATCAATTCTTCAGCACTCAGCTTTCTTTATAGTCCAACTCTCACATCCATACATGACCACTGGAAAAACCATAGCCTTGACTAGACAGACCTTGTTGGCAAAGTGATGTCTCTGCTTTTGAATATGCTATGTCTGTCGGTCATAACTTTCCTTCCAAGGAGTAAGCGTCTTTTAATTTCATGGCTGCAGTCACCATCTGTGATGATTTTGGAGTCCAGAAAAATAAAGTCAGTCATTGTTTCCACTGTTTCCCCATCTATTTCCCATGATGTGATGGGACCAGACGCCATGATCTTTGTTTTCTGAATGTTGAGCTTTAAGCCAACTTTTCCACTCTCCTCTTTCACTTTCATTAAGAGGCTTTTTAGTTCTTCTTCACTTTCTGCCATAAGGGTGTTGTGATCTGCATATCTGAGATTGTTGATATCTCTCCCAGCAATCTTGATTCCAGCTTGTGCTTCTTCCAGCCCAGCATTTCTCAGGATGTTCTCTGCATATAAGTTAAATAAGCAGAGTGACAATGTACAGCCTTGATGTAC
Source organism: Capra hircus (assembly GCF_001704415.2). Classification (NCBI taxonomy): domain Eukaryota; kingdom Metazoa; phylum Chordata; class Mammalia; order Artiodactyla; family Bovidae; genus Capra; species Capra hircus. The sequence continues at coordinate 15,830,362 of NC_030827.1, forward strand.
TTTTCCTATTTGGAACCAGTCTGTTGTTCCATGTCCAGTTCTAACTGTTGCTTCCTGACCTGCATACAGGTTTCTCAAGAGGCAGATCAGATGGTCTGGTATTCCCATCTCTTTCAGAATTTTCCATAGTTTATTGTGATCCACACAGTCAAAGCTGTAATCTTTCAGTGATTAATAATAATCAGTAATTGATTCTAGGATGCCTTGTAATAAGTAGGCATTAAAAAATGATATACTTCTTAATACTTGAGGCACCCTATTTAATATGGGGCATTCACAGCTAGTCTCACTATCAGATGCTTTTATCTATGAATCCCAAAGTGTAGAAACGGAGCTAAAAGAAGACCATGCTACTGAAATACATTCTGTTGTACTGACTTGAACTTTCATCCCAAATGCTTATTTCACTTCCTATACTTTTGAAGCAAGCCTGACTACATGCAAGCCTCAACAGGTTTTCTTTTTTTTCTTTTCCATTCATCCCTTCTCTAGTTCACAGGCAATATAAATAACCCATTTTTTCTCCTTTCTCTCTCTCGTCTATAGTCTTTTGGACTTAACATTTTAACTTCATGGGGAAGAGAAGTAAAAACAAATGTTCTTATTATAGACCCTTTATAACCTCTTAATCCTCCTCTCCAAGGATGACCCACAGACCCAAAGAGATCTCCTATTCATTTCCTTTACTATGTAATAAAGAACTATAGACTTAGTGACTTAAAACAACTTTTTATTAGTTTAAAATTCTGTAGGTTAAAAGTCTGGATAAAATTTGACTTGTTTATCTGTTTAGAGCCTCAAAGTCTGAAATCAAGATGTCAACTGGGTTGAGTTTCTTCTGAAGGCTTGAGAAAAAAAAAATCTACTTACAAGCTTATTCATTGTTGTTGTCCAGTCACTCGGTCGTGTCCAGCTCTTTGCGACCCCATGGACTGCAGCACATCAGGCTCCCCTGTCCTTCATCTCCCAGAGCTTGTTCAAACTCATGTCCATTGAGTTGGTGATGCTATCCAACCATCTTGTCCTTTGTTGTCCCTTTCTCCTCTTGCCTTGTATCTTTCCCAGCATTATGGTCTTATCCATAGTTGGAATAATTTAGTTCCTTGAATTTGTAGGACTGAGGTTCTCCTCTTTTTGTTTTCTGCTTTTGCTGGCAGTCAGCCAGGGGCTGCTCTAAGCTTCTAGAAGCTGTCCACATTCCCAACCATTTGGTTCTCTTTTTCTCTAGTCCAGTGACAGCATACCAAATCCTAATGCTGGAAATCTCTAACTCTTTCTACCACCAACTGGGAAAAAAAAAAAAAAAAAAAACTGTTTCTTTAATAGACTGGTGTGATTACATCAGGCCCACTTAAGTAATCTCTTTTTTTCAAATTCAACTTTATGGTGTGATCATAAAGTTGAAGTAGAATCTGTCCCATTCAGTCCCATGGATTATACAGGTTGTGTCCACCATGGATGGGAAGTTTTGAGAGGCATTTTAGAATTCTACCTATCACGGGAATGAAATGAGGTGGTAAAGCCAAGGGTTGCCACGAGTTTTGAGTCTTTGGTCAACAATCACCTTGGCACAACTTCTCAGCATTTTAGAAAGAAAGCTTAGACAGAGCAATGCTAATAATGCTCAGTTCAGTTCAGTCTCTCAGTCGTGTCTGACTCTTTGCAACCCCATGAATCGCAGCATGCCAGGACTCCCTGTCCATCACCATCTCCCGGAGTTCACTCAAACTCACATCTATCGAGTCGGTGATGCCATCCAGCCATCTCATCCTCTGTCGTCCCCTTTTCCCCCAATCCCTCCCAGCATCAGTTACCTAATGTATAATCTGTCCCCCCCCCCAATTGGCCTGTTTTGTGCTTCAAAAAATCTTCATGGAATGGTTATTGAATGTCATAATAAATTTTAACACAGTGGATTAATGGGATTAATAGGGTGTAGCCTATTGGACCAGGCTATTTCTCCCACAAATTTGACATCCTAGGCTTCCTTTAATGTGCAGTGTGAGTTGGCATTTCTGAAAAATGGTGACTCCATCCTTCTCTAAACCTTGTGTGTAGTCCCTCTAGGCTGTTTTGATTCTAATTATTCTTAATAGCTGTGTTATTGTTTGATGCCTCTATCAAGCAGTATTAATTGAGTTTTACCTCATCATTCTTCACTTTTATGTCTCTTTTCTGGCAGCAAATTACACATAGAACTAAATTTTTGTGTTAAGAAATTTGTAAAATAATAGGTTGTACCTATATTTTGATATGACCTAAAGCGGCAAGACTTCCAGTAACATATACTTTAGTTCTTGATACTTATCTTTCCTAGAGAATGAACAAGCAGAGACCATGAAGATTAGATTAGTTATCTGTTGATTAGATAATCTAGGATGCTATGGGACTGCAAATATTGTGTGCCCCTTTCTACAACTCAACTAGTTAATGATTCTCCTTATAAATCCCCCAGACTTCTTCAACAGGATATTTAAATCCTACACACAGAATATTGGGGCAGCTATCAATGTAATCATTAATAATCACAAAGTAATTTTTAAATAATCACTAGCTCAAGTGAGTTGGTAGAAGTCAGTGGAATGAAGAATAGCCAGTGTTATACTTTATTTTCAACACTGTCAATGCTTGTTAAAAAGGGCACAGTGGTTGAAGCAGTTCTGTAATTTCTAGTATTTATGTGTTTTGATTTTCTGTCATATTTATTTTTTCCTTTAAAAATGAATAATTGCATAGAAGTGTAAAAACAAATTTAACATGAAAAATAAGCTATAAGTGATTAAAAAAACAACACTCCAATAGAAGTATAGGCAGAAGACATGACAAGGTCTTTTTATTTGGTGTTCCTTGCATATAATTTCACAGTGCTTTGTCTCACAATTATAACTATATACCTTGTGTGAGCACTTGTTTAACACGTATTTCTCATAATAGACTAATAGCTCTGTGAGGTGTATTTCTTGCAATTATCTCTATAGCACCAGCCATGACTAAGGGCAAACAAATAATAGACCTCTCATAATAAAACCTAAAATGAAGCCCCAGAAGATGAAATGACTCTATCAGTGACTTAATTGCACATTAGATCATAACAATACTTCTCAAAAGAAGGTAACAGAAAATTGGCTATAACATACTATCCTTAACATCCAGTATAATATAAAATTCATTGTACATGCACATTCGTGATAAGGTGTTAGTAGAAAGAGACCTAGTGATGACTACTATGGTGGAGTTAATATATGAAAATGTTAAAATAATCACAGCAATGAATAGACATAATGGGTAAAGAAGTAAAATTTTAAAAGGGGTATGAAAACTTATTTTTATGGAGTTATAACATATATTGAAATATATGGCACACAGAATGGAGGTGGGATAGAAATTATAAAAAAGAGGGATACATTTAATTACACTGTTGGAAGATTCTTGTATTATACATGTAGAGATAATATTAATTATAAATAGATTGTGATAAATTAAAGAATAGTATATTAATCTAAAAAGGAACCATTCTAAACATAATACAATGAGGTAAGTTAAAAGTTAAAATTCTATGTTTAAAAACCTGATTTAACCCTTCTCAACCATATATAAACTCTTTTGTAAAATGAAGAGAATTCTTACCAATTTCTTTCATAAAGCCAGTATAACATTGATCCTAAAACTTGATGAGGACATTACAGAAAATAAATTTAGACTAATATCGCTCTTGAAATTAGATACAATAATCCATAACAATATATTTGTAACTGAGTTCAGCAATGTAGATAAAGGTTAATTCATCAGAATAGCTGTGGTTAATGCAAAGAATACAAGAGTCGTTTAACATTTGACAATCAGAGCAAAGACCTTACAGTTCAGATTATAATTAATGGTAATATTGAATATTTTCATGCAAAGATAAGGAACAAGGCAAAAATGACCCTTCTAATGTTTTCTACTCAACATTGTACTGTAAGGCAATACACACATGTGTACCATATGTGTGGAATAATATGAAAAGATGCCTAAGATCATGAGTCATCAAGATAATGCAAATTAGTATATGTGCTGCTGAAGTGAGCATGGGGTAATACAAATGAAAATAATAATGAGTATACTTTATGGATGACTCAGAGATTTGAGTGGACTTCTTTTTTAAAGATCTGTCTCTGTAAGATACCTAAAATCCTACTCTTCAGACCCGACAAACTTGTCTTTCAGTTCATGAAAACTGAATGGAAAACTGTCTTCATCTTTGAAAGTTGGTAGACGTTCTTTTTTTTTTTTAATTTTAATTTTTACTTTATTTTACTTTACAATACTGTATTGGTTTTGCCATACATTGACATGAATCCACCACGGGTGTACATGCGTTCCCAAACATGAACTCCCCCCCCCACCTCCCTCACCATAACATCTCTCTGGATCATCCCCGTGCACCAGCCCCAAGCATGCTGTATCCTGCGTTGGACATAGACTGGCAATTCGATTCTTACATGATAGTATACATGTTTCAATGCCATTCTTCCAAATCATCCCACCCTCTCCCTCTCCCTCTGAGTCCAAAAGTCGGCTATACACGTCTGTGTCTTTTTTGCTGTCTCGCATACAGGGTCATCATTGCCATCTTTCTAAATTCCATATATATGTGTTAGTATACTGTACTGGTGTTTTTCTTTCTGGCTTACTTCACTCTGTATAATTGGCTCCAGTTTCATCCATCTCATCAGAACTGATTTAAATGTATTCTTTTTAATGGCTGAGTAATACTCCATTGTGTATATGTACCACAGCTTTCTTAGCCATTCATCTGCTGATGGACATCTAGGTTGCTTCTATGTCCTGACTATTATAAACAGTGCTGCGATGAACATTGGGGTACATGTGTCTCTTTCAATTCTGGTTTCCTTGGTGTGTATGCCCAGCAGTGGGATTGCTGGGTCATAAGGTAGTTCTATTTGCAATTTTTTAAGGAATCTCCAGACTGTTCTCCATAGTGGCTGTACTAGTTTGCATTCCCACCAACAGTGTAGGAGGGTTCCCTTTTCTCCACACCCTCTCCAGCATTTATTGCTTGCAGATTTTTGGATCGCAGCCATTCTGACTGGTGTGAAGTGGTACCTCATTGTGGTTTTGATTTGCATTTCTCTAATAATGAGTGATGTTGAGCATCTTTTCATGTGTTTGTTAGCCATCTGTATGTCTTCTTTGGAGAAATGTCTATTTAGTTCTTTGGCCCATTTTTTGACTGGGTCGTTTATTTTTCTGGAGAGTTGGTAGACTTTCAAGAATCTGCAATATGTTCTAAATAGCTTTTTACATTGAGGTAGGTAAGCAAATATCTTCAATGCTTCTTTTCAGACCAATCGCTCTTTATGTTTCAGAACTTTGTTTCTTTTGTCACCTTGGTCTCCTACTGACTGACATTCAATTCTTATATTCTTGTATGTGACTTCTTGAAGTGTGTTGGAGATATATCCAAAGATTTCTGACTTTCTCTCACCCAATATATGAGCAAATAGGTCAACAGTGCCTACTATTAACCTCTTATTCACAGGAAAAGAAACTTCATTGCAAAGTTCTGCAGCTTTGCAGATAGGTAAAGAATGGGGGGAAATCTGCTGTAAGTGCCAAATTTATTTTGTCAAGGATCTTAAACACAATGAAAGCAATGTAGCACCATTAAACAGTAGCCAGTGGAGCATATCTGGTAGAGGTCATAACTTTGGGTCCTTTGGGGCACATAAGAGCTCAGAAAGAATCGTGTGCAGTGCAAGAAAGACAGACTTACATCACCATTCAGGAAAAACTTAAACGTTAAAAAAAATGCATACACCAATAAAGCAATAAACTCTGTCAAAAAGAGGAATCGAAATTGATGCTCAGGAGGAGCCTCTCAACAATTTCTTTGCTTTCACCTTTTCAGTGCCTGAAAAACCCTGAATCCTTGCTAGTTTAAACCGAGTAAGTTCAACAGCATTTTACTTGGCAGCATTTCTAGAGAAACATGGAAGTTTTCTTAGCAATGCTACCTTTGTTAAAACATCAATAACTGTAAATATTTCCTAAATAGACAAGCCTCTGTTTTTGATCATGGATGTATCTCTAAACCCTATTTTATGCTGTAACATAAAATAGTTCCTCTGTCACCTCTGTATCTCCCTTCAACTTTTTAAGAAAAATGTAAACTTTTGTGCTATTCACTTTGAACTCATGTTTATTTAGAATTTTAGCTTTTAGTCTCTTGTGTTGCCTTTAGTTTTTATTAATTTTGTAATCACATGAGAAACTTTAGCTTGCCAATAAAATAAGGAGCTAAGATAGTATATTGTGGAAACTGTAGTCTCGTTGTAATTTCCTTAGTCGAGATTCAACAATGAACCTTCAGGTCTTTTTCAAATGTGTTCTTGAAATTTAATTTCCTTTTCATTTGATAGGTAGCAGAAAACTAAGATATTCCAGTTAAGGTCATTTTATTAGTACCCTTTATGTGTTTTTCAGTTTTAGTGAGGTACTTTACAGGGCTTTGGAATTTGTTTAGCTTGAGTGCAGCCTGAGGACTAAAGCAGATATGAAAAGCAGTGGTTTTCCAAGTGTTGCTGAGTGATGGAATCTGGGACTGAGCCTGATTTTCATGATGGTTTTAGTATTTTTCTTTCTGTAATATAAAAAATCAGCGCAAGCATGATAGATACGTTCTGGCTAAAACATACAAATGTATACAGAGAAATGTCAGTGCTATTAGTTCTATCCTCATGTGATTAGCAAGTTTTTCTGTGTATGAACCTTGAACTGAAGAACAAAATTATTATTCTATGAGTAAATTTGTCATTGTTACTTTCAAATCACCAATTAAAAAATCAAGGAAAATGCTTTCCCTGAAAAATTCTCAAACTCGTAATACTCATCTTTGAATTACTAATCATGCTATCAATAGATTTCTTGAATTAAGAGGTATTTTTCCCCCTTTCCAATGAAACAAAACATTTCAGGAGTGTGGTCAAGGTAGAGTTGATGAGCATTTGCTCTTGCAATTCTTTAGAGCTACAAAAATAGACTTTTGCTTTTAACTTTTTTGATACTTGTTTGCTAGAGCATAAGGAAGTCAGGCCCTCAAAAATACGTGAAAGAAGGGTTAAGGAAACACAACCCACCTTGTCCTTTACTTCACTGACTCAAAGACTGATTAGCACCAAAACTGAAACGATGGCTATGCTTCTGTTTGCTTCTTTTTTCCCTAATGATCAACTATTCATGTCTGCTTAGATTTTTAAATCACCTTGTCCTTCAGATTACTGCATTTTCCTAATCGAGTCAAGTTCAGAAGTCTTCACAATATAAGTTAGGAAAATTCTCATGATGTCAGTGCCATGGGCAAACCAGTCACCACTGCCTTAGACTGCCTGTCATGCACTCTATGCACCAGACAGAAAAATATAATTTCCCATTGTATGACCTACTTATATAGAAGTGAAATTCAGCAGATCAGCATCAAGCGGTACAAATACCGAGGATTATTTTCAGACTGTCCTCTGACTCACGTCCAGTGATAAAATCCTCATATATAAATTTCTGTTATCTGTATCTGAAGACAGACTCAGAATTCATGATAGAGTACAAAACAAGTGAATATACTCACAACATCACATTTATTCTCAATGTAAAAGTTTAAGTGAAATACTTAATGACATTGCAGTCACTAGGTGAAATTCAAATTAGTGCTTATCTAGAAGTTCATGTGGACTCTATAAAAACTGGATTACAGAGTACATTAAACCTAGAGAAACAAAGACTAGAGAGCCATGGTATGTGTTTTCAAAGGATTGTCCACTGAAAGAAGGGTTAGATATATTTTATTTTGCTTCAGAGAGTACACAAACCATACCTAATTGTGGAAGGTTATCGGATACTGAGTTCAGCTACATAAAAAAATCTAAATAATTAGTATCCTACAACTCTGTCTGCACCAGCAGTCAGTCTCTGTTATTGAAAATATTTTAGACTCTCAATGACAATCTGCCAGGGATATTGCAAGGAGAACTGTTGATCTGGCAAGCAATATGAATTTGTCACTTTTAAGGTTCATTCCAACACTGGTTCTGTTATGGTCACCCTAGAATAAATAGACGGTACCATTGCATCCTTTCTAGACCTCTCATTTCCTTTTGTTTACATAGGATAATACACAAAGAAGGAAGAAAAGAAGGCCACATTCACCTGTTAATTAGCAGTGGAGACGCAGACATAGAGAACTGACTTGTGGACACAGGGAGGTGGGGCGAGGAGGGGGTGGGACAAACAGAGTGTAGCAAGGAAACATGCACATTGCCATATTTAAAAGAAGACAGCCAATTTGCTCTGTGACTTAGGGAGCTCAAACCTATGCTCTGTGACAACTTAGAGGGGTGGGATAGGGGTGGTAGGGAGTTCAAGAGAGAGGGGGCATATGTATACCTATGGACGATTCATGTAGATGTATGGCAGAAACCAACGTGATACTGAAAAGTAATTATCCTTCAATTAAAAATGTATTTGTTAAAAAAATTACTAACAGATGACCTTGTTAGTGAAATCTCACAAACGTTTTTTTCCATACTACTTCTTAGCTGTTTCTGGGACCATCTTTTCATGAATATAATTCCCAAATTCTATTACCTAATTTTTATGCAGCTATCCCTTTATTCTTTTCTGAGGTCATGAGTATTTACTTTCTCTGTCAGCCTTACTTAATATAATTATTGGCTATCTGAAAATGCGAACTTAGAGTCTTCTGTATTCACTTATGTAAAAAAATTGCTTTTCATTGAAGCGGATTATGTTTGACCTCTCAGCAATCTCAATGCCCTCAAATTCAAGGCAAGGCTGAAAAGTGACATGTTTACGGTCCAGCAGCATATGAGTCAAAGAAAAACAAACACACTATTGTTTTGCATTAAGTACAATATACCCTTAATCCAAAACTTTTCAAAATATGTTTCCATGGTCAAATAAGTTTCAGAACATTTAGTGAGCATTTGCTAAGTGTATGTGTAAGTCAACTTTAGGGTTTTGCATATATAATTTAATTTTCAATGTTCCCATGAAGCAAAAGTTATTACCAGTCTTACAGATGAAGGTTTCGAAGAATTCCTAGGTAATGAATGGTAGTGCCAAGAATTCAGCTGAGCATGTACAACTCTGTCTTTACTAGAAGACTTCTCAGAGGCCCAACTACACATTTATGGTTTATCAATCTTCACACAGGAGAAATATCTTATCAACTCTATTCCAGAAGTGTTTGACTAGAGGGAGCTTTAATGATGTGTGATGACAGATTAGTATTTTTAGAGGCACTATCTTAAATTATATTTTATCTGTATCACTAGTTCAGTTCAGTTCAGTCACTCAGTCATGTCCAACTCTTTGCGACCCCATGAATTTCAGCACACCAGGCCTCCCTGTCCATCACCAGCTCCCGGAGTTCACTCAGACTCACGTCCATCGAGTCAGTGATGCCATCCAGTTATCTCATCCTCTGTCGTCCCCTTCTCCTGCTGCCCCCAATCCCTCCCAGCATCAGAATCTTTTCTAGTGAGTCAACTCTTCGCATGAGGTGACCAAAGTATTGGAGTTTCAGCTTTAGCATCATTCCTTCCAAAGAAATCCCAGGGCCGATCTCCTTCAGAATGGACTGGTTGGATCTCCTTGCAGTCCAAGGGACTCTCAAGAGTCTTCACCAGCACCACAGTTCAAAAGCATCAATTCTTTGGCGCTCAGCTTTCTTCACAATCCAACTCTCACATCCATACATGACCACTGGAAAAACCATAGCCTTGACTAGACGGACCTTAGTCGGCAAAGTAATGTCTCTGCTTTTGCATATGCTATCTAGGTTGGTCATAACTTTCTTTCCAAGGAGTAAGTGTCTTTTAATTTCATGGCTGCAGTCACCATCTGCAGTGATTTTGGAGCCCCAAAAGATAAAGTCTGACATGGTTTCCCCATCTATTTCCCATGAAGTGATGGGACCAGATGCCATGATCTTCGTTTTCTGAATGTTGAGCTTTAAGCCAACTATTTTACTCTCCTCTCTCACTTTCATCAAGAGGCTTTTTAGTTCCTCTTCACTTTCTGCCATAAGGGTGGTGTCATCTGCATATCTGAGGTTATTGATATTTCTCCCGGCAATCTTGATTCTGGCTTGTGCTTCCTCTAGCCCAGCATTTCTCATGATGTACTCGGCATAGAAGTTAAATAAACAGGGTGACAATATACAGCCTTGATGTACTCCTTTTCCTATTTGGAACCAGTCTATTGTTCCATGTCCAGTTCTAACTGTTGCTTCCTGACCTGCATACAGATTTCTCAAGAGGCAGGTCAGGTGGTCTGGTATTCTCATCTCTTTCAGAATTTTCCACAGTATATTGTGATCCACACAGTCAAAGGCTTTGGCATAGTCAATAAAGCAGAAATAGATGTTTTTCTGGAAATTTCTTGCTTTTTCGATGATCCAGCGGATGTTGGATGTATCACTAGTAGTCTTGGTTTTTATTAGAAATCAGTTCAATAGAGGAAAAAGTTCTAGTTAGATGAATCTACATTGTGACTTGCAACAAGATGTTGTGAAATGCTGTTTGAGATTGTTTTTTATAACTGAAAGTTAGCAAATCATGAAGAAATTACAGTGGAAATAGCACCATATTTAGACCAAAGTTTTGTGTGAGTAATATGTTTGGGATAAATTTGGAATAGTTTCTAATGGAACAAGAGATAGAGAGAATATGTCTGAGTTGTAGGACTCCATAATATAGGGTGACAGACACCTCATAATCCCAAGGATGCTATCTCAGTTTGTTGAACTCGTCCAAAATCTCTGATTCTAGTGAAAGGTCTAATGAGAGATGGCATGGTGATATGGTCATATCGTGAGGTGAAAAGAACTACTTTGCAACTTCTGGGTTGCTGAGAAATTCTACACATTTTTTCTTAGACTCGAAGCTGGGCTTTGGAAGCAGATGAGCTTAGAAGTTACTGGAAATTTCCACAATATGAACAAAATCGATTTTCACCTGAGATTGCAGCATCATTTCTCATTCTGGAGATGAAGTTGAATCTCAAGGTTTAAAAATGCATTTGAGAGGCACTTGGGATATATTCCCCATGCAGATAATGAGCTTAGAAAGAGCTGATAACCAGTAGAAAGGGAACAACCACCTTACTACCATGTACATTTGTTGTTGTTCATTCACCAAGTCACATAAAATTCTTTGTGACCCCATGGACTGCAGCACATCAGGCTTCCCTGTCCTTCACTATCTCTCAGAGTTTGCTCATACTCATGTCCATTGAGTCAGTGATGCCATCCAACCATCTCATCCCTGTTATCCTCTTCTCCTCTTGCCGTCAGTCTTTACAAGCATCAGGGTCTTTTCCAGTGAATCAGCTCTTTGCATCAGGAAGCCAAAGTATTGGAGCTTCAGTTTCAACATCAGTTCTTCCAGTGAATATTCAGAGTTGATTCCCTTTAGGACTGAGTGGTTTGATCTCCCTGTTGTCCAAGGGACTCTAAAGAGTCTACTCCAACACCACAGTTCGAAAGCATCAATTCTTCAGCACTCAGCCTTCTTTATGGTCCAACCCTCTCACATCTGTACTCTCACATCATAACTACTGGAAAAACAATAGCTTTGATTATATGGACCTTTGTTGGCAAAGTGATGCCTCTGCTTTTTAATATGCCATCTAGATTTGTCATAACTTTCCTTCCAAGGAGCAAGCATCTTTCAATTTCATGGCTACAGTCATCATCCACAGTGATTTTTAGCCCAAGAAAATAAAATTTGTTACTGTTTCCATTGTTTGCCCATCTATTTGCCATGAAATGATGGGACCAGATGCCATGATTTTTGTTTTTGAATGTTCAGTTTTAAGCCAGCTTTTTCACTCTCTTCTTTCATCTTCATAAAGAGGCTCTTTAGTTCCTCTTCACTTTTTGCCATAAGGGTGGTGTCATCTTTGTATCTGAGGTTATTGATATTTCTCCCAGCAATCTTGATTCCACCTTGTGCCTCATCCAGCCTAGCATTTCACATGATGTATTCTGCATAGAAATTAAATACAAAAGTTTACAATATACAGCTTTGACATACCCCTTTCCCAATTTTGAACCAATCTGTTTTCCATGTCTGGTTTTAACTGTTGCTTCTTGACCTGCATTCATGTTTCTCAGGAGACAGATGAGGTGGTCTGATATTCCCATCTCTTTAAGAATTTTCCACATTTTGTTGTGATCCATACAGTCAAAGGCTTTAGCCTAGTCAATGAAGCAGAAGTAGATTTTTTTTTTTTTTTTGGAATTCCCTTGCTACTTCTATGATCATATGATATATGAGTATATATGATGCTCAGGTAAAGAAACAGCAGTTACAACTACAAGAAAGGACAGGCAACTGAACAAGGGTTATTCCTCCTTTTCTGCTACAGTGACAGAGAAGCAAACCTAGGCAGCTAGGAGGGGAAATATCCTACTATACTTGCATCCATCTCAGCCCAAGTTTGTGAGTAAGAAGGTTAGCAAGACTAATAAACTTTTATTGGTAGGCAGAATGAAGAGGGATTTGCATCCAACACAAAATTAAAGTATTATCTGTACTAAACTATTTAATAACAAATTAGCCATGAGGTGATGGAAAGTTTCTAAGCTTTTATCAATGAAACTCACCATAGAAAATAAAATACTCAAAGCACCATTAGTAGCAATTACTGATAAAATTTTTTAAAAATGTTTTGTGTCTGTATTTCATGAGATTATTCAAATTGATTAATAAATTTTGATTAAATCTATTTAGTGATCCTGAACAGAACTTTTTTTTTTTTTAAGCTGGTCAGCATAATTTTGGGAATGTGACAAAACAGCTGCTTTTCTTTAAAAAAAAAAATCAATTTGGAAAAAGCTGAGTCATGTTTAATCAGCCACTTGGAGAGATAGTGTAACCTAATTAAGGACAGCTGAGGCATACAGGGTTCTCATCTGTAATAAAGGAATATGGCTGCTTAGTTGTAACCAAGGGCCAAATAAAGATGCCAAGATGTGTTTCAGAGGCTGCATTAGTTCCTAGAATACTACATAAACTAATTGTTCTGAAAAAAGATTCCTTACATGTGACTATGGCAGAGTTAAATATTATGCTAAAAAGCACTAAATTAGAACTGTCTGGTATTGATTTATCTATTTAACATTTCAGAGCAAATTGCAGTTATGTGGGAAAAATAGGTAAAGTCCAGAGTCAACAAGTAAGAACATGAGTGTTGCAGCCAAGTAAAACTCAATCTTTGAGTCTATTTGGAATTACTGTGAAACTCAGGGTTACATATAAGGAATAGCAACTTTTTTGTTTACAGACGTTTCAGTTCAGTTCAGTGGCTCAGTCGTGTCTGACTTTCTGCGACCCCATGGACTGCAGCACACCAGGCCTCCTTGTCCATCACCAACATCCAGAGTTAACTCAAACTCATGTCCATTGAGTCAGTGATGCCAACCAACCATCTCATCCTCTGTCATTCCCTTCTCCTCCTGCCTTCAATCTTTCCTAGCATCAGGGTCTTTTCCAATGAGTCAGTTCTTCTCATCAGGTAACCAAATTATTGAAGTTTCACCTTTAGCATCAGTCCTTCCAATGAATATTCAGGACTGATCTCCTTTAGGATGGACTGATTGGACCTCCTTGCAGTCCAAGGGACTCTCAAGAGTCTTCTCCAGCACCACAGTTCAAAAGCACCAATTCGTTGGCACTCAGCTTTCTTTATAGTCCAACTCTCACATCCAAACATGACTACTGGAAAAATCATAGTTTTGACTAGATGGGCCTTTGTTGGCAAAGTAATGTATCTGCTTTTGAATATGCTATCTAGGTTGATCATAACTTTTCTTCCAAGGAGTAAGCGTCTTTTAATTTCATGGCTGCAGTCACCATCTGCAGTGATTTTGGAGCCCCCAAAAATAAAGTCTGACACTGTTTCCCCATCTATTTCCCATGAAGTGATAGGATCAGATGCCATGATCTTCGTTTTCTGAATGTTGAGCTTTAAGCCAACTATTTTACTCTCCTCTTTCGCTTTCATCAAGAGACTCTTTAGTTCTTCTTCACTTTCTGCCGTAACAGTGGTGTCATCTGCATATCTGAAATTATTGGTATTTCTCTCAGCAATATTTATTTCAGCTTGTGCTTAATCCAGCCCAACATTTCTCATGATGTACTCTGCATATAAGTTAAACAAGCAGGGTGACAGTATACAGCCTTGGCATACTCCTTTCCCAATTTGGAACCAGTCTGTTGTTCCATGTCCAGTTCTAACTGTTGCTTCCTGACCTGCATACAGGTTTCTCAAGAGGCAGGTCAGGTGGTCTGGGATTCCCATCTCTTTCAGAATTTCCCACCGTTTGTTGTGATCCACAGAGTCAAAGGCTTTTCCATAATCAATAAAGCAGAAATAGATGTTTTTTTGGAACTATCTTGCTTTTTCCATGATCCAGCAGATGTTGGCAATTTAATCTATGGTTCCTCTGCCTTTTCTAAATCCAGCTTGAACATCTAGAAGTTCACGATTCACGTACTGTTGACGACTGGCTTGGAGAATTTTGAGCATTACTTTACCACAGTATGAGATGAATGCAATTGTGCGGTAGTTTGAGCATTCTTTGGCATTGCAAATGTTTGATTTCTTGTAAATAAATATCATTGTCTGTAGTCTCAGTGGAACAGCAACTCTCTGACAATAACTGGTATTAGTAGCATAAAAAAGATGCAAAGAGAGCTTTTAATGGATTGGAAAGGTTGGTGTGCAAAGAAATTGGGGTCATCACATTTTGAAAGCCAAAAGTACCAGCCATGATAGAAATGGCACAGTTTGAACTAATGGGCCTCTGAAGCTCTGAGACTTTACAATTTTTTCCAAGTGGTCTTTTGATGCAGGAAAGTTTTTTATAGACAAATATCAAATGAACAAGAGGAATGTTAATTTTAGAATATAGTTTTAAGGAAAAGGAAAAATATTGGCCTTGTATTTTCCATACAACTCAAAGTGCAGAAGCTTATAATCTAGCAGCTATTTGGCTGCAGATCTCCTAGTCTAGACCATTGCAATTATGTCCTTCATCATTGTTTGTAATGAAGAGCCACTGAGTCTTTTTTATCAAAGGGAAATTTGTTTGGGAAGTGAAAAATAAGATGTAATTTCTCAAATTTTCCCTTTATCCTAGCATAGAGAGTTAATCTAGCCACAGAATTACAGCCCACATCACCAAAATTAAGCTGAAAGGCATAGCAGCTAATAGTTCTCTGCTTGCAGTGAGCTAAATCAATTGAACAGAAATATAAAATTTGATGTCAGTTAAGCCTAGGATCATTGTCTACAATTCCACATCATACACAGCCAGCAATTTTTTCCCTAAAGAATAATGTTCTTTAAACCCAGTGTACATGTTCTAAGACAGTTAGAAAAGCTGTGTTAATCAAAGCCATTCCACGATGTGATCATTTCCCTAGGGCATCCTTAGTTAAGAACCGGAATTTTGAACCTTGAAAATACATGGTTATAAAGATATTTGTTGATAGTTCAGTGAAATGATGAAACACTTCAAGCAAGTGAGGAAAAAAGACTCTGTACTAAGGGATAAGTTCTGTTCCTGGGGAAGCCACTATTTTAAGTTCTCTTTCGCTAAGTTTTTTAAAGTGCTGGTATCCAAATATATAAATCCATTTGTCACTTAATCTAGTGACATTAAAGGCAAAGCAAAGAATGATAGGTCCATATACTCTATTTGTCTGGCAAACATTTCAAAAGAGGTTGTGTGGCATATGAAATAGTCTGCCACATTGAAGTAGTATAGCTTATAACATTGTTTCGAGTCTTAAATAAGAAAATAATATAGTATGCTGCTGCTGCTGCTAAGTTGCTTCAGTCGTGTCTGACTCTTAGCGACCCCATGGACTGCAGCCTACCAGGCTCCTCCATCCATGGGGTTTTCCAGGCAAGAGTACTGGAGTGGGGTGCCATAGCCTTCTGTGAATATAATATGACTGATAGTTATTATTTCCCAAAGCCACTGTTTATGAAAGTTCTATTTCCTTCAAGGTCCAATGATGTTTCTTACTCTATTAAAGCAGAATTTCTGTGGATCTGTTTTGCCTTTAGTGATTAAAAAATGCTCTTCAATGAACTGACACCTAGTTCATGAACTCAAAAAGCTTAAGCTGGTTAGAGTGGCTCATATGCAGAAAGGTAGACATGGAGAGTTATGGGATTATGGCCAGTTTAGCATAAATTATGTTGATAAAATAGCAGAGATATAAAGTAAGCTCATGGTGAACTGCAAAGTTCAAGTTCTAGGAGGCTTCACAAATAGATCTTGGGTTAGATGGGGAAAGATTTCTGTAAGCAAAGAGAAAAGTGAAGGGAATTATAAATGGGGGTGCAAAATGGGAAAAAGTGAGTGAATATGTGTCAAAGAAACAGTAATTTTGGGACTTCCCTGGAAGTCCAGTGGTTAAGACTTCATCTTCCAATGTAGGGGGTACAGGTTCCATCCCTGGTAGGGGAGCTAAGATCCCCCATGTCTAGCGGCCAAAAAAAAAAAAAAAATATATATATATATATATGAAACAGAAGCAATATCATAATAAATTTAATAAAGACTTCAAAAATGTTCCACATCAAAAAGTCTTGAAAGAAAAGTAAAAAGAAACAGTAACTTCACTTATCTTGCCAGGGGACTGTTGTATTAGTATGTTGGGCTGGAGAAACAGGCAACTACAGATTGAGTATGGCTAAACAACAGACATTGATTTTCTCACAGTGCTGGGGCCTGGAAATTCAAGATCAAGGTGCTGCCAGCATTAGTTTTTGGCAAGGCCTTTCTGGCTTGCAGGCAGCCACCTGCCTGCAGAGTCCTCACGTGGCCTTCTGTGCCTGCACACTCTGGTATCTCTTTCTCTTCTTTTAAGAACAGAGCTTCTGGATTAGGCCCTCGGTCTTTTGCAACCTCATTTCATCTCAATTACTTCTTTAAAGGTCCTATTTCCAAATATATTAACATTGGGAGTGAGGATTTCAACTTATGAATCTGAAGGGAACAAAATTCAGCCCATTACAGCTGTAAATGGAGAAGGAAATGGCAACCCACTCCAGTACTCTTGCCTGGAGAATCCCCATGGACTGAGGAGCCTGGCGAGCTACAGTCCATGAGGTCGAAAAGAGTCAGACATGACTGAGCGACTAAACACACGCACTCAGAGACACACACAGACACACACACACATGTAAAAGTGAACATAACACTTGAAAGAGAAGTTCGGCCAAGATTGTCAAGGAAATTGCTCAGCCAATGTTCCATATCCTGTGTCTCCTGATTAGATACCCATAAGCAATGATATTCACATATGTGGCTAGTACTACTGGATGATTCAGGGCAGATTAGCTGGTGTTCAAACCCTTCTTCTTTTCTCTCCACCTTTCTCTTGAGAAATGTATGAGAGTGATGTTGTAGAGATAATCTTGATTCTGCTTGGATTTACCTAAAAGAAACTCAGTTTTTAATAGGGACAAAAGTACCAAAACAATATTTACAGACATCTCTTCCGCAACTTTGTAAGGAATATGATGTGTTCTTACCGTTTGGCCCCTGGGCCCTGATCATGCTAAAATTCTCATGGTGGGGGGTGGTGATTCGAAGCCACTCAGGAAGACTGCAGTGGATATTTGGGGCTTTCACCTATAGCTAGCTGCTCACCACAATCTGACTGGACAATATGTGCATGTGACTGCCGTGTGACATGTTAATGGAGTTCAAGCAAAAGTACCTAACATCACTTTAGGCCTGGCCATAAAATGCTCTCATATCCACTGTTCTAAAGTCCGTTAACAAGGCAAAATTAATCTATGGCATTAGAAGTCAAAAGTGGGGTTGCTTTTGGGTCAGAGGGAAGAGGTAGTAATAAGGAGAAGACAAAAAGATGATTCTTGAAGATATTATTTGACCTGAATGCTGGTTATATGAGTAATAATTCATGTTGCTTTATAAATATATCTTTTTATATTACATGTCAATGGAAAGAATGAAAAATCTCTTTTCATGGCCTTTTTCCAAGTTTTTTCCCCTTTGGTAGGCTGTGATAGAAAAAAAAAAAAAATTCAGGAACAGGCAGAGAAGCACATGTTGAAGTTGGCGGAGTCTTTACTGGCCTGGGTCTCTGAGAGCTGTCAACCTGTCTGTTCACCTATACGCTAGAGTGGGTTTGAGCCATGTCTCACTTTTTTGTTTAAGTTACTGGTGGTGGTGGTTTGGTCACTCAGTCACGTCTGCCTCTTCCAACCCCATGGACTGTCGCCTGCCAGGCTCCTCTGTCCATGGGATTCTCCAGGCAAGAATACTGGAATGGGTTGCTATTTCCTTCTCCAGTTCAGTTCAGATCAGTTGTTCAGTTGTGTCTGACTCTTTGTGACCCTATGGACCCCCTGCAACATGCCAGGCTTCCCTGTCCATCACCAGCTCCTGGAGTTTACCAAACTCATGTCCATTGAGTCAGTGAAGTCATCCAACCATATCATCCTCTGTCATCACCCTCTCCTCCCATCCTCGATCTTTCCCAGCATCAGGGTCTTTTCAAATGAATCAGCTCTTCATATCATGTGGCCAAAGTATTGGCTTCAACATCAGTCCTTCCAATGAACACACAGGACTAATTTCCTTTAGGGTGGACTAGTTGGATCTCCTTGCAGTCCAAGGGACTTTCAAGAGTCTTATCCAAGACCACAGTTCAAAAGCATCAATTCTTCAGCACTCAGCTTTCTTCACAGTCCAACTCTCACATCCATACATGACTATTGGAAAAACCATAGCCTTGACTAGATGGACCTTTGTTGGCAAAGTAATGTCTCTGCTTTTTAATATGCTGTCTATGTTGGTCATACCTTTCCTTCCAAGGAGTAAGTTTAAGTTACTAGCATAATGCTAAAAGTTTTCCCATTAACTGTTCTCCCCCTTTATTTTCAACAGTATTCTCATCTTCCTACATAAATTTACCTATTCCTCATTTTTGGATGAGATGGGTGGATGGTATCACTGACTCAATGGACATGAATTTGAACAAGCTCTAGGAGATGACGAAGGACAGGGAAGCCTGGCGTGTTATAATCTATGGGGTCACAAAGAGTCAGACAGAACGAGTGACTAAACAAAAACAACAATTTGGCCACATGGTTCGCTTGAATTGTTCCTACCTCCAGTTCCAGTCAATGATCCTCATTATATTAAGCTAATCGATATATCCTATCCCACTGTCCACTGTGAAGGGCTGGGTGTAAAATGAGATACAGTGAAATTTGCAGAAACTTGCTGGGGTTTCTGTGAACATAAGCTTCATTGGCTCCCAGAGGAGCTGTAAAAAGAGACTTTCTTCCTCTAGAACAAGTGATCTTATGGCTCAGGATTTCAGGCAACAACAGCATCTTGCCATCAGGATTCTGTCATCCTACCTAAGGCTAAAGTTGACGCAAAGAAGAAGTTGGGCTCAAAAATAGATCAATCTTGCAATCTAGTTTGAGCTGTGCCCGAAACAGACTTTTTGCTTTCCTAGTCAAGAGGTCCTCCAAGTTGGCAAATGCCTTAATGAATTTGGCTAAATGTTGATATTCATTCATTTATAGGCACACATACATACTTGATATTGATAACACCTTTGACCTCAGTTGCTGCATCAGTAAAATAGGGTTATACAAAGGCTAAGGACACTTTTCAAGCTGGTTTTGGAAAAGGCAGAGGAACCAGTGATCAAATTGCCAACATCTGCTGGATCATCGAAAAAGCAAGAGAGTTCCAGAAAAACATCTATTGCTGCTTTATTGACTATGCCAAAGTGTTTGACTGTGTGGATCACAATAAACTGTGGAAAATTCTGAAAGAGATGGGAATATCAGACCACCTGACCTGCCTTTTGAGAAACCTTTATGCAGGTCAGGAAGCAACAGTTAGAACTGGACATGGAACAACAGACTGGTTCCAAACAGGAAAAGGAGTACATCAAGGCTGTATATTGTCATCCTGCTTATTTAACTTCTATGCAGAGTACCTCATGAGAAACGCTGGGCTGGAAGAAGCACAAGCTAGAATCAAGATTTCCGGGAGAAATATCAATAACCTCAGATATGCAGATGACACCACCCTTATGGCAGAAAGTGAAGAGAAACTAAAAAGCCTCTTGATGAAAGTGAAAGAGGAGAGTGAAAAAGTTGGCTTAAAGCTCAACATTCAGAAAACGAAGATCATGGCATCTGGTCCCATCACTTCATGGGAAATAGATGGGGAAACAGTGGAAACAGTGTTAGACTTTATTTTTGGGGGCTCCAAAATCACTACAGATGGTGATTGCAGCCATGAAATTAAAAGACGCTTACTCCTTGGAAGAAAAGTTATGACCAACCTAGATAGCATATTGAAAAGCAGAGACATTACTTTTCCAACAAAGGCCCATCTAGTCAAGGCTATGGTTTTTCCAGTGGTCATGTATGGATGTGAGAGTTGGACTGTGAAGAAAGCTGAGTGCTGAAGAATTGATGCTTTTGAACTGTGGTGTTAGAGAAGACTCCTGAGAGTCCCTGGGACTGCAAGGAGATCCAACCAGTCCATTCTGAAGGAGATCAGCCCTGGGATTTCTTTGGAAGGAATGATGCTAAAGCTGAAACTCCAGTACTTTGGCCACCTCATGTGAAGAGTTGACTCATTGGAAAAGACTCTGATGCTGGGAGGGATTGGGGACAGGAGGAAAATGGGACGACCAAGGATGAGATGGCTGGATGGCATCACCGACTCGATGGATATGAGTTTGAGTGAACTCCGGGAGATGGTGATGGACAGAGAGGCCTGGCATGCTGCAATTCATGAGCTCGCAAATAATCAGACACGACTGAGTAACTGAACTGGACTGAAGGACATTTTGTGATCCTTCTAAATTAGGTGTCAGTGTTCTTATTTTTTGGATGAAACCTGAGGCAATCATTGGCTTTATTTAATACGACTTTAATTTTTGTCTAATTATTTTAATACATACTTATTACAGCAAGGCTATGTTCCAGGTTTCCATTTCTGCCTTTTATAGCCAAAACATTTTATCTCAAATTTTATCCCCTCATCTTTCCCACAAAAAGTACACATTAATAATGTTACATTAATTTTCTGTCACATCAATGTTTTTCAAGTGAGAGTTTCCTGTCTCATTTGTGCTGTTGGAAAACATTTTATAAAATCGGTTTAAAGAGTATAGTTTTTCAAATGTTTCCTTTACTCTTTTCTATATTAACCTCCAATTAGAATAAATGCTTAATCATTGTTGAATGCCTGATAGAAAGATAATTCTTTGAAGATAATTGTCTATCTCATATAATGAATAACTCTGTAATCATGAAGGTTCAAGGTTCATCCTGTTTAGAGGAAGCATAGAACTTGGAACAAATGTCTCTGACTGATATCTTTTCATTCACGTAGATTAAAACGTCACAAAACTTGCCTTCTTAATTTAAAATTTACTATCTGAACTATAATTTTAGTTTTACTCTATAAATTTCTCTGAATGAAAGCAAGACAAAAGTGTGATGAAATGAGAAGCAATTAGGTACATATTATGGTTCAGGATTTTCTACTAATTTGTGGTATCAGATAACTTATCCTACATGGATCTCAGTTTTCTTGTTGTAGAAAGCCAGACAATCCACATGAAACTTGCCAGGACTAACCATCCTGAAGATAAAGAATAATGTGGATTAGAATTTGTCCTTCTGATCAAAATGTATATACTTTCTGCATCTAAGAGGCATAGTCTACACACCACTTAGCCTCAGTAAGTAAACAGGCAATTTCCCGATTTCACTGGATTCTCTCTTGCAACATTTGACAAAAAGGCATGTGTTTCTCAGGTTTATATGCAAGTACTGGGAACTAAGAACGTTTAGTTAAGTCAGAATATCTGGGTTTATGTCCTAATTCTGCTGCTTACAACATTTGTAACTTTAGGTAGCATATGACATATTGACTATTGTTTCCAAAGCTAGAGGAAAAAAACCTTCAATTCCTTATCTGAATATTATTATTTTTTTTTTAGTCACTCAGCTGTGTCTGTCTCTTCGCAACCCCATGGACTGCAGCATGCCAGGCTTTCCTGTCCTTCATGAAGCTTGCTCAAACTCATGTCCATTGAGTTGGTGATGCCATCCAACCATTTCATCCTCTGTCATCCCCTTCTCCTCCTGCCTTCAATCATTCCCAGAATCAGAGTCTTTTCAAATGAGTCAGTTCTTTGCATCAGGTGGCCAAAGTATTGGAGTTCAGCATCAGCATCAGTCCTTCCGATGAATATTCCCTTAAGAATGACTGATTTGACCTCCTTGCTGTCCAAGGGACTCTCAAGAGTCTTCTCTAACGACACAGTTCAAAAGCACTTCTGCACTCAGCTTTCTTTATGGCCCAACCCTCACATCCATAGATGACTACTGGAAAAATCATAGCTTTGACTAGATGGGCCTTTGTTGGCAAAGTAATGTCTCTGCTTTTTAATATGCTGTCTAGGTTGGTCATTATTATTCAGTAATGAAAATATGAATATGACAGTGCTTTGCTCCTGTTGAAGTGTGCTTGAACCCATGCCAGGAACTTTAGTGTTCAGCTTTGGCATATAGAAACAACAAAGACACCATAGATCATGTGGATGGTGTTTTCCCACCTTGAAGGTAGATGCTTTCCTATTGTCTCTTCTTGTAATAACACTGAATCCAGCAGATAGCCAGCCCGTCCCTTTCTTAAAGGCCACGACTAGCTCTTTAACTCAGAGATACTTGATTTCACTTTGGGTATTTTTATGTATTCTATAATCTCTTTATTTACAAATAAAAATCTAATCATCTTAGTGTCTATGTCTATAATCAGCTCCATTCAGATTTTTTTTAATCTATTTAGCCTGTAAGCTTAGTTTCCTCCATTGGAGGATTTATAATTTCTTTTGGCAGCCTGCATTTTTTTTTCGGACCTTAAGGAGAGCTTAAGGGCCATTATTTTCAAATGATATTTTTGAACTATACAACTATGTAGGTATTCTTGGTGCTTCTATACACAAAAGAGAATATTCTGCTAAATTATTGGAATTGCTCTTTTTTATGCTAATTTAAGCACAGAATTATTGGAATGAATTTATCAGCCCCTGAACACCCACTGTGGGTTATAACAGGCTGCTCCTGTAAATGAGATGTTGCATCGCAATGAGGAAATACATTTCAAAATGAAAAGGAACTCTATTTCAAGATTTTTTCTTACTTTGTTCAAATATTCTGTAGTTTGTAACTAAATTTGCTAATGTCTTAAGGTGAAAAGTACCATATAAAATTATATAAAATCATATTTGTTTATTACATACATTGAATATTAAAACCACTAAAAATGTAATTGGTGTAACATTAATCTGAATGGGATGAGGTAAAACAAGAAGTTAAGGTAACAGTCGTGTTAGTGAAAAAATATCTGCTTAAACAATTGAATGCAGCAACTATAGTTTATATCATATCAGTTGATGTTTAAAAGATTTAAAGCCATTTTTAAAAGCAAGTTGTTTACTCATTTACCCAGCAACAGCCTGGGAAACTTAATTGGAACAACTGATGCAATAACAGCAGACCTCAGTATAAATGTCAACAAGAGAAAGGGTTGTTTGTTGGTATGCTGCCTTTTTTTTTTTTTTTTGAGAGATAAATTTGAACTTTTTGCCTGAACAGAAGAACCAGAAGAAATGATATTTCTCCAAAGACTGTAAGAGGGCTAGATTGACAACTCTGATAAACAAGAAAGAAGGTTAGTTTGAAATGTTGTGGCTCTTAATATAATAAACAGCAACATTATGTAATAATATCTTTGAGACATTGGAACATTAATTTTGAAGTACTCAGTCTAAAATAAAGAAGATCAAAAGCAGAATTGCAACCAACTGTAACTATACATCAAAATTTGGATACTTTTTCATAATGGTGCCTATATTAAATTCCATAGACACAATTAGAAAAAATACTCAAACTTTAAGAATATTCTATGAAGAAAGAGGAAATCAGACATATTACATTTCTTATTAAAAGCATTGGATACTCAATCAGTTACTTCCAAGTTCCAAAAAAATTATTTAACCACCCAAAGATGGCCCATAAATGAATTCAACCTTCTGGTACTTGAATCAGGCAAAAGTGATGCTGCATAACATTTGAGGCTACGTCTAAGTCCTGCAACTTCTGCCTTGAAACATTTCTTGAAACATTCTTTCTAGGTGAAGCCGGCAGCTACATCCTAAGTGTGACTATACCAAGATGCTCACAGTGTAAGGAAACCCAAGATAGCCATGTGAAGGGCTCATGAAAAGAGAGCAATGATGAAATCTTAGCAATTACAGTTAGCCCAGCCTCTAGACATGAAATGAAGGGGCCACCGAGGACATTCCAAACCAGCCACCAAGTGGAGAAAATCTGAGCCCCAGTCAAGATGTTTTAGAAATCTATGGCCACTTAAGCAAGTTAGCTGAGGTGGCAAGCATTCTTTTTTTTTCCCATGGTTAATATCTGAGAATATCAGTAGTAATATTGTTTCATTATTGAGGATATTTGCTATGAAACATTTTGGTGACGTCTATATTAACAATACATACTTCTGTTCCTAGTTTATTAAGTATGTAGCAGTATGTTGAATTCATGGAATGTTCTTTCTTCATCCATCATGATACAAAATTTTAGTTGTAAGATTATCTAAAGGAAATGGGGAATAGAAAAGATTCTGACTGACTTCTCTAGTTATTTTGAATTTACTCGAAGTTCTAATATAAAATTCTGCACAGTGCTCGCTTCGGCAGCACATATACTAAAATTGGAATGATACAGAGAAGATTAGCACGGCCCCTGCACAAGGATGACATGCAAATTCGTGAAGCGTTCCATATTTTTAGCAAAAATAAACAAATGGCATCTGATTAAAATTAAAAGCTTCTGCACAGCAAAGGAAACTATAAGCAAGGTGAAAAGACAGCCTTCGGAATGGGAGAAAATAATAGCAAATGAAGCAACTGACAAACAACTAATCTCAAAAATATACAAGCAACTCCTGCAACTCAATTCCAGAAAAATAAATGACCCAATCAAAAAATGGGCCAAAGAACTAAATAGACATTTCTCCAAAGAAGACATACAGATGGCTAACAAACACATGAAAAGATGCTCAACATCACTCATTATCAGAGAAATGCAAATCAAGACCACAATAAGGTACCATTTCTCACCAGTCAGAATGGCTGCGATCCAAAAGTCTGTCTACAAGCAATAAGTGCTGGAGAGGGTGTGGAGAAAAGGGAACCCTCTCACACTGCTGGTGGGAATGCAAACTAGTACAGCCACTATGAAGAACAGTGTGGAGATTCCTTAAAAAACTGCAAATAGAACTGCCTTATGACCCAGCAATCCCACTGCTGGGCATACATACTGAGGAAACCAGAATTGAAAGAGACACATGTACCCCAATGTTCAACACAGCACTGTTTATAATAGCCAGGACATGGAAGCAACCTAGATGTCCATCAGCAGATGAATGGATAAGAAAGCTGTGGTACATATACACAATGGAGTATTACTCAGCCGTTAAAAAGAATACATTTGAATCAGTTCTAATGAGGTGGATGAAACTGGAGCTGATTATACAGAGTGAAGTAAGCCAGAAAGAAAAACACCAATACAGTATACTAAGACATATATATGGAATTTAGAAAGATGGTAATGGCAACCCTGTATGTGAGACAGCAAAAGAGACACAGATGTAAAGAACAGACTTTTGGACTCTGAGGGAGAGGGAGAGGGTGGGATGATTTGGGAGAATGGCATTGAAACATGCATGCTATCATGTAAGAAATGAATCGCCAGTCTAGGTTCGATACAGGATACAGGATACTTGGAGCTGGTGCACTGGGATGACCCAGAGAGATGATATGGGGAGAGTGGTGGGAGGGGGGTTCAGGATTGGGAACTCATGTACACCCGTGGCGGATTCATGTCAATGTACGGCAAAACCAATACAGTATTGTAAAAAAAAAAAAAAAGGCAAAAAAAAAAAAAACAAACCACAAAAACTAAAAAAAAAACTTTTAAATTCTGCACAGACTTAAAAAAAAAAACCATATCAAATAAGAGTTAAAGAAACAGTAACAAGAAGGGTGTTAGAGCTGGAGGATTATTCTGTGCGTATTTCTCATATACAAAAGAGTAATGATTTATATGACTAACTGCGTTAATATTTTAAAAGTAAGTTTTAATCCTCTGATATTTGAAGGCATATTTTCTTCAAAGAGGTCTGGTTTATATTGTAAGAGTTGTTTATTTAGCTCTTTGAGATGTTACATTAAACTTACAGGCTTCTTGTAACTTCTGAATACTTGAAAGACAAACTCATATTTGAAATCAGTGACTCCCTTACTCCCTCTTCTTTCCTTTCATTCTTCCAATTTGGCAACTCATTACTGTCCTGCATAGCTGCTGGTATGAGATTTGAATTAGAGAGTAATTTCATTTTGATTTCATTTGGATAAGAAATGTATGAAATTTCATCCAGTATTTATTAGAAAACAGTATATCATCTTTATTTTTATTGAGATTTACTTGATACATAACTTCCTTCCCTGGTGGCTCAGTGGTAAAGAATCTGCCTGCCAATGCAGGACACACAGCTTCCATCCCTAAATTGGGAAGATTCCCGAGAGAAGGAAATGGCAACCAACTCCAGTATTCTTGCCTGGGAAATCCCATGGATAGAGGAGCGTGGCGGGCTACAATCCATGGGGTCTCAAAGAGTCAGACACAACTTAGTGACTAAACAAGAACAATAAATCGATACATAACATTGTATATGTTTAAGGTGTACAATATATTGACAATGCATTTACATATTGAAGAAGGATTATCTCTATAACACTAGTTAATAGCTCTATCATGTCATATAGTTATGATTTTTGTGGTGAAAATAATTGATATATACTTCATTAACAGTTTTGATGTTTATAAAATAGTATTGTTGCCCCCAAATCACTATGCTAAACATTAGAGCTCCAAAACCTTTTATTTCCTAGTTACAAGCTTATGCTCTTGAATAACAACTCCCCAATTCCCCCACCCCCAGTCACTAATAACGGCCATTCTACTCTGTTGTCTGAAAGCTTTTTAAATTCTGCATACAAGTAATAATTAATTACACAGTATTTGATACTCTCAATCTGACTTGTGTCTGGCTTAGCATAATGCCCTCAAAATCCATCCTTATTTTCACAAGTGGCATGGTTTTCTTTTTAACACGGCTGAATAATATACCATCTTGTATGTGTGTATGTGTGTATAAAAGATAAAAATCATCCTTATCCACTCATCCATTGCCAGATGCTTCTGTTTCCATATCTTGTCCATTGTGAATAATGCTGCAATAAATGTGCTACAGAAAACATACAGTAAGTGTTAGGCTTCCCTGGTGGCTCAGATGATAAAGAAGCTACCTGCAGTGTGGGAGACCTGGGTTTGATCCCTGGGTTGGGAAGATCCCCTGGAGGAGGGCATGGCAACCCACTCCAGTATTCTTGCCTGGAGAATCCCCATGGACAGAGGAGCCTGGTGGGCTACAGTCCATGGGGTCCAAAAAGAGTTAGATACCACTGAGTGGCTAAGCACAGCACAGCAAACAAGGGGAAGCAGGTGTATTTTCAGTGTGCTATTTTCCTTTGGATATATATCCAGTAGAATTGCTGGATCATGTGAGAGTTTCTCTTATTGTTTTTCTGAGGAAACTCTATACTGTTTTCCACAGTGACTGTGCCAGTTTTCATTCCCACTAACAGTGTACCAGGTTCCCCTTTTCTCCACTATCTTGCCAATACTTGCTATCTCTTGTCTTCTGGAAGATACCTGCTTTAACAGATTAGGGCAGATATCTCGTTGTGGCTTTAATTTGTATTTCCCTGATGATTAGTATTATTGATTATCTTTTTCTATATACTTATTGTTCATTTGGGATGTCTTTTTGAGAAAAATATCTACTTAGTTCCTATGTCCATTTTAAAATTGGATCGTCTGTTGTTATCATATTGAGTTGTATGCATTTCTTGGGCTTCCCTTGTGGTTCAGATGGTAAAGAATCTGCCTGCAATGCAGGGGAGACCTGGGTTTGATCCCTGGATTGGGAAGACCCCCTGGAGAAGGGAAAGGCTGCCCACTCCTGTATTCTGGCCTGGAGAATTCCATGGACTGTATAGTTCATGGGGTTGCAAAGAGTTGGACACGACTGAGTGACTTTAAATATGAGTTTCTTACATATTTTGGGTATTAACCCTTTATCCAACATATAGTTTGTGGATATTTTCTCTCATTCTGTTACATTGTTTTTTCAATTTATTGACAGTTTCTTTTGTTATTTAGAAGTTTATGATATGATGTCTCATTTATTGAATTTGGTTTTTTGCTTTTGATGTCATATTGAAAAAAGCATTCTTCCCTTTGTTTTATTCTAGGAATTTAACAATCTCAGCACTTATGTTTAATTGTTTAATTCATTTTGAGTTAATTTTTGTGAGATGTAAAATTAAGTTCCAATTTACTCTTCTGCATGTGGTAATCTAGTTTTCCCAGTTGAATCCATGCCACATTGAGTATTCTTGGCCCCTTTGTCAAATATCAGTTGGCCATATAGGGTCACAATTCTGTTCCACTGGTCAATGTATCTGTTTTTAGATCAGTACCATACTGTTTTAGTTACCAGAGCTTTGTAGTATAGTTTGAAATCAGGGAGTGTGATCTGTGAAAAATATCATTGGAATTTTAATAGGTCTTTTTAATAAAAACTATAATTTTAATTTTAATAGAAAAATTACATTGAATTTATAGATGACTGGTGGTATGGACATTTTAACAGTCTATGTATGAGTTGTTCTCTTTTGTATATTATATAATTTTTGTCATCAAAAAAATAGTTTTTATTGTACCAATCTTTCATGTCCTTGGTTAAATTTATTCCTTAGTATTTTATATTTTTGATGCTATTGTGCGTGGGGCAGTTTTTAAATTTTTTTCACATTTTTTTTTTGCTAGTGTATAGAAATACAATTGATTACAGTATATTGAATTTAAATCATGTGACTGTACTGAATTTGTTGATTAGTTCAATTTTTTGGTAGTTTGTAATATTTTCAGCAATACATGAACCGTGACCTCCCTGATGTTCAAGCTGGTTTTAGAAAAGGCAGAGGAACCAGAGATCAAATTGCCAACATCCGCTGGATCCTGGAAAAAGCAAGAGAGTTCCAGAAAAACACCTATTTCTGCTTTATTGACTATGCCAAATCCTCTGACTGTGTGGATCACAAGAAACTGTGGAAAATTCTGAAAGAGATGGGTATAACAGACCACCTGACCTGCCTCTTGAGAAACCTATATGTAGGTCAGGAAGCAATAGTTAGAACTGGACATGGAACAACAGACTGGTTCCAAATAGGAAAAGGAGTATGTCAAGACTGTATATTGTCATCCTGCTTATTTAACTTATATGCTGAGTACATCATGAGAAATGCTGGACTGGAAGAACCACAAGCTGGAATCAAGATTTCCGGGAGAAATATCAATAACCTCAGATATGCAGATGACACCACCCTTATGGCAGCAAGTGAAGAGGAGCTAAAAAGCCTCTTAATGAAAGTGAAAGAGGAGAGTGAAAAAGTTGGCTTAAAGCTCAACATTTAGAAAACGAAGTTCATGGCATCTGGTCCCATCACTTCATGGGAAATAGATGGGGAAACAGTGGAAACAGTGTCAGACTTTATTTTGGGGGGCTCCAAAATCACTGCAGATGGTGATTGCAGCCGTGAAATTAAAAGATGCTTACTCCTTGGAAGAAAAGTTATGACCAACCTAGATAGCATATTCAAAAGCAGAGACTACTTTGCCGACTAAGGTCCGTCTAGTCAAGGCTGTGGTTTTTCCTGTGGTCATATATGGATGTGAGAGTTGGACTGTGAAGAAAGCTGAGTGCCGAAGAATTGATGCTTTTGAACTGTGGTGTTGGAGAAGACTCTTGAGAGTCCCTTGGACTGCAAGGAGATCCAACCAGTCCATTCTGAAGGAGATCAGCCCTGGGATTTCTTTGGAAGGAATGATGCTAAAGCTGAAGCTCCAGTACTTTGACCACCTCATGCGAAGAGTGGACTTATTGGAAAAGACTCTGATGCTGGGAGGGATTGGGGGCAGAAGGAGAAGGGGACGACAGAGGATGAGATGGCTGGATGGCATCACTGACTCGATGGACGTGAGTCTGAGTGAACTCTGGGAGATGGTGATGGACAGGGAGGCCTGGTGTGCTGTGATTCATGGGGTCTCAAAGAGTCAGACACAACTGAGTGACTGAACTGAACTAAACTGAATATTTTCTGTATATAAAACTATATTGTCAATGAATAAAGACATTTTTATTTATTTGAAATTTAGATGCATTTTATGTTGTGACAGCTAGGATTTCCAGAATTATGTTGAATAAGAATGATGAGGGTGGACACTTTTATCTCTAGCCTTAGAAGAAAAGTCTTCAAACTTTCATCAATAAGTAGGTTAGCTATGGGATTGTCTTATATGGATTTTATTATGTTCAGTTACATTTTTTCTATACTTAATTTGTTGGGGGTTCTTATGATTTAAAAAAATGTTGTGTTTTGTCAAATGCTTTTTTCTGTATCTTATTGAAATGATCGTATGATTTTTTTAAATTCTTTTAATGTGATATCACATTTATTGATTTGCATGTTGAGTCATCCTGTACCCCGAGATAAATCTCACTCGATCATGGTGTATGATGCCTTCTATGTGCTTTTGATTTTGGTTTGCTAATATTTTGTTGAAGGAATATTGGTCTATATAGTTTTCTGACAGCCTTTATATGGCTTTGGTATCAGGTTAATGTTGATCTCACAAAATGAATTTGGTAGTGTTTCTTCCATTTCAGGTTTTTTGGAAGCTGTTAAAAGTTTGTTATTCGTTCTGTAAATGTTTGATAAAATTCACCTGTAATACCATCTCCTAGGGTTTTTGTGTTGGAAAATTTTTGATTACTCACTCAAAATTCTTCCTTTTATTGATCTATTCATATATTCTGTTTCTTCATAATTCAATCTTGGTAAACTGTATGAGTCTAAAAATTTATCAGTTTCCTCTAGGTTATCTAATTGTTAGCATATAATTGTGTGCAATAATGTTTTATCATTCTACATATCCATGGTGTCAGTTGTAATGTTTCCTGTTTCTTCTGATTTTTTTATTAGAGTCCTTTCTCTCTTTTTAGTCTACCTAAAAGTTTTGTCAATTTTGTTTATCTTTTAAAAAACAGCTCTTTGTTACATTGATCTTTCCTATTGTTTTTCTCTTCTCTATTTCATTTATTTCCACCCTAGCTCTTTTTTGCTTTCTTCCTTCTGCTAACTTTGGGCTTAGTTAATTCTCTTTTCTAGTTCCTTGAGATATAAATTTAGATTGGGGCTTTTAAATATTTTTATTTTATTAATCTCTGCATTTATTGCTCTCCACATCCCTCTAAGAACTATTTTTGCATCATCCCATAGGTTTTGGGATGTTGTGTTTCAATTTTCATTTGTTTCAATATTTTTTAATTTCTCTTTTGATTGCTTTTTCGCTCCATTGATTGTTCAAGAGTGTGTTGTTTAGTTTCCACATGCTTGTACCTTTTCCAGCTTTCCTCTTGTTGATTTCTAATTTCATACCATTTTAGTTGGAAAAGATCCTTGGTATGAGTTTAGTCTTCTTGAATTTGCTGAGAAGTGTTTTGTGGTCAGTGTGATCAATTGATCAATACCTAACATGTGAGCAATCCTAGAGAATGTTAAATATTTACCTAATAAACACTTATGAAGGTTTAATATCTCTGTAATCATGGCTTTACCTGTGACCCACATGTTTTGATATGTTGTATTTTCACTGTCATTTAGTACAAAATACTTTCTAAGTTTCCTTGTGATTTCTTCTTCATAAGCCATTTAGAAATGTTTTGTTTCATTTTCAAATATTTGGAAACTTTCTAGCTAATTTTTTTTTTTTTTCAAGCTATTTCCACTGTGGGCAGATAACATGCTTTTCCATTTTGGATACATTATGACCTTTGAAACTTAATACTTATTTTAATTAGTGTTCGAGTGTTGGCCCATCCCCACACATCCTTTTACTTTCAATCAATCTTTGTCCCTATATTTAAAATATAATAAATAGCTATAATTTTATTTAAACAGATTCTATATTTTCCTTTAATTGCTATATCTAATCAGTTTATATATAATATAATCACTGTCTAAATCTGCTATTTTGTTATCTCGTCTATAATTCTTTACTGACTTCTTTTGAATTAAATGTTTTTATTACATTATTTTCTATTAGCCTATTAATCACTTTAGTTTTTTTTGCATAATAGAGATTAAAATATGAATCATAATTTATTATGTTTATTTACCATTTCAATGCCAAAGTAAGGACCTTAGAAAAATTAATTCCAACTACTTCCCTTTAAACTTTTGTATCAAGATATTATTGGCTTTTATGAACATTTATACAAATTTACCCATATACTTTTATATATATATATTCTTGATCTTTCCCATATGATCATAATAAACATACAAATGTAGCTATTGTTTTTCTCTTTCCCTCTCTTTTATTCTTTCTCTCCCTCCCTCTCTCCTTGCTTATGTTTCTTCTTCATTTTCTTTTTTCTTAGAACTTCTTTTAGTATTTCCTTTTGTGTAGTTCTGCTGCTGCTAAATAGCTTTCTTCTTTTAAAATATTTTTATATCTCACTCTTAAATAAATGGTATTTTTTCTTCACATAAAATTCTGAGTTCCCAGTTACATTTTTAGCACTTTAAAATATCATGTAAAGTAATTAGCCTCCAATTAAAATAAATAAATTTATAATAAATAAAATATCATTCTACTCTCAACTGACTTTCATTATTTCTTTCTGGAAGATAGCTATAAATATTAAGATCACTTTGGGAAAGCTATATCATCTGCCTCTGGCTACCTTTATGATTTTCTCTTTGGTTTTAGTTTTAAGTAACTTTATTTTGATGTGTTTAAATGTTATCTTGTTTATTTGCTTTTAGATTGAGCTTCATTCATGTTTCTTCATGAATCTGTGACTTAGTATATTAGAAATCTATCTTACAGTATCTTACCTATTATTTCTTCCTTTCTCTTCATTATCTCCTTCAGGGATTTCAATTAAACCTTATAGATGTCTTTTTACTGTTTCCGTCTTCTCTCTTATGATCTTTGCTGAAGCATTTTGTCTTTATTAATTTCACAGTTCTGACTTCCATGTCACTAGCCTTCTGCTTAGCTGCTATTAAGCTAACAAATTGGACTCTTAATTTTAGTTAAATAATTTAGTCATAAAATTTCCTTTTGATTCTTCTTTGTAGGTTCAAGTTTTCTATGAATTCTCCAATTCATATAATCTCTTAAATTTATTTTTCTGCTTCATTGAAAATCTGAGTCTGATACCTCCAAAACCCACTCAAATCTCCTAAGTTTTTCTACGTCCTATTTTATTCTCTTGAAGAATGTTCCCTTCTCTTTGCTTTCCTGATTTTTTGTTAAATAAAAGCCAGGGTTTTTATGTAAAAGTTTTTTAAAGAAAATTTGAGACTTTCATTAATGTTATATTACCTAGAAAGGATTTGTATTTTTGTATGAGGGTATTTAGGGAAGTAGAAAATCACTTTAAGTATTTCAGATTTATTTTTTATGGCAGCTAATGTGTATCAGTATGCTCTTGTTTCTATCACATAGCTCTTTGGATATCCCAGCTGAATGACTGTAGTTTAGAAAACTTTTCCTTCTTGGCATATCTAGATCTCCATTTTTATTTTCACAGTCTTATGTGATTGTTAAATGATCTGTTCAATGTCTAAACATCTCAGGGGCAATTTTAGAACCAGCCTGTTTTTAAAGTTGATTCAAATGTTAATTTCAACTTGATGTTTTCCTTTTTTCTAGCTTTTCAGTTTCTCTAAACAGGTGTTTTACATCTTTTAGTCATATTTTTTAGTTGTTTTGATGGAAGGGTTGATCTGATGTAAACTATCTATTGCAGTTATAAATAGGCATCTCATACTCAGTTTTCAATAAGAAGAAACCACATTGCAATGTGTCTCAGTTTTTTTGTCAGCATGAAACTATATAACATCTTTGTTTTCCCTACATACAATTCCAAAAATTCTTAGAGATTATTTTTGTGTTGATGCTCTTATCTTTCCTAATCAATGATGAGCCATTTTTTGAAACATTGTAAGATTCCAGTGGCTTTCAAGACTTAACAAGGATATAAGTAGGCTTCATATATCCTAAATAGAATGTGTGAGCTATCTATTATTTCCTAAGCAGAGTGTAAAGCAAATTTACCATAGTATTTTTATGCAGAAATGTGGTGTGTATTCTTTAGGATTTTATCAAACATTTTTCAAAAAAGAATTTATATTTACCTTGAAAAAGATCTAAATAGTTTTTAACTGGAAAAATTACTCATGTATCAGATTCCTCCTGTAGACTTAGCCTGCATTTCTTTTCTTTCCTAAATAAATTACTCGGTCTCAACAGAGTGATGAAGGTTTATCACTTTTGAAATGTTCTTTGTAAATTGGAACTATGTCCATGTCTTGGCTAACACCATCACTACTACTTGAAGTCTATTCCATTTCTAATATCTCTCATCAGAATCACATATATCGAAACAATCAGCTTAAATGCCATAAACCCTATTAAGGCTGTTTCATCATTAAAGCCCACTTTGAAAGAAAGAAAATAATCTATGGTTCTATGTAGTATGTATAATTTTTGACCTAATATATGTAATATGCATAAATTTGTGTAAAAATGTTTAGTTTCATATTTATTGTCTCTGTTATTTCATATATTATTATAATCTTTTAAAAAACAGGAACTTTGTTCTAAATAGTTTACATTCCCCATTACTTGCATGCTTTGCATATAGTAGCTATTCATTTATAATGAAGTGAAAATGTGAGAGAGAAATTTAAAGTTAGGTGCTGCAAATAGTGTGATTACATTAATTATTATTATTTTTTTATTTTGTATCTAACCCCCGATAGTTCAGTTGGTAAAGAATCCGCCTGCAATGCAGGAGACCCTGGTTCAATTCATGGATCTGGAAGACCCACTGGAGAAGAGATTGCTACCCACTCCAGTATTTTTGGGCTTCCATTGTGGCTCAGCTGGTAAAGAATCCACCTACAACGCAGGAGACCTGGGTTCAGTCCCTGGGTTGGGAAGAACTGCTAGAGAAGGGAAAGCCTACCCACTCCAGTATTCTGGCCTGGAGAATTCCATGAACTGTGTTGTCCATGGGGTTGCAAAGAGTCAGACATGACTAAGTGACTTTCACTTTCAACAAAGAATTATGCAAGTTTTTAGAAATTCTTTTAAAGATTTAGGAAATAACTCTATAACATAAAGCAAGTACAACTATTTTAAGTACAGGGAAAAAAAAGCATGAAATGTCACTCATATGCTCTTGGATTACCAGCATTTTTATGAAAATATTATGATAGTCACTCTCACCAGAATTTTGTTCAAAATTAAAAACCATTTTCCTTATTTGGAATTTGTTTTTGTGTTATTTCTCTTTTGTCCTCACTCACATCAAATCATTTGAAAAGTAGAAATTAAAAACTTGACTAGAAATATCTAAACCTTCATAATACTCTACTGGATGAACTTCTCTGAAATTAAAAGTCTATTTGACATTTTATAAAAATAGTATTTTAAAGGTTCATACTGTTAACCTTGAAAATTTAATGTATACACCAGTGCTTTAAGTAAACAAGTCTCTACAATATTATGAACTGACAATCATTTATTTTTTAATGACAGCCATTTTTAATTTTAATAGTACTTCTTTTTGTAAACAGAACAATCAGTTCTATCAAGGACATACAACCAAATGCAGAAGACCTGTTCTCATAAAACTAGAAAACAGCATCTATGTCATGCAAGTCATTTTTGTTGATAGGATAACAGGTGATGGAGTCTTGCTAAATATCACAGATGTCTTATTTTTTACAAGTTTCCCCACCTGTGAATATTCAGTTAACATGGTATTTGCTTAAACATTCTCTATTCTTTTTGTAACTTATTGTGGAACCAGTTATAAAAATTCAGCAGATTTGAGCTGACAGTTTTTTCACTGAAATATGGTGAAAAGGAAACCCAACTTTTCCTGGTAAACTTGCTCTGTCATGCTGAAGGAGCACAGAATAATATATGATTGTCAGTTACAGTTGCAAATAGTATCCAGAGATACCCAGGGGGAAGAAAATGTTGACCATGCAAGAAAGACTATTTTTATTGCATTTTTAACTATATGCATTCTTAACTAAGGGTAAAGTAAACAGTTTGGGAAATCATTGGAACACCAAAATGCAGATGTATTCACTGAATAAATAATATGCTGCTGCTAAGTCACTTCAGTCGTGTCTGATTCTGTGTGACCCCATAGACGGCAGCCCACCAGGCTCTACCATCCCTGGGATTCTCCAGGCAAGAACACTGGACTAGGTTGCCATTTCCTTCTCCAATGCATGAAAGTGAAAAGGGAAAGTGAAGTTGCTCAGTCGTGTCCGACTGTTGGAGACCCCATGGACTGCAGCCGACCAGGCTCCTCCGTCCATGGGATTTTCCAGGCAAGTGTTCTGGAGTGGGTTGTCATTGCCTTCTCCAGAATAAAGAGTATAGTGGTTTGTTAAAAACTGAGACCCCATACTAAAAGCAGCTTTAAGTATGCTAAAGGATAAATTTGCTCCTCTAGGTAATCTGGAAATTAAAAAAAAATTATTTTATAAGGTAATTAATCTGATTTGTGTGTATTATTATGGTCAGTATGCTTGATCTCAATTTACATATACATGTACACTTTCATTGTTACCTTTCTCTCTCTTGATAGTCTATAATTTTATTTTTATGTAATATCCATAATCTCATATACAAATATAATAACATTGAAATAAATTGCAACTTTTCTTTCCTAGCATTAAATTTACAGTAATGTCTTTTAATTTCAGTTAATTCTTATGTCATTTATTTAAAATGTAAAATTCAATGAGTTTTAAGAGCTGTAAATAGCTATTGAAGTCATGATTACAATTAAGACAGAAAACATTTCAGCCACCCCCGACTGAATCTCTGTGCCCTTTTTCAGTCCATCATTTCTTCTGTTCTGGGCAACCCCACATCTGCTTGTGTCTTTTTAGACTAGCTTGTGTCATCTAGAATTTTATATAAAAGTGATAATACAGTGTTTACTCTTAATTTGAGTTCTTTTTACTAGCATGAATACTTTGAAGGTCATCTATGCTTGTGTACATAAGTCATTCATTGGCTTTTATTGGTAATTATCATTCCATTGTATTGTTTTGTTTATCCAGTCTCCTGCTAATGGATATTTTAGTTGTCTCTAATTTTTTTTATTAACATAATGGGTCTCTGTGTGTATATGCCTGTTTTTTATATCTGTTGCATAATATATAGATGTAGAATGGCCGAGTCATATACTAAGTGTATGTTTCAATTTTTATAGAACTGACCATGAGTTTTCCAAAGGGACTGTACCGTTTCCTATTTCCTTGAGCAGTGTATGAGAGTTCCAGTTTCTCCACATCTTGAATTTAGTATTGTGGATTTTTAAAAAAATTATTATTCTAGTGAATACTCTTGCCTGGAAAACCCCATGGACGAAGGAGCCTGGTTGGCTGCAGTCCATGGAGTCGCTAAGAGTCGGACACGACTGAGTGACTTCACTTTCACTTTTCACTTTCATGCATTGGGGAAGGGAATGGCAACTTACTCCAGTGTTCTTGCCTGGAGAATCCCAGGGACAGGGGAGCCTGGTGGGCTGCTGTCTATGGGGTTGCACAGAGTTGGACACAACTGAAGCGACTTAGCAGCAGCAGCAATGAGTGTGTAGTATTATCTCGTGCTTGTGTGCTAAGTCATTTCAGTAGTATTCGGCCCTTTGTGAACCTATGGACTGTAGCCACCAGGCTCCTCTGTCCTTGGGATTCTCCAGGCAAGAATACTGGAGTGGGTTGCCATGCCT
This sequence comes from Capra hircus, assembly GCF_001704415.2. NCBI lineage: Eukaryota > Metazoa > Chordata > Mammalia > Artiodactyla > Bovidae > Capra > Capra hircus. The sequence goes on from NC_030827.1 coordinate 15,868,583, forward strand.
TCCTCTAGGGGATCTTCCCAACCCGGGGATCCAAAATGTGTCTGTCTTATGTCTCCTGCATTGGTAGGTGGATTCCTTACCACTAGCACCACTTGGGAAGCACATGATAGTTTTAATGTGTGTTTCCCTGATCTTAATAATGCGTATCTTTTCATGTACTATTTTCTATCTGTAGATTTCACTTCTGTGAAAACCTTCTTAAATCTTTTGACCATCTTTATTGAGTTGTTTGTCTTATTATTCAGTTCAGTTCAGTCCAGTTGCTCAGTCATGCCTGACTCTTTGCAACCCCATGGGCTGCAGCACACCAGGCTTCCCTGTCTATCACAAACTCCCAGAGCTTACTCAAACTCAAGTCCATTGAATCGGTGATGCCATCCTACCGTTTCATCCTCCGTTGTCCTCTTATCCTCCTGCCTTCAATCTTTCCTAGCATTAGGGTCTCTTCCATTGAGTCAGTTCTTTGCATCAGGTAGCCAAATTATTAGAGTTTCAACTTCAGCATCAGTCCTTCCAATGAACACCCAGGACTGATCTTTAGGATGGACTGGTTGGATCTCCTTGCAGTCCAAGGGACTCTCAAGAGTCTTCTCCAACACCACAGTTTAAAAGCATCATTTCTTCAGCGCTCAGTTTTCTTTATTATTAACTGGTGTTATTATTAACCAGTAAAATTTCTTTATATTCTAGATGCAAGCTTAATATCAGACTTAGAAACTGTGAATGTTTCCTTGCAGTCTGGCTTACATTTGAGTTTTCTTAAGCATTTCAAAGACTAAATGGTTTTAGATTTGATTAAATCTTTTTTTTTCCCTAAAATCATAGGCTTTTTCTGTTATAGTTTGTACTTTTATTGTCCTAATAAATTTTTTATACCAGGGTCCCTAGTTGGCCTGCTTTTGTTTACTTTTCAGTGTCCCCTGGTTGTTGCTTTTTGAATTTTTTTCTGGAACTTTTAGTGAAAATATTGGTAGACATAGGCTAAGTGTACTCACTCCATCCTGGGTGCTTATTGTCTAATAGTATTTTTGAGAAATTGTAAACAAATGAGAAAGAAAGCTCCACCATCACATAATTGAGATCATCCTGCTAGAGAAAAGAACATTTAAAGATGTTTCAGATGTGTCCGAGATGATTTGATTATATTGTAAGCAGTACATACCAAGGTACAGATTTGGACTTTTAAAATAATGCCCCCCTTTTTCTTGTTGCTGGAATTATTTCCTGATAACATGTGACATTTAAATGGAGCTTGTTTATTTCTGGTCACAATAGTGAAAGTGAGCTCGATCAGTCATGTCCGACTCTTTGCGACTCCATGGACCGTAGCCTACCAGGATCCTCTGTCCATGGGATTTTCCTGGCAAGAGTACTGGAGTGGGGTGCCATTTCCTTCTCCAGGGGATCTTCCGGACCCAGGGATTGAACCTGGGTCTCCTGCATTGTAGGCAGATGCTTTACCATCTGAACCACCGGAGAAGTCACAATACTAGTATAAAATTCTATAGTCTACTTTGCATGTCATATTTCTTAAATATGACACATTTCTTGAACATGACGTATTCTTTCTTTTATATTTCCTGAAAGAGATGAAACCATAGCCTCTTACGTCAAATGCTCTGAGATTTGTGAGGAAAAGATGGATAATGCTTCTTCCATTTAGAGTAGCATTTCAGCACCAGGGATTGCCACACATTATAAACCAGAAAGAAGACAAGATCAGTACTTATCTCTTGCAATGGGAAATTGTTGCCATTTGGAATGAAGTTCAGGCATCAGTTTAAGAATCTACCTTGTTCAAGGGCACCTCAGACATTCCCACTTTTTCTCAGATAGGAGAATTTCATGTAGGTGAATGACAGTCTTTCAGTTCAGTTGCTCAGTCATGTCTGACTCTTTGCAACCCCATGGACTGCAGCACACCAGGCTTCTCTGTCCATCACCAACTCCCAGAGCTTCCTCAAACTCATGTTCATCTAGTTGGTGATGCCATCCAACCATCTCATCCTCTGTCATCCCCTTCTCCTGCTTTCAATCTTTCCCAGCATCAGGGTCTTTTCCAATGAGTCAGTTCTTCGCATCGGATGGCCAAAGTATTGGAGTTTCTACTTCAGCATCAGTCCTTCCAATGAATATTCAGGACAGTCTTTAGATACTCTATTACATGTTTCAGGGACATCAGTACATAAATAATCAGTGTCTTGATCATTATTTTTGATGCTAGATGGATTTTATAAGAACATCTTTGCAAAAAAGCAACATTTGGAGTCTTACTCAGTATTTACTCTGTGTGTGTGTGTGCGTGTGTGTGATTTTGTTACTGTGACACACAGTGGAGGTCCGGAAATGATAACAATGCCATTCTGATCAATATACCAAGTACACAAAATGTTCACTCATTTCTGGAAAACAAATTGTTGATCTCAGCCTATACCAGTTTGTATTGAAAGGGACTAGGTACAAGTGTATTAAGCCCCTCCAAATGTTTCAAATGTTAAAATTACAAATGGCTACTTTTAAACTGTATTATTTAGAGTTTAAAAAAATATACTGCAAGCATTACTCTTGTTTTAAGTCATTTTTAAGCTAATGAGAATTCTATATGTGATAGTTACATAATTTCCAAATGATGACATTTGAGTAAGCTCTTATTGAAGGGTTTAGGGACTGAGAAAATAGATAAAAATATAAATTTGTTGATCATGAAAAATATAAGACTATTCTCTCCTGTCCATGCCTCTTATGACTAATACTTTTCTTCCTTGATGAAAGTCAGTGTAATAACCCAGACTGGCAGTCATGTATTTTATAATTGCTGATTTTTATCTTCACAAGTGAGAGAGACAGGTTATTTCCCAGATGGTAGAGTTCCACAAATGACACAGTATAATGTGTATATATCATACATTATATTTTATGTTTGTAATTCTTTTGTAGGAATGCCAATATTATTCCAAATAAGGCAGGTATTTCATATACCTACATGGCAAGAAATTCTAGAAGAGTGATATTTAAAATGATTACAAGCCACAAAAACACTTTTCTGCTGAGTTTTCATTTTTAAAGTGGCTAAGTTTCTCAGTGCCTCATATTATCTGTTTTTCAGTGCTATAAAAAATATGTCTTTCAGAACACATGGTTTTTATATACTTCATTGTAATCTGCCATACCTGGCCCAGGTGGTAAGGGAAAGAAAACTTTCTGGAATGATATTGAAATGATCTCCGCTCTTCCTCTTCTAAAACTGCACGGGGAAATGCCCCACACAGAGGGCTTTACTGGTGAGTTAAACATCATTAAATAAAGAAGTGATTCTAATATGCAAAACTTGTCTGGACAATAGGAAAAAAACCTAGCTTGATAACAAAGGTAAAAAGAATAGTATGAGAAAGAAATACTACCAGTCTCAAGTGTAGAAGAGGGTCAAATTCCTCAACAAAATTAACAAACATAATCTAGCAGTATATTGATTACACCAATATAAAAATCCTGGCTTTATTCCAGGAAAACAAAGTTTGAATGTTTATTTCACATTGGAAAATCAATTGTTATGGTTCTTCACATTCATAGATTAAAGGAGAGTATCATAGCATATTAATAGAGAAGGAAATGCATCTAATTTTGTCACCATTCATTAAAAAAAAAAAACTTCTGGTCGCTCAGGTTGCGATCCAAAAATCTGCAAGCAATAAATGCTGGAGAGGGTGTGGAGAAAAGGGAACCCTCCTACACTGTTGGTGGGAATGCAAACTAGTACAGCCACTATGGAGAACAGTGTGGAGATTCCTTAAAAAATTGCAAATAGAACTACCTTATGACCCAGCAATCCCACTTCTGGGCATACACACGGAGGAAACCAGAATTGAAAGAGACACATGTACCCCAATGTTCATCGCAGCACTGTTTATAATAGCCAGGACATGGAAACAACCTAGATGTCCATCAGCAGATGAATGGATAAGAAAGCTGTGGTACATATACACAATGGAGTATTACTCAGCCATTAAAAAGAATTCATTTGAATCAGTTCTGATGAGATGGATGAAACTGGAGCCAATTATACAGAGTGAAGTAAGCCAGAAAGAAAAACACCAATACAGTATACTAACACATATATATGGAATTTAGGAAGATGGCAATGACGACCCTGTATGCAAGACAGGAAAAAAGACACAGATGTGTATAACGGACTTTTGGACTCAGAGGGAGAGGGAGAGGGTGGGACGATTTGGGAGAATGGGAATTCTAACATGTATACTGTCATGTAAGAATTGAATCGCCAGTCCATGTCTGACGTAGGGTGCAGCTTGCTTGGGGCAGGTGCATGGGGATGACCCAGAGAGATGTTGTGGGGAGGGAGGTGGGAGGGGGGTTCATGTTTGGGAACGCATGTAAGAGTTTAAGATTTTAAAATTAAAAAAAAAAAAATAAAGCTAAGCTTTGTGAATAGAAAAAATAAAAAATAAAAATAAAATGGGGATACTACTACTTCAAAAAAAAAAATAAATAAAAAATAAAAAACAGAGTCATTACTTTGCCAACAAAGGTCCATCTAATCAAGGCTATGGTTTTTCCAGTGGTCATAAAAAAAAAAAAAAAAAAAAAAAAACTTCTTAGACACTAATATTAAAAGGTGTCCTTAGTCATGATGATGAAATCCTCTCTGTTTGTGTTTGAAAGCGTCACTGGTAGCTTCTAGGAGGAAGTAATATCTGATGAAAAGAGCTGGTGTCTCGTAATTAATGTGGGTGGGAAGCAGATTGCAGAAGAGCAACATTCATGTAATGGGATTTTTGCCTGTTCCCACCATTCCGACTTGCACTGAGAAGCGGTTGACTCCAAGTGTAAAGCAGTGTTTCTCAAACTTAGCAAGCTTTGGGATCACTGAAGTAGTCGTGAAAAAGAATGCTTTCCCATTCTGTGAGTGTTTGATCTAGTGCTTCTAGTTTGAGGCCAGACAATCTTCATTTCCAACAAGTTCCCAGGTGATATTGACACGACTTTTGGGTATCCAACGTTGAAAGTCTCTGGGCTTCAGCAACAATGACAGTTGTTTGGATTAGAGAGTCAAGACAATGACCATGGTAATTATTTTTACGTGCTTCCTCAAAAAAACTACTCAGAGCTTTAAAATTCTAGTCATTGTGATATTTCTGTGCCATTACCACACTGTTTTGATTGCTGTACTTCATTATAGTCTGAAATGGGAGAGTCTGATTGTTCCAGTTTCATTTTCTCTCCCAAGATTGTTTGGCTATTGGAGTCTTTTGTTTTTCCATACAAATTAAAATTTTTTTCTAGTTCTATGAAAAATGCTTTTGGTAATTTGATAGGAATAACACTGGATCTGTACATTGCCTTGGGTAGTATGGTCATTTTAACAATATTGATTCTTCCAATCCAAGAACACAGTATATTTTTCCATCTATTTGTATTCTTTGATTTCTTTCACCAGTGTCATAGTTTTTGGAGTACAGGTCTTTTGCTTCCTTAGGTGGGTTTTCTCTAGGTATTTTATTCTTTTTGATGGTAACTGGAATTGCTTCCTTTTTTTTTTTTCTGATCTTTCATTGTTAGTAGATAGAAATTCAGCAGGTTTTTGTATATTAATTATGTATCCTGCAACTTTACCAAATTCACTGATGAGCTCTGCTATTCATTGATAGTGTCTTGAGCATTATCATTTCATCTGCAAACAATGATACTCTTACTACTGTTTTCCAGCTTAGATTTCTCTTATTTCTTTTTCTTCTCTGACTGCTGTGGCTGGGACTTTCAAAGCTATGTTGAATAAAAGTGGTGAGATTGAACATCCTTTTTGGTTCCTAATCTTCGAGGAAATTCTATCCGTTTTCCACCACTGAGTATGAGGTCAGCCATGCATTTGCCACACCGGGACTTTATTATTTTAAGGCCATGTTCCCTCTCTACTCACTTTCTGGAGGATCTTTATCTTAAATGGATGTTGAATTTTATCAAAAGCTGTCTCTGCATCTACTGAGACAATCATATGGCTTTTGTTGTTCAGTTTGTTAAAATAGTATATCGCATTGATTGATTTGCAGTCTATTGTTGATTCCATCTAGTTTATTTTTCATTTCAGTTGTTGCATTCTTCATCTCTGTTTGATTGTTCTTTATATATTCTAATGCTTTGCTAAAAAAACTTATAACCTCAAGCTAGCGGTATCCAGTCTTCTCCCAGATTCTTTGATCATCCTTAGAATCACTATCGTGAACTCCTTTTCTGGGGTTCTATCTCCACTTCACTCAGTTATTCTACTGGTGTTTTATTTTGTTCCTTTGTCTAGAACATGTTTCTCTGCCACCTCATTTTACATAAGTTGCTATATTTGTTTTTATGTTTCTCATAGGTTGGTTGCATTTCCCGACCTTGAGGAAGTGGTCTTTCTAGGAGACTTCGTATGTCCCAGCAGTGCACTCCCCTCTCACCACCCAAGCTGTGTGTTCTAGAGGTTTCCTATGGGAGTTGTATAGGTCCTTCTGCTGGGGCATGATGAATATGTGTGTACTCTGGCAGGCTTGGTTGACCCCAGTTCTAGTGTCTGCCTTGTGTGGAAGCTGCCAACCACCAGTTGGCAGGACTGAGTCACCAAATGACCTACTGCAGAAACCCAGGGGCCCTGGTGCTGATGTTGGCTCACTGGTGGATGGAGTCAGGATCCAGAAGCCTACTGGCAGGCAGGCACGTCCTGGAGTCTGGTTGCAGGGTCTACGAAACCTTGTCATTGGTGGAGAAGGAGGTTATTGAAACATATGGATACAGTGTCCGAGGTGTCTTAAAGTTTGTGTTGGCTTGCTAGTGGGTAGGGCCAGGGCCAGCTGGTCTCAGGTCACGGTCTGGTCTATTGTGGGTTGGTTGGGTATTCAGGTTGTGGATTTGTGGTATTCTTGTTTCTTGTGTTTGCCCCCTGCTGGATAAGGCTGGTTCAGAGGCTAGAGCAGGCTTTCCAGGGGACAGGGTGGAGACCAGGGGATTCTGGAGCTGATGCCTTCCCATTGGAATGCAGAGTTGGGTCCTAGACCTCCTTGTGGGCAATCTAGAGGCATGTCTAGAGGTAGCAGTAGGCTCAGGATGGCTGTGCTGCTGCCGCTGCAAAGTCGCTTCAGTTGTGTCCGACTCTGCACGACCCCATAGATGGCAGCCCACCAGGCTCCCTCATCCCTGGGATTCTCTAGGCAAGAACACTGGAGTGGGTTGCCATTTCCTTCTCCAATGCATGAAAATGAAAACTGAAAAGTGAAAGGGAAGTCGCTCAGTCGTGTCCGACTCTTAGCGACCCCATGGACTGAGGCCCACCAGGCTCCTCCGTCCATGGGATTTTCCAGGCAAGAGTGTTGGAGTGGGGTGCCACTGCCTGGCTGTAGGCAGGCTGTTTGCTGATGGGTGGGGCTATGTCTACACTCAGCTGCTTCACCTTAAGTATTCCAGCACTCATGCCTACAGGCTATTGGGTGGGACAGGTCTTGGTACCTGAGAACTAAAGGATGGAGCCCACAGTGGCACCTGTCCGCACCAGCATCCATGCTGGAGAAAGCTCCCATGAGTGGCTGCTGTCAGTGTATGTGATGTCCCCAGGGCAAACTGGAGCTGCCCCCACCTCTGTGGACATTCTCCAAGACCAGCAGCAGGCCTGCCCAGAATCCTATCCAATTACTGCTTCTGCCCTGGGTCCCAGTACATGTGAGATTTTGTGTGTGCCTTTCAGGAGTGAAGTATCTATTTTCTCCAGTCCTGTGGGCCTCTCCAAATTAAGTTCCACTAGCCTTCAAAGCCAAATATTCTGGGGGCTCATCTTCCCTGTGCAAGACACTTAGGCTGGGGAGCCTAATGTGAGGTTCAGAGGTCTCAGTCCTGTGGGAAAATGTCTGTAATGTAATTATTTTTCTGTTTGTGGGCTGCCCACCAGGGGTATGTGACTTGGCTATGTTACAAGTCTTTTGTTCTTTCCTTATATCTTTAGTTGTACAATATCTTTTTTGGTAGGTTTAACTCTTTTTTCGTTGATGGTTGTTTTTCAGATGTTGGTGTGTTTGTGAGAGGGGGTGAGCTTTCTTTTCTGCAATCTTGACTCCCACCCACCCTATGTCTTATGATTGGAGTGCTTAGTCCATTGACACTTGATTATTGATAGGTGTATACTTATTACCGTTTTGTTACTTATTTTCCAGTTATTTTTGTATTTCTTCTTTGTTCTTGTCTTCTCTTCGTTTCTTCCCTTATGAATTGATGACTTCCTCTAGTGGTTTGCTTGTTTTCAGGGTAGACAGGTGTGTGTATGCTCTTCACAAACGTAGTCTAAGTTTCTTTTATCCCTTTTGTTACCTACTCATTTTCCAACCAGTGAAGGGGACTCGTTTTCCCAGTGTCAGACCCAAGGGTCGGGGTGCCCAATATGCGGCTTGAAACTTCCCTCCTCAGGGAGGATCTCAGCTCCCTTGTAACGCTGCTTCTCTTCCCTGTCCTCTCCCTGGAGCACAGGTCGCAGCATGATTGCTTCTTTTCCCTTTCTATCCAACTCCTCATGGATCTTTCATACACCTTTAGTCGTATGAGCGTCTTTCTGCCAGTCTCGTTAGTTTTCAGCGAGAACTGTTCCTCATGCAAATGTGTTTTAGATGTGTTCATGAGGGGAAGCGAGTTCTGTATCTTCCTGCTTACCCATTTTTTTTATCTGAATCATATCTCTTTTATTTTTTTTCATTATAGGATAATTACTTGACAATATTTTGATAGTTTTTGCCATACATCAGCATGAATCCACATTAGGTATTTATATAATATCTGTTGTCTTTTACTTTTGGATGTTATATTTCTCCCTGATTATTAAATCTGGGAGAAATATTTTTGCTGTAATCAATAAGATATAAGCAGGTAAGTAATCTCCATTAAAAAATAATACTTTTCATTATCTTTTTTATGACATTAATGACTTGGAGTATCACTTATGTTAAAACTAACTTCTCAAATTTTATTATAAAATTTTACTATCAATGGGGAAAAGATGAGACAATTTTACAGTGAATAGCCAAATACCTAGTATAAAACCACCTGATTCTAAAAAAATTACTAAACTTTCTTTATAATACATCTATCCAGCTATCCATATTTCTGATAGATATAAGCAATGTGTCTTACTTACATGATACATTGTCATTTAATTTTTCTTTATTTGTTGCTCGTATACTGTACTACAAGTTTGAGGACAATGACTGTGTTTAGTTTATAGTTCTTAGCATAAAACAGTCTTAGTAGTGTCCTAGTGTGAATTTACTGTACTTGAGCTCATCAAAATGATGAATTTAGTACTCTTTTTGAAGAAATGTTAATGAACTCTTTAAATGCTGTTTGGTAACATGACCTAGTAAAAACTTAGGCTTTAGCAGCAGAAAAATATGGTTTTAGTCTTTTGTTACTTTGGCCACTGTACTTCATTTTCTGTGCCTTGGTTTTCTCATGTATACTAACCTATAAGATTCCTGTGAAGAGTAAGATTCACTAACAATAGCAAAGTTACAGGATACCAAGTTATTATACAAAGGTCTATCACTTTCCTATACACTAGCAATGAATGCATGGCATTTGAAATTAATAACACAATACCATTTACATTAGCACCAAACATGAAATTCTTAGGTATAAATCTAGTAAAATACGGATAATGTCTATGTGAGCATAACTACAAAATTCTGAAATATGAGATCAAAGCAGAACTAAATAAATAGATATTTCAGATTCATGGATGGGAAAACTCAGCATTGTCAAGATGTCAGTTTTTTCCAGCATGATGTATAAATTCAATCCTAGTCAAAATCCTATCAGGTTATTTTGTGGCTATCAACAAACTAATTCTAAAGTTTATATGGGGTGGGAAAGGATCCCAAATAGCCAATACAATATTGAAAGAGGAAAAAATTGATTGATTGACATCACCCAAATTTAAGACTCACTGTTCAATGCTACAGTAATCAAGATGTTATGATATTGGTAGAACAGTAGAAAACTAGATCAATGCAACAGAAAAAGAGCCAGGCAATCAGTTCAGTTCAGTCACTCAGTCATGTCCGACTCTGCAACCACATGGACTGCAGCACGCCAGGCCTCTCTGTCCATCACTAACTCCCGGAGTCCACCCAAACCCACATCCATTGAGCTGGTGATGCTATCCAACCATCTTATCCTCTGTCATTCCCTTTTCCTCCTGCCCCCAATCCCTCCCATGATCAGGGTCTTTTCCAGTGAGTCAGTTCTTCGCATCAGGTAGCCAAAGTATTGGAGTTTCAACTTCAACATCAGTCCTTCCAATGAACACCCAGGACTGACCTTCTTTAGGATGGACTGGTTGGATATCTTTGAATCCAAGGGACTCTCAAGAGTCTCCTCCAACACCACAGTTCAAAAGCATCAATTCTTCAATGCTCAGTTTTCTTTATAGTCCACCTCTCACATCCATACATGACTACTGGAAAAACCATAGCCTTGACTAGATGGACTTTTGTTGGCAAAGTAATATCTCTGTTTTTTAATATGCTATAGGAATCAGCAAACTAAAATGGACTGGAATGGGTGAATTTAACTCAGATGACCATTACATCTACTACCGCGGGCAAGAATCCCTTAGAAGAAATGAAGTAGCCATCATAGTCAAGCCAAGCAACAGATCCACATAAATATTGTCAGCTAATCTTTAAAAAGGAGCAAACTTATTCTTTGAAAGAAATAAACTATGCAAGAAAAGTTAACTCAGTTTTTCATATTGTTGGAACATAAGTCAATAAGTCAACACAAAATCAGTAATAAAATTTAGAAGACTGCAACAGATAGAAAGAGTTAGTATATGCAACTCAATTCTGAAGCTGCTATCTCTCTCCCTTAAATTAACTGGACTATTTGATGTGAATGAGGATATTGGTAACAATGTAATTTTACAGCCCATGAGAGGAACAACATTCAGAATGACAGCTCTCCAAAGGACTTTAAAACTAATGGACTGCTTTTTAACACCTTTATGAATCTTTGTAAACTTTTCCCAGAGTGGGTATTAAAGGTATAATGAGTAGATAAATTGAATAGGGAACTAAAGTAAGATAAATAGTGTAACAGTGAATCAATATATGATTTCAAGGAGAAACATTGCAAATGCTGTAGTCAGCCATGTTGGTAAATAGAGCAGCACATGTGATATTCTCAGGTTGTAGGGGAAAATATTCACGGAACAGTTTGAATGGGATTTAAAATACATTTATTTCCTTTCTTTTTAAATTTTATAGAACTATAGTTTATTTACAATGTCATATTAGGTTTATTTTCTATTTCTGGAAAATTATAATATATTTCTGTCACCTTCAGAGAATTTAATTGAACCAAAATAATAAAAAATGATTTAAATAACTATATTTGGTATGATAAAGAGCCATAGTCAGTCAGTCAGTTCAGTCAAACAGCCGTGTCCGACTCTTTGCGACCCCATGAATAGCAGCATGCCAGGCCTCCCTGTCCATCACCAACTCCTGGAGTTCACTCAAACTCACGTCCATCGAGTCAGTGATGCCATCCAGCCATCTCGTCTGTCGTCCCCTTTTCCTTCTGACCCCAATCCCTCCCAGCATCAGAGTCTTTTCCAATGAGTCAACTCTTCACATGAGGTGGCCAAAGTACTGGAGTTTCAGCTTTAGCATCATTCCTTCCAAAGAACACCCAGGACTGACCTCCTTTAGGATGGACTGGTTGGATCTCCTTGCAGTCCAAGGGACTCTCAAGAGTCTTCTCCAACACCACAGTTCAAAAGCATCAATTCTTTGGCGCTCAGCCTTATTCACAGTCCAACTCTCACAGCCATACATGACCACTGGAAAAACCATAGCCTCAGACTTTATTTTTCTGGGCTTCAGAATCATTCCAGATGGTGATTGCAGCCATGAAATTAAAAGACGCTTACTCCTTGGAAGAAAAATTATGACCAACCTAGATAGTATATTCAAAAGCAGAGACATTACTTTGCCAACTAAGGTTCGTTTAGTCAAGGCTATGGTTTTTCCTGTGGTCATGTATGGATGTGAGAGTTGGACTGTGAAGAAAGCTGAGTGCCGAAGAATTGATGCTTTTGAACTGTGGTGTTGGAGAAGACTCTTGAGAGTCCCTTAGACTGCAAGGAGATCCAACCAGTCCACTCTGAAGGAGATCAGCCCTGGGATTTCTTTGGAAGGAATGATGCTAAAGCTGAAACTCCAGTACTTTGGGCACTTCATGCGAAGAGTTGACTCATTGGAAAAGACTCTGATGCTGGGAGGGATTGGGGGCAGGAGGAGAAGGGGGCGACAGAGGATGAGATGGCTGGATGGCATCACAGACTCGATGGATGTGAGTCTGATTGAACTCCGGGAGTTGGTGATGGACAGGGAGGCCTGGCGTGCTGCGATTCATGGGGTCGCAAAGAGTTGGACACGACTGAGCGACTGAACTGAACTGAACTGACTAAACAGAACTTTGTTGGCAAAGTAATATCTCTGCTTTTCAATATGCTGTCTAGGTTGGTCATAACTTTTCTTCCAAGGAGTCAGCGCCTTTTAATTTCATGGCTGCAGTCACCATCTGCAGTGATTTTGGAGCCCCCAAAAGATAAAGTCTGACACTGTTTCCATTGTTTCCCCATCTATTTCCCATGAAGTGATGGGACCAGATGCCATGATCTTTGTTTTCTGAATGTTGAGCTTTAAGCAAACTTTTTCACTCTCCTCTTTCACCTTCATCAAGAGGCTTTTTAGTTCCTCTTCACTTTCTGCCATAAACGTGGTGTCATCTGCATATCTGAGGTTATTGATATTTCTCCCGGAAATCTTGATTCTAGCTTGTGCTTCTTCCAGCCCAGCGTTTCTCATGATGTACTCTGCATAAAAGTTAAATAAGCAGGGTGACAATATACAGCCTTGACGTACTCCCTTTCCTATTTGGAACCAGTCTGTTGTTCCATGTCCAGTTCTAACTGTTGTTTCCTGACCTGCATACAAGTTTCTCAAGAGGCAGGTCAGGTGGTCTGGTATTCCCATCTCTTTCAGAATTTTCCACATCATTTGACGATCCTACCAACATAGTCTACTTCTATTAGAGCACTCACCCTCTTCTATCCCTGATATTTTTGTATGTATCTATTTTGTTACCCTTTAAATTCCTGGGGTCAGGTTTTCTTTCTCATTATTCTTTCATTCTCTACTTCTACCGCAGTGAGCAGCTTATTTTAAATGAGTGCACAAATGAATGAATATATCAGTTAATAAGTATGTGTATACATATCTAGCTTTCTTCAATTTCTTTCTCTGTATGTCAAGACTAGTTTCTCCCTGCTTTTCTCATTTCACACTTGCATTTCAAATCAATATTAATCCAGTACCTGTGTATTTGTACTCGTTCTGTTTGTTTTAAAACTTTTCATGCTATTTCAGTCTCCATTAGGTAATTATTCCTTTGGATAGAGGAAGGAAAGCAAAACTTAAGTTATTTTTGCACACATTTTTCTCGTCTAACTAAATGTATGTCTGAAAAAAATGCCTCAAGTTAGAATTTACTTTTACTTGAGCAATTTGCAATCCCAACATTACTATACTACAAATGAGAGGTGAAAAATACCCACCAATAGAAATGTCTGTAATTTAACATGTAAACAGGGTATAAATTGCATCTCTTCAAGGAAATAAAAAAGTAGGTCTATTCTGCCACTTGGGGAAATAAATTCTAAGTAGTACATGAAATGGGACAGTTTAATTTTGTACATTATAGTTCTTGGCCATTGAACAAGAAGTGAATGAATGGGTACCTGTTAGTTCCTGCCAAATGCTACTGACCTGAATCCAGGATTTGTTGGATGAGAAGGGCCATGGGGTCAATCTAATTTGATCTTTTAATTCTTGTATGAAGTAAAGTCTCCCTGGGACAGGTAAGATGGAGCTCCCTGTTACTTGCACTTTTGAGCACCACTCCAAGAATAATTTTCTTCTCAGTACAGATCAAGACTCTGATTCAAGGGAGGGTAATGGGACAATGTGTCTTTATACTAGTTTTTCTCCAAGGATTGAAAGTTGTTTCAACCTCTTTAGCCTTATACTTAGTGACTTCTGCCCCCGTCCTCTGGATCTGAGAACAAGTTGTTGATGATCTTAAATTTCAACATGATAAAGAAGTTGTAACTTTTCTACGAATGTGTTCTTAGGTTTGGAAAGTTGGGTATCAGTGACATTACTGATTCTGTTTGTTATTTTTAAGCCTATATATAAGTTTTGAAATAACTTTCAGAAATAACTGAAAGTACAGAAGTATGGTGGAAATAAGAAATTCAAACCATAAGCTATGAGGGGAGAAACAGTGAAGAGTCTTTTTGCAATATGTCAGGAGAAAGATGATGAGGGCCTGATCTAAAGCAGTACTGACAGGGCTGCAAGGTATGGGTACAATGGTCTTTTCAAATAATTGGATGATGAAGATACAAGTTGAAGATTGCCTCTGATTTTTTGGTCATTAGTGATTCCATTAATTGAATAGAGGAAGGTAGGTAAAGAAAGAGTTGCAGAATCTTTTGTAGCATCTAAGGGAAAAGGATTTTGGTTTGGGGAAAGATTGACTTTGAATTACTTTGAAAGAAGATATCATTGGGAGCTTAGAAATAGGAAAGTAGAGCTCAGAAAATAATTGTTGGCTAGAGATGCAGATCCAGAAATCATTATAACAAGTTGTATCTAGGCTGAGAAAAAGAAATCCGCTGTTTTACATGTATTGCTCCATATCATCTTCACAGCTATCTTCTCTGGAAGATGGTGATATTATTCTTTACTTTAAAGTGAGAAAACCTCTAGCAGAGAGATGTTAATTATTTTTTTATAAGAATACCATTACCATGGTGGATGTATTAATCTGTCTGGGCTGACATGAAAAAAAAAAATACCATAAACAGGGTGGATAGACATTTCCCACAGTTGTAGAAGCTAAAAGTCCAAGATCAGGGTGTCAGTATGGTTGGATTCTGGTGAGAGCTCTCTTCTTGGCTTATAGAAGGCCACCTGCTCACTGTGGGTTCGTGTGGCCTCTCTCCAGTGAGCACACATGGAGAGGGAGAGAGAGAATTCTCTTTCTTCCCCTTATAAAGTCACCAGTCCTGTTAGATTAGGACTCTACCCTTTAGACCTCACTTTACCTTGACTGCCTCTTAAAAGCCCCATCTCCAAATACAGGTATTTTGGGGTGTTCGGGCTTCAACATATGACTTTTGGAGGACCACAATTCATTCTCTTGCTGACTTGAACCTGGATAGGTCACAGACAGTGCACCCTTTACTGCTGGATGTGTGATGCAAGCCAGTTACTGGCTTTGGTTGCCAGGAGCCCATAATCAAAGTGCTTTGTGAGTGTGGAGAAAACAGGTAGATGACATGGACTAGCAGACACAAGGTGTGGTGGTACTGAATAGAATAAACCTTAAATTAATTAGGAATCCAAAAATTCGTAAGACATAATTTTGCCCTCAATAATATTTCTATAATATTATATATACACACTTTATTTATATAATGTGTGTACTTTGTTATATTGTATACATGTTCTTTATAAATAAAATATATATACTTTGTATTATGTGTATATATATACATATAATATAGGCTTCCTAGGTGGCACTAGTGGTAAAGAACCCACCTACCAATGCAGGAGACATAAGAGACATAGATTCAATCTCTAGGTTCGGAAAATCTCCTGAGGGAGGGACTGGCAACCCACTCCAGTTTTTGCCTGGAGAATCCCATGGACAGGGGAACCTGGTGGGCTGTAGTCCTAAGGTTTGCAGAGTTGAACAGACCTGTGATATATAGTGATATATATATCAGTATAAAAAGAAAGCCAAGTTTCTTTGAAGTATTTCTCCTAAAAGCCACAGAATGTTTCCATGTACAAACTGTCACCAGTTGATGCCTAAATCCTTGTGTTTTGACTCTACAGGCATGTTTTTATTGCTTCTGGAGGTGGAGTGTATCATAGAAATTGGAATCAGTCCTCAATTCTTGCACAAAACAAAAAGTACATTTTTGGAAACTCATCTATACTATATAGATAGAGATGAAGCTCTTCTTAAAGCCATGTGACTTATACAAAGAGAATTACAGATACAATTACATATTGAGTGTTTATACTTTTACATGAGTTTTTCAAAGTTACCTTTTAAGTGCCTCAAACTACTTCAACTATTTCATTAGCCTCTAACATTTCAATGCAGTTTAAGAACCAGAAATATATATCCTAGAAATAGGCCACATTCAAATTGATTTTTCTCTTGGAGATCAAAGAGGAAATTTTCTGTGAAATAAAGAAGGTGATTGAACCCTAAGAGGAAAAAAAAAAAATCATTTCACAATGTCTAGTGCCAGCTCTCTTGTTTCTGATCAAATAGCAGTGTGCAATTAGAATGTCATGTTTGTGGATCTTTTATATATTCATTTATATTTGACCCTAAATCACTCTAATACATGACCTCGTATTTAGATTTCAGAAAAACAGTCATTAGACTAGTCCTAGGTTTCAGGTTGGCATTGAAGATAGGTTTCAAAAATCATTAGCCTGTCAAAAATTTTGACAGGCCTGTAAAATGTTTTGGCCCTGCTGACAGTCACCCATGTTATCGCATCAGCTGCCTCCTTGGCTCAGAGTGCTTCCACTGACCCCTATATCATTAATATAAAAGGATGTGTACTTTTCACCTTCACCTAGTGATTGGGACTCAAACTATATACCCCAACATGTAACGCCAGGAACATGAAGAATGAATAGTAACCAATGGCTCTGTTGAACAAATAATATTTTCCAGTCACCTTCATGTGCTCTTCCTTTGTGTCTCATAATCCAGTGAATTTGTTATGCTCAATACTTATACTTTAGAGCTGAGCAAACTGATATTAGTATAATAGTTAAGACCCTGACTTACTCAACAGGATAAGCAGTTCTGAATCCCAGTTCTGTCGCTTAATAGCTCAATAGTCAAATTAAAAAAAAAAAAAAAACTTTCAACATCTTATTTTCTTCTTATATAAAATCTAAAAGTTAAAATATTGGGCTGGCCAAAAAGTTCACTTGGATTTTTCTGTATCATCTTACGAATGAACTCATTGGCCAACCCAACATTATCTCCCTCAGTAGGTTAGAGACTAGAATAAGATTAGCATGTGGTAGAATCAAATGAGAATACCACTGGCTAGCACTTTTCTAATGAAAAATTAGTCTGTGGTAGTGTTTGTTAGAAACACTATGACTTGTCCAAGGTAACACAGGTCAAAATTGGACTCAGAGTGAGGTTTACTACAATTTCAGTGCTTTTCTTCATGAGATACTTTTGTGCGGAGAAATGTTTAAGCTATGCTGTCTTCTGTTAAGCCCAAACTGATTTTGTTGACGTGAACACATAGGTCAGTCTGTATTTTCACAATGATTTGGAATGTACCTAAGTTAATGGCAGAGAGTTGGTATGAAATAGAGTGGGAGTAAGTGAAATAGCCATAGATTTGGTTACAAATAAAGACACTTGCTGTCCTGTAACAAGGGCCCAGTGGCATAACGCAGGGAATCACAGCCACCTACAAAACGAGGCCTGCCTGTCTCTACCCAAGGAACTTTTCCTGCACCTGCACGCATCCCGTTACTATTTTCTACCTAAGCAGGAAGTGAATAGGTTTCTACCCTTTTAATTTTTGTATTGTTTACCCAGTTATATGAATGTCATTGTAATATAGCAATGTTTTACATTATCTTATATTCTAGGGGATACATTTTAATTGTTCATTTTCATTAAAGATAACACATGCTTAATAAAAAACAGCAGCAGCTTCTATATCCTTGCAATGTATTCCTCTTACCTGTTCAGAGAATCTGGGCTAGTCACATCAACATGTACTGGTTCTTTAATTGAGGAGCACCCAGTGGAAGCATCTATACATGTGCATGGTCTAATTTTATATTCATCACGAAACTATAGCCTACTTCCATTAAGCACTGAAACTCTCCATAGTGTCAGAGAGTGACTCTGTGCACTCTACCTGTTGACTAGGTTGTATGTGTGTGTGCACATGTGTGTGCATGTGTTATAAACATACATTCTGTATGAGGTAGCCATGATCTCTAGGTATAATTCTAAATGGCAGAGACTGAGGTAATATATATGGGTAAATATTAAGGAGCTACCCAAAAGTAGTGCTGTATTTACTAACATATTTTGGAAAGATAAGGACTTAGGGAGAAGTCAGTAAAGAGGGAATGTCATGTCAATCAAAATAAGAGGAAATCATCATTTTTTATCATTTTGTGAAGGCTTTATAGAGAAGGAAGGGTTATGGGAGCATCTTACATTTTCTGCGCTAGATAAATTTCAGTAATGATTTGGCCTTTAGAAAGCGATATTTTCAAATTCCTTTACTGGGGCAATGTGTTTGCTTTTGTGCCTTCTTTGTCTATGCAGGCAGGTGTTACCAGAGATGGTTAAAACTTCTTAGTACAAAGCACCGCATGCTTCACTGGGCAATGAAACAGAAAAGTTAAAACGAAACAATATCACCCAACACTTTTATCTCTTTTGAAAATTACTTGACCAGACTCTTTGTCAGCACTCTTCTTGCTCTTTTTTTGCTTCCCTTCAGTTGTCTGGTTTGGAACTGAAAAAAAATATAAAAGATCACGACACCATGAATCTTTGCTTTAACTCAGAGATGAGGGAGAATGAACTAGACTGTGGGATGAAATGACTTGTCAGTATTTGCATCCGCCTTTATTCCTGAATTAGCTGTTGCTTTTCACTGAATTCAACACTATGCCCGGTTCTGTGCTAACATTCAGAAGACCACCTAGAGGGTCTCTAAATGAAATAATTGAGGCAAATAAAATAATTGAGGATAAAGAGTTACGAGTAAGGCCGGTCGCTGCCCACTAGTAGGGAGTGTGGGAAGGGTCAGACGAGACTATGGAGCATATGGCAATTGACTGGAGCCTTTAATCACTGACGGAATATTGAGTCAGAATCAGGTTTAAAGAATAGGTGAATCAGTGACACTCCTGGAAGAGAACTGAGTCATGTAATAGTAGTTGTAGTCTGGTTGGGCAGCACAGGAGGAGAAAATGATGCCCTAACATTAGCCATCACCTTCTATTGAGTTATGACACTACACAGAGCTGTGAAGCAAGCCGTGCTCTGAAGCTTCAGAACACCCAACATGATGGCAAAGATATTTTATTGACATAACACTTGAAATGTTTTGAACTGCAAATGAAAATCAATGTTCCCCATCCCCCTTGTGGATTATAATAAGCAAGATGTGGTTTAGCATCTGTTCAACTCAATGTTGATTTTTCAGAAAGTTGAGATATGCTATCAATCTTTCTCCTGGACACAGGTTTTCTTTAGAGAAATATTTTCTTGATAATATGTCAGAATCTTTCAGGATTTGTGTCTTCAATGAAAAAAAGTGACTTTTTTTTTAACCCTGTATATTTTTTGTTGAGTAAAATTCAAATCTAGCTTGTCAGCTTTTTTTTTAAAGAAGAACAAATAGAAAATAGATAGTCTTGATTATAGTCCAAGTCACAATTTGTTCTCTATCGTTCTCTGGAAACATGGAAATAAAGAATTATATTCCATTTATCAGAGAATAAAGAGAAGGATATTCTTGTGATCCATAACTGGGAGAGTATAAATCCCTGATCTGCGTTTAGAGATTTGTTCTACTTCTAAGTAGAAAGGCTAAGGCTCACTGGAGATGTACCCATTTGTATATCATTTGCCCAGAGAAAGCAAGTTCTTGGATTTGTAAGACACTTATCTGGTTATCTTTAGGTGGAACATTCATACTGGCAAAAATAAATTTTCTTATTACTGACTCATATTATAATGGCATTGAACACTATAGTAAGGCACCAAGGCGATAGTCACAAGTAAAATTTGTTGAAATCTTATCTCATTTCCCAGTGCAGATCTGGGAAGAAAATACTGTTAGCCAAACTCAGGCGGGGTTGATTGTAAAAAGAATAGTTTTCATGATTTCAAAGCTGGATATGAGTTTTACCTGAGGAAGTTTTAAAATGTTAATAACTTCCTTTCTTCCCCACCCACGTAACTCCCTCCCTGCAAGCCTTTCTTCTTTGCTCCCGGCTATAAGAAATTAGGCAGGGTTGAATGAGGACAGCAGCAGCCTCAGAGGATCTAGACAGGTTTCAGGGAGACTGAGACAAAATAAACATACTGAGGACACCAGAGCTAAATTTCTCACTGTTAGAAAAGGAAATTACAAATATGGAATGGGAGAAAGTTGAAATGAGCACTGTAATCTTAGATTGCAATTAGTAATATGTGTGTGAATGCATCGCTTTTTATATCTCAGTGCAGAGGGACAGAGGCTTCCCTGGTGACTCAGATGGTAAAGAATCCACCTGCAATGCAGGAGACCTGAGTTCAATCCCTGGGTTGGGAAGATCCTCTGGAGAGGGGCATGGTAACTCACTCCAGTATTCTTGCCTGGAGAATCCCTATGGACAGAGGAGTCTGGCAGGTTATAGTCCATGGGGTCACAAAGAGTCAGACATGCCTGAGCAACTAAGCACAGATAGAGAAATTAAATAAAAAAATAAAAGGTGTATGTATTCCACATCCCTAGTCATTTGCTGTGATTGAAATGAGGAAGTGTTCAAACAACAAACAATGGAGTCAAGTCAGAAAATAAAGATGTCAGTTTGAAGGGGCTCCACTACAAAATCCAGAACAATTTGGGAATCTAAATAAATACTGATAATGATGGACAGTGTTGAATCAATCTATGGTGAAATAACTGAGCATATTACCGTGGAGAAGAGAACGTTTTTACTTGCAGAATGCCAAACAGTAAATGTAAAAGTAATGGTAGAATTGGAAAAAAACCACAATTTAGAAACTAATGTAATAATAATTTGGCCAACAAAGAACACTCGTGGATGTAGAATATATGGGTGAAAATTTAATGACAAAGAGGATATTTACATAGCCTCAGAATTTCTCCCCACATAATTATACATACAGTGGAGAAAACAGTACCTTTAGTAGACTCTGATCAAAACCTCCAACAAGTTATCAAAGTTATCACCAGTGATGGGACACAGTGAGAAGAGACAGTCTTGGTGATCTTTCTGCCAAATTGTATAGCCTGAATCTAGTCATAAGGAAACAGACAAATCCAACTTGAAAAATATTCTACAGGGCAACTGTTATAGATTCAAAATTATTAAGGTTGGTAAGGGCACAGAAGAATTGTGGAACTCTTCCAGACTTACGGAAACTAAAGAGATGGAATAGTCCATTGCCAACACTTCATCCTGGTTTGGATCATTCTGCTATGAAGGACATTATGGGATGGTTGGCAAAAATCTAAATGGGAAGAAGGCTATATGGGATTTCTTTGTATTCTTAGCACTTTTATTTTGTAAGTTTGAAATTCCTTCAAACTAAAAGAGTGCAAAATAATGTCTGTGTTGCCACTCACACAGAATTACAACAGGATCTCTGAAAATAGAAACATTTTTCAAAGAACCTAAGATGACTCTAACAAGAAGCCAGGATTGAGAACTGCTGGGCAAGCAGCAACAGTTCATTAAGACCAGTGCTTGCAACTAGAAGAATTCTAATTATGGGCCTGTCTTTGTTTCATTCAGTAGGGATTCTGATGATGGATTTATGCCTAGCATTTACTTGGTGAATGGATTGTAATGCTATGTTCTTTCAGAGTTGCTTGTAGAGAGCTATACTATAGCTGTTCTTGGTTTACATTACATTGCAGTACCCACTTGTGATGTTCCAAGTGGGTATATTTATTTTTTAATGGAAAATGGAATAGAAACATACCTTACTTTGAGATTCAGTAATCTTCCATGATGTAGTTAGGGACACATGGTTTTCTAAAACAAGAGTTGTCATTAGTTTGGGTTGATGCTTAATGTTTTATATTCAAATCATACATTTCTTTAAATGTTTTTGAGCATTACATTAGGCAGTAATCCACCTGGTATTCTATTGTATCAGTGTATCAGATAACACATTAAGATCCATTCCTTTCTTTGCATTTGCAATATCACGAAGTGGAGAAGAATGTCTGCTGGTTTCCCATGTACCTCCCTCTCGTCTTTACCTAGGCTTGTATCTGTATAGATGAGAGCATCATCTTGTTGTGTTTGGCTTGTGGTGAGGGATGTCACAGGTGTTTGGATTCTGCAGATAGTCCAAGATGTACGATCTTCAGATGTGGATATATTTAGAGTGAGCCAGAGATAAAAAGTGAAGAAAATTTTAAAGGTGTTGTCAAAGCTTGCCTCAAGCAAAATTGTGAAATATGCCAAGATTCTCACTGGAGCCTACCAGTCTCTGCAGTGCCCCAGTCTTTCTTTGCTTCTCAGATGGTGGAGTGTAAAGAATCTGCCTGCCAGTACAGGAGAGGCCACAGATATGGGTTCAATCCTTGAGCTGGGAATAGCCCCTGGAGTAGGAAATGACAACCCGCTAGAGTATTCTTCCCTGAGAAATCCCATGCACAGGGGAGCCTGACGAATTACAGTTCATAGGGTTGCAAAGCGTCAGACACAACTGAGCATGCATGCATCCATCTTCTCTGTGGCTATTTGCTAGGTATCTTTCAGATGTATAGTTTGCACAATCTCAGCTTTCACAGCATCTGCCAAATTGTTGCTAAATAAAGTCTTATATGGGAAGGGCTTTAATATTTACCCCTCCCAAGGATGTTTATTTTTTTAATTGATATTTTATCAAAATTGATTTCTCATAGATGGAGAGAAAAAATATTTTTTAAAAAGTAGCCCTTATTTGTGAACTTATTTATCTGTAAAAGCATTTTGCTATATACTGTATTCATTATCACATTAATCCTAAGTGTTCTATGAGGTAGAGTATAACTTATATCCATTTTATAGATGAGAACTTGAAGCTTAGAGCACTGAAACAGCTTGCCCCAAATCAGAAAACTGGTGAGTTACAGACTTCAGATTTAAACCCACATCTATCTGATTTCTAAATCCATGTGCTTACCCATTAGGATTTATTGGCTCTCATGTTTTGGACTAGGGGTCACCTAGACAATCTATTCCTAACTTTAGAGAAATTCATGTAGTATGAATCTTAAGAAAACTACCTCATGATCCCATCTTCCTAGCAGACTTGTCCACACTACATTATAGAGCATATGATTCAGAAGAGTCTTCTGCTGCTGCTAAGTCGCTTCAGTTGTATTTGACTCTTAGCAACCCCATGGACTGCAGCCCACCGGGCTCCTCCGTCCATAGGATTTTCCAGGCAAGAGTACTGGATCAGAAGAGTATACTCTAGTAACAATACTAAAGTATTATTCCTCTAGTCATATTCTTGCTCAGACAGAAGCTTTATGCTGAAACAGCTTTGCAGTTTGTATAGTGGGTGTTTAAATACACAGAGCTATATTGGATGTTTCTTTGAAAGCTTTCAAAATCCTCTCTTAGGTTCATTTGGTAATTCAGGGATAACTCGGTAGAATGTGGCCCTTTAATGTATCTCTAAATACTTTTGTCAAGCTATTAAAGCTATTGAGGTACTGGCCACAAATATATTACATATAGCTTCTTAGCTCACTTCTTGAGGTAAATATTTAGTCTGCCCTTTTTATAGCTTACATAAAGCTCTATGTTCCAAAGCATTTATGTTGTAATGCAGAAAGAATAACTAAGAGCAAGAATAACATATGATATGCAGTGTATTTTTTAAATAATCTGGTTAATCATTTTCTTGTTGAAGTAAAGAAATTTCAGTTCAAGCTCTTTTAACTGAGGCATTCAAGCACTGAGAAAAGACTATCAAAGCATACTTGTTTTTGAATTATTACTTACATAAATTTGTAACATGTCAACAGTCATTTTTATATTGTATCCCAATATACAATTGCCATTTTAGCTGGATATGTTCCAAATTATTTAAAAAGTATATGCTGCTGTTTCTAAATACTAAGTTGCTGACAAAACATATGAATTAGTTATATCATAAGGAAAATACCTAAATGATATTCTTCTGTTATATGGCTGGAAAAAACAATGTGTTTCCCTAAATAGTCAAACTAAGAAAATAATTAACATTTACTCAATATCAGGCACTTTGTTGAGCAATTCATTACTACGTTAAATCCTTAGAGCAACCTTGGGATGCGATTAGGGTAAATGTTAATGATTATTATTACTGAAGAGATACAATAACTGAAGGTTTTTGGGACTAAGCAACTTGCCCACTAAGCCATATAACTAGAAATGAGCATATTGAAATAGAAGATTATCTAACTTTAAAATTTATTCTCTTGACCAGTAAGTTGTATAACTAAGGCAATATAGAATCTTTAAGACTAATGTTTATATTAAAAGGATCCCTCTGGAATTAGCATTCCCATATACACATAATACCATTACAAAACCATATTGCCTTTAGAGCTAAAAGTGCTATCTTAGCCCAAATTTTCACTTGAAAAATGACGGAAATGAAGACCAGAAAAGATATGTGATATTCCTAATGGTAATCTATAAATGTTCCAAGAAACAAAATGGTGACCAATATTAAATGATTAAATTTTATTCCCTATAGCTTAGTCTTAACTCTTTTAATAAAAGAAAGACAGAATTGTCAAAGATGGAGGCCAGTTGATGGTTCAGGCATGAACTCTTTTGGAGACAATATATGAACTCTATAAGCCTATTGTTTGTTTCCTAGCTCTCCCAGATGTAAGTAGAGATATTTTGACATCTAACTGCTGGGTTATGCTGACTAAAAGGGAATGTATCTTGAGGCCCTGGCACATAATAGTACTTAGATAAGTGATGGATTTTATTATCGTACTACTCTATTACACTCTTCACACATGGTGTCAGGGTCTCACTTTTACAGATCTCAGGAACTCAATTATTTTAGTGTCCTTAGAAATTATCAGCAGGTACATGAACCTAGAATGTTTTATCTTAGAAGTAGTATGCTGATAAATGTGTAATTACTGGGTTTTGCAGAGGGTAGAGGGAAAGAACTTATTTGTAGCATTAACTGATTTTTATGTGCAAATTATTTCAATCAGAACAGATTTCAATCTACCAACATGTGAGCTGACTTGAAATTTTTTTTTAATTTAACAACAGACCCCACTAAGCAGGTATTAGCTAACTCCAGTAAGCACTGATTTTCCCTTGTGTATGTGTGTGTGTAGTGTGTGTGTGTAGTATATGCGTGTGTGTGTATTTATGCAAAAACACATATGCCTATATAAAGTGAAAGTGAAAATCACTCAATCATGTTTGACTCTGCAACCCCATGGGCAGTAGCCTGCCATGTTCCTCTGTCCATGGAGTTCTCCAGGCCACTATATTGGAGCAGGTAGCCACTGTTCCCTTCTCCAGGGGATCTTCCCAACTCACTGATCGAACTCAAGTCTCCTGCAATGCAAGCAGATTCTTTACCTTCTGAGCCACCAGGGAAGCCCAAGAATACTAAAGTGGGTAGCCTATCCCTTCTCCAGGGGATCTTCCCAACCCAGAAATTGAACTGGAGTCTCCTGCATTGCAGGCAGATTCTTTACCAGGTGAGCCACCAGAGAAGCCCTTGCCCATATAAATGAGGGCCAAATGATAATTACATAGTTATTTTATAAGCATAGAGTCAGATCAAGCATGGTGGTGATTTAGTTGTGAAGCTACATCCGACTCTTGTGACCCCGTGGACTGTGCCCACCAGGCTCCTCTGTCCATGGGGTTCTCCAAGCAAGAACACTGGACAGGGTTGCCATTTCCTCTTCGAGAGGATCTTCCCAACCCTCGGACTGAACTTGGGTCTCCTGAATTGCAGGTGGATTCTTTACTGACTGAGCCACCAGGGAATCCAGTACAAGGGTAGTTAATTTTATAATAACAGTCACTGTCTCTGAGATCTGATGCCACATCTTAGATCTAAGACAGTCTCTGCCTTGCATGATGTTGGAAACACAGGACAAGTTGTGTCCTTGGAATATATGTTATTCTAGGCTGCCTTCATAACCTTGAACTTCCTGCTGTCACCCACAGACCATTGCTGGTGCAGACAGTTTCCCGGGAGAGTACTTTCTTCCTTAGACTATATTTGATCATTGCCCAATTAAATTGAGTATTCACTCTTAGGCAGTGATCTTCTGGGCACAACACTATATTGATTATACTACTAAAGTAATTAGTAATTAAATGCTAGTAATAAATTCACAGAGAATCAAAGTTGAGAAGTGTTCTTGCAGAGCTGCTGATTTAATTAGCTATTTTTTCATAGATAGAGAAAACACATCAAACAAAGAGGGGAAAAAAGAAAATAAGTTTAACTTGTTCAATACTTTCTGACAATTCATAGCAAAAACCCATGTCTTATAACATCTTTAAATTTATTATAAAAACTCAATTCATGAATTTACTTTTATTTTATCGGAAAGGGAGTAAAAATGTTTGTACTATAAATCCACAATGATTCCAGAAATTCAAGGGTGATTCAAAATATGAAAATCAATCCATATTATATACCACATTATAGAATGCAAAAACAAAAACATGATAATCTAGATTGATGCAGAAAAAACATTTGACAAAATTCAATACCTTTTCATAACAAAAATACATAAAACCACTCAATAAACTAGCAATATAAAGAAGCTTCCTTAACATGATAAAATGTGTGTGAAAACTCAGCAGAAAACATACTCATTGGTGAAAGACGAAGTTTTTCTCCTGGTGATCAGTTACCGCAACATACAAGCCAAAAATCCCACAGTGGGATCCTTTTTTTTTTTTTTTTAACCAAGAATTTGAACGCAAAGGAAAAGAAAGAAAGGGAAAAACAATCTGTAGAATTGTTTTAGTGTGAATGGATAAGCTACAATTTCTCAAAACCACAGCATTTGGCAGAGAGTGTTTGACAGAGATAAAGGGAGAACTTGAAAGCCAGAGTTCAAAACACACAATTGTTCACAAGTACCCAAGTTTCCAGCTGAGTATATTCAATTTCAGTCCTGGCAACTAGATTAGCCATCTGTATTTTTTAATGATTGTCTGAGGTTTTAATAGCGCCTTTACCTCATTCCTGTTCCACATTGAAACTACAGACTGAGTGGTATATCCTGTGAATTACAACCTCTCCCTTAGACATCTTTGGACTTAAACATTATTTAGGGTGTGAATATAGCGGTAAGGAGGGCAAAAAAGCCATGAAGCATTCTCAGTAAATCATTTGTTTTGGATTCAACCAGTGGTTTCTTTCTTAGGTTTGTTTGATATTTAGTTCAGTTCAGTTCAGTTCAGTCCTTCAGTCATGTCCGACTCTTTGCAACCCCATGAATTGCAGCACGCCAGGCCTCCCTGTCCATCATCAACTCTCGGAGTTCACTCAGACTCGCATCCATCGAGTCCGTGATGCCATCCAGTCATCTCATCCTCGGTCGTCCCCTTCTCCTCCTGCCCCAAATCCCGCCCAGCATCAGAGTCTTTTCCAGTGAGTCAACTCTTCGCATGAGGTGCCCAAAGTACTGGAGTTTCAGCTTTAGCATCAGTCCTTCCAAAGAAATCCCAGGGCTGATCTCCTTCAGAATGGACTGGTTGGATCTCCTTGCAGTCCAAGGGACTCTCAAGAGTCTTCTCCAACACCACAGTTCAAAAGCATCAATTCTTCAGTGCTCAGCCTTCTTCACAGTCCAACTCTCACATCCATACATGACTACTGAAAAAACCATAGCCTTGACTAGATGGACCTTAGTTGGCAGAGTAATGTCTCTGCATTTGAATATGCTATCTAGGTTGGTCATAACTTTTCTTCCAAGGAGTAAGCGTCTTTTCATTTCATGGCTGCAATCACCATCTGCAGTGATTTTGGAGCCCCCAAAAATAAAGTCTGACACTGTTTCCACTTTTTCTCCATCTATTTCCCATGGAGTGATAGGACCAGATGCCATGATATTCATTTTCTGAATGTTGAGCTTTAAGCCAACTTTTTCACTCTCCTCTTTTACTTTCATCAAGAGGCTTTTTAGTTCCTCTTCACTTTCTGCCATATTAATCATATACCTGTCTGAAAGTGAAAGTGTTAGTCACTCAGTTGCATCTGACTCTGTAACCCCATGGGCTGTAGCCCACCAGTTTCCTCTATGCATGGAATTCTCCAGTCAAGAATCCTGGAGTGGGTAGTCATTCTCTTCTCCAGGGGATCTTCCCAACCTAGGAATCAAACTCAGGTCTCTTGCATTAAAGGCAGATTTTTTTTTGCCATCTGAGCCACGAGGGAAGCCCATATACCTGACCACCACAAAGTCATTCTTCCTTATTTGATCATTTATTATCATTTATTATTTTTGACCTTCCCCTGTCTTAGTCCCAATGTTAAGTGCAGTGGGAGGTATAATATTAATCAAAATATAACACTTTTCAAGATGTCTGCAGTTTCTTTAAGGGTATCAGTTTTGTTCACAAATATAATGGAGTATAGATTGTATGCATGCATGCTCACATGAGTTGTCTTCAACTCTTGGCACCTCCATGAACTACAGCCCACCAGATCCTCTATCCATGGGATTTCCAGGGCGAGAAATATTGGAGTAGGTTATCGTTACCTCCACCAAGGGATCCTCCCGACCCAGCGATCAAATCTGCATCTCCTGTGTTTCCTGCATTGGTAGGCAGATTCTTTACCACTGCACAACGAGAAAGAATGACCCTGGGAAGCCAATACAGATTGGGATCCTCTTAAAGTAGTTTAAAGAATCCAGAAAATTCTAGAGAAGAAAGAGTTTACATTTTGCTAAAGTGATCAGGGGAGACTTCATGGAATCAAAGTAGCATATAAGAAGGGTTTCATAGAATGGGGCAGAATGGATATACTTAGAGAAAGTATAATGAAACAGGGAGCACCATTTTAAGGCAGCTGTAGCCAATTGTTATGCATATATCATAACATATTTTCAAATGCTCAAATTTTGGCAGCAGAGTTGTAAGGTTTACACTAATCCACAGGTATTATACCCATGAATCATCCTTCACATCAGTACTTTGGCACTACTGAGTAGAATTTTCTGTTTTCCTGAATGTTCTCTCATATAGCAATGTTTTGACATGATCTAGTAAGATCTTGTGGTGATGCCATTTTTTTCCTTCTTACTCTCAGCTTTCTACACTGAAGAGCACCAGATGTCCTGTCTAACAGATTTTATGAAAAGCACTTATCCTCATTTGAGAAAAAAATAACATTTTGTGCATTAATCACCATCTTGTGGCACTTATTTGAAGATCTTTGGGTACCCAGTTCACCATAGTATAACGATAGAGTATTACTGGAAGAGGGAAGGAAACCACAGGGAAGTTTTGCTAATACTGTTTGTTCCAGTGGAGGATCCATGACATGAAATACTGCAAAATCACATTTGAAAGGAAAAATGAGGCCATCTTGCCAAAGTAAACCTTTGTTATTCTGTAGGTCAAGTTAAACTTGATAGAGCCAATGGATTCCACGACAGTACTTCAGACATTACCTTAGTTGAGGGAGAGGGAACAGGTGATTAAGACACTCACTTCAAAAAGAGTAGCTCAAGTTCTTTGACAAATGCCTTTGCTAAGAAAAAAAATTTAAAATAATTTTTAAATAATAATTTTAAATTATAATTTAATAATTTTTAATTTAAAAACAAGTGAGTAGGCAATGAAAAAAACCATTGAAGGTTTTCAGGGAGGTGGCATAATAAGATCAGTTCTGAAAGACTATTCTGGTATCAAGATGTATCAGGAGTGGAGAAGCAAGGAGCAGAGGCTAACTGGGAGACTTTTACATCATTCAAGAAGAAATCACAGAAGCTTGTACAGCATGGTGGTAGCGAGACCAGAAAGGAAGAAAAGGCCAAGGAACCATTCTAGAAGTAGAATCAAAGACCCTCACAATCTTTGGTTCAGGGGGTAAAAGAAAAAAATGTTTATTTCAAGTATTTATGGTTTTCTTGCTCTAGTAGGTGGTTAAAAAGTAGATACAGATATAAGTTAAAAAGTAGAGAGACCAAATGAGTTTTACTGTGAATTGGTGCATCTGAAGTAAGTGCCAGATGTCTTGTTAGATATAATTATTAGGCCACTTAAAATGCACTTCCATAGCTTTGTAGGCTTTATCTACTAATACAGCAACATGAGTATTTACATAGATGGTAAGTTATAAAGGGAGAGTAGCCAAAAATTACATAAAGGGAAAATAGAGTTAGACGCAAAAGTTGAGTAAAGGAAATATAGTCAGCTTATGGAGGGAGTTCTCCTACTAGAGATTATACGGATGTACGGCAAAACCAATACAATATTGTAAGGTAATTAACCTCCAATTAAATAAATTTATACTTAAAAAAAGAGAAAAAAAGTGTTTTATAAGACATATTTGCAGATGCATTTGAAACCAAATAGCAAGAACTTGTAATGGAACAAAAATAAAGACATAATAGGGTCCTGTAAAGAGGGAGGGGGTAAGTTCCAGGGAGTTTAGCTCTTTACACTTCTCCACAACCAAACCTACTTATCATTTATGTCCCACCTTACCTTCCTAAAGGCGACATGCTGAATAAAATTCTGCCACTGCTGAACTCATCCCGAGGGTGGTAACAGATCACAAAGGGATAGAAACTATGTGAGCAGGTGATGGACAAACCTGATCCTGTAACAACTTCTTCTATGGGATTTCAGATATGGAATTAATAACCATGCCTCAATTCAGTTCAGCTCAGTCGCTCAGTCGTGTCTGACTCTTTGCGACCCCATGAATTGCAGCATGCCAGGCCTCCCTGTCCATTACTATCTCCCAGAGATCACTAAGACTCACGTTCATCGAGTCCGTGATGCCATCCAGCCATCTCATCCTCTGTCGTCCCCTTCTCCTCCTGCCCCCAATCCTTCCCAGCATCAGAGTCTTTTCCAATGAGTCAGCTCTTCACATGAGGTGGCCAAAGTACTGGAGTTTCAGTTTTAGTATCATTCCTCCCAAAGAAATCCCAGGGCTAATTATGCCTAAGTGTCCTAAAATTTCATTGCACCACTAAGGATGTAGAAAGTCACTCAGTCGTGTCCAACTCTTTGTGACCCCATGGACTATACAGTCCAAGGAATTCTCTAGGCAAGAATACTGGAATGGGTAGCCTTTCCCTTTTCCAGGGGATCTTCCCAACCCAGGGATCGAACCCAGGTCTCCTGCATTGCAGGTGGGTTCTCTATCAGCTGAGCCACAAGGGAATCACCACTAAGGACGTGTGCTCTATTTATTGTATTTATTTAATGGTCTATAATTTTCTATTAAAAAGTTATATGTATTAAAATCTGAGAGACTTTTCCTATGAAACAGTTGGATATTATGCTGGCTTATAAATATCTTGCTCTTTCTCAAAGGCATCTCATAAATTTATTGGCACAGCTTTTCAATTGCTCTGTCTTTAATCTATTTCTGGATTTGTAATATATCCATGCTGCTGAGTTGCAGGTACTTTGGAAAGTTAACCATCTTCTGGATGAATGGAGCTTGGCACAATTATTTTTTCAGATTGGCGCAATATCTATTATCTCTATCTAGAGCTTGAATTTGTCTCTCTCTCTCTCTCTCTCTTTTTTTTTTTTTTTCCGGTCAAGTTTCTTTAAAAAAAAATCCGCACTTCTGAAAAATGATGTAGATATCTAAGTAGTAAAGTATTTCTTATAAAACTTCACTATTTCAATTTGTAGTTAAAATTCTTCTCATAGAGATATTTCCAGAGCATGAATGTGCTGCTAATATGGATATTTTCTGAAAAGATTTGTACAATGTAGTTTCCTCTTTACTGTTTCTTTCTTGTTGTGGTTGTCATTTTGAGAACGTAAGTGACTTTGCTAATGGTGGAGTATGCAAATATTGAGACCAAACACATAGTTGTTGCTATTAATGTGTTCATTGTTTCTCTAGAAATTGTTACTTAAAAATTCTTCCTGCACAGTTATTAATCATCTATTCAGTCTGAGCTGAGCAAGTAGTTCTGCCCTAATCTCCTCTTCTCAGGTAAAGTGGGACAGGCTATATTTCTCTCTTTTTTTCAGCTTAGGTCTTTACAGCTCTTTCTTTCCTTGCAGCTTCCTGTTTGGTTCCTTTAGTCTCTTTGCATTAGCTTCTCCCTTGACCTATTCTTTGTCCACATTGTTGCCCATTCTCTCTTTGCAGAATCCTATTCTGCCTTTGTTTTTTATGTTTACCTTATTCTCTGTTCCACACAGGACTTATAACACATCCCTGGCCTCCTTTAGACAGAAATGTGTTTGTATGTATTTAGACAATAGGAAAGGAAACCCCTGATGATGTGTTTGAGCAGTTTACCTTATACTGGAGTACTCAATATAAAAACAGTTTGGCCAATTCTATTCAAGGTCCAGATCTTCAGCCCTCCCTGTTCTAATGCCATGTGACTTAGTGAGTTGATATTTGCTTTAAGCCTTAGTGTTTGCTTGTCATATTGAGCTGTGTTATCACAGACAGAAGGATATGTCCAGAATAGTCCACTAGTTGCAGAAGGAATATAAAAAACACGTGGAACAGAGCCACCACATACAAGGTTCACCAGCCAAACCCAGCCTAGGTCATATCCCAATCCACCCGCAGATGCACAATTGCACTAAACTGAGCCCATCTGAACCCAGTCTGGATCAGCTGATCCACAGCCAATGCACAGATGAGAGAGCTATAAGAATTATTATCACTGTTACAAGTTACAGAGTTTGGGTTGGTCTTTATGTAGCAACAAATAACTGATCACAACAGCACGTGAAAAATCCAAAGCATGATGGGAGACATGCTGTCCAAAGGAAATAGTTTTCTTTAACAGGAAATAGTTTTCTTTAACAGTTTTCTTTGTCGTGAGAGACTGTGGTGATAAGAGTTGAGGCTATAGAGGTGTGTTAACATCAGTTCACTAAAGGCCTCAGTATGTATCTCTGGACATTTTCATCAAAACAATTTTTTGTCTAATTCCAGGCGTGCTGCGATTCATGGGGTCGCAAAGAGTCGGCCACGACTGAGCGACTGAACTGAACTGAACTGAGAATGGATTAGGGAAAGGAAAAATCAGAAACAGAATTTACTACTTTGCTCATCCTTCTCTCCAAAAATGTCTCCCTGACTTAACTTCTGTAAGAATTTATTTTTTTGGTCCAAATTTGATAAATAATGTATGTCAACGCTCTTTTTTCATTCCATGGCAGATCATTAGTTAATCAGGCACCCTTCTTAGATGAGTCAAGAATTCTCAACAGAATGTTCTTCATTCTCTCTCCTTGAAATCACCTTCTTTTCTGTCTCAGAGTTCCAACTTCAATACATCAAGGACCAGCTGAAATGTTAACTCCTCAATGAGCTTTCCATGATTTCTTCCACCAGATATGCTCTTTTTCTTTAATCAGCTAATATCCTTTATTAATTCTTGAAAGATAACATTTATGTATCTTTCTTGTTTCCCCTACTAAACTTAAGGATGCAAAGCTCGAGATTCATCTTGTTTTTTGAAACTCCTGCAGCATCTAAATTCGTACTTTGAATATATTATGTAACTTGTAAATGTTTGGTGGAAGCATGAATTACAACCATAAAGTGTTACAACTATTCCTTAACTCTTGCTTTTGGGCAAGAGTTTAAGGTGCTTTCTGATTGATATACAAATGTAGGATTCTGCTTATGTTTGGATGCTTTATTAATTAATTTCTAAAAGAATATACGAGGAGGAAAGAAAAACATGGGAAAATTCTCTATTTGCAGCATGTAAAAGCAGATGTAATTTTTTGCAGGTAGATAATTTTCTTCCATTTTGGCCCAAGAAAATGAAACAAATGATTTTCCCTCCAGATTCTGGGATTGATCTCTTTTTATTTAGGACCCTAAAGATGCATTAGCCTATAATTTTGATTGTGAGTCTTCTGTGAATTTATCATTCTTATTTGTTCAGCTAAGAATGAAGACCTTCTTCTTTCACACTAACTCAGAGTATTTTTAGTCAGAAAAGAAAAAAAAATCAACATCATAATTCTAACTCAGCATACTTTACACAATGCATTAGATAGAAATCCTTTCTGGGTAGTAACTTTATTATTTGAATTTATCATATA
The DNA here is from genome assembly GCF_001704415.2 of Capra hircus. Lineage (NCBI taxonomy): Eukaryota > Metazoa > Chordata > Mammalia > Artiodactyla > Bovidae > Capra > Capra hircus. The sequence goes on from NC_030827.1 coordinate 15,902,788, forward strand.
TGCAAAAAAATAAGATTAATTTTACATTAAAGGAAGCAAGGTAGAAAGGAGAAGGTGAGAGGGAAGGAACTGAGGAGGGGAAATGGGGAGAGAGTGAAGGAAGGGAAGTTTCCTGTTGATAAATGTTTAGATTTGAATGGGACTGCCCAGGACTCTCAGTAATGAAGAATCTGCCTGCCAATGCAGGAGTCATGAATTCAGTCATCATCCTGGGTCAGGAAGATGCCCTGGAGAAGGAATTGGCAACTCAATCCAATATTCTTTCCTGGAAAATCCTGTGGACAGAGGAGCCTGGGAAGCTAGAATCTATGGGGTTGCAAAAGGTTCAGACATGACTTAAAGACCAAACAACAACAAACATTTGAATGAGTCCTGACTCAAAACCTTTAAAAGATTTGTATTTGATTTTGAGATTCCTGCATAGAATTTTTTAAATTCCATAGGCATGTGAGTTCTTATAATCAAGTCAGCCCTAAGAGTAATTGTGGGTTCTAGTGAGAAATGTGATAAATAGTACTCTCCTAAATACCAAATGTTTTCACTGATCATGCATACCCATGAGACACAACGTTCTCCTGTGACTTTTTCAGGAATGTATTTTGAATAAATTCATATCATAACACATGGATGTTAACAAGGGATCTTCATAAGTTAGAAATATTGAAAGTCACGTTAACTGTTTAAATGTTGTTTATATTTAAGTTTCTCTCTCTGTCAATTCTTTTTGAGAAGCGACAGGGATTACCTCATTGTTGAGTAAACTGTTGAAACATTGACCAAAACTTTTGTTACTAATTTTTCATCATATGATTCTTTAAGACATCTCATAGAGAGGATAGATTTGGAACTTGTCTTTGATTAGAAAATTCATTTTGAATTTTCTCTATTGTTATAGCTAAATACTCCGGGAAACAAACTCACTCAGAAACACAGTGTGGATAGTGGAGTGCAGTTTATTACACGGGCGGGTCCGAGGCAGAATTTCCTCTTTAGTCAGGGACTTTGACTGACTTTTATGAAAACCTTATATACCTTAAGTGTTACAAGCTCAAGCCCACATCCCCAGATTGCTTAAACCTAGCCTGGAAAATGTTAAAGGGAGATACAGTCAGGTTACAGCTATGATTCATAATCAAAAGAGTCAGGTGGTTATACATTGTAACCTACACCAATGGATGCCATAAAGATTACAAAGGTGATTGACTACAGAGGGGATTATTACATTCTTTCTGGCGAAGGGAAAGCGCGGTATGGAATCTGGTGTCTATCAGTCCCGGAGGCCTCTTTGGCCATAGGTATGTGACCTCCAAGGCTACCAGGCACATAGTCCAAAGTTCACTGGGAATGTAAGATGGAGTTTCCTTCTTTTTCAAGATGGAGTCAGTTCGGCCTGTTCCTTTCTTCCTTCACCCAATTTCCAACCTGACATCTTAGTTGATTTGGGCATTTCTAATTTTACATGCCAAAATTTTTATGTAAAGAATAAATGATCCTTTATATATACTGAGGACTCTGATATTCTAAACTATTTCCCTATGTAGGAAAGTAGCTGGTAGGTTATAAAAAGATGACAGAAATATTTGAATAAGTACTGAAGCAATTAAAGAAATTGGAAATTTCACACAGGATTGAAAAACTAGTTTTCAAAGTGTTCACCAGAGATTTCTATTACATAGATCCTGAGACACCTATTACCAACTAAACTATTTCTAATAAGATCTCTGATTCCAAAGAAATCTTCTTGTCTCCTAAACACATCTGTAATATTTTTTGTTTGTTTTGGGATAACATTAGCCAAGTCTATGCCTATCTTCCAAAAGTAAGAGCTCCAGATATGGAGAAAGGACTTGGTATGCTGTGTACAGCAACAAGAATGCTTTTAGCCCTGAAGAAACACAACTGTAATTCTTTATAATGAAATTATATACTTCAGAATGTTCGAGCAATGCCAATATAGCATCCCCAAGGCCAGCAGGTAAAGACACTGTTTGCCTAAGGCTGCTAAAACAAGTGGGATTGGAGGGGGTGAACCATCACCAACAGACATGAACTCTCTTCAGCATATATGCCAGAGAAAAACCTGTTTCCATCAGATCTGAACTAAAGGAAAAAACAGAGCTACCACTGACCTAAATATAGATGTTTTTCCACATCCCCTCTCACTACCTTGGCAACAACATCCTTTTATCCTGATTTGGATTTCTTGTTTATTGCTTCTCTCTAGGTTTATTTTTCCCATGTTATTTCTGTTTATTTTCTAAGTTATTTCTAAATTCTTATTTTGATTGTTGCCACAATTCTTTCTATTTTCTACTCATTTAGTCTAAATCTCTGATTTTTTTTTCTTGCATGATTGTTTTTATGTTCTTTTTGTGGCCTCACTTATGGATTTGCAATTTTTGTCTCACAGCACCATTATTTTTTTTTTTTCCTGGTAAAACAAAGGAACTATCTAAAATGGTATACTGTGGCTCTGAGTGAAAGTCACTCAGTTGATGACTCTTTGTGACCCCATGGACTATACAGTCTGTGGAATTCTCCAGGCCAGAATGCTGGGGAGGGTAGCCTTTCCCTTCTCCAGGGGATCTTGCCAACCCAGGGATCAAACCCAGGTCTCCCACAATGCAGGCAGATTCTTAACCAGCTGAGCCACAAAGAAAGGTAGGTGGCTCCAAGGAAAGGATTCCTTTAAGGACCTTCCATAAAGAGGGAATGATTCATTCCAAGTTGAGGAACAACTAAAGAGGAATAGCTAGCACAATAGCTTAGGGAAAGACAGAGGATCAGTTGCCTTCATGGGCTGGAGAAAAGGAACAGAAGAGGAAGAATAGGGTATATATTTTAAACATGGTATAAGTTTAATGCAAAATAAAACAAAATTAAAAGAATAGAATTAAAATGTTAGATCAATTTTAAAACTGTACAAGGTAGTCAGTTCAGTCACTCAGTCACATTTGAGTCTTTGCAACCCCCATGGACTGCAGCATGCCAGGCTTCCCTGTCAATCACCAACTCCCAGAGCTTGCTCAAACTCATGTCCATTGAGTCGGTGATGTCATCCAACGATCTCATCCTCTGATTGTCCCCTTCTCCTGCCTTCAATCTTTCCCAGCATCAGGGTCTTTTCCAGTGAGTCAGTTCTTCCCATCAGGTGACCAAAGTATTGGAGTTTCAACTTCAACATCAGTCCTTTCAGTGAATATTCAGGACTGATTTTCTTTAGAGTTGACAGGTTTGATCTCCTTGCAGTCCAGGGGACTCTCAGGAGTCTTCTGCAACACCACAGTTCAAAAGCACCAATTCTTTGGCACTCAGCTTTCTTTATAGTCCAACTCTCACATCCATACATGACTACTGGAAAAACCATTGTTTTGACTAGAAGGACCTTTGTTGGCAAAGTAATGTCTCTGCTTTTTAATATGCTGTCTAGGTTGGTCATTGCTTTTCATCCAAAGAGCAAGTATCTTTTAATTTTATGGCTGCAGTCATCATCCGCAATGATTTTGGAGCCCAAGAAAATAAAGTCTCTCCTGTTTGCATTGTTTCCCCATCTATTTGCCATGAAATAATTGGACCAGATGCTGTGATCTTCATTTTTTGAATGTTGAGTTTTAAGCCAACTTTTTCATTTTCATCAAGAGGCTCTTTAGTTCTTTGCTTTCTGCCATAAGGGTGGTATCATCTGCATATCTGAGGTTATTGATATTTCTCCCAGCAATCTTGATTCCAGCTTGCGCTTCATCTAGCCCAGCATTTCGCATGATGTACTCTGCATGTAAATTAAATAAGCAGGGTGACAATATACAGCCTTGACGTACTCCTTTCTCAATTTGGAACCAGTCCCTTGTTCTATGTCTGGTTCTAACTGTTGCTTCTTGATCTGCATACAGATTTCTCAGGAGGCAGTTAAGGTGCAAAGTAGGCAAAGATTTAAAGTATAAAACAGTCAAGAGGATAATAACAGGCTTCACTTGAATAATGGTATTATAACAATGGATTAAAATCTTATCAAGGTTAGTTTGGCTTCAATTTTTGAAAATACATACAGATATATAAACATATCTATCTATCTATCTATCTCTACATATACATATGTTACTTCTATGTGTATCTAAATACACAGAGTAGAAGACTGTAGAGGGGACAATTACATCAAGGGAAAGGGACAGGTGGTGGGAAATTAAAACTATATGGGAGCTTCCTTCCCCACCCCATTCTGTTGACTGAGAAGCAACTAGTTTTGAAAAAGTTGAGAGGACATATGAGAGATGTGGTATAGTCAGGAGTCTTCAGTTTTAGTTTGTAATGAGAAAGTCTTTGTTTCTCTTTGACTTTTAAAGAATGGTCTTACGGGATGCAGAATTTTAGGTGGGTGGATCTTACTTTCAACACCTTCAGTATTTGACTATTCTCTTCTTGCTTGCATGGTTTTGGACAAGAAGGTTAATGAAAGTCTTATGCTTGTTCCCCTATAGATAAGGTTTTAATTTTTCCTCTAACTTTTTTTCAACATTTTTCTCTTTGTCTTAGTTCTTTTGCAGTTTGAATATGACATACTTAGATAGATGCAGACTTTTGATTCAGTTCAGTTCATTTCAGTCTCTCCGTCATGTCCGACTCTTTGTGACCCCATGGATCGCAGCACGCCAGGCCTCCCTGTCCATCATGAACTCCTGGAGTTTACCCAAACTCATGTCCATCGAGTCAGTGATGCCATCCAGCCAATTCATCCTCTGTTGTCCCCTTCTTCTCCTGCCCCCAATCCCTCCCAGCATCAGCGTTTTTTCCAATGAGTCAAATCTTCGTGTGAGGTGGCCAAAGTATTGGAGTTTCAGCTTTAGCATCAGTCCTTCCAATGAACACCCAGGACTGATCTCCTTTAACATGGACTGGTTGGCTCTTCTTGCAGTCCAAGGGACTCTCAAGAGTCATCTCCAACACCACAGTTCAAAAGCATCAATTCTTCAGCACTTAGCTTTCTTCATTGTCCAGCTCGCACATCCATACCTGACCACTGGAAACACCATAGCCTTGACTAGACGGACCTTTGTTGACAAAGTAATGTCTCTGCTTTTCAATATGGTGTCTAGGTTTGTCCTAACTTTCCTTACAAGGAGTGTCTTTTAATTTCATGGCTGCAATCACCATCTGCAGTGATTTTGGAGCCCCCCAAAAGAAAGTCTGACACTGTTTCCACTGTTTCCCCATCTATTTCCCATGAAGTCATGGGATCAGATGCCATGATCTTCGTTTTCTGAATGTTGTGCTTTAAGCCAACTTTTTCACTCTCCACTTTCACTTTCATCAAGAGGCTTTTTAGATCCTCTTCACTTTCTGCCATAAGGGTGGTGTCATCTGCATATCTGAGGTTATTGATATTTCTCCCGGCAATCTTGATTCCAGCTTGTGTTTCTTCCAGCCCAGCGTTTCTCATGATATACTCTGCATAGAAGTCAAACAAGCAGGGTGACAATATACAGCCTTGATGTACTCCTTTTCCTGTTTGGAACCAGTCTGTTGATCCTGCTTGATGCTCTTTAAGTTCCTGGATCTGTGGTTTGGCATCTGTAATTTAGTTTGAAAAAATTCTTAGCCATTATTACTTCAAGTATTTATTGTGATTTGTTTCCTCCTTCTCTTCCCCTGGAGTACAAGCCAGGCACTATGTCACATCTTTTAAAATCTTTCCCCAGTTGTTAGACATTGTGATTTTTCTTTCTTCTTCTTTTTAAAAAATATCTTTGTATTTCAGTTGGGAAGTTTCTATTAATGTATCCTCAAGCTCACTGATTATTTTCTATGCAAAATCCATTCTATCAACAAGCCCATAAAAGACATTCTTCAGTTCTGTTATAGAACTTTTAATTTGTAGTGTTTCTTTTTAATTGTTTCTTAGAATTTTTTGTTTGTTTCTTAGAATTTCCTTCTATTTACATTATTTATCTGTTTCTGCCTGTTGTTTACATTTGCAATTAGAGCCCTTAAAATATTAAATGCATATTTTAAATTCCTTGTTTGATGATTTTAAAATCTATATGACATTTGAGTCAGGTTGGTGTGTGTTTTATCTCTTCAGACTTTGTTTTTTTCTTGCCTTTTATCATGGCTTATATTTTTTTTTCTTGTTGAGGCTGGACCTCGTGTATTTGATAGCTGAAATTGAGGTGAATAGGCCCTCAGCAAAAGATTTTAAGTTAATCTAGCTAGGAGATGGGCTGTGGCTAACATTTGCTATAGCTAGAGGGTTGCAAAGTGTTGGACAATGAGCACATGCATACATAGCCTTAGATTCTACTCTCCAGATTCCTTTAGTGTCCTTGCTTTTGTCACCCTTATTTTTTTTGTTTTCAAATTAAAGTATAATTGCTTTCCAATGTTGTGTTAGTTTCTTCTGTACAGTGAAGTACAGCTATAAGTATACATATATCTCCTCCATCTGGAGCCTCCCTCCCAGTAACCCCATCCTACCCATCTAGGTCATCACAGAACACCTAATTGAGCTCCCTATGCTTTACAGCAGATTCCCACTAGCTATCTACTTTATACTCAGGTTTCCCTGGCTCAGTGGGTCTGGCCTGCCAATGCAGGAAACATGGGTTTGATCCCAGGGTCAGGAAGATCCTCTGGAGAAGGAAATGGCAATCCACCCAGTATTCTTACCTGGGAAATATCATGGGCAGAGGAGCCTGGCAGGCAATAGTCCAAGGGGTTGCAAAAGAGTTGGACATGACTTACAACTAAGCAACAGAGTATATATATATGTCAGTCCTACTCTCCCAATTCGTCTCACCCTCCCCTTCCCCAACTGCATCCACGTGTCTGTTCCCTATGTCTACATCTATACTCCTACCCTGCAAACAGGCTTGTCTGTAACATCTTTCTAGATTCCGTATATATGTGTTAATGCATAATATTTGCGGGGTTTTTTTTTTCTTTTTCTGACTAGTCTCTCTTCTTGACTGTTCCAAACATACTTCTCCTCAGAGACAGCTGACATCTAGTAGCTGTTTCAGCTTCATACACCTTTATTATACTGGAGCTCTATTGTGGTGGTGGTAGAGTGTAAGGGAAGGTAGTTATCTATAATCTTATGGCTAATTGATATTTAATAAGCCTGTGTTCCTGGGTTACAAATTCACAAGTGTTCCTTACTCTCTATCTTATGATAGCAAGGCTAAAGGTGCTGGAGTTAGGTAATCACCCTCTTCACTTGCAGGATGAGGTTCTGATAATATATTTCCTCTTCAGTGTAGATCTTTGTTAGGAGAATACTCTGGATATACTTCAAACTGGTTCTTCTTCCTCTTCCCCTGATGGAGACACATGGAGATTTTTCATGGTTCCTCACCATAACACTTGGTGGTGTTTCTGAAGATGAAATCCATGAAAGTGTGGGCAGCCCCCTAAGACTGTGGTGCCCACAGTGGGTTGGTTTCTCATTGTATGCTCATTTACATGTAGTCATGGCAATTCATCAAAATTGCCATTTACGTGTCCCTGCTCCTTTATGGTTTCAGCGGCTTCTTTTTTGGGTAGGCTGATCTCAGCTGCTGCAGTTCTGTGTTTGCCTCTCTCCAGATTTCAGTATGAAAGTTTGCTCTGTGACCTCAATTCTCTGATGGTTCTGAGAGACAACCATGCTTTTCAGTTTGTTCCAATTTTTCTTATTGTAAGGCTAGGAGTAGTGGCTTCTGAGATGTTTAGATGTGGAATTGAAGCCAAAATCATTTATGGTTTTAACTTGTATCTCACTAATGATTAATGATACTGAGAATATTTTCATAAGCACATTTGTCATCTTATTTGGATCTGTTAAAATCTTTTGTTCATTTTTTGAGTCATTTTGTGGATTTCTTCTATGGCTTTGTTACACATTCTTTGTCAGAAATAAGGTTTGTAAAATCTGTGGCATCTCTTGCTATTGTTTCCAAGTGCCTTTTTCAAAGAGCAAATGATCTTATTTTACTAAAATCCAATTTAAATATAGAAGATCCCATGGAGAAGGAAATGGTAACTCATACCAGTATTCTTGCCTGGGAAATCCTGTGGACAGAGGAACCTGGTGGGCTACAGTCCATGCGCTTTCAAAGAGTCAGCCACAGCTTAGCAACTAAACAGCCACATACACATGCTCTCTCTCACACACATATATATAGAGAGAGAGAGAAAAAAGGATGGCTTTTGTGTCTATCAAAATCTCTCTCCTTAACTCAAGGTCATTCAAGTTCTTTCTATTTTCTTATAGAATATTATAGTTTTAGATTATACACTTAGATCCATAATCTATGATGAGCTTTTTGTGAAAATAAGGTATGAATTACAGACCCAGGTATATATATTTTAATATTGATGTTCAATTGTTCTAGCACCATTTGTCAAAAAGACTAATTTTTTTCCCTTTGAATTGCCTGCATATCTGTGTTTAAAATAATTTGATCTGTATTTGTGAGAGTCGATTGAGGGTACTGTATTGATCAGTGTTCTGTCTTTTCAAAAATACCACATTGTCATGATTATTATAACTTTGTAGTGGGTAGAGTGAGCTTCCAATTCTGTTTTTCCTTTTCAAAATAGTTTTGCCTCATCAATATCTAAAAAAGGCATCTAGGTTTTTTTATAAGATTATTTTGAATTCATAAATTATGCTGAGAAAATCTTTATTGAATACTAATACATGAACACCTTATAATTCTCTGTATTTTAGGTCTAGTTTGATTTATTTCATAATGGTTTTGAGATTTTGGGAATATAGTTCCTGCACATATTTTGTTTCATTAAATGTTCCATTTTTTAACAAAAGAAATTTTAAGCTCTAATTCATCATAATTAGTATTTAGAATGCAACTGATTTTGTTGACTTTAGTTTTGTGACCTTGAAGACATATTTATTAGTTTTAGGAGCTCTGAGTAGGTTATTTTTGGTTCTCTACATAGATGACAATGCTATCTGAGAAGGGAAACAGCTTTATTTCATCGTTCGTAATCTGTATTCCTTTTATTTAACCACTTGTGTAAACTTCAGATCTCACAAAATAGGGTATAATATATTATCCCAATATGCTGTTATATTAAAAAAATAGCTGAGAAATATTATTTAGATATCCTTTTAGAGAATAATATAGTTCTCATTTACCTTGATTTCCTAATTTGACAATATCCTATAATATGCAGAGACTCCTAACTAAAAGGTGTATATTTATTTGTAGAGTTTATACAATAGATAGAGTAGCAAAATAACTGTGTTCTGGGGAAAAAAAGATGCTTCAGGAAAGTAAATAAATGCATCTTATAAAGTTGACTTCTGAAGTCAATAATAGAAAACTTGGTTAATTTAATGTATTTTACTGCAATAGACTATAGCATAATTACAGTATATGCTGCTATTCTTAAAAATAAAAGAAAGCAATTATAACAGGGAGTAACATTAAAAATTATCTTTATATCCATGGAAGAAAAAGCCCAAACTGACTTGGAGTTTAATTGTTGAAAGTCATATACAGCTCCTTGAGGTTATATCCATCACCCTTAACCATGTAGATATTGTTGGAGTTAGCTTCTCCCACTCCTCCAGTTTCCATGTGAAAAGATATCAGACAAGACAACATTTCCAACTCCTTACTTGCTACTCCTCAAAGAGGAAGACTGGACTGACTACTGAAGGGAAGACCATTTGTTCATAATTCTCAGTTTAGTGCAGCTACCTGGTAAATGATTATAAGTGCTTAGTGTTCAATCTCCTTTGTTTCTTTTTTCTACGGCAAGTGACTGCAAGGTAGCAATTCTTGGTGATTCTATCCAATCTTTAGACCCAAATATCCTCTCATGTGGGAATATCCTCAGTAAAGCTGGATAGATGTTAGACAGTCCATTTGCTTTATAAATAAAATATATTATCCAAAGAGCTTTGTATTAAAATAACAGAGGTTATGTGTTATCCCTGCTGCTGAGACTCCAGTGGACTTTGTTCTAAATTGTGTGGTAAAGTCTAGGATGTTATTCAATGACTCCTAGAATGCCATCATTTAATTTATGAGTTAAAAACACTAAGAAATAGAAAAGGAATTGGTGGATTAAATGTGGAGAACAAGGAAACTTCTGCTGCTCAGGGCAGGTGGCTTAGTTCTTAGGCTTTCGTGAATAAAGTCGTTTAGACCTTGGTGGATTATAACGGGCGATTTTGGCAGCTGTTTACAGATGGAGATCATTATTTATTTATTTTTGCAGTGGCGCTGCTTGCAGGATCTTGGTTTCCAACCAGGGATCGAACCTGTGCCACGTGCAATGAAAGCGCGGAGCCCTAACTGCTAGACCACCAGGAATTCTCACAGATGGAGACTATTTTTAATAGCCTGAGCTTAATAATTCCTGGCTATAGAGACAACAACATCCATACTAATGTAGCTTGACATAAAAATATACTGGCCAATTTGACTGCTAAGGCCCCAAGACCAAGTCAGGGAATACATCTTTGTAGGCACTGACAAGTAGGAGAATATTTGTTGCTGTCACTGTTTTTCCAGACATGTCTACGTGCCAGGACTTTCAAAGGCAACACATCTATGGTCTGTCTCTCTACAGAACATAAGTAAGATTCTTGCTTTACATAGTCTGTGTGATGCCTAGGAAAGCTGTGTTCTATCAGCTTCTCTAAATTTTGTGTCTATTTCTTTAGGATAGAAAGAGCCAAAATTTATGTGAATTTATGTGACTCGTTCTCAGGCTCTTAAGAACCTATGTCTTCTCTTCCCATTACTATGTGATCTTCTTCAGCTGGACCTTCACTTAATTACACAGGTATGACTGAGCAACAGCTGACTATAAAAGAACCTAAGTTTAGCAGGAAAATTTATCGATCCATTAGATACTTTCTTGTTCAATCACTCAGTCATGTCTGACTCTTTGCAACCCCATGGACTGCAACATGCCAGGCTTCCCTGTCCTTCAGTATCTCCCAGAGATAAAATATTTACTGAGGTGATAAGTAAAAGAATGAATAGAAGGTATAGTTAATCACTGACCTACCCACAAGAGAAGACAAATAACTATAAGAAAGTGATGGGGATATTGAGACATGGAATGAACGGTAGAATGTGGTATCTATAAGTAAATGGTGACACAAAATAAAAAGAGAAAAGGACAAGAACAAGACAGAAAGCAAAGAGAAATGATTAAATTCATGCTGTATTGTGAAGTGTATTTTAAGTAACACTCCAGGTTTAAATGTGATAACAATGTTAAGTAAATAAAGGTTCTCCATTTACATTGGTCTCCATGTAACAGGGTCATCCCAAATTGCTGAGAGATTCGCAAATTTATAAAACAAATTAAGTGGAATTACTTACATGCTGAGTTCTTTTCAACATCAACTCACCAAATGATAGAGAAATGTAATACTAAAAGCACCCATGACAAAGATGCTAAAGTATCTTCGCCCCTTGCCAGTCCCTAGCCATATATAGCCTTGGTATTTTCTTCTTTGTTCTGCTATCTCAATACAGGGGCTGAATAGTTTTCATAATCTATTTAACTTGCTATAAACCTTAATCAATAAAACACTCATATAGTTTGGGAACACTGAGATCCCAATAGGAGGCTATGCAAATAATGTGAACAAATCAAGGAAAAACAAAATTCATTTGGATTTAAATATACATGAAGATTTTCTCAGCCCTACGTATGATAAAAAGTACATCAGCCACAATAAGACACCAACTTAGTGTGTATGTAAAAATGCCTCCTTTTTGCTTTCTACATTTTATCAGTTCTAAGATGCATACTTTCATACAGTCATATCTTTGAAATTGACATGTATTTTACCATTGTATCATTTTAGATACAATGAAATATTATAGATGAAGTCTTTGTTTCATATTGAAATACTTCAGTGAAATTAGTTAAGCTTCTGAGGCTGGTTTATCATCACTATTAAAGATACCATATTCTGTGTTTTTCCCATTGAATTGATCAAGATGGACTGGTTGTGCTCTAATAAAAAGCAGTCCTGAAATCTCAATTCTTAACACAAAAGTTTATTTCTTTCTCACCCTCTATATTAGTTGTAGGTCAGCAGGTCTCTCTGTTAACTAGCTTTTCAGGGTCTCAGGTTAAAGCATACCCTCTTGACATCGTGGCAGGAACTTACATGATAGCTTCAACGAGGGAAAAGAATGTGAAAAATTGCATATTGGCTGTTACAGCATTGTATGTATGTCACATTTGCTCACAATCATTGTCCCAAGAAAATCACATGGTCATTGTTGGACTGGAAAAGGCAATCCTACCATGCCATGCAAAGTGGGGAGCCCTGGAGTACTTGTGACTCACCAATGACCCGCAAATTTACCTCAACACAGCTGTTGCTTTCCTTACCCTGGCTTTGTTATTTAGCCAAGTCATGAAAATGTCAGTCTTCTGATCAAATTCACATTCAGGAAAATAATAACAGACTCCATCCCATTTGACACTAATTTTGACAAGAACACAGGGTTATATGTATAACTCCTGAAATGGGCTGGATTGTGTCCCTCGCATTTATATGTTGAAGTTCTAACCCTCAGAATCTCAGAAGGCAACAGTATTTGGACCCCAGACAGGATCTTTCAAGAGATAATTAAGTTACAGTGAGGCCATGAGAGCAGATCTTAATCTAATCTGACTCCTTTAGTTATAGTCTGAGCAAACTAGCAAAACTCCCTCTTCTCACCTTGACCTTTTCTATAGTTAGAATGATGAATGCCAGGAATATCATTTATATTATAATAGTTTCTGATATACTAAGTAATCTCTCTTCTAAACTGAAGGGCTTGGAGAAAGTTACTATTCTTAGTGCTTTTGCCTAAATTGGCTGACTCAAAGTTTAGTCAGATGGCAATAAGGATACATTACAGAACTTAGAATTCATGCACCAACTTGAAAATAGTCTTTCTATTTTCCTGGGCTTTAACATTAAGGACTTCCCTCATGTCTCAGCTGGTAAAGGATCTTTCTGCAATTTGGCAGACCTGGGTTCAGTTCCTGGGTTGGGAAGATCTCCTGGAGAAGGGATAGGCTGCTCACTCGAGTATTCTGGCCTAGAGAATTCCATGGATTGTATTCCACAAGGACTGTATAGTCGATGGGGTCGCAAACAGTTGGACATGACTGAGCAACTTTCACTTTCAACACGATGGGATTCAGTTATGGCTTAAAAAAAAAAAAAGCCAGTAGGAAACTAGCATTTGTATCTGTAGAGAATGAAAAAAAAAAGTTATCTTTATAGTCAACAAGATAATTCCACTTAGGAAGGAAACTACCTTTGTTTAGAGATAATTTTGAATGCTGCTTTTACTGGAGAGTGAGACCTTGTGGGAAGAGGCTAGCAGAGTATCCAAAAAAAAAAAAAAAAGACTTTAAAAAATAAAAGCAAATAAGAATTTGGGAGTTCAAAGTTAGGGATAACCATGGCCTATGACTTAAAGATTTCTTTAAAAGTTAATTTCTAAGTTTAGGTCACCTGCTGCAGTGCAACATTATCTGTCCCTTTATATTGGTCTCCTCCACTAAATATGCTATATTTACACACATAGGTTATCTAAATACTACATGTGTAAATGTGTTCAGGCGAGGAAACTAAAATGCACATTGAGATCAACACTAGGTGAGGTATAAATAGACTTGCAAACCCATCTTCTTCGGTGCCTCAGAGAGGTAATAAAAGTGGATAAAGCCTGTGTAGATAGGAAAAGAGAGGCAGTGGTGACTTAGAAGATGCTTCACTGGAAAAGAGCTTTATCTGCTGTAGCAGATTCTTGCCTTGGAAGAGAAGGGTTCATTGAAGACTCATTATTATTTTTCAAAATAATTTCAAAATGATGGTATTTATGTAAACTTTCCTGACTTTTAAATGTGGACAACTAATTTAAGCAGAGTACATAGACCGTCTAGAGACTGAATTCCAAATTCAAGTTTTGGATTTTGCAAGACAGATCAGGGAAGGAGAATTCAGTGAAGACCAGAATTTGAGACAAAAAAATGATCATAAGACCTTCAGACTCTAGATAGTTATATTTAAAAAATGCATTCGACATTTTACAGGGTATGCAACATGGAATTTGAAGATAATCTTACCTTGATCATAAATAAGGAGCCCAAGAGACATCTGGATTCACATTTAATGGTGCCTATCTCATTGCCACCTCTTTTTGTCCAATAATCCTTATTTAAGCAATTTTGTGTGAGGCACTTACGTGAGGATCAGGGGCTGAAGCAACAATTTCTCATTTCCATAAGGTCTGGATGTAAAATGGGACTTTGTGGCAAACATTTGATGGATGAATAGATTAATGGAAGCATCATAAAAGTGCATAGTTTTTCAGCAAACAAGGATTTTAAAATCTCAAAAAGATAAATTTTGGTTCATAAGGGTAATCTGTAAATAGCTTTTTGACTTCAAATGTTTTATGTTGGTAATAATATAGTAGTAAATAATCACTTTGCACAATAACTGACAGAAAATGTGAGGTTTATATTTTCAGCTTTAATACAGTCAAACGCATCAGGCAAATGGCTTCAGCTTTCCGAAAAGCAAGATGTCTTGCAAGCCATAATTCTTCAGAAACCATTGACAACAGAGGTGGAGGAGAGTCTAAAATGAATGCTGTTATAAGGTCCTCATTTTTAGAAATACTTTCTAACATAAAATTTACTTCTAAATTATAGAAAGACTTTAAAGACTTTCAGATAATATCCTTATAATGGTTTAAAATTTTTCATGTGGCAAAAGAGTTTCAAATAAGCAGGCCCTCACCCATTCCACCAGCATTTGTAAACACACAAAAATCAAGGATATTTTGTTTAGTTTTCTTGAGAGTCCTGGCTTACATTCCTTCAGGATAATCTGAGAAGAATTAAAATTTGATCAAACATATTTATCTTCCTTGAGATATATGAGATTTGAATATGACCAACCTAATTATTAACCTTCATTGGAAGGACTGATGTTGAAGCTGAAACTCCAATATTTTGGCCACCTGATATGAAGAACTGACTCATTTGAAAAGAACCTGATGATGGGAAAGATTGAAGGTGGGAGGAGAAGGGAATGACAGAGATGAGGTGGTTGTATGGTATCACTGACGCAATGGACATGAGTTTGAGTAAACTCCAGGAGCTGGTGTTGGACAGGGAGGCCTGGTGTGTGGCAGTCCATGGGGTCACAAAGAGTCAGACATGACTGAGTAACTGAACTGAACTGAACCGAACCTGATTATTTATCCCTGTTACTAAACTGCAATGCAGGAGACTTGGGTCTGATTCCTTGGTTGGGAGGATCCCTAGAAAAGGAAATGGCTACCCACTCCAATATTCTTGCCTGGAGAATTCCATGGTCAGAGGAGACTGGTGGGCTATATGCATGAGGTTGCAAAGAGTCAGACATGACTGAGCGACTAACACACACAAAACTACTACTAACAATTACAATTTATTTTAACCAATCTTTGACTCTTCAATATCCATTCATTCAGTCTGCAGATTACCCATCTTCTTCACTGTCTTCTTTTTCTGTTCTAGTCTGCCTCTAAGGATATGTGTTCCTAGTAATTGAAAGTTGAAGAGTAGAAATTCATATGACAAATGTCAGTATAGAGTTGCAATTAAAGGAAAAATCCACAATGAATAGTCGTGTTGATACGACTATGCAGCAAACAGACTTATAAGACCAACTAAATTATAATATGCTCCTGTATACATGTGTATCAAATTTATTTGCTGGTTAGGAAAGCAAAGGCTTTTACTGCATATTTGTGATAAGATTTGCAGATTTACCTTCTTCTGGGTAAGTATCTGAGGTTTATTTGCAGACTTGGCTTCTGTATAAGGTATATGAATACATATAATAAATAGCTAAAGACATTCAGAGAAACTTATATGCTGTGGCTTTTATTTAATTTCTAATGGTAGGTTTTATTCAAGCAATGTTTTTAAATATGAAAAATCAGTTTTTGGTGTTAGGAATTCCTTTATTATTATCAAGTTACTTGCAGTTTTAATCAATATTGTCTTAAAATGTACAATCCTAGGTCTCTCTCTCTCTCTCTCTCTCTCTCTCTCTCTCTCTCTCTCTCTCTCTCTCTCTCTCACACACACACACACACACACACACACTAGGTTGAAAATGAAGCTGCCAATATTCAACTGTTTTTGACCTGAAAAGGAGCACTTCCATAATGTTCAACCTGATATGAAAGTATCCATTAAATGAAGATTAAATGTCCTGATAGAACACAAGATCTGCTCTTTAGAAAGTCAGCCACTTCTGAAACAGGGAATGGGTCAATTAAAATCTAAACTCTCTAGAAAAAGAAAAAAACCTTCCAGTAATTTATTGAAATACAATAATTATCGAATGTACTTAAAAAATGGAAGTGATTGTGAGGAGAAATTTTTTAAACATGATGTTGGAAAATTGTACAGTTGACTTTGAAATTCTTGCGAGTATTTATTCTTTGGTGGTTGCTTTTAAAATTATGCTCCATGGAAACAACTGCCTATTATATTCCTGCATCCCAGTTCAACACTGAATTGAAGACAACACCTTACTACTGAAAACTTTTCAAAACCTTCTTGTGAAGTTTTTCCTAAGAAACGCTATTAAAGTTTCAACACACAAATCATCTCATTTGTCCCAAATGCAGCATGTGCATCTGCAATTCTGAATAAACGATAGTATGATAGTTCTTCAAAAAGCAAATGTGAAAAACATAGGACCAATTGGTCAATCTAAAGAATTCAGCTTTGGTTTAAGGAGATAAGAAAAAACAAATACCTTTTCTTCCTTCAAGTAATTCATCTTCAGATGGTGGCAATATATACAGAGTATTTGCAAATAGAAAGAGGAATGAAAGCATCCATCAATAAATCCTTTTTCTCTTTTCGAAAGCAGTTTCTCATTCTTTATCTGACTTTTTTAGTAAGTTGATTATGATAATTTCTATATGTCCTTCTGGAATGCAGTGATGAGCATGTGAATGCTTCCTCATAAAATTATGAAAAAGTAGGGAATTGGAAATTAAATATGAAACAGGAAAAAAAAAAAAAACAAGAAAATGGGGATAAGGAGGACAGGCTAAACATACAGGAAACAAAAAGCAAATCCCTTCTCAGCTGGTGGTGTTAGAAACCACCCTTTAATTTGAAAATCAGTACAATATATGCTGATGAAAAAGCTTTAGTTTGTGCAAAATAACTGCTGCGTTTGTCAAAGAACATTTTGCTTAGTACATCAAATGGAACACTTTGGATCTCTTGTGTGAATAATATAGCCCAACATATTCCAGAATCAGCCATAATAGGTAGTCCTGCTTAGGCTAAACACTATGAAGAAGCAGTGATTTTGCAGGATAAATGAAAAAGCTTGATGATAAGCATTATATTGAAGAAAGAGAAAACAAAAATTTTAGTGGATCTTATTTGGGTTTTCCCAAATTTTCAGGTCTATCCTGTGAGTTTCACCAAAAGTAGAATTTAGTAAACATTCTTTGCGGTCATATTATACAGTAGGTATAGGATTACTGGTTTTCACTGTTAAGGACAACACCAAAAAAGAGACAAAGTTGTAAATCATTACAATATACTGTAATAAGCATAATGTTATAAACCCAAAGTACTAGACAGTAAAAAAATAAAAAGGGACAGAATCAAAGCTATTGGGAGGGTGAGCCAGGGCTGGCTTTTGGAGTAGTCACATTGAAACTGAATCGTGCAATGTACAATGTATACTGGAAGTACCCAAGTGGCAAATGGCATGGGAAAAGGCCAAGAAAAGCTATGTTCAAAGCCATGAAATGAAAGAGCATAGATTGTTTGGTAAATTACATGTAGTCTCTATAACTATACTGAAGATATGAACGAAAGAATGGAAGGGAAACTCTTCCAGCTACCAACTGTCACACACACACCTCATGAAATTAGAAAGTCAGTCCAGAACCTCGTCTCTTCTCCTTCTCTAAAGATGCCTGAACAGCCTCATTTCCTTTTAAACTCTGCTGAGCTCTGAGTACCTGACAAAAAGGAGACACACCTGCCCCACTTTGCATGCAGAGACTGACAAGTAGATTTTATGAACCTTTTATTCCTTCATCTAAAGGATCTTCCTGTCTTTCTAGAAGAAGGAACTAGGAAAATCAAATCTATAGTGGTCTCATTATGATTCATTTTCCTGTTACATCACCAAGAACTTCATTGCATATAGATACAGAGGGGAGGGTGGTAAAAGAAAGGGTGTGTGGAGCCAATACAACTTGTGGAGTTATTTACTCAGGGTAAGAAGTATTCAGAAATTAATTAAATTCTAAGGGTTGACTTAAATCATTATTGGAATTCTAAACTAAATGCAGCTACTAGAAAATTACATTAGATGGACTTTGATTAGACTTAGTGAACAGCTACTAGATGCAGCTACTAGAAAATTACATTAGATGGACTATGATTAGACTTAGGTGAACATGAAGTGAAGTGAAATGAAAGTCGCTCAGTCATGTCTGACTCTTTGCGACCCCATGGACTATACAGTCCATGGAATTCTCCAGGCAAGAATACTGGAGTGGTTAGTAGGTGAACATAGGTATATGGGAATACTTACAGAAAAACTATATGCAACAATTTTTACTGATAACTGTTACTGTAACTAATTTCTAGTTAATTGAAATTTTATGTTATTGCTATAACCAAAGCTCAAAATTGATAAATGTTACTAACCTGACAACCAGTCAACTTGAATCCTTGATAAACTGTCAGTTCTGCATTCTTTCATAAACAAAAGGTGAAAAAAGTAAAACAAGCTCCTATCAGAGAATTATTGCAAAGATCAGAGTGTTTGTGTAGTCAGTCGTATTGCCTAATCCCTAAAACTGTGTATATGTATATTTACAGAGGGAAATAAATTATTGTTGCTAATGATGGCTTTGAACTATTGTGAAATTTTAGTAGTGAAAGGTTATATTTTATTTAGTGTGCTATATTTTTATGTTGGGGAAATAAGGAAGGATGCTGTAGAAAACGACTTGTGGGTGCATCCTTGTTCTTGAGGTTACCCAGTCAAGAGTAACTCTTTCATTAAAGTTACTATTGCATCATTATTTTTCTGCTTATGTTGCTATTGTTCAGTCACTAAGTCATGTCTGACTGAGATCCCATGGATGGCAGCACACCAGGCTTCCCCATCCTTCGCTATCTCCCAGAATTTGATCAAATTCATGTCCATTGAGTTGGTGATGCCATCCAACCATTTCACCCTCTGTCAATCCCTTCTCCTCACGCCCTCAATCCTTCCCAGGACCAGGGTCTTTCCCAATGAGTCAGCTCTTCCCATCAGGTGGCCAAAGAATTGGAGCTTCAGCATCAGTCTTTCCAATAAGTATTCAGGATTGATTTCCTTTGGATTACTTGGTTTGACCTCCTTGTTGTCCAAAGGACTCTCTTATGAGTCTTCACCTATTTATGTAGTACTTACAATATGCCAGATAAATATTACAAATATTAGCACATTCAGTGTACATAATGACAAGGAGATCGGTCCCATTGAAAGTGAAAAGTGAAAGTGCTAGTTGTGTTTGACTGTTTACCGCATGGACTGCTTTCTGCCTGTGGAATTCTCCAGGCAAGAATACTGGAGTGAGTAGCCAGTCTCTTCTCCAGGGTATCTTCCTGACCCAGGGTTTGGAACCTGGGTCTCCTGCATTGCAGGCAGATTCTTTACTATCTGAGACATCAGGGAAGCCCATAGATCCCACTAGTACACCTGTTTTGCAAATGAATCAAGTGAGAGCCATGTAGTTTGAATAACTTGCCAGAGGATATAGAGTTGGCTAGAGAATGGTGAGGCTAGGAAACAAACCCAGCCAGCCAGGCTTGAATCTGCGCTTACTACTCTGGAACATATTATGCAATAAAAGGGATAGATTTTATACTATATAAACTCCAAAATACATTTTCAGGAAAATATACCAGAAGGACAGTTTCTTGAGTTTCCCAGGTTTTCTCTAAGGAGACATTTGTAGACATCGATGGTAATCTGCCTGAATAGTGTGAGGCTCTCCCAGGTTGGCAAAGCTATAGTTGAGGGTTTGCTGCTAAGCTGCTAAGTAGCTTCAGTCGTGTCCAACTCTGTGCAACCCCAGAGACAAACAGCCCACCAGGCTCCCCCGTCCCTAGGATTCTCCAGTCAAGAACACTGGAGTGGGTTGCCATTTCCTTCTCCAAGGGTTTACCAAACGATTAACCTCAAAAAACTTCACCTAAAATCTCTTCATATGATTGCTAAACTTGCCATTTGAAAACTTGAATCCTGGCTTTAATACTTGCACTTCACATACAATTTTATTTTATAGTCCCAGTGCCATTTTGCATTATACACTTTTCCCATGGACTCTAAAATTATATTTGTTGTTACGTATTTTATTTTTTAATTTAATTTTTATTTTATGTTGGGATATAGTTGATTTATAGTCTTGTGTTAGCTTCAGGTGTATATGTATAAATGTGTGTGTGTATATATATATATAAATATTTGTGTATATATACACATTTTTTTCAGGTTCTTTTCCCATTTAGGTTATTATAGAATATCGAGTAGAGTTCCCAGTGTTACACAATAGGTCCTTGTTGATTATCCATTTTATGTATAGTAGTGTGAGAGTCAGACACGACTGACGCCACTTAGCAGCAGCAGCAGCAGTGTGTATCTGTTAATCCTACTCCTAATTTATCCCTCCCCCCACCACCTTTCCCCTTTGGTAATCATAAGTTTGTTTTCAAATTCTGGAAGTCTGTTTCTGTTTTATAAAAAAGTTTATTTTTATCATCTTTATAGTTTCCATATATAAGTGATATCATATGCTATTTCTCTGTCTGACTTCACTTAGTATGACAATATCTAGGCCCATCCGTATTGCTGCGTGAGGCATTATCTCATTCTTTTAAATGAGTAATATTCTGTTGTATACATGCAACACATCTTCTTTATCCATTCCTCTGTCGATGGATATTTAGGTTGTTTCCAAATCTTGGCTGCTGTAAGTGCTGCTGCATTGAACATTGGAGTATTTATCTACGCAAACACACCCACACCCACCCAGGAATAGGACTGCTTGATCAAATGGTAGTTTTAGTTTTTAAGGACCTCCGTACTGTTCTCCATAACAGTTGTACCAATGTCCATAACAATAGGAGGGTTCTTTTTTCTCCACACACTCTCCAGCATTTATTGTCTGTAGCTTTTTGATGATGCCCATTCTGATGGATGTGAGGTGATAACTCACTGTAGTTTTGATTTGCATTTCTCTAATAGGCTTCCCAGGTGGTGCAGTGGTAAAGAATCCTCCTGCCAGTGCAGGAGATGCAAGTTTGATCCCTGGGTCAGGAAGATCCCCTGGAGTAGGAAATATCAACTCTGTATTCTTGCCTGGAAAATTCCAGGGACAGAGGAACCTAGCAGGCTACAGTCCATGGGATTGCAAAGAGTCAGACACAACTTAGTGAGCATGCACACACACACACACACACACACACACTCACAACATCTTATGTTAAACATCTTATCATGTGTTTGTTGGCTATCAATATGTCTTATTAAGTGAAATGTACATTTAATTCTTCCACTCATTTTCTTATTGGGTTTTTTTGTTTTTGTTTTTTTTTTGATCTTGACCTATACAAGCTATTTGTATATTTTGGAGATTAATCCCTTGTCAGTCGCTTCATTTGCAAATATTTTTTCCCATTCTGAGGGTTGTCTTCTCATTTTATTTATATTTCCCTTAGCTGTGCAAAAGCTTTTAAGTTTAAGTAAGTTTCGTTTGTTTCTTTTCTTAAAATTTTCATTACTAAAATTTTAAACCTTGTATGGAAACACCAAAGAGCCTGAATATCCAAAGTAATCCTAAGGAAGAAAAATGGAGTATCACATTCCCAGATTTCAAACTATACTACAAAGCTACGGTAATCAAAACAACGTGACACTGACACAAACCGGAAATATTGATCAATGGAACAGGATAGAAAGCCCAGAAATAAACCCACATACCTGTGATCAATTAACCTACGACAAAGGAAGCCAGAATATACAACGGAGAAAAGGCAGACTCTTCAGTAAGTGGTGCTGGGAAAACTAGACATGTAAAAGAATGAAATTGGAGTTTTGTCTAACACCATATTAAAAAAATAAACTAAAAGGTATTAAAGGGATTAATGTAAGACCAGAAATCATAAAACTCCCAGAGAAAACATAGGCAGAACACTCTGACATAAGTCACAGCAATATCTTTTTGGATCCACCTCCTATGGTAATGAAAATAAAAGCAAAAACAAATAAATGTTGGTCCATATTTTAAAAACAATTCAGAAGAAATGCCAGTTAAATCATAATACATTGCTGTCTAATTTAGAATTTTTACATTGTACTTATGGAAAAAATATTTTATAAGAGAGTTTAATGATATTCCATATAGAAAATACTCTTGAGAAATTTGTATGCAGGTCAGGAAGCAACAGTTAGAACTGGACATGGAACAACAAACTGGTTCCAAATAGGAAAAGGAGTACATCAAGGCTGTATGTTGTCACCCTGCTTATTTAACTTCTATGCAGAGTACATCATGAGAAATGTTGGGCTGGAAGAAGCACAAGCTGGAATCAAGATTGCCAGAAGAAATATCAATAAGCTCAGATATGCAGATGACACCACTCTTATGGCAGAAAGTGAAGAGGAACTAAAAAGCCTCTTGATGCACGTGAAAGTGGAGAGTGAAAAAGCTGGCTTAAAGCTCAACATTCAGAAAATGAAGATCATGGCATCTGGTCCCATGACTTCATGGCAAATAGATGGGGAAACAGTGGAAACAGTATCAGACTTTATTTTGGGGGGCTCCAAAATCACTGCAGATGGTGATTGCAGCCATGAAATTAAAAGACGCTTGCTCCTTGGAAGGAAAGCTATGACCAACCTAGATAGCATAATTCAAAAGCAGAGACATTACTTTGCCAACAAAGGTCCATCTAGTCAAGGCTATGGTTTTTCTAGTGGTCATGTATGGATGTGAGAGTTGGACTGTGAAGAAAGCTGAGCACCGAAGAATTGATGCTTTTGAACTGTGGTGTTGGAGAAGACTCTTGAGAGTCCCTTGGACTGCAAGGAGATCCAACCAGTCTATTCTGAAGGAGATCAGCCCTGTGTGTTCTTTGGAAGGACTGATGCTAAAGCTGAAACTCCAGTACTTTGGCCACCTCATGCGAAGTGTTAACTCATTGGAAAAGACTCTGATGCTGGGAGGGACTGGGGGCAGGAAGGGGACGACAGAGGATGAGATGGCTGGATGGCATCACTGACTCGATGGACGTGAGTCTGAGTGAACTCCGGGAGTTGGTGATGGACAGGGAGGCCTGGCGTGCTGTGATTCATGGGGTCGCAAAGAGTCGGACACGACTGAGAGACTGAACTGAATTGAACTGATTAAGTTATTCCTAAAAAGTTTTCTACATTTTGAATTTTAATCCTCTGAGTCATTTTTCAGTTCAAAGTCAATGATGCCATAATTTTGCTTATAGGATCATCCTCTGTGCCACCAAGAACACTGGGGGATTAGCAATTTTTAAAAGTATCCCACTTAATTGTTGCCTGGCTATTAAAAATACACCAATTTTAAGATATGTCCCAACTTCAGAGATACTAAAATGTGGAGTAAAATGTGTATCTTGGAATTGATGGAATACATCATGTAATAGTGACTGAGCATAGTGATTGAGCATAACACAAGAGCAGTCACATAAAAATTTTGCAAAGATGAAGAGTCTGTGGTCATGCCCATCTGTCTATGAGGCTAGAAGAAATGTAACATAGCCACCACAGCCAGAGTCTACCCAGAAGAACACTAAATGGCATAGAGCATGTGCTGAATAAACAGCTTTTGAATGAAGGAGTCTCAATTTCACAGCAGAAATAAGCATTGTCTCATACTCATTTATTGGTATAAGCAGTTATTCAACAAATCATGTATTAACTAGAAAAAAATTTGAATTCTCTGGATATATTATTCAATTCTGCATTTTACATAAGCAATATCCTTGGCATTTGTTTTCATAAATACTACAAGTTTGGGGGGAAGAAAGAAAAGGTTTGAATACCAAGAAATTATTTTGATGGCCAAGTGAGTTTCTGCAATGAGCAGAGGGCATGTGATGAAACAGATGCCTCTGTGTGCTTGGCTAAAAATCTAGACTAATTTAAAAAGGGAAATTAATAGGAGCCTACTTTGGGCTCATCATAACAAAATTTTGCTTGATTCATATCTGCATATGAAGGGCCTACTTGATTATATTTTTCTTTGTGGGGGAATGGCTCACTTATTTCATCAGATAAATAACAATTGTTTCTTCATTAAGTGCAGAAACATGTATATGATTCTTTGTTTTCCTTTGAACTTTATTGGTTATCATACTTCTGAGAATATAGATTGATGTGCAGCAATAATCTTGGGCTATCTGCTAACATTTTGTTTTATCAATATGATTTGATTCCAAGTCCAATCAATTCCCATATGCTGATTTGGTAAAGTAATAAATGTCAGAGCACTCGTTCTGCCCAGACTGAATGATAGCCACAGTGGACCTGCCTTTTTTAACAAATGTGTTTAGAGGAGAATTACCTGGGATACAGAAGATTAAAAATTAAATTATCTGAAGAATTTGCAAGCACAGAGTCTAGGGGAAGTTTAGTTTTTATTTATTTATTTTTTTTGTTTTTTGTTTGTTTGTTTGTTTTATTTGTTTTAATTTTAAAATCTTTAATTCTTACATGTGTTCCCAAACATGAACCCCCCTCCCACCTCCCTCCCCATAACATCTCTCTGGGTCATCCCCATGCACCAGCTCCAAGCATGCTGTATCCTGCATCAGACATAGACTGGTGATTCAATTCTTACATGATAGTATACATGTTAGAATGTCATTCTCCCAAATCATCCCACCCTCTCCCTCTCCCTCTGAGTCCAAAAGTCCATTATACACATCTGTGTCTCTTTCCCTGTCTTGCATACAGGGTTGTCATTGCCATCTTCCTAAATTCCATATATATGTGTTAGTATACTGTATTGGTGTTTTTCTTTCTGGCTTACTTCACTCTGTATAATCGGCTCCAGTTTCATCCATCTCATCAGAACTGATTCAAATGAATTCTTTTTAATGGCTGAGTAATACTCCATTGTGTATATGTACCACAGCTTTCTTATCCATTCATCTGCTGATGGACATCTAGGTTGTTTCCATGTCCTAGCTATTATAAACAGTGCTGCGATGAACATTGGGGAAGTTTAGTTTTTAAAAGAGAAGGCAAAATGGAGAGGAGAATAGATACTTTTAAAGTCATTTAGAATGTACTGTTTAGCCTACACAAACTTTGGATGACTTCAGGATAGAACCAAAGATAAGGGAAGAATTCTGTCTAGGCTAAGTATACATGTTCTAGTGGTCCTTGCTACTCAAAGATGGAATGTGTTGCTTCATGTTGTTATGAATTGCCAATTCCTTGAGATAGTGAATCCTAGGATGAGCAACAAATATTAAAGCTGTCATTAAGGTGACTCTAGCATCACTAGGTGAATTAACTGAAAGACTCATAAGATCCCAACCCTGAGTTTTATTACATTCAGGAGATAAGATGTATAATAAAAGTAATACATCTTGGCTTATAGGCTAGACATAATAATGATGTGTGTCAATGCTTTGTGATACGTATTAAGATACAGTTTCTGAGAAACCTTGCTCTTTTAATTATGCTCTCTGTCCCCTGAATCTTCATCCTCTGCATCTGTTTCCACATTTCTGCTTGAATATCTTATCACTTTTCAAGGGACATTCTAAGTGGACCTTTCTCTAACACTATTTGTATTTGGACTATCCCCAGAAGATTTAATTACTTCTTCATCAATATCATTATAGTGTTTTACATATATTTGAGTGGAATAATTGTATGATTTCTGCTCACATTTGTTTTCCAAATCCTAAGGAAATATCAATTCCTTGAGGCCAGATACTGAACTGATTAACTTCACTTGTATGTCAAATATCTCATGAATTCTGATTGCTGGGAGAAAATTCTCCATAGATTCCTTGTGTTCCTATATGATGTAAACCTTCTGAGTCAAGGACATATTTGAATAGCAGACAGTTTTGAAATCTAAAAATGGCGTACACTACTGGAGAGATATAGAACCATCTTCTTCCTGAGGAAATTCCAAGAAAGAAAAGATAAAACTTTCTTGTTCCTTCCCATCCATGGAGGTTGCTGTTCAGCTGTTCAGTCATGTCCGCCTCTCTGCAGCTCCATGGACTGCAGCATACCAGGGATCTCATCCTTCACCAACTCCCAGAGCTCGCTCACTCACGTCCATTGCGTTGGTGATGGCATCCAGCCATCTTGTCCTCTATCATACCCTTCTCCTCCCGCCTTCAATCTTTCCCAGCATCAGGGTCTTTTCCAGTGAGTCAGCCCTTCCCATCAGGTAGCCAAAGTATTGGAGCTTCAGCTTCAGCATCAGTCCTTCCAGTGAATATTCAGGACTGATTTCCTTTAAGAGGGACTGGTTGGATCTCCTTGCAGTCCAAGGAACTCTCAAGAGTCTTCTCCAGCACCACAGTTCAAAAGCATCAATTCTTCGGTGCTCAGCTTTCTTTATGTATCTTCTTCTTTTTTTAATTTATTCTAATTGGAGACTAATTACTTTACAGTATTGTAGTGGTTTTGCCATACATTGACATGAATCAGCCATGGGTGTACATGTGTTCCCCATCCTGAGCCCGCCTTCCAGCTCCCTCCCCATCCCATTAGTCAGGGTCATCCCAGTGCACCAGCCCTGAGCACCCTGTCTCATGCATCGAACCAGGACTGGCGATCTGTTTCACATATGATAATATACACGTTTCAATGCTATTCTCTAAATTATCCCACCCTTGCCTTTATGGCAGCTTTCTTTATGGTTCGACTCTCGCGTCCATACATGACTACTGGAAAAACCAGATTTGAATAGATGGACTTTTGTTGGCAAAGTAATGTCTCTGCCTTTGCTTATATTTCAGGCAGCAAACTTTAAGAGACACTTCCTTTGCTCCTAGAGGAGGCTGCCCAGAATAATGAGTAATCTCTCCTTCAGGGTGGATATACAAACACATACGCCAATAACCTCCTAAAGTTTCCTTTACATTTCCTAAATCTGGGGTTTCTCTTGTGTGGTACATGTTACTGCTATTGTTGTTTAGTTGCTTAGTTGTGTCCAACTCTTTTGCAACTCCAGGGACTGTAGCCCGCCAGACTCCTCTGTCTATAGGATTTCAAGAATAATGGAGTGGGTTGGGTTGCCATTTCATTCTCCAGGGACTCTTCCTAACCCAGGGATCCCACATCTCCTGCATTGAAGGTAGACTCTTTACTGCTGAGCCACCAGGGAGGCCCATGCTGCTGCCTATGTGGGCAACAGTTTAGACTTCATTGCATCAATGGTGGGTTTTGCTGTGCGTAATAAATGATCTGTTTCTCTGACCTAGGGGACTTATGTGAAAACATAGATATGAAAGTGTGCCTGTTAGCTTCCAAACAGGGTAAATGTCAGACTCTTCATAGTTTCTGACTTCACACTGCTCTGCATATATGTACCCATGAGTATGTGTGTGAATATCATCTATGTGTATACTGCAGCAAAAGGAAGAAGAGGGGAATAGATATTAAACAGATAACTATACTCTAAATTGTGGTCATTTCTGATAGAGATCAAAGTTGTATAAGCACATAAAGGAGGAAACAGAAATTGTAATTCTAGTGAATAGTGGCTATTTTTAAATGGGTGATAAAATACTAACTCAAAGCAACTTTGAGATAAGGTGAGGAAAGAGTTCTCAGTGATTAAATCTGTCCAGTTATCTAGGGAGTTTATCTTTCCACAGGTTTCCTCTCTGCCCCTTACTTTTATCTGCGGTGAAAGCGTTCTGCAAACACCTTATTTCTAGGCATGACCTGAATTATTTGGTTTTCATCCTTGTGGACAATGAATCACTCTCTCCTGGTTTCTCATCCTCCTCTTTGCCTCTGGATGACCTAGGGCTTTCTGTGACCCTGAGGCCTCCCCCATAACTTGTATAAGAAGAAGATAGCACAACACTACACTTTGCTAGAAGAACTGTTCCTTTAAACAATAGACGTCAGAATTAGGAAAACAAACAGAACAAGCAAATCAGAGCCATTTCAGCTGCACTCTTTAATGGAAGAGTTGATAGTCATTTTGCCCCATTGGTGAGGATCTGTTGGTCATCTGAGGAAAAAGCCACAGATGTGTTTTCATATGTAGCGAGGGGAGCACCATTTTTTATCTTCTTTGTAGTAGACCTGATATTGCATAACTGGAGTTGATTTAGTTTGTTTTCCTTTCTCTCTCTCTTTAGGTTTTAGGGGCATTAGCAAAATCTCGATTCCCCAGACTATGTGAGACAAACTCCTGCCAGTCTCAGGGAAGGTGTCCCTAACTAGTTACTTCCTGTCTTCTCCCTCTGGGAGTAGTGGGGATAAAGCTGAGGCTGGAGTGAAGTAAAAGTGGTTTCCTTAGGCAATCAGCTAGGCTGAAAGTGATGGTTAGAGTATGAGAAGCTTTGTCCCAGTAAAGCCCCACTTTCATCCTTCATCCCTATGGTCACCTTAGACCAGTAGGCATTCTTAACCCCACAGAGTGCTGCTGAGGAAATAGAAAGGTGTGTGCAAGACCCCAACAGACTGGCCTCTTCCTACAGTGCATGACCTTGGCTACAATGATCAGCTCAGAAGCAAAGATATCAAGTGAGTCACACAGACCAATCCCAGCCTGACTTTGGAGCTGAGAGGTCATGACTTAATAACCAGACACATCCAAGAAATCTCAGAAAGCTTCAACATTCGGGACATACTGACCATCTTATACACCGCCATGAGCTTGGCACTCCAGGGACACAGTCAGGTACAAGGACTGACCACTTCATACGAACTCACCATTCTATATCCATAACTGTTCTATATTCTAGACACATCAACACACATGAACAGACCATTCCATAGAGAGTGACTCTTCTTGACCTCAGATTATACCTCATCTGCACCTGGGAGTCACCAGCGGTCCCATTCTACTGCCTGTGGAGCTTTGAGTACATGGGACATGGGGTAGGAAGCAGTGATGGCCTCGAGTCTTCTGTGATAACTTCTACTCTGTGAATGTCATGATGCATTTTTGTAAAGAGAAGGTAAACTTGGTTTCTAAAATGAATTATTACAGCTAACGAACACGCAAGTATCCAGGAATGATACTGATGTGTATTTTCAGTTGCTCAGTTATGTCTCTTTGCAACCCCATGGATTATAGCCTACCAAGCAACTCTGTCCATGGGATTTTCCAGGCAAGACTACTAGAGTGGGTTGCCATTTTCTTCTCCAGGGGAATCCATACAACGCAGGGATAGAACCCACGTCTCCAGTGTCTCCTGCATTGGCAGGTGGATTCTTTACCACTGTGCCACCTGGGAAAACACAATAATGCTAACTATCATTTGCTGAGTTCTTAATATTCAACAAATATTTTATATTCAATGAAATGATACACATACACACACACAGACATAATAACTTCTTTCATTCTTACAATGATACCATGAGATAGATCCTGTTAATACTTCTATTTAATAGGTGAGGAAAGAGAAGCTATAAGAGGTTAAATATCTTGCCACTGTTACAGAGCCAGTACCTGGAAACTCAGGAAGTAAATCTGTGCAGGTGGACTCCAGAGTTCCCTTTCTTAACTGCTATTTCCTGCTAAGTGTCTAACTTTTCTGCTATTGACACTGACAAATTTTAGTTGATGACTTTAACTTTTCTGTAAGTATTCATGTGTTGTTTAATGTTCAATTAATATTTTTTATTTTCATTAATCTTACAACTTTTTAGCATTTAACATGTGCTACTTGAACCTAATATACTGCTTTAAGAGGACATAATATGTTCTTCTCAGCTTTTTATAGGAATAGACTCTTTTTTTGGCTACATCTCATGGTTTGTGGGATCTTGTCTTCCTAAAAGAAAGTGAAAGCCACTCAGTCATGTAGGACTCTTTGCTATCCCATGGACTATACAGTTTATGGGATTCTCCAGACCAGAATACTGGAGTGGGTACCTTTCCCTTCTCCAGGGGATATTCCCAAACCAGGGATCGAACCCAGGTTCCTAATAGTGAGTGCACCAACTTGTGACCAGTAGACAGCCAGGGAATTCCCAGAATAGACTCTTGAATGAATCTTATTATTCCTTCCAAAACTTCTAATGAGATCACAATACTTTTTTCCCTAAGAAATATAACACCCAATTGATGACCACACTGTCTGATTTACCTCTTCAAAATATGAGTTTGGGCTGGTGTAGTCTTCTCATACTTTCAAAATCAAAGAAATCTGGAGAAGAAAATGACAACCACTCTAGTATTCTTGCCTGGAAAATCCCATGGACAGAGAAGCCTGATGAGCTAGAGTCCATGGGGTTGCAAAAGAGGCAGACATAACTTAGTGACTAAATGGCAACTATATACATATAGTTGTCATTATATATATAGATATATATATATAGATAGATAGATATAGATAGTTGCCATTATATATACCATTTCATATATATAAATATAAATATAAATCCTTATACAAAAAAATCAAATCCCACAAAGAACTGAAACCAGTGTGGTAATATATATATATACATATACACATATATATATATATATATACACATACACATTATATTTATATACATATATACACACACATATATACATATACACACATACAATAAATATCCCTGCACATGCATACATAATATATTACAACACTAGTAGTATCGTCACTGGTTGCTTATCTGTTCATTGACTGTAATGCCCATTTTGAAAACCAAGCTCACTGCACCTTGGGAGAACACAGGAAAATTCTGTAGGATAGAATAAGAGTAACATTATTTGGACTAAAGAAGAAAATGATAGTAGGAGCATTCTTTGACTGTTCTGAAGACTTGTTTATCCTGAAATTTCTGCCATCTGGCTTGTTTTCAAACTATTCAAAATATCAAGAAGTGTGAAAATTAGGAATTCTCCCCATTGTAGCAAGCAAGGAAAACAACTTTTCAAATGAAACCTGCTTGGCATGGAAGTTGGAGAACTCTGCATTGACACTTTTGCCTCTAAGGCTTTAAAATAAATAAGTTTACCAAAGACTACTGGGGAAGAGTAATTACACAGAAGCCACTATTTATGGGAAATTGACACAAATTATTCAGACACCAAGGAATCCTTTCTAAAGTATCCTTGGTGTCTCACACAGGGATCTGATATTATCTCCTAAAGACAGAATGTTTACATATGAATTTCCATATATTCCTTCTATTATCCTAATCACTTTAGAAAAGTAGTTCTGAGTCTTGGCTGCACATTACTGTTCATCTAGGGAGCTTACAGTGTACACTTACCTGGGCCAGAGCTTCTGATTTAATCGGTTTGGGATGTGGTTTGAGCACTGAGATTTGGCAAAGCTTCCCCAGTCACTCTGTGCAGCAAAAGTTTAAAGCCGCTGTTTTACTGTAACTCTGCTGTTCTAACTTTACTCCCGACTTCAACCCACCTGCTCCCTCCTCATCATCCCCACCTTCTGTACATTCTTCTCCTCCCCTTGCCTTAGTCATGAACAGCTGAGAGATGTATGTACTGCAAGGCCTGTATGTAATACCTGCTGCTGCTGCTGCTAAGTCGCTTCAGTCGTGTCTGACTCTGTGCAACCCCATAGACGGTTGCCATTTCCTTCTCCAAGTGTGTAATACCTAGAAAGTATTAATTCATGAACTTGTCTGAAGATTTTTTAACTCAACACTGCTAGGGACAACGTGCCTACTATATAAGGACAAAGTTATTAACATCTGAGAGGTCCAGATTATGACTATGTCATACAGTAATTTGAGTATTTTTGAGCAATATTTGAAGAAGAAAATTCCAAAAAGAATGGAAATTTCTATTATTAGCATATCCTAAAGAGCAAACCATATTTTCCAGCACATTAGCAAATATCTATGAAAATAGAATGCATGGTCATAAAAATTTTGACAATTATTAGGTAAAAATAAAGTTAAGCATGTTTTCCTCTATAGAACTATTTGAGTACTTACGTGCTGATATATATTGTGAGTCTTCAAGGGTATTATGTTATTCAGCATTCACAAACTTATGTTGACCTTTTTAATATTGAGGGAAATAATTTTTAATATTGATTATTTTTATTTTCTTTCTACTCTTTTTCCATCTCTTGCTTCTTCTTGAAGACAGGAAATCTAAAAAATTAAAAAATAGAAAGTCTTATATTAAGGGGCTATGAGGATAATAGAGTACTGGGTGTAGAAGTATATTTAAAAAAAAGTGGAAGATTTACACAGGGTATCAAATACCACCAGGGCAAATATAGTTCCAGATGATATTTTAATATGTCCAATGTGTGGTGCTTAGACTGATTAGACCATTGACAGCAGATATTATGCATGGATAAATTGTATCACATTCCTCAGGGTATTTGTTAAAACTGCAGAGCTTCTTACTGGATAGAACTTTCAGATAGTTGGAGAATTTTCATACAGAAACCTTTCATCTAGTTAGGAAACTGTTCCATCTATTTTCCTTTCTCTAACTCTAGGATTTTTTATGCTTTGCTTCCTCGGGAGCTTCTAAAGTAGTAGAAGTGTTGATAAATATAGTGTTTGTTTTATCATTTATTGAAATGAGGCAGAGTACTCTTCAGATTAATGGCTTAGTGGGAGTGTTGCAGTTTGTGTGGAAAATAGTGTGGTAGTTCTTCAAGAAGTTAAATATAGAATGACTAAATAACAATGATTCCACTTCTAGGCCAATACTAAAAAAAACTGAAAACAGAAACTAAAACAGATAGATACTCATGTGCCAGAGAGTATAACACTGGTAATTGCAACACTAGTTCCAATAGCCAAAGTGTTCATCTACAGATGAATGGATAAACACAAGGTGGTGTGTCTATGTTATGGAATTATTATTCAGCCATAAAAAGAGTCAAGCTCTGATAGATGCTATAACATAGATGAACCTTGAAAATATTAAGGTACATAAACCAGATACAAAAGGACAAATATTGTATGATTCTTATTGGAAATACCTAGAGCATGTAAATTCATAGAGACAGAGAGTAAGTTAGCAGTTACCAGGGTCTAGGAAGAAGGTGAAATGGAGGAAAGTGCTAAGAGGTTCAGAGTTTTTGTTTGAGATGATGAAAAAGATTTTGAAATTGATTCTGGTTATGAATGCACAAGATTGTGAATGGAATGAATGCCACTGGTTTGGACACATAAATTTAAAACAACAATAAGAACATTTTAAACTAACAAATTAGTGACTTAAATAATAAGCATTTCATATGGTCTTGACTCTGAGAGTTAGGAATTCGGCCTATGCTTTGTTGAAGAGTTCTGCCCCACATAGTGTCAGCTGGGAGCTCTCGTGAGTCAGATGAGCTATGAATACAACATCCAAAATGGCTCTAATTCTATACCTGGAAAATAATACTGGCTACCAGCAAGGAGTTCATCTAAGGTATCAGCCAGGAACTTTGCTGCTTCTGCATGTGGGCCAAATTGGCTGAGATTCAAGAACGAAGGTTTGAAGATTCAAAGGCAGAATCTATTGTTCTCTGAAGGCCCAGCCCAAAAGTTAACACTCACTCTCGTTGCATTCTGTTTGTTGGGAAAAAAAAAAAAAAAAAAAAGTCATAGAACTGACCCAGATTCAAGGGGAAGAGAAAGAGACTTCCTTCTTCATGTGGAGTAGAAATTTCACATGAATAAGTTCATGTGGATTGGATGCTATTGGTGCAGCCATTTATGGAAACACAATAGCCGAGCCTTATTATGTATGTTTTAAACAATATGTCTCTGTTGACTTTCACTCACAAAAATGAGCCAAGCATGATAACAATTATAAGCCTCTTTTACCATCTGGAAGGAAGTTGCAAGTATAAAAGTGGCCTGTACATGAAAGAATGTCTGTGATGAGGCAGGAAATCTGTGCTGCTACTCTATAGCATTGCTCTAGTTGTCATTTGTTTTCTGATGGTTTGTTTCATATAATCCCTGCAGCCATATTATTTTTGCTTTCATCTGTACCAACAAATACCACTTTTGGTATTCTAGCTGCAGTGCAATATGAAATAGAATATTTATCATGGTTTAAATGAGACAAGCATATGCAGCAAGATAAGAATTCAGAACCACAGAATATTCATGAAATTATCCTACTCAGTGTACATCACATAAGCAAGGGATATAATTGTTCATGTGCTCTTCATAACTAAATATTTTAGCTTTCTGTAGTCAATCGTCTTAGCTACTTAACATAAATTTACACATCAACTCCTTGTCATAAACACACACAGACTCATAAAGCTCTGTGCTTTGCACTCTGCAATATTCATAAGGCATACAGATGTGACCCGCTACCCTCTAGTAATTTTAAGTTGATAACATCTTCTTAGCTTTAGAAACTGCCATCCCCAAATGCTCCCTCCATCCTTACACACCAAAAGTCATCTCACAATAATCGTTCTTGGACTTTTTATTCCTATGTATCATGTGACAATTTCCTCAGATGATTATTTGTTTTGTACGATATTTGAGATGAGAGACCCACTATTTGCATGATTCTGCCCTAGTCCTCGACTTTTTAGAAAAGGGCCAGAGTTCTCCTCCCTTGTTTAGCTATTGAAGTTGCAGTTCTGGTATCAGGTTTTTATTCATAATAATATTGAAAACAAAACAGCATTAACGTAAGCAAGGTGAACCCTTGTTGAATACTTCATATGTGCCAGGCACTCAAGCAGTTTACAAGCATGCTATCATGTAATATTCAAAATAGCCCTATAAAGTAGGCACTATACATCCTTGTTTTATAGTTAAGGGCATTGAAGCTCATTATGTATCTGAAGTAATCCAGCTAATAAGAGGCAAGAGTTGAAATTAGGTTTGATGGCTCTGGAGCCTATGTTCTTAATTGCCATGAAGTTTTCTCACCACAAAAATTTCCAACAAATACTCCTGGAAACTTTATTCCGTGGCTCTACTCTGTTAAGAGGGATTCAGTATATTTCTATTTTAGAACTACTGTTTAAGGAACCTGTGAATCAGCTAATTCTCTGTTGCTGAGAGCAAAACAACATCAGCATCTTTTTCAAAGTAAATGGGGTTTCTGATATTAGCAATGAGAATATAATTTAGTAACAATAAAATAGGTGTGCAGGAAGCTAGCCAAGGCTCTTTCTCATTATTTTCAGGCTTTCGTCAAACAATCCACCCCAAATCTGTTGGGAGTTGGTCCTGGGACAAGCCATGGCTGTTCTCTTTGAACATATCGAGTGTAGCATTAGCCAAAACTTCCTCAGTGGGCAGATCTTTGCTCCTTACTGTAATGACCCTGACACTACTATATTGATTACCTAAATATGATCATTATGCCTATCCCATTCATCAACTCAGGCAGATGTCAGGAATTAAATCATTGACTGGATTTACATGCTTCATCAACCTTGAAAAGGGTTAAAGTAGACCAACATGCAACATAGAGATTCCCAGGCAGGTACAAGCATGTGGGGTACACAGAAGACACAGGAATCTCTATAGAAAAGGGAAGGTGCTCTCACAATGCAAACACTGCTTCTACTTAAAGATGTGTCTGAATATTTATTAGGTTGTTTGCTCTTCTGTGTCCTCTTGTAGTTTCATATAAATGAGTGATTTATTTGAGAAATGCTTCAGTTGAGCATCAGCTGGGAAATAGACACTGGTAAGCACTGGGAAATGGATTTGCATTATTTCGGAGAGAATATGAACAGATAGTAATGACAGGAGATTTAATGGAGAAAGTGAGAGTCCTTATATGAAAGTAAATTGAGAAATTCTTTTGAATTTCACTTCATTGCAGAGAAGTGAGGAAAACAAGGAAACTAAATCTCAGAAACTTAACAAAACAAAGGCTGAATTCCCGCCCAAGCTGCATGTTGGTTGAGGGTTGCTGAGAGCTTTGTGCTACATGACCCTCCTTTCGGGCCCCCAAGGGACAGAGCATACACTCCCTGGGAGATTGTCTGTTGATGCACAATGAAAAGAAAAAGGGGCAAAGTACATTCAGCTCTTCAAACTTCTGCTCAGGAGTGACACCTATCACTTCTACTTGCATTTTATTGACCAAAGAAATTTGTATGCATATAGCTAAGGTCAGGGGGGTGGTTAAGTATTATATTATCATGTGACTGAAAGAGAGAGCCAACTATTGTTAACTACCTTAATGGCAATTAGAGCCTATTTGATATAAAGTTTATCTTCTAACTAACATGACTTTACCCTTTATATTCTAGTAAATAAAAAGTGTCTCATATTCTTCAAAATTAAACAGAAATATTATGCAATGACATGTCAATATTATGGGTCCAATCTACCATCATATTGTGGGTTCAAGAAAAGCAGCAGGGTAGTTATAATTCAGTTTTGTTCAAATGGGCCTTACGATAGGTCATATGGGTGGCCTTCAATGAGAGCAGATACTTACATGGTTGCAAATACTTTCACACTAGCTCTCAGAGCAATGTGCTTGAGAACTCAATTCAACTACATGGCAAAAAATGTTAAGAAATTAATCATCTGTTAGTGATTTCAAGTAATGAAAAGTTATCAGTTCAGTCGTGTCCGACTCTTTGCGACCCCATGAATTGCGGCATACCAGACCTCCCTGTCCATCACCATCTCCCGGAGTTCACTCAGACTCACGTCCATCGAGTCCATGATGCCATCCAGCCATCCCATCCTGGGTTGTCCCCTTCTCCTCCTGCCCCAAATCCCTCCCAGCATCAGAGTCCTTTCCAATGAGTCAACTGTTCGCATGAGACGGTCATGGTGGAGAGGCCTGACAGAATGTGGTGGTCCACTGGAGAAGGGAATGGAAAGCCACTTCAGTATTCTTGCCTTGAGAATCCCATGAACAGTATGAAAAGGCAAAATGATAGGATACCAAAAGAGGAACTCCCCAGGTCAGTAGGTGCCCAATATGCTACTGGAGATCAGTGGAGAAATAACTCCAGAAAGAATGAAGGGATGGAGCCAAAGCAAAAACAATACCCAGTTGTGGATGTGACTGGTGATAGAAGCAAGATCCGATGCTGTAAAGAGCAATACTGCATAGGAACCTGGAATGTCAGGTCCATGAATCAAGGCAAATTGGAAGTGGTCAAACAAGAGATGGCAAGGGTGAACATTGACACTCTAGGAAACAGCGAACTAAAATGGCCTGGAATGGGTGAATTTAACTCAGATGACCATTATATCTACTACTGTGGGCAGGAATCCCTCAGAAGAAATGGAGTAGCCATCACGGTCAACAAAAGAGTCTGAAATTCAGTACTTGGATGCAATCTCAAAAACGACAGAATGATCTCTGTTCGTCTCCAAGGCAAACCATTCAATATTACAGTTATCCAAGTCTATGCCCCAACCAGTAATGCTGAAGAAACTGAAGTTGAACGGTTTTATGAAGACCTATAAGACCTTTTAGAACTAACACCCAAAAAAGATGTCCTTTTCATTATAGGGGACTGGAATGCAAAAGTAGGAAGTCAAGAAACACCTGGAGTAACAGGCAAATTTGGCCTTGGAATGCAGAATGAAGCAGGGCAAAGACTAATAGAGTTTTGCCAAGAAAATGCACTGGTCATAACAAACACCCTCTTCCAACAACACAAGAGAAGACTCTACACATGGACATCACCAGATGGTCAACACCAAAATCAGATTGGTTATATTCTTTGCAGCCAAAGATGGAGAAGCTCTATACAGTCAGCAAAAACAAGACCAGGAGCTGACTGTGGCTCAGATCATGAACTCCTTATTGCCAAATTCAGACTTAAATTGAAGAAAGTAGGGAAAACTGCTAGACCATTCAGATATGACCTAAGTCAAATACCTTATGAAAAGTTATATGTAAGAAAAAAAGTATAACAAATTGTAAATGACCCTAACCCTCTCCTGAAGAAGAAAGTAATGTGTACTAACTAGTGGGCATGGTGGGAAGCATGGCATGAACAAGAAGAAAATCTTTCCTTGAGGTCTGTAAAAGCATTCCCTGCCGTTCTCACCCTGGCACCTCACCTGTCATTGGGCAATCAGGAGATTCCTCTTAGGTAGAGCAGTCAGCCCTGCACAGTCTTGGGATTTAAAAAAGAAAAAAACAGCCTCCTACATTTCCCTGACTTGCGTGTCAATTATCCCATTTCGCCAAAGCATGACAAAATGTGAAGCATATCTGGATTCAGTGGAGTAAAAACTTGCTGAAAGTTAGAAATACAGGAATAATATTTTGGAAGGAGAGAAAAATAAGAAATATTCTCAACTCTGCAGGGTAAGCCCTGAAGTCAACTCTGACAAAATAGAGCATGCTCTCTGTTCTGCACATCCATAAATCCAAAAGTGTTACAGCAAATGTAAGGCCTTTTCCCAAGACACTCTGGGGCCAAATCATGCTGTAAGACTTCAGGTGTATTTGAGGAGGAGGGAGCAGTGAGTATGGGAAAGGAGTCAAGACAAAGCCAGTTAATAAATTTTTAATCAATAAGTCAAAGGCTATATATCGTTACTGAGTCCAGGCTTGCTCTGCTCACCACAAGATAGGGTAATGAATCCAAGAGAAAGTATTGGGAGGAAGAAGGGACTTTATTAGGGAGCAGGCTGACCAAGAAGATGGCAAGCTAGTGCCTCAACATAACAATCTTGTTGTGGACTAGAGGTCAGACTCTTTTATGGATCAAAGATGAAGGGAGGTGAGGAAGTGAAGGAAAAAGACTATTCAGTCCTTGTAATTGTCCCCTAGAATGGCAAGCCTCAGGCAGCAAAATGTGTCAGTTTCACTTCCTTACTGTCCTTCACAGGTGGGAGGCTCAGGTTATATCCCTGAGGCAGGCTATTATGTATGCCTACAATAACAAAAGCAGCAAGATGAGGGTTAAAGTCACAGAAGCAGATCCAGTATAAAATGAAAACTAACCCTTCCTCGTTACAATATGGGCATTTGCACACACTTCTCTGTGTGATTAAATTATAGCAAATCAATCCCATTGCAGCCACCCTCTGCATGTGGTTCTGCCTTCTGTTGTAATGTCTGAATCCGCATTTGTCTGTTAAATCCAACCAGGTTTCTAAGGAGCACAATCAGCACAGTGGTCTCTACCTGAGAATGCTCAGAGGGGATCATACAGAGGATGCTGTTTTTACAGAGTTTAAAACATATCCAGTCTGTTGCAGCATATTGAAAATGGCTAAAGAACATTTTCCAAAAGCTAAAATTCTGAGCAGTGAATAAAGAAATAGGAGGAATAATCCACAAATTCTTTGAAATAGTCCTGGTTTTCACAAAACAAAATGAAAGCATTATAAACTTCCTAAGTCTTTAGATTTCTAAAGTGGAATTTCAGTAGCAAACAGCATAGTTATGACCCAAGCTACAAGATAACATTGAAAAAACACTGAAAAACATTAAGAATGTTAATTGAATTCAAGTTTGAAGGTTGATTTCTCCTGTACTACTTAAAATTTCTGTTGATCCTTACCACATGCCTATGAGGCTATGGCTTTTGCAGGAGACCAGCTAAGAACTGGTTAAAGGCAATTGAGCTGAATAAAGTCAGAGAGCCAGATTACAATGCAATCTCAGCAAGGACCCATAGCCCAATTTACGCTCCAGGGATTTTTTTCCATTAAGCTAAACTTTAATTCTCCATGATACCTAATTCCAGGTATTAATGTTGCTCCTTTTTCAATTCTCTCTATGAAGTTCATGAAGGGAGTAAGGTCATTCACATTGATGGGGATGAAAAAATGGAGAGAGCACTACTCACCATGATCTGACCTGATTTATTTTGTTGATCACAGTTTTTATTTCAAAGGACATTGAACTAATGTCATGTCAACCAAATATATTTTATGAGAACAAATCTCTGATTTCATGATAACCTCAAGGTATGGAAATCTAAAGAGAAGAATAATAAAATGATCTTCGAGTTTGCCAATGATTCTGTCATTTGACAAATATCCTCTCAGTGCCTGCTTGCTGCAAGCACACACTATTCTGAGGAGCACAGGAATAAAAATACAACCTTCAGGCACAGAAGACATGAGGATCCTTGGCTGTCCTGTAACTGGTAATAGTTTATTCATTCCACAAATATTCACTGAGTACCATATAAAAGGCAATCAGATAAACATGATCTGGGAAACCATACCTATGGGATAAAGCAATTGATTAGAAGACATTTCCTTTAACACTGCCCCAGCCTTACCAGCTAATATATTCCTCAGAAAATTTCAACAAATTTGATATAGTGCTCAAATTATAGCATGCTTTCTTAAACAGCTTCATAAACATACTTTAAGCAAAAATAGCCAGTCAAAAAAGACTATAAATGTAGTAAGTGATTCATTCCATTCATATGAAGTTCAAAAACAGGCAAAACTTCTATGGAGATACAGATCCAAAAAGTGGTTACCTCTCATGAGAAGTCTACTGACTAGAAACCATGAGGCATCTTTCTAGGTCATGGAAAAATTATCTTTTTTTTTTTTTTTTTAAATCTAAATGGTGGATAGATATGTGTGCTATGCTCAATCACTTAGTCATGTCTGACTCTTTGTGACCCCATGGATTGTAGCCTACCAAGCTCCTCTGTCCATGGGATTTTACAGGTAAGAATACATGAATTATTGCAGGAAAGGGGACTCCTTCCAGGGCCCGAAACGGGGCTCTTGTCTAACACTTGGAAACGAATTGTCCGAGGAGACACATGCTAATAAAGCAAGAGATTTTATTGGGAAGAGCACCCAGGTGGAGAGCAGTAGGGTAAGGGAACCCAGGAGAACAGCTCTGCCTCATGGCTCACAGTCTTGGATTTTATGGTGATAGGATTAGTTGCTGGTGGTCTTTGGCTAATCATTCTAATTCAGAGTCTTTCCTGGTGGCGCACACATCGCTCAGCCAAGATGGATGCTAGCGAGAGGGATTCTGGGAAGTGAATGGACACACGGTGTCTCCTTTTGACCTTTCCTGAACTCTTCTGGTTGGTGGTGGCTTATTAGTTCCATATTCCTTACCAGGATCTCCTGTCATAAAACAACTCATGCAAATGGTTACTCTGGTGCCTGGCCAGGGCAGGCGGTTTCAATCAGTGTGCTTCCCCTAATGGAATGGGTTGCCATTTCTTCCTCCAGGGGATTGCCCCCACACAAGGATCAAACCTGTGTCTACTGAATTGGCAGGGGATTCTCTACCACTGAGTCACCGGGGAAGCCCCCTGATAGATGTATGCACATGGCAAAAGAAATCTAGTTTTCCATTAGGATTTGTGCATTTCACTATATGTAATATACTTCAGTAAAAACAAAAAGCAAGAGTCTTGATTCTCATAGCCAGTATCCACCAAGATAAGCTATTCAGGGTTACTAAAGAGATTATACTGAGACTTTCTACAGTTTAAAATATTTCTTTAAGAACAACTGAACTCTTCATTCTATTCCATTGGTCTATGTGTCTGTTTTTATGCCAGTATCATGTTGTTTTGATTACTATAACTTTTGTAATATATCTCAAAATCAGGAATTTTGATGCCACTAGCTTTGCTCTTCTTTCTCAGTTTGTAGTTCTTTGTGGTCTATATGAATTTTAGAATTGTTGCATTTACTTATTTTATTGAAGTATAATAGAATTGTAGTAGTTTCAGGTATATGGCATAGTGATTTGATATTTCTATACATTAGAAAATAATGGTCACAGTAAGTCTAGGGACCATCTATCACCACATAAAGTCAGTACTGACTATATTCCCTTATGGCTCAGATAGTAACAAATCTGCCTGTAATGCAGGAGATCCAGGTTTAGTCCCTGGGTTGGGAAGATCCCCGGGAGAAGGGAATGGCAGCCCACTGTAGTATTCTTTCCTGGAGAATTCCATAGACAGAGGAACCTGGTGGTCTACAGTCTATGGGGTCACAAAGAATCGGACACGACTGAGTGACTAACACAACAACAACAACACATTCCCTGTGCTGCATTACATTCAGGTGACTGTTTTATTACTGAAAGTTTGTACCTCTTATCTCCCTCACCTATTTCACTCATCTCCCCTATCCCTCCTCCAACTCCCTCTCCCCCACTGCCAGCCACCTCTTTGTTCTCTGCATCTATGAATCTGTTTCTAGCTTTGCTTTTTTTTTTTTTTTAATTCTACCTATGTGATATATCATAGAGTATTTGGATTTCTCTAATCATCAGTCCTGGGTGTTCATTGGAAGGACTGATGCTGAAGCTGAAACTCCAATACTTTGGCCACCTCATGTGAAGAGTTGACTCATTGGAAAAGACCCTGATGCTGGGAGGGACTGGGGGCAGGAGGAAAAGGGGACGACAGAGGATGAGGTGGCTGGATGGCATCACCGACTCAATGGACATGAGTTTGGGTAAACTCCGGTAGTTGGTGATGGACAGGGAGGTCTGGCATGCTGCAATTCATGGGGTCGCAAAGAGTCAGACATGACAGAGCAACTGAACTGAGCAAGTGAATCATTTCACTTATAATACCCTCTAGGTCAATCCATGTTGTCATAAATGGCAAGAATTCATCCTTTTTATGGCTTAGTAATATTCTGTTATGTGTGTATACACACACACACACGTATATATATGTG
Source organism: Capra hircus (assembly GCF_001704415.2). Lineage (NCBI taxonomy): Eukaryota > Metazoa > Chordata > Mammalia > Artiodactyla > Bovidae > Capra > Capra hircus. The sequence continues at coordinate 15,945,638 of NC_030827.1, forward strand.
TGTGTATTTTACATCTTCTTTATCCATTCATCATGAACACAGGTTTTTCTGTATCTTGGCTGTTGTAAACAATGCTGTAATGAACATAGGGCTGCATATATCTTTTTCAATTAGTGTTTTTGTTTTCTTCAGAAAATTATCCAGTAGTGGAATTGCTAGTTTATGTTTAATTTTTGAAAGCCTCTCCATACTGTATTCATAGTGACTGTACCAATTTACATTCCCACAAACAGTGTATAGTGCTTTTTTTTATTGCCAACATTTGTTATTTAGAAAAATAATAAACAAGATCAATAAAACTATGAGCTCATTTTCCAAAAGATAAAACTGACAAAACTTTAGCTAAACTGAGGAAAAGAGAGAGATGACTCAGAAGTAAAATAAGATGGATTTTAAGTGATACTACAACAACAACAACAAATTATAAGATACATCTATGAAAATTATGCACCAATAAATTAGATAACCTAGAAGAAATCACTAAATTCTGCAAATACACAACCTACTCAGAAGTAATAATGAAAATAGAAAATCTGAGAAGAACAATAATCAAGTCAGCAGTCAAAAATCCAACCAACAAAAGCCCATTTCATAGGTCAATTTTACCAAATATTTAAAAGAATTAATACTGACCCTTCTCAAAAAAAAGAAAGACAAGTGAAGTTGTTCAGTCATATCCTCATATCCAACTCTTTGTGATCCCATGGACAGTAGCCTGCCATACTCCTTGGTCCATGGGATTTTCCAGGCAAGAGTACTGGAGCGGGTCACCATTTCCTTCTCCAGAGGATCTCCCTGACCCAGGGATCAAACCCAGCTCTCCTGCATTGTAGGCAGATGCTTTACCATCTGAGCCACCAGGGAAGTCCTTCTCAAACTTTTACAAAATTGAAGACAAGATACTGCCAAACTCATTTTATTAGATCATTACTGACTTCCTGTGAAAACCAGACAAGAACATTGCAAGAAAAGAAAATTGTAGGACAATAAATTCTTGGTGAAAATAAATGCAAAATTTCTCAACAAATAGTAGCAAACTGAATTCAAGAGGCACATTAAGAGAATCATACACCATGACCAAGTAGATTTTTTTCCTGTGAATGCAAAGATCATCCACCATACACAAATTAATAACTATAAAAAAGCACACTTACAAATGAAGGAGAAAAATTATATTATTATCTCAATAGATGAGGGCTTCCCTGATAGCTCAGTTGGTAAAGAATCCACCTGCAATGCAGGAGACCCCAGTTCAATTCCTGGGCAACATCTGTTGGAGAAGGAATAGGCTATCCACTCCAGTATTCTTGAGCTTCTCTTGTGGATCAGCTGGTAAAGAATCCACCTGCAATACAGGAGACCTAGGTTTGATCCCTGGGTTGGGAAGATCCTCTAGAGAAGGGACAGGCTACCCACTCCAGTATTCTGGCCTGGAGAATTCCATGGACTGTATATTACCATCTCAATATATGAAGAAAAATTATTGATAAAACTCAGTCCTTTATGCCCTTCATGGTAAAAATTTTCAACACATTAGGTATAGAAGGAATGTACATCAATATAATAAGGCTATATATAACAGGTTCACAGGTAACATCATGCTCATATTATGAAGTTAAAAAATGAAAGCTTTTTCTCTAATATCATGAACAAAGCAAGGATAAACACTTTCAACAATTTTATTTACTATCATACAGGATGTCATACCTAGAGCAAAATGGCAAAGAAAAGAATAAAGATGTCCAAATTAAAGAAAAAGAAAATTATCTCTATTTGCAGACAACATTAAAAAATCAGTTGATTTCTCACATACACAAAAAAACTGTTTCCACCAATACAGTTTAAGTAAAGTTCCAAGATACAAAATCAACATATAAAAATCAGCTATATTTCTATATACTAATAACAAAATATCTGAAAGAAATCAAGAAAATTATCCATTTGCAATGCCATCAAAAACCATAAAATACTTAGGAATAACTTTAACCAATTAGAGGTAAGATCTGTACACTGAAAATTATAAAACATTACTGAAAGAAATTTAATAAGACAAATAAATGTAAAGGTATTCCATGATCCTGAAATGGAAGAATTGTTAAAATGTCCAAAAATGTCCAAAAAGCCCTCTCATAATTTCAAGGACATTTTTTACAAAAATAAAAATAAATTTTAAAATTTGCATGGAAAAACAAATTGTGAATGCCTAGAGCAATCCTGAGCAACAATAGCACAGTTGGAGGCACCATACTTTCTGATTTCAAAACATGTTGCAAAGTTGTAATATTCAAAACTGTATTGTACTGGCACAGAAACAGACTAATAGACCAATAAACAGAATAGAAAACCTAGAAATACACTCATGCATATACAGAAAAACTAGTCTTCAACAAAGACACCAAGAATCACCTAGAATAAGCAATGAGAAAAGGATTGTCTCTTCAGGAAATGGTACTGTGAAACCTGAATAGTAGAGGAATGAAATGGGACATTTATTTTACACCACACACAAAAACCAACTAAAAATGGATAAACATAACACCTGAAATCATAAACTCCTAGGAGAAAATAAAAAGTGAAAGCTGCTTGACATTGGTCTTGGCAATTCTTTTTTTTTTTTTTTTTTTTTGTATGACTCTAAAAGCACAGACAACAAAAGAAAAAATAAATAAGTATAACAAAATCAGACTAAAAAGTTTTGCACAGCAAAATAAATATTTACAGAATGTAATGTTGACCTATAGAATTGGAAAAATATCCATAAACTGTGTATCTAATAAAATGTTAATATTCAGAATGGTGGTACAGTATTAAAAGAATCTGCTTGCTAATGCAGGAGACACATGAAATGTGGGTTTAAGCCCTGGGTCAGGAAGATCCCCTAGAGTAAGAAAATGCAACCCACACCAGTATTCTTGCCTGGGAAATCCCATGGACAGAGGAGCACAAGGTGGAATCAAGATTGCCAGGAGAAATATCAGTAACCTCAGATATGCAGATGACACCACCATTATGGCAGAAAGTGAATAAGAACTAAAAAGCTTCTTGATGAAAGTGAAAGAGGAGAGTGAAAAAGCTGGCTTAAAACTCAACATTCAGAAAATTAAGATCATGGCATCCGTTTCCATCACTTCATAGCAAATAGATGGGGAAATCTGTTCTTTCAGTTCCTTTGGAAACACTGAAAGAGCTCAGTGTGGGGGAAAAAAAAAACCAATATTTGTGAATTCTGATACATAGAGCTTGAAACAGTGAGAGACTTTATTTTGGGGGGCTCCCAAAGCACTGCAGATGGTGACTGCAGCCGTAAAATTAAAAGATACTTGCTCCTTGGAAGAAAAGCTATGACCAACTTAGACAGCATATTAAAAAGCAGAGACATTACTTTGCCAGCAAAGGTCCATCTAGTCAAAGCTGTGGTTTTTCCAGTGGTTATGTATGGATGTGAGAGTTGGACTATAAAGTAAGCTGAGTGCTGAAGAATTGATGCTTTTGTACTACGGTGTTGGAGAAGACTCTTGAGAGTCCCTTGGACTGCAAGGAGATCAAACCAGTCAGTATGAAAGGAAATCAGTCCTGAATATTCGTTGGAAGTACTGATGCTGAAGCTGAAACTCCAGTACTTTGGCCACCTGATGCAAAGAACTGACTCCTTGGAAAAGACCCTTATGCTGGGAAAGATTGAAGGCAGGAGGAGAAGGGGATGACAAAGGATGAGATGGTTGGATGGCATCACCAACTTGATGGACATAAATTTGAGCAAGCTCAGGGAGTTGGTGACGGTCAGGAAAGCCTGGTGTGCTGCAGTACATGCAGGTACAAAGAGTTGGACATGACTGAGCAACTGAACTGAACTGATCAAAGAGTACAATTTTTCATTTATAAGATTACAGATGACTAATTGTTTCATGCCCTGTACTAACTGTTGCTTCTTGTCCTGCATACAAGTTTCTGAGGAGACAGGTATGGTGGTCTGGTGTTCTCATCCATTTTAGAATTTTCCACAGTTTTTTTGTGATCCATACATTCAAAGGCTTTGGCATAATCAAAAAAACAGAAGTAAATGTTTTTTTCCTGGAATTTTGCTTTTTCTGGATCCAGTGATTGTTGGCAATTTGATCTCTGGTTCCTCTGCCTTTTCCAATCCAGTTTGTACATCTGGAATCTCTTGGTTCATACAGTGCTGAAGCCTAGCTTGAAGGATTTTGAGCATAATCTTGCTAACATATGAAATGAGTGCAATTGTATGGTGGTTTGAACATTCTTTGGCATTGCCTTTCTTTGGAATTGGAATGAAAATTGACCTTTTCCAGGTGAGAAATGAACGATTATCTTATTGAGGAACCTCGGCATGTTACGAATCTGATTTTTGTTGCTGTTGCTGTTGTTTCTTACTGCTTTTGAGACTCTCTTTTTTTTGGCTTTCTAATGAAAATGTGTCTCATTGTGAATCATTTTCTGTTGGTTTTCTCAGAATTCATAGAACTTTTGGATGTGTAGATCCACTTCTTTTATCACATCTGGGAAGTTTTCAGCCCTTATTTATTCAAGTATTCTTTCTGACCCTTTCTCTCATCTCCTTCTAAGACTTCCATTTTGCGTATGTTCGTAAGCTTCATGTTGTCTAGCAGTTTTCTAAGGCTCTGTTCCTTTTTATTCAATCCTTTTACTTTCTTCTCCTCAGATTAAATAATTATAATTAACTTTAATTTTTTGGATTTTTTTTTTCTACTGCATCCTCAACCTACTATTGAAAACCTCTAGCTAAATTTTTTATTTTAGTTACTGTACTTTTCAACTCCAGAATTACTTTCTGGTTCTTTTTGGTATTTCTACATTTTTGCTGATATTCTCTATCTGTTGAAACTTTTTTTTTTTCTGTCTTCCTTTAGTTCTTTCAAAAATGTTTAGCACAGTTCATTTAAAGTATTTCCCTGGTAAATCAAATGTCTGTTATTCCTTAGGGACACTTGCTGTTAATTTATGTTGTGAATGAACCTACTTTATTGTTTCTCTATGTGATTTGCTTTGTAATTTCTATGAAAAATTGGAAATTTTTAATATTATAATATGGTAAGTCTGATAGCCAGATTTTTTCCTTTTCCTGGGGCTTTTTTTGTAATTTGTTATATGTTATAGTTGTTTGTTGTTGTTTTTTTTTTTAATTAAAAATTTTATTTTATTTTTTATTTTTTTAAATTTTTATTTTTACTTTATTTTACTTTACAATACTGTATTGGTTTTGCCATACATTCACATGAATCCACCACGGGTGTACATGCATTCTCAAACATGAACCCCCCTCCCACTTCCCTCCCCATAACATCTCTCTGGGTCATCCCTGTGCACCAGCCCCAAGCATGCTGTATCCTGCATCGGACATAGACTGGTGATTCGATTCTTACATGATAGTATACATGTTTCAATGCCATTCTCCCAAATCATCCCACCCTCTCCCTCTCCCTCTGAGTCCAAAAGTCTGCTATACATATCTGTGTCTTTTTTGCTGTCTTGCATACAGGGTCATCATTGCCATCTTTCTAAATTCCATATATATGTGTTAGTATACTGTATTGGTGTTTTTCTTTCTGGCTTACTTCACTCTGTATAATCGGCTCCAGTTTCATCCATCTCATTAGAACTGATTCAAATGTATTCTTTTTAATGGCTGAGTAATACTCCATTGTGAATATGTACCACAGCTTTCTTATCCATTCATCTGCTGATGGACATCTAGGTTGTTTCCATGTCCTGGCTATTATAAACAGTGCTGTGATGAACATTGGGGTACATGTGTCTCTTTCAATTCTGGTTTCCTCGGTGTGTATGCCCAGCAGTGGGATTGCTGGGTCATAAGGCAGTTCTATTTGCAATTTTTTAAGGAATCTCCACACTGTTCTCCAAAGTGGCTGTACTAGTTTGCATTCCCACCAACAGTGTAGGAGGGTTCCCTTTTCTCCACACCCTCTCCAGCATTTATTGCTTGCAGATTTTTGGATCGCAGCCATTCTGACTGGTGTGAAGTGGTACCTCATTGTGGTTTTGATTTGCATTTCTCTAATAATGAGTGATGTTGAGCATCTTTTCATGTGTTTGTTAGCCATCTGTATGTCTTCTTTGGAGAAATGTCTATTTAGTTCTTTGGCCCATTTTTTGATTGGGTCATTTATTTTTCTGGAATTGAGCTATATAAGTTGCTTGTATATTTTTGAGATTAGTTGTTTGTCAGTTGCTTCATTTGCTATTATTTTCTCCCATTCAGAAGGCTGTCTTTTCACCTTGCTTATATTTTCCTTTGTTGTGCAGAAGCTTTTAATTTTACTTAGATCCCATTTGTTTATATTTGCTTTTATTTCCAGAATTCTGGGAGGTGGATCATAGAGGATCCTGCTGTGATTTATGTCGGAGAGTGTTTTGCCTATGTTCTCCTCTAGGAGTTTTATAGTTTCTGGTCTTACATTTAGACCTTTTATCCATTTTGAGTTTATTTTTTTGTGCGGTGTTAGAAAGTGATCTAGTTTCATTCTTTTACAAGTGGTTGACCAGTTTTCCCAGCACCACTTGTTAAAGAGATTGTCTTTACTCCATTGTATATTCTTGCCTCCTTTGTCAAAGATAAGGTATCCATATGTGTGTGGATTTATCTCAGGGCTTTCTATTTTGTTTATTTAGTGACATTTTTTAAAGTTTTTTTTTTTTTTCTTTTTTTTTTAACCCTGGGGGAAGGAGGAAGGCAGGAAGGAAGGCTGGCTTACTTGGTCTTTGCAGAATGGTTTTCTGTTGGGGAATCTTTTACCATGTAGCCGAGTTATTTATAAATGTGATGTAGCACTCATTTTCTCTCTTTGCTGAGTCTAGAAATCAGCCAGACATAATAGCTTGAGGTCTTCTTGGGTGTTTTCTGAGAACGTATCCTGCTCTGAAAATTCGTTTGATTTTCTAAATCCCCCCATGCAAGTGGATACTTTTCATTGACTTAATACCCCCAAATCTCCCCAGCTTTCCTTTCCGGGATTTCAGCATGCCTATGGTTTGCCTCAAAAGACCAAAACAGACAAACATATTCTCAGAGAATGAAGTTTGCCCTGCCCTCTAAGCAACCTGGGACCAAGGATTTTACCCTCAAAATGGAGGCTGATGTCTCTCGGGCCACTGCCTTGCCAGTGAGGGGAAGGACAAGAGTGAATATAAATAATGCAAAGGTTTCCTATGTTTTTTAAGTTACCCTTTTCTTGATTCAGCTTTTGTTGATTGCTATAAACCTTTATTTTTCATAGTTTGGATAAAGTTTGTTCTGTTTTTGTTCCATTACTTAGAGTTTCTCTGGAGTTAAGAACACTTGGAACTACCTAATCTGCTATTTTCACTAATATTATTCTTTCAATTCAAAAATTTTTCATCCACATAGTTATTTAATTATTTGTTATTTAATATTTAATAGAGTTGTTTCCTGCTGTCTGTAATTTTGAGTTATCTATTCATATTTAAAAGTGGGAAAATAAAAAGCTTATTGGAAACACTGTGCATATATGTAGGGCTTGTTATACACAGACTTCAACATTACAGTTTTATCTATTTGGGTCATTAAATTAGGGACCTTCTGATGTACCTTTAGTTATTTCATCTTCGGTTGATCTGTTCTCAAGAATATTTTCCCGTCTTCTCTGAGGGTAGGCTTGGTTATTGTCATTTTGAGAGACTTGTAAAAGAAAAGTGTGGAAGTATTTCAACATTCAGTAAGTAAATGTTTACTATATCTTCTTGCACCTGGAATGAACTTCTCATTACAGAACCCTCTGTTTTCTCTGTGGGGATTTGAGTGCTTTACTTATCTAGCTTCTGGGAGTCATTAGTCAGGCCTCCAGATGTTAGCCCATCTTTACCCTCAGTTTTAGAAGTATGAGGTGAATCATTTGGAAGTTCCCCACTGCTAGCTAAAGACTCAGATTTCTGATGTCTGCTGTCAGTTACTAGCATCCAGCTGCTTTCCCCCTAAAAGTTTTGCTGGGGTTCCTTTTCTCATTTTATCTGTTCTTATGGACTTATTTCTTTGAAATTGCTGTCTTATAGTTATTATTTTAATGGAATTTCTTGGTGCAGAAGAGGTGGATATGTTTTTAAATCACCAACTTCATTTTGAAATCTGTTTGAGGGATTTCTCATTAACCCCCTTTTCGCCTTTGAATTTAAGAACCTATTTCTAGGATTTAAGCTATGAAAATTTAGAGTATTCTTAAGATAAATGGTGGAAATAAATACGACCAAAACCCAGAGGAATTTCTTATTAATAGTTTTGCTAGATATATTGAATATCATTGTGCAATTTCAGTTTAAATAGTGTTTTAATTCATTAATAATCTTTTTATTAATGTAATTTATTAGAGATGAAAGATTAGATCAGGTCCTAAGCACAGAAGGTATTTGACTTAGCCTTTAAAGACACCCAAAGGGAAGGATAATGTCAGACATCTCATTGAATGGACATTCTCCAACAACATTTTGTCAAGTGACTCCATTTTTATTTCCTATCATACTGATAATGGACTGAATCTTTAGCTTTCTTTCATTCACTAATCCATTGTTTTATATAAATCTATCAAGTTAGCTTATAGGAAAAAAATTAAAGGTAATGAAGTATTTGATTGCTGGGTTTTATCATTACTGAACTCTATAAAATTACATGAAGTCCTCTTCTATTGTATGGTCAAAATTGCAAGGTTATTTTCTTTCATGATTACTCTTATAGTACTTTGTAAAAATCCTTCTGAAGACAGGCAGTTTATTCATGACTTCCCCTAAGAAACTATTTTTCCTTCTTAAACTTTAGTTTCTTTAAATAAATGTATTTGAAAGATCAAAATTTGGATGACTCACTAAATCAAAAAGTAATTGATTGCTGAAGTTGTTACTCTTGGTGACAAGTAAATCAATAGAAATAAATATGTGGTATCAAAATGAACAAAAAGTAAAACATCAACAACAACAAAAAAAGAAAAACCAAGATCAAAGGAATATATAGGCTATACAAATGTTGTAAATCAATGAATATCCCAATCTTAACCAGAAATTATGCTTACATTAAAACTGGAGTTACAATGTAAGGAGGTAGAGGAAGAATGATTTAAATGGGTGATTATTTGTGTCTCATAGTGAACCAGAGAAATCTTAGGAACTTAGGGAAGACTTTTCAATGTCAATTCTTAGAGTTTCTTAGAAATAATCTCAATGATGCCTCCTCTGTGCTCAATCAGGACTCAGCTTTTTTTTTTTAAGTTTATTATTATTATCTTATTTATTTATTTTTTCACTTTACAATACTGTATTGGTCTTCCATTTGCCCAAGATCTTCTTCAGTCATGATGCTACAGCTTGCTTTCCATTTCCTTAGTCTTCAGTTTTGTTTTGATGAAAATGATAACTAAGATCTTAAAAATAAATGTATTTTAAGAGCCAGGCCCTTCAAGATGGAAAAGTTGAAGTCTGATAGTGGAGACCTGATAAGCTGTGATTTTCTGCTCTTGATCCAATTCCAAGTCTGAATTGCAAAGCTGATATGATGAGCTTAAGAACCATTCAGATTAGCATCAATATCTAAGTGATAAAACATTGAGAGGAGGTAGAAAGAGAGAGGTTTAGATATGAAAACACTGGCAGTGATAAATTCTGAATCACAGCCATTTGAAGGAAATGTCAGAATCAGGTTTTCTGGAAGTTCCATCTAAGCTAATAAAGGGTCAGCTAGCACCTCAGAAGGAAGCAGCTTCTTCATTTTACTTCCTTATTGAAAGTTAGGAGTTTGACGTTCAGTCACTAAGTCCTGTCCGACTCTGTGAACTCATAAACTGCAGCTTGTCAGGCTTCCCTGTCTCTCAGAGTTTGCTCAGACTCAATATTCATTGAGTCAGTGATGCCATCCAACCATCTTATCCTCTGTTGCCCACTTCTCCTCTTGCCTTAGGTCTTTCCCAGCATCAGAGTCTTTAGCACATAAGAAATCAGGCCATGATTTTCATATACCAGCAAAGTGTTCTCATAATTGAGCCGAGAGAGTTTTGACAGAAAAGATGTATTGTCTCTGACTGTCCTTATTTTCTGTATAGTATAAATCTCTATGTTTTTATTTTGAAAACTTTCCAATTCAGATATAACTAAAACACAATAAAAATTTATCTTTAATATTATGATCAGGATGTTGACAGGATACATCAGGAATAGCTTTAACTCTGTGTGTACCTCTGTACAGAACTCTGAATGCAAGTGTATATGCTTAGGATATAGTCAAGGGGCTGAGCACTTAGGCTCAAAAGTCAGACAGCTGTGGCTCAATTTGCATTTCATAATACTTATTAAGGGGCTTCCCTTTTAGCTCAATGGTAAAGAATCCACTTGTCAATGCAGGAGACTTGAGTTTGATCCTTGGGTCTGGAAGATCTCCTGGAAAAGGAAATGGAAACCCACTCCAGTCTTCCTGCCTGGGAAATCCCAAGGACAGAGGAGCCTGATGGGCTACAGTCCATGGAGTTGCAAAAGAGTCAGACATGACTTGGTGACTAAACAACCACAAAAACACTTACTCAACATGTGAGCTTACCAGAGGTAATTTTCTCCATATTACAAATTACCAATTTGTCAAATGAATCTAAAAACACTTCAAAAATTGTAGTGAGGTAATAAAATAGAAAATGATATTTTCTTAGTTAATACATGTGAACATTTTTTCAACATAATATACCACGAATGCCCTGGTATTGCTAAACTCTTCCTGGTATTATTGATACAGTACTATTAATACTATTATATATTACTTATTTTGCTACTGTTACTATTTTATGATAAAATGAATAGGATAGGGCTGCCTCAGTAAGAATTCACATTTAAAAAAAATCCACTCCAAACATGGAGTTAAACAGAGGTCTCCTGAAGGTATATTGAAAGAGGAAACTGTAATTACATAGTGAGTGAGTTGCGGTCACTCAGCCATGTCCAACTCTTCACGACCCCATGAACTGTAGCCTGCCAGGCTCCTCTGTCCATGGAATTGTCCAGGCAAGAATACTCGAATGGGTTGCCATTTCCTTCTCCAAGTACTCACATAAATGCCTACTCATTCTCTTTACTCATCTATCATGCCAAAGTCCTTATGAATCCACAAAAGTTTCTCATCTCTCACTCCTTGTCCCAAAACATTCTATACAACTTAGCTACTATTTTCTTTCTTTATTTTTCCATCTTGCTAACTGCTTCATCAATACCTTGTTAAGGATTTTCACATATTTATGAAATAATTGGTCTGTCATTTTCTTTTCTTTAATGTCATTATCAATATTTAACACAAAGCTTATGCTGTCTTCATAAAGAAGTTGTTGATTATTTATACTTTATTATCTTGAAGAGTTTGTTTTAAACTGATTTCTTGCTGCAATGGAGAAGGCAATGGCACCCTACTCCAGTACTCTTGCCTGGAAAATCCCATGGACAGAGGAGCCTGGTAGGCTGCAGTCCATGGGGTCCTGAAGAGCTGGATACGACTGAGGGCCTTCACTTTCACTTTTCACTTTCATACATTAGAGAAGGAAATGGCAACCCACTCCAGTGTTCTTGCCTGGAGAATCCCAGGGACAGGGGAGCCTGGTGGGCTGCCGTCTATGGGGTCTCACAGAGTCGGATACGACTGAAGCAACTTAGCAGCAGCAGCAACAGCTTGCTGTAATACTTTTCAGTGGAAAACTTCTGGGCTACTCTTTTCTTACGTAGAAGGTCTTTTATTGTATATTAAATATTTTAAAATAACAATAATTTTCATTTAATTCAGCACTGTCTTTCTTGTTGGGTTGTGTGTATGTTTGGAGGAATTTATCCATTTTATCAAATTTTTAAAGTTTTGTCATAAAGTTATTAATTATCTTTCTTGGTCTTTTAATGTTGGCATTTTCTGCAGTAATGTACTTTTTTTTTCATCTTTTGTATATGTGATTAATGAGCCTCTTTTATGGGTCGTGTAGCTTGTTGTTGCTTTTTTTTTATCCATTACAAGCTCAATATCTTGATGAGATTAGTTCATTTACATTTAATTGCATAAAATATATTTTAGAAAGATTAGAAGGGCAAGATTTTGTACTAGAATTCTAAAGAATAAAGACATATTTTAGGCATAATGTACTTCCTTTTGGAGAAAGTAAAATGCTCCAAAATCACTGCAGATGGTGACTGCAGCCATGAAATTAAAAGACGCTTACTCCTTAGAAGGAAAGTTATGACCAACCTACATAGTATATTCAAAAGCAGAGACATTACTTTGCCGACTAAGATCCGTCTAGTCAAGGCTATGGTTTTTCCTGTGGTCATGTATGGATGTGAAAGTTGTACTGTGAAGAAGGCTGAGCGCCGAAGAGTTGATGCTTTTGAACTGCGGTGTTGGAGAAGACTCTTGAGAGTCCTTGGGACTGCAAGGAGATCCAACCAGTCCATTCTGAAGGAGATCAGCCCTGGGATTTCTTTGGAAGGAATGATGCTAAAGCTGAAACTTCAGTACTTTGGCCACCTCATGTGAAGAGTTGACTCATTGGAAAAAACCCTGATTCTGAGAGGGATTGGGGGCAGGAGGAGAAGGGGACGACCTAGGATGAGATGTCTGGAGGGCATCACGGTCTCAATGGATGTGAGTCTGAGTGAACTCCGGGAGATGGTGATGAACAGGGAGGCCTGGCGTGCTGTGATTCATGGGGTCGCAAAGAGTCAGACACAACTGAGCAACTGAACTGAGCTGAACTGAGCTTAACTGAACTGAAGATGGGTTAATCCTACTAGAATGTAACAGGGGCAATCCAAAAGAAAAATATTGGAAAAGATGTATCTATTATTTTCCTTCAAACATTTCTTTTACAAATTACAGCACAAAGAAAAACTAAGCTCCATGGCTATCAGGAATGACATTTCTCCTCACTTTAAAATACTTTTTCTTTGTTTTCACAGATGTTCAGCATGGTCTTCAATGTAGCTTTTGCCTTTGGAACACTGGAAGTCCAATTATTTTAAACTAAGATGCCTTACTTATTGAAAACAGTAATATCTTGTTTGAGCTTTCATGCATGGTCCTGTTAATTCATGAATCCCAGACTCTTTCCATAGCCAAAAACTTAGCTATACACTTCAGAAATCCACTTACTAATCACCTTGTATTACCATTTTTTTCACCTTCTTCCTCACTTCCACTCCACAATAGACACAAACAGATGCATACACAACCATATGATGGCTTTCCCCCCAATATCTGAATGCAAGCATTCTCTGATACTCAGAGGAAGGATCTGTGGCTACAGTTGACACTTTTCTTGTTGCTTTGCCACGTTAAAAACTTACACTTGAGCTTCTTGGCTCTTTTCAGTGTTTTAGTGGCATCATGGTAGTTAATAAGCCCATCTTTTTTCAAATGGAGGATAATTGCTTTCCCGTGTTGCTGTGTTAGTTCCTGCTGTACAATAATGTGAATCAGCTATAAGTATACATATATTCCTTCCCTCTTGATCCTCCCTCCCACCTCCCCATCCCAACTGCCTAGGTCATCACAAAGCACTGAGCTGAGTTCTCTGAGCTATGTTGCATGTTCCCACCAGCTATCTGTGTTATACATGGTCGTGTGTACATGTCAATGGTACTCTCAATTTGTCTCACCCTCTCCTTCCCCTGCTGTGTTCACAAGTCCATTCTCTATGTCTGTGCCTCTGTTTGTGCCCTGCAAATAGGTTGAGCAGTATCATTTTTCTCTGAGAAGGCAATGGCACCCCACTCCAGTACTCTTGCCTGGAAAATCCCATGGACAGAGGAGCCTGGTAGGCTGCAGTCCATGGGGTCGTGAAGAGTCAGACACCACTGAGCGCCTTCACTTTCATGCATTGGAGAAGGAAATGGCAACCCACTCGAGTGTTCTTGCCTGGAGAATCCCAGGGACAGGGGAGCCTGGTGGGCCGCAGTCTGTGGGGTCGCACAGGGTCGGACACAACTGAATCGACTTAGCAGCAGGAGCAGCAGTATCATTTTTCTAGATTCCGTATATTTGTGTTAATATACAATATTCATTTTTCTTTTTCTCAACAAGCCCATTTATAGAAAACCATCAGTACTCCTGATATTTGCTCTTAAACTCCAAATTATTATTTTATGATAGATTTTTCATGTTCCTGAAAATTCAAAGTAGAGCCCTAAGTAAACTTACTAGTAGCTTTAGGCAATCTTCCAGAATGTAAAGTAATTCTACCTTATGTAATAAAATATCACTTATCCTAAAGCTATATATTTTTCATTACAGTTCACATGATTTTTTTCCTTTGATGTTCTTGTTATGAGTATGACAATTCACTGACTATAATATTTGGAGGTGAGAAATTTATACTGTTAAAGCTTTTCTTTGAAATGTGTAACCAAACTCTTTTTTTTTTTTTTTTTTTAGAACCAGAATGCCAGCAGGGCTTTCATAACCTGTTAGCACTGTTCACCTTTAGAACTATTATATCATTCCCATTCAGTCTATAGGCAGCATTTCATGCTTTATAATAAGATATATTAAATTGCCTGTCTGGAATTTACAAGAGAAACAGCATGAGCTTTGCTTGTCTCTTTTTCTCTATCAGAAGCAACAACATTTCAGCATCTCTCTTTTTTGCCTAAAATATATAACAAAAATGAAAATCCATTGTTATTCTGCCACAATGCTTCAACATTAGATATATTTTAATATATAGCATGTATTATTTTAGACTTTGAACAAATTTAATTTTTCACAGAGCTAGAACAAATAATTTCACAATTTGTATGGAAATTTAAAAATGAATTTGAATTTCTACTCCAAGATAACATTTAGCTACAATGTGATTGATTGTTCTTTTGAATAAGAACAAAACTGGTCATCTGTGCTCTGATCTATTTTATATTTGAAAATTCCCAAGACAGGTAAAACTTAATGGATTTTTATTTTATGTTCACTAAAAGCATATTCTTATTGAAGTACCTCTCGTTCCCTTATGTCGTTGTTGTTTAATTGCCAAGTCATGTCCAACTCTTTTTCGACCCCATGGACTGTAGCCCACCAGACACCACTGTCCATAAGATTTCCCAGGCAAGAAGACTGGAGTGGGTTGCCATTTCCTCCTCCAGGGGATCTTCCTGACCCTGGGCTTTAAGCTGTGTCTTCTGTGCTACAAGCTGATTCTTTACCCCTGAGCCAGCTGGGAAGCCCCAATCCTTTATAGCCTCCTTTTTTTTCTGCTCTTCACTATGCTCAGTCAAGGGATCTATTATTTAGCCAGGGATCTATGATTGTTAACCTTGAACTTAATCAAAGAAAGACTGGAATCTTTACAGGGGAAAGATTTTGACAAGAGGAAATTGGGGACTTGGAGTAGTATCCCCACCACCAAAAATGAGAACTGAACCTCTTGGTGGAGTCCTAGAAGGAGGAGTGAAATCATTATTACTGCTCAGTTTTCCAATAGTCATTGCTCCCAAATTTTCCCTTGCTACAGAACTACGATGGTTTTAGAAATAAAATGTGTTTAACCATAGAAGAGTCATGATTTAGTTTGTTCAGTTTAAGCTAATTTCATTTTAATGTCTACATTTCTCAATTTCATTTGTAGAAAAAGTTCTGAATAACAATTACTCACAGAGACACTTTTTTCCCCCCTAGTGGCTTCCCAGCCTGCATTGCAGTGTTCCCAGCAGTCTTGACTCTCTGATCCTTGCTTTGTAATCACTGGATCACACCTAAGGTGAGTCTTCCTAAACTCTGCAGGTGACTAGTATTGTTTCACACCCCCAGTTTCTTAATGGTGGCCACATCACAGACTTGGTGTGTAAATTGAGCTAAGTAGTTCTAGGAATCATACATGGCCCAGCTTAGAACTCACTGCTTTAGTCTTTGCAATGATTTTATAAATATTTAATTCTTGTAGCAAATTCTCTTCTGCTTAAAATACCTAGAGAGACTTTTGTTTCCTAGAGTGAACTCAACTGAAACAGCTATTCACTTGTTTTGCCTGTACGGTTGACCTTGTGACATAGTAATTGACAAGGCTGTTGTAAGTTTGTTGGATCCTTCTGGTAAAGTTTGTTTTATGATTAAAGATATAAGGATAAAAAGTAGTTGGGCTGTCCTGCTCCTTCCTGTCCTTTTCCTATTCCTTCTCCTACTCTTTTGATCTTTGTTATGAGTTTCCGTGTTACCACAGCTATCTTGCAACCATGTGGTTACTACCTGAATGAGGACCAAAGTCTGTTATGTTAAGGATAATAGAGAAGGATGGGAAAAGCCTAGGTCGCTGGTAATATTGACCAGTCCATTCTAAAGGAGATCACTCCTGGGTGTTCTTTGGAAGGAATGATGCTAAAGCTGAAACTCTGGTACTTTGGCCACCTCATGCAAAGAGTTGACTCATTGGGAAAGACTCTGATGCTGGGAGGGTTTGGGGGCAGGAGGAGAAGGGGACGACAGAGGATGAGATGGCGGATGGCATCACCAACTCGATGGACGTGAGTTTGAGTGAACTCCAGGAGTTGGTGATGGACAGGGAGGCCTGGCGTGCTGTAATTCATGGGGTCATAAAGAGTCAGACACGACTGAGTGACTGAACTGAACATAACTTCATAATATCACTAAGTTGCTGAAGATCTGGACTGACTACTGGACTTAGATATTGTTAGCTTTTCTGTTGCATGCTAAAAAAAGAATATCTAATTGATAAGATTGAATTACTACTGGATTTCTCAATGTGATATATCAAAAGTAAAGGAAGTCTGAAATTTTCTAATGAGGCTGATTCTGTCAGTTGCCAACCCTCACATTTTACTTTCCAAGAGGTTCTAGCTAAATTT